>NC_052058.2:111038006-111674006 GCF_903992535.2 Arvicola amphibius | reverse complement strand
GATGACTACCACCCTTGACTCCAGGGGACTAAACAGTCTTCTGATTTCAAACAACACTGACACATAGACAAAATAAACTTTCACAAATACATTTTGGATTTGAGGTGGGGATTGTTTGATATCCGAATGGAGGATGTTCAGAGTGAACTAGGAAGAAAGTTCCTATTCTGTGTAGAAAACCTTTGTTGGGTGCTGGCATACCTAAATGATTTTAGCTACTGGTCTGAAACTTGTATGGGTGCTTGAAAGTTTTCTCCTCCTCCTTCTCCTTCTCCCCCTCCTCCTCCTCCTACTCCTCCTCCTTCTCCTTCTTCTTTTGCTGCTGCTGTTGTTGCTGCTGTTGTTGTTGTTGCTGCTGCTGCTGCTGCTGCTATCAAGATAAGTAGGAATATTTTAATGGGATATGTATGAGATAGCAATGGTCTGGCAAGGACAGTCACCCTTAGCTGTACTGTCTGGCAGATAACATCTCTGACTTTACACACATGCTTTTTCTCTAGCCCAGGCTGCTGCATGTCACTGCTGAAATGGGATGAGCACTTTTCTGGACTTGCAAATGAATATATGAGCTTCTTGAAGTATCTGAGCTGCTGAAGGAGTGGGGAAGAAAACGTACAAGGGCTGGCTGTGGGGTTGTGAATAGAGATTTAAAAAAGGACAGAGCCTAAACAAGCTAAAAGCCCTAGCTGTGTAAACAGCACTGAATTTGCAGAAGTCCAGGGTCAAGGCTTAGACAAGTCGCTGCTAGTTACAGCTAAAAGCAAAGAAGAATCAGCCTGCTAGGGTTGGGGCAAAAGACAAGAGCTTTAGGGAGTCTTAATGTCTACTTTTGCTTCTACCTTATTGCACCACGTGTGTCCCAGTTTTATTTTCTCTTTCCAATTCTTGTGACATAAACAAGCTGAGGGAAAAGAGTATTCCATTTCTCCATGTTCTCTATGTTACTTCATGGTAGTTGCTTACAGAATATAAACTGGAGCATGTGGGAAAGGTCAGTAGGAATGATTACACCTTAGGTTCCTTAGGTAGCGGATTTTACTCAGGTAAGATAAGATTGGCAATTCCTTAGGGTAACAGGGTTTCAAAAAGCCATATTATTAGGAATAAATAACCTTAATAGTCCCTCCCCTTTCATTGTCACTGATGAGGAAGGACTATATACTGATACCCATGCCAATTGTGGTAGTTTAAATAAAAATGGGCCCCCATAGCCCCATAAAGAGTGGTAGTATTAAGAGTTGTATCTTCATCGGAATTATGTGTGGCTTTGTTGGAGGAGGTGTGCTCAGAGCGGACAAGATTTGAAGTCTCAGAAGCTCAAGTCACGCAGTGTGGATCCAGATGTACAACTCTCAGCTTCCTCTCTAGTATCATGTCTGTCTGCATGCCGTCATATTTCCTGCCATAATAATAGTTCACTAAATCTTTGAATTGTAAGCCAACCCCTATGAAATGTTTTCCCTCATAAGAGTTGCTGTGGTCATGGTGTAATTAATAGAAATGCTAAGACAGAAGTTGGTACTAGGGAATAAGGTATTGCTCTGATAGGCCAGACCATTCATCTGTTTGGAAGAATGTGGACTTTGCATTAAAGCAATTTTACATTTTAATGGGACTTAATGTGCCATACTAATAAAAGCATGGAAGACAATGGAGCTGAGGGTGATTTAAACTAGGGAGGTCAGGCTCAAAATATTTCTGAGGAGAATTTTAATATGTGTTTTAGAGACCATTCTTTTAATATTTTGTTGAAGAATGTGAATGTTTTTTGTCCAAAATGTCTGCTTGAGTTTAAATTGAAGAGTTTTGGATTATCTTGGCAGAGAAAGTCTCAAACAGTCTTGTACTGATTTTATTCTGTGGTTATTAGTGTTCACTCTTATGAAGATCTATAATGGAAAGGAGGAATTGAGCAAGGAAAAATACAGAATGCACAGTTCAAGGAAAAAGGGGAACCAGAAAGTGAAATGTAACTAAATCCTGTGTTCAAAGAGATAAACAAATTAAAGAAAAGCCTGATGTTATGGAATAAAGGGTCTTCAAGGCAAGACCCTATCCAACTAAGCTTCCAACTTAAGAAAAGGAATTAAGGAAAAGCTGGGTACGTTATTGCATGACTTTGATTCGAGTACTCTGGTGGCAGAGGCAAGCAGAGCTCGAAATTGGAGGCCAGCCTGATCTACAGATCAGGTTTCAGGGCAGCAAAGCTTAGGCAATGAAGGAAACCATAAAGATCAGAGAGCAGCTGCAGATGTAATTTAATTAGGGGGGGCATGTTCCAAATGCAACAAGCAGCAGAACTTGACAAATTTAGCCATGTGGTTCTTGTTTTAGAGTCTAGGATAGAAGGAAGTACTTATAGAATCTCCCTCTGTGACTAGGCAAAGCTGCTGTAGCCAGGCAAATGTCAGCAGTGTCACGAAGATCACTGTATGAAGTTGTGAAGGTGCAGCCTAGATTGCCATGAAGATCGCAAAATGTTGGGATGCCGGAGTCGTTGGATGCCTGCCAAGATCAACGAATGAGGAAGGGAACCAGTCCAAGAGAAAGAACCGTGTTGCAACTAACAAAGCCAAAAGGAATTGGGGATCTGTAGAGTGTTTTGACAACAGACATGGAGATGCAATGTCTAGAGTATGCACAGCTGGTGTTCAGTCTTGCTTTGGTCTAGAATTTCCTCACTATGCTACCTTTCCTTCTGTTTGGAATGGTATTGTATATCTTGCGAAATTGTATGGTGGAAGTATATTATCTGAAGTTGCATGGGGGAAGTATATTATCTTCTTTGTCATTTTGATTTTATTATAGGAAATTGCAGTTAAGAGATTGCATGAGTCTCAGAGGATACTTTTGGATTTTTAAACAAATTTGAAATTGGAATATGAAACTATGGGGTTTTTTGAAGTTGGACTAAATGCACTTTACATTACTATATGGCTATAAGCCAAAGGTGGCCAGGGAGTGGAATATAACGGTTTGAATAAAAATGTCCCCATAGGCCCATAAAGAGTGGCATTATTAGGAGGCATGGCCTTTATCGAGTGTGGCCTTGGTAGAGGAGGGGTCTCACTAGGGGACAGAATTTGAGGTTTGAGATAAGCCATGTCCAGTGTGGCAGTCTTTTCCTTTTGCCTGTGGATCCAGACATAGCACTCTAAGCTACCACTTTAGCATGTCTGACAACATGCCACTATGCTTCCTGTCATGATGTTAATGGACTAAACCTCTGAACTACATATCAGCCCCAATTAAGTGTTTTCCTTTATAAGAGTTCCTTAGTCATGGTGTCCCTTTACAGCAAAACAAACCCCAATGAGCCGGGCGGTGGTGGCGCACGCCTTTAATCCCAGCACTCGGGAGGCAGAGGCAGGCGGATCTCTGAGTTCGAGGACAGCCTGGTCTACAAGAGCTAGTTCCAGGACAGGCTCTAGGAACTACAGGGAAACCCTGTCTCGAAAAAAAAAAAAAGAAAAAAAAAGAAACCCCAATGAATACAACCATGTTGTTAAAATTTTCTGTCTGCAATGGAGAGGGACACAAAATGGACATGAAAAACATTACAATATATTTTCTTTTGTATACATATGGGCAATCATCATTACTATTATTATTTTTTTATTTAGCAGATGGTCTTTTATTGAAACATTTTCTCTTCTTGTTTCTCAACTAGCGGGCCATGCCACTGCACCACTATTGATGTTATCAATAATGTCATGAGGGTGGCAGCCATCCACATTGCAGCCCACAGACTGTGCAGTTACTTAGCATCTCTTTAAAAATTCCATAAAGTTCTCTGGCTAAAGACCTGTGTCACATCTGCTAAGCAATGTTAATAATCTTATCAAAAGAGATATTTCCACTGTGTTTAATGTTCTTCTGCTTCGTCCTGTCTCGTAGTGGCTCCTTGAGGACTTTCATGATCTGGGTAGAGGCAGAGCATACCTCCTTCATCTGGGACTGACTGTTCTGGATGATCAGTTTCACTGTACTCTTCAGACTTTCCAGTCACTGGTTGCTTTGGCCATGCCATCACCAACTTTTATTGGAGACAGACCCAGGAGTCCTATTTTGGGTGCCAAAGCAGATGTGACAGCAACCTCACTTCCGGTATATCTCAGGTATAGGAATTTGATCTCGTTTGGGATCGAACTTGGGTAACATGGTGGAGGCTGCCGGTGTTGGATGAACTCGGATGCAGGATGAACAAAGAAAGTTGCAACATTGCCTCCTCCGAGCATAAAAAAACAGATGGGTAATCATTACTATAATTTCCCCTAGATGTTGTCTTTTCTCATCGACACCACCAGCTTTAAGAAATCCTATACCTCATATTTTCTGCATATGGGCCTGGTCTAACTAGAAACAAAAGATGGAAAATATTAGAATGTGCAACAACCAGCAGAGTAGAAAGTCTTCATAAAGTACTGGTAGAAAGCTAGACAAACTAGCTTCTTTCTAGGAGACATCTAAGTAGCTGATGAAGGTTTCTGTGTTTCCTAGGTAATGCCCAATTTCCAGAAACTATTATCAATAAATAAAGCACCCTTAAAACAGTTCCCAGAGGCAACAGAGAGACACATTATTTAACCTTACAGGGTCAGAATACTAAGAAGGTGTTAGGAACTGGATCTTGGCAGGTCTATTGACTTGTTCTGAGACCCTGAGATGATTCTCCTCCTAGGTTCCTACTTTCTTTATCAACAAGGTGGGTTTTTGTGGAGTTTCACTGCCTACTTTATTGTGGATGCTGCTTTTCCATCTTGAAGACCATAATCCTGTCCCTGGTCTGGTTACTATGGCCTATAAATGTCAGAAAATAATGCTATCCTATAATTGTGCAGGAAATATTTTCCATTACACTTGTATTTTGACTCCATATATAAAGCTCACAACAGACTAAAGTACCAATGTCACTTAAATCTAGCTTGGTCAACCAATAAACTTTGTTCAGATTACTTATGTAAACAAGAATGAGGGCCTATTTACAGCAGCAGAAATGACTCAAAGACAGCTGCATCACTACAGTCTATGCCAACATAGCCTGAACCTCACAAAACTTTGAAAGCTAGAACACACTGCAGAGCCTCCACTCACCTCAATAGTCTGGAAAATTTGCTTTGCAAATGACTCTTGTCTAAACCTCTTCGAGGTAACTGGTTTGGTCTCAGATTTGTTTTTGTAATGTTGCATGACTGAGTGTGTATACTCAGCTTTTTACTGCTTACTCTGACAAGAAGGGGCCTAGTGAATCTGGTCAGTTTTGGGGACATTCTAAAGCTATTTTGAGTTATTTACTTCTGTGCTTTAAGATCTTTCCTGTAGGGGAACTGTTCCAAGCTCAGAAGTAACTGTTACACAGCACCTAGTGATTAAAAGAGTGTTTTAGAGATTGAAGAAGGACGCTCAAAAGAAATCCCACTTTAGCACAGAATTGATAAATAGATGGTTATTTATTTAGGGGTATACTCACAAATCAGAATCCTCTGCTAGAACAGAGACCAGAAACCAAATCCCACAGCTGGAAAAGAGGCTATATGCATGCTCTACATCAGCATAAAAAGTATAAAAGGCCACCCTCCAGAGGGCGGGTAACTACTGGCTGTATGACTTCCTATAGCACCTCCCCTTTTTGTTTAATTAAGAAAGTTATAAGCCTAATACAAAATTATATCCAATAATAACAAATATATTCAATAACTATCCTATCCTAACTAGTTTAGGTCTTATATAATAAATAACTTGGCCAAGTCATGAGAGGAAATTAACTACAACCATCTACTACTGGCTGTAAAACTTCCTACAGCAACAGATGTCTAACATTTGTGTCTGGAAATGTTCAATCTTGATGATTATTGGGATTGTAATTGGCTTTTCTTACCAATTATGGATATCTTTGTTCCTTTCTCATTGAAGATATATTCTGTATGTATACTCCTTTTAGGGTTATAGGTACTCTTTGTTATAACCTTGAGCCCTTTACCTCATGGTTGTATGGTCATAAAGAGTAGGGAACATGAAAAACATTTTCTATTAAACAGCTGACAGACTAGTTGATGAATAACAGTGATCTGTGTGCAGGCCCAGCATGTGTCTGAAACCTTGTTCACAATGTCTTGAGAACCCATGAGTTTCATGTAACCTTTCAGTTGGATGACATTCGACTTGGAGCAAAATCAAATGTGTAATGGTTGTATAACACGAATTTTCCCCCAAAAGACTTGCAGCATGCTCATCTGAGGATTAGATAGGAATATAATGGGAAGCACAGATATACTTGTAAGGGAGGACTAACCCTGCCTTTTAATGAGGACTGATAATGGGGTAAAAGAACTGGATTGGGAAGTGTCAGAAGAAAACTTTAAGTTCCTAAAAGATTCTATCAGGACTGTGCCTCAATATTTTGAACTAAGAACCTTTTTTTTCCCCAACTGGTGTTGAAAGGTCATCTATGATTAGCAAGAGACTAAGTCCACTGAAATTAAACTTTTTCTTTCTGGGACAATTGATGATAGATATCAGTGATAAAAAAATGAGTTGTGATATAAGAATCCATCATCAATGGTACAAAATCTTCTGAAAACTATTTCCTCAGAATCAACATACAAAGGATGTGGTCCAGAAGAGGCCAGGGCTACAACATTCAAACCAGCATGCTCACTGAGACAATGGACTGTTGGATCCCAACAGAGCCAGCACAAATAGCTTTGCTCCCTTGAAGGATTTCAGCAAGCAATGTTCCATCCAGGTCACAAAACACAGGCTCTTAGATGCCCTTCCTGCTCTGAAGTTCATTTAAGTTTTAAGGTTGTTGACTTGAGACTTCAGAGAATATTTACTTGGAAATCTTATTTTGTGTTTCTCACATTCTACAGAAGCACTATTTAGCAATTAGAAAATGTGTTGCAAAAATGTGATATGAAATCCAGCATATATCAGCTGGGCGGTGGTGGCACATGCCTTTAATCCCAGCACTCAGGAGACAGATACAGGGGTATCTCTGTCAGTTCAAGGCCAGGCTGGTCTACAAGAACTAGTTCCAAGATAGGCACCAAAGCTACAGAGAAACCTTGTCTCAAAAAAAAAAAATAAAATAAAATAAAACACACACACACACACAAAAACAACAAAAAATTCAGCATATATCAGGAAAAAGCAGGGAGTAGTTATTGCTACATTGGAAAGGTTGCTCTTTGTGCTTCCCAGAGCCTTGGATTCCATCTGAGACTTCAAAAATTGAATAAATAAGGTATAAAGGTGACTAGAGTATCATAAAGTTAAAATTTACCCGTTATAAACATCTTTGACAGTTTTGTACTATAGAAATACTTCACTACAAGTTTAATCATTCTCTAGGAAATATAAAGGAAACTATGGTGAACATCTTTCTGATAAGAATGTAACTGGATGGTGTACTCACAAACAAGGTCTACCTCAGAGTTTTGCTGTTTTGAGCAAAAACTCAATCATTACCATACCCATGGACCTTGGAAAAATACATCGTAAACAATCCTGATGTTTCCTTACTTCTCTGTAAGGCTTATATGGCATTGTTAGTTGTTATGGCTTGGTTCTCAAATGTTCCCCAAGACTCACATCTTGAATGCTTGGTTGCCTGTTGATGGAGCTTTTGGGAAGCAATGGAGTCATTAGGAAACAATTTGTCATTCCCTCATGAGCTCCATCTCTTCATTTATTCTACAGACACTTATTGGATGATATGATATCAACTAGGTCAAATAACCAGTTTCTAGGGTTGATACCAAACAACTTTAATGTATTATTCCTGGACATAAATACTAGCAGAGTAGTCCAGAGTAAAGGAATAGGGAAAAGACAAAATAGGTAATTATCTCAGAATAACACCTTTTAGAATTTTGTGTTTTACCAGGAAGCCTACTCTTCCAGCCTAATCTTATATGTGCTTTTATTCTTATTCCTACATCTGTGTTCCATTAATTCAAAACTAGTTGTTCTATAGTATTCCTTTCTAAACCTTATGACCACACTCAACATAAAACTCAAATTTATTTCAAGCTTCATAAATCTAAATGCTTACCCACCTTGTATGTTTTTATAGTATATATTCATAATGTACATAGTAACTCAATGTGTTATAGTAATATTATTTATTCTTATTCCATTGTTTGGTTATTATTTTATTTTCAGAGAGGTGAAGTATAGAAATATTTATTAATTAATACATAGCACTTATCCAACAATGGGACTAGAGTTGAACTTTCTCAGACACAAGTATAAATATCTCAAGATAGTTGAGTATGTCATTCATATTTTTATTATAAATAATATACGAAGAGTGAAAATGCACAGAACACAATGAATTTGACAAATGATTTCATAGAATTAATCATGGGCATTAGACAAGTGCTCAAAAGTTGTCTTCTTTGAAAGGTAAGGATGCAATAATCTTTGTGGCATTGAGACACGAAGACACGTGTTAATTGTGGCACCTGTTACATCTTATCCATGCACACAAGACTTCATTATCAAAATGCAAAATACAGAAAACAAGGTTTTGGGCAGTAATAGTTATTAGCATCCCCTGTGAAGTAGATCCATTTTTAAGAATGCTCATAGGCACACAGACTCTGGACTTCTGGATTACAGTTAATCCGCATAGAAGGTTTAGGGAATATAATTGGATCAGCACTATAAAAACAAGTAAAATTTATTATAAATATTTAATGACTTCTTTTAGTTTTCATATGTATATGGTTTTGTGCCTTGATATATATTTTAGGATCTACAAGAATGACAGCCTGCTATTTTATATTCTGGGTCTGATTCTCTTCATAGCTGAACAAAGCTTTAATATATGTCAAACTTTCTCTGTTTATTCATCTGTTCATAAAACTGGCTTATTGCAGAATCTAGCTATTGTGATATTGCTATAATAATTGTGGTGATACTAGTGTCATGATATGTCAATTTAGATACTTTCTGGTATATACTCAGAGGTGTTGTAACTTGATCAGATGATCACATGTGATTTTATTTTCATCATTCTGAGGAAATTTCATAGTGATTTACTCATTCTCACAAATATATAAAGGGCCCCTTTCCTCTACTCTCCTCAGCATGTGTTTGCTTTGTGACAGTCGTTTTTGTCTAGGGTGATTAGAATCTGAATGTACTTTGAATTTGCTTTTTTCAGATAATTATGGATACTGAATACTTTTCATGTGTATTGGTCATTTATGCTTCATATTTTCTTCTTTTTATTGAAAATGGATTTTTTTCTAATGTAATATGTTCTATTTATGGTTCTGATCTCTCAACTCCTCTATCTTACAGAGCCACTCCATTTCTGTTTCCTAATAAAAATCAAATGCTTCTAAGGGATAATAATAAAATAAGTTAAGATAACAAAAACTATCATATCGGAGTTGCATAAGAAAAAAACAGCAGAAGTAAAGGAGCCCAAGAGAAGGCATAAGAATCAGAGAACCCAATGTTCAAACATTCATGAATCCCATGAAAACAATAATCTGGAAACCACAATGCATATGCAGAAGACCTGGTGTAGACATGTAAAGGCCCTGTGCTAACTGCTTCAGTTTCCGAGCTCATATGAGTCTGGGTCATGTTGATTTAGAGGCACTTCTTTTCTTGGTGTCATCTACGCCTGGGTCTTACACTCTTTCTCCCTGCTCTTTCATGTGGTTTCCTGAGCCCTGAGCATGATTGCATATTTGATTAGATTGTTGATGAGCAAAGCTGTTGAGTTTTTAAATTTAGTTTTTTTAGTCTTTCATATATTATTCTGCAACTAGATATTAATCTTCTGTCAGATGTATAGCTAGAAATGCTTTTCTCCATTCTCTAAGCTGTCTCTTCACTCTGGTGTTTGTTTCCTGTGGTGTGCAAAATCATTTTTAATTGTATTAGATCCCATTTCTCCCAGTCATTTCCTGAATAATTGTATTTTTTCAGAAGGTTCTTGCCTATGCTAAAATTTTTATCTAAGAGCTTTTGAGATTATATGGGTGCTATTCAAATAATGCATTAACTTCTTAGGTCCATTCAGGATATTTAGATATGATCAATAAAGATCAAGTTTCATTCATATATATATATATGCATATATATATGGATATCTGTATTCACATCATTTGTCAATGAGATTCTCCTTTTTCCTAATGCTATCAAAATACCATGTTTATCTTTCTAGATCTGGGTTATGTCACTCTGGATGATTTTTTTTCTAGTTCTATCCATTTGGAAATTTGGCATATTTAATGATGACATTGTTTTAAACAGTAGAGTAATAATCCATTGTAAAATAAACTTTTTGTCACAACTTCCTGTTCCCAAATCACTGAAAGCCGCTTCTTAGATTACCACACAGAGGCATAATATTAATTAATTATAAATGATCAGCTAATAGCTCATGCTTCTTATTAGGTAACTCTTGCATTGAAATTAACCCACATTCCTATTTATGCTTTATTAGCATGGCATGTTCACCTTCTGCTTCCTCTGCATCTGGCTGATGACTCCTCTATCCACCTTTCTATTTCCCATCATCCTTAGTTTGGTAACCCTGCCTATACTTTCTGTGTTTGCAATAAATCTTTACAGTGTATAAGAGAACTGTTTGACAGCAATCCATTGCGTAAGTTTACCACATTTTCTTTATTCATTGTTTGGTTGATAGAGACCTTGGTTATGTCCAGTTTCTTCCTATTATGAATAAAGCTGCTATTAACATAGTTGGAAAAGATTCTTTGTGGTACAGTAGATGATCATCCTTTAAGTATATGCTCAGGAGTGGTATAGCTTGGTATTGAGGTAGGTGTATTTTCATTTTCCGAGAAAACCCCACTTTGATTTCCAAAGTGACTTACAAGTTTACACCATATCAGCAACACAAGAGTGTTGCCTTAGCTCCACAACCTCTCCAGTATGAGCTGCCACTTTGTTTTTAATCTTAGCCATACTGACAGGTATAAAATGGAATCTCAAAATCTTTTTGATTTGCATTTCCATGATGGTTAAGGTTGTTGAACATTTCTTAAAGTGTTTCTGGACCATTTGAGATTCCTTTGTCGTGAATTCTCTGTTTAGATCTGTATCACATTTTTAATTGGATTATTTGGTTTGTTGATGTCTAGTTTCTTGAATTCTTTATTTTGAAGTTCACCTTCTGTCAGAGGTAAGGTTAGTGAAGATCTTTTCTCATTCTGTATTCTTCCATTTTGTTATTTTGATGGTTTCCTTTGCCTTACAGAAGCTTTTCATCTTTATGAGGCTCCATTGTTGGTCTTAGTGCCTGTGCTATTAAACATAGTATGTGCTCACTTTAGGGGGATATTAGCTATAATGTCTTGGATAGCCATGCTACAATTCACAGACCCAAAGAAGCTAAGTAATAACTAAGACTCAAAGAGGGAGACATGAATCTCACTGTGAAGGAAACATATAATAGACATCACAGGTAGATGGGGAAGGAGTCCGGAAATAGGGATGGCTATGGAAACAGGAGGAATCAGGTGAAAGGAAAATGGAGGGAGAGAGTACCAGGAAGGACATCTGGAATCAGGGACATCTCTGGTTAGAAACCTAGTACAATGGAAATTCCAAGTAAACTATGAAGGTGACCCCTAACTAACTCAGACACCTAACAAAGGGGGATGCAGAGCCTGAACTGGTTATTTCCTGTAAACAGGCAAGACTTCTAAGGGAGGGATTTAAATCCCCAGCCCAACTACAATTTGTGGGTCTGCTTCTTTCTTGAGATCATCAGCTGCTAACCTCAGGGTTGAGGGGTGGGGTATAATAGGACTGTGAGTAACCATGGTCAGAAGGATGTTAGTCAAGGGTGACAGTTCTCTGGGGAGACAGTTTAAATTTTATAACTCCTCTTTATTCTGAAAAGAAAAGAGATTATGGGGACAGTGCCTTAGGCATCATCTAATTTGCATTATCATAAGGCTCTATATGTGACAGTAGTGTCCTATAGCAAAGCTCCCAGTACAAGTCTTAGTTATCATATGTGAAGCAAGGGAAAGACTTCTAGCTGGAAACTGTGTCATTGTTCATGGTAAAGACAAAAAAGCATCCAACTTTAGAAACAGCTTTAATATAAGGTCAGTAGTTCTGGCCCAGAGACAGTCTCCAAATAAGGGCAAGTAGAGGGCAGGTGTCTCACTAGGGAGGGAGATGTCCACATTTCCAAGCTTTGGAGAAAGCTGCCAGGCCAAGAGAGACTGCAACCTCTGACCAGAAGGCCTTCCAACACAATTTTCCATACCTTCAAGATATACTGGTGCAAAGGTGCACAAAAATTATAGGATTGGCCAACCAATGACTGGTCCAATGTAAAATCCGTACCATGAGAGTAAGTCTACCCCAGACACTGCCTGGAGGGCCAGGATCCAGAGGTAGCACAGCCCAGAGATGTAGGATAGAAACAAACATGACCACCACCACCACCACCACCACCACCACCACCACCACCACCACGAACAACACCAACAATAATAATAATAAGTCAGTGAAATAACTCCTAAGAATATTCTGCTATACTCAGATCATTGCATAGAACAATTGTCATCAGAAAGGCTCTAGACAACAACTGTTGGAAACAAATACAGAGACCAACTGCCAAGCATTAGGCAGACCTCAATGAATCCTGTGGAAGAAAGGGAGGAAGAATTATAGGAGCCAGAGGAGCCAAGGACACCATAAGGAAATCCACAGAATCAATTAACCTGGCCTGATAGAGTCTCACAAAGACTCAACCTCGAAGCTGAGAGCTTGCATGGGACTGACCTAGGCCCTCTGCTGTAGCTTGGTCTTCTTGTGAGGCCTCTAATAATTGGAGCAGGGGCTGTCTCTGACTCTGTTTCCTGATTTGGGGGCAGTTTTTTCTACTCTGTTGCCTCATCCATCCTTAATAAGAAAGGAGATGCTAATTTTTTACAACAACTTGATATGCAATATTTGGCTGATATATATGGGAAACCTGCACTTTTCTGAAGAGAAAAAAGAGGTGACTAAGGGTATGGCAAATAGAGGAAGTTGGATAGAGGAACTTGGAGAAGAGGAAGGAGAGAATGTCATTGGGTTGAGAAAAATTAATTAATTAATTTAATTAATTAAAAATTCAAAAAACTGTCAATATAATGAGGACATCTCTCTGTGATGAAGTCCTAAATTCTTTACTCTATTCTACTGACCTAGACCATAAATATTTTGCTACTGTGGCTTAGTACTGCCACTCAAAAATAGGGTATTGCAGCCTCTTCAACACTGTCCTATGCATTTAGTATTGTTGGTGCTACATGGGAATCTTTTATATTTCCATAAAAATTAGAGGATTATTTGATCTATTTTTGTGAAAACTGAAGTTGTGGCCCTAAACTCAGGAATTTTCCCCTCCCTTGAAAATAGCATCTACTCCTCCTCATAGAAGTACAAAAGCATGCATAGCCTCCTAGACAAAGGAATGCCCTTCTACTAAAATGACTCCACTTCTCATGATAAAGGAACAGGACCCAAACTATGTCCTCCATTCCAAAAAGGTTCCAGGTAATCATCCAGCTACCCACCATCATAAAAAACACAAACATCTCTTGTACTTGTACTCCCATCTCCTATAAAAATCTGCCTTCCCCATTCTCATATTATATGACCATCATTCCCACAAGAAGTTTGTTTGCCCCTCATATTAATAAATGATCCATATTTTCTGTTATGGTTTTCAGTCTCTCTTATTTTTACATTGCCTGAAAAATCCTGATTTAACATTCAGTGCTTAAACCAGAAAGCACTTTGAGGAGTTCCATACTCTACCCCTTGACTCTAGGTGACCTTTAATCCATTCATTAACCTGACCCTTACCATTTCTGGCACTCATCACATCAAGAATGAGGTGACTTGCCAGTCTTGCTACAGGACTTAACCACTGCCAGTAATGACTTAAAACTTCTAGGTTTTCTCTGCTTTTGTCACTATAAGTGGTGTAAGTCCTCTTCTAGGTTTTTATTGGTGTAACCCATAAATTCAGTTTGTGTACTTTTTATTGTTCTTTCCCTTTCCCTCTCTCACTGTCTCTCTCCCTGTCTATCAACCTCCAAAACAGAGGTGCTTCACTATTTCTCCACCACACCACATCCACTACAAACACTGGGACTTTAAGGTCTGACAAAGGTAGAAGGTCTCCAAATCTAGGCCTTCTCCAGAACTCCAAATGTTTTTTGGCTATTACTGAAATATTCCCTCATGTAGGGTATGACGTCTTCTGCAAATCAGGCTCATTCCTCCAGCCCCTCTCCAACTCTAGGTGCCAACTTGGGGAATAACTGTAGTCTTCCTCAGTCCTGATTTTCAAGATGAGTACCAAATTGTTTATGCCAAAGGACACTCTTTTAGCATGCCTAAATTCCAACATTAAAACTTTATGTATCTGTGACTCCTTATCCAATATACTAAGGCAACAAGGACACTTGGCCAGAGTTTAAAACTTTTGATTTCCAAATTCTTACCAACTTGGATAATCAATTAAAACAGCAAATGGTCTATCTAAGATCCATATGTCCAAGCTTTCCTGATCGGGGACTCCCCTCTGTATACAGTGATTATCTTTTATTACCATTACTACTTTTATTACCATTACCATTACTAAAACAGAATCCTATTACACTTTTCTTGCCTTTTGAACATGCTAATTCCTCTATCAAACCTGCAGAATACCAGATTTTACTGTTTTAAAAACACCTCCAAACCCTACAATTTCCTCCTTCTACATTCTCTGACATCTATGCTACAAAAAAATCTACCCACTTCCCTATCCAAAATTTCTATCCTAACAATCTTCTTCATGGTGGGGAGGCATGTCAGAGAGGTCCCTGTAGTCTGGACTAGTTAGTTGCCTAAATATCCACAGTAATGGTTTTAATAATGATGTACCCCATATTTACAGTCATTTGATTACTTTGTCCTTTGTTTTGGCAGGCTTAAGATATGTGAATACTCTGGGGAAAATACATCTTTGGGTAAATCTTTAAGTTTAGAAATACCACTTAACATTTTCAGTGTGCTTTTTCTATGTCATACTTGTGGATTAGGGTGTGTGCTCTAGGCTGGTTGTTTCAGCCATCATCCTTTCCCATTGCAACAGTGATAGATTCTTATCTCTCTGCAAATAAACCCTTCCTTCTACAACTTGCCTTGATCATGGTGTTGTATAACACTGAGTGACTGATGTAGTAACCTGGTGACTATTGGTCAAGGATTATCTTTATAATGTCTTTATGACATTGTTATAGCTAAATTCTAAAAGAGTTATTGTGATTCTCATGGGATGAGGACCACACCTCCCAGAGGGATCAGTTTCACCCCGCCGGACGGGAAGACTACATTTCCCAGAAACACCACAACGGACAACCACGCCTACGCAGATTCTTATATATACCAGTGTTAAATCCATCCCCTCTCTCTTTCTTGTCCCTCCCTCCCTTGACCCGCACTGTCGAGCACACCCTTCCCTAATAAACAATCTTCCCGCGCACGTGGTCGCGTCCTGGGTCTCCCTTCCTCCGGCTCCGCGATACACCCCACGCCAAAGAAGAACAACATTGGTGCCGAACCCAACGGCTGTGTCCCCCGGATTTCGGGACTGGGGCTCCGGGCTTGGCGCCAGCCTGGTTCCCCCGGACCATGCCGGACCAGCTGAAGAACTGGAGACCTGAGACCTGAGGACCGGAGGCCCTATGGACTAAACCACCTGCTTCACATCTCAACACCTGCCTGTGCGCGGCTCTTCATCCAACACCGGCTTCAACCGTGAGTTAGTTCCCTTCCAGCTGGTCAAACGACCCTGGTCTACCCACCGGTCTCCACTGAGCGCTCGGCGGCCTGTGGGCTGGTTCTAGGGTCGGGGGGACCTCTCTGATCCCCTTCTCCGGCCTTCAATCCGGCTTGCGTTCCCAGCTCTGACCGTGATTGAGACGGCAAGAAAGCCTCTCACTCCGCTCGCACCCGGGGCCCGGGGCTCCGGCTCTCTTTTCTTTTCTTTTCTTTTCTTCCTTCCCTGCTTCTGACTCCCCACGTGATCACTACGGTGTGATCTCCCATCCAGGACGGAGGCTTGGTCTTGCTGCACCTCTCCTGTCGGAGGAACGGTCCTCGTACACTTGGGGTTCAGCCGGCCAAGCGTAACATTCCGCGCCTGAATGTTCGTTCCATCTGCATGCATTTCACCTGCCAGGAACGGTCCTTCAGGTTTGAAGTGCTACGGTTTTTCTTTGCGGGCGTGTTCACGGTCTAGCTATGGGAGCCAAGCAGTCTAAACCGATCCCCCCTGCCTCCCCACTGGGGCAGCTCTTAGAAACACTCAAGCCCCACGCTCTAATGCCAAGCGTTCATCAAACAAAGTTAATACGTCTATGCTCAAAAAAATGGCCCACATATTCCTTAGAGGGTAACTGCAAATGGCCGCCTAACGGTACCTGTGACCCCGATATTTTACGGGAGTTAGCCAATCACTGCCATCGCACAGGCAGATGTAAAGAACTAATATATGTCTCTGCTTTCTTTTACCTAGCTCTCAAGATAGATTCTTCTGCCCTTTCTCGTTGTTCGTCTGCCCACATGTTTCTAGCTATGCTACCTGCTGCTAATTCAAGACCAGCCACTCCCGCAATGGACCCTGCGGATGAACCCCCGCCTTCCAGGCCCAGGAGAGCAGCCTCCCTTCGTTCCGCCCAGGCGGACGACACTCTACTTAGATCCCCCAGAGTCTCTTTTAGGTCTAAGGAACGACCTCCCGAAGCTAAAGAATCTTCACCTAACCTTGCTTCCTCCAGGTCCAGACATAACAAAACTCCACCTAAACATTCTTCTTCCCGCTCTCCTCCCAGCAGGTCCTCATCCGGCTCCACCAGCTCCTCCCCCTCCCCTCCCCCTTTGCGCAGACGGTCCCAGTCTAGGTCTCGGCAAAGATCACGTGGGACTTCAGGTGCCTCATCCTCCCCATCGCCCGCCCGCCCGACTCCGCCTCCTCGGTCTTCTAGGGTATCGCGGCGTTCCCTGCATTCCCGCGCTCTAGCACCCTCATTCACCCCTCCCCTTACACGCGCGCGGGCGGTCACCGGGCCAGATCCTGCTCCGGATCAAATTACACCTGCGGCCATCCTGCCGCTGCGGGAGGTTGCTGGTGTAGATGGTCTAGTAAATGTTCATGTTCCGTTCTCATTGTCCGAGCTCTCTCACGTGGCTAACTTACTTGGGTCTTACACCTGTAACCCTACTACTTTTATTAAGGAATTTCAGTACCTAACACAGTCCTATAATATGACATTCCATGACGTATACACCATATTAGCCAATAATCTCCTGCCTGAGGAACGCAGACGGGTTTGGGAACAGACAAGACAATATGCAGACGAGGTTCACCAAACTCTAGCATCACATCCCCTTGGAGCAGAGGCGGTTCCGGAACAGGACCCCCATTGGGATTATAACAGCCCAGGGGATATCCTGGCCAGAGACCAATTCATAACATGTCTCCTGGCGGGCCTACGTAAGGCTGCCCTCAAACCGGTAAATTATTCTAAACTCTCAGAGGTTATTCAGGATACGAAGGAAAATCCTTCTTCATTTCTGGACCGTCTCACAAAGGCCCTGTTACAGTTCACAAACCTAGACCCGGAGAGTACGGAAGGCAGAAACATACTAATGACTCATTTTTTTAATCAGTGTTATCCAGATATCAAAGCCAAACTCAGGCGTCTGGAGAATGGCCCTTTAACCCCGCAGGCGGAAGTTCTAGAGGTAGCCTTTAAGGTATATCACTCGAGAAATGACAAGGCCCACGGTCACTGCCACGTGGTACCCGCAGCTGCTCAACCGACCGACATGATGGGCTACTCGTCCTGCCCCAACAGGGCACCACCCCCGCCTCCCGGAAGGCGTGATCCACCGGGTCCGTGCTTCAAATGTGGTAAGATGGGCCACTGGGCCCGAGCATGCCCCAATCCCCAACGCAGCCCCAAGGGACCTTGCCCAAGGTGTCACAGGGAAGGTCACTGGTCTATAGATTGTCCTCGTGTGCTCGGTGATGCAGACACAGAGAATGCCCAAGTGGACCTTGGCATTCTCTTGGGTCTGGCCTTGGATGACTGAAGGTGCCCGAGCTCCGCCCCGACTGCCACGGTTATCTGCAGCCAGGAGCCACGGGTACTTCTCACTGTATCTGGAAGGCTCATCTCATTTCTCTTGGATACCGGAGCTACGTATTCGGTTCTGAGGGAATTTTGGGGGCCAACCTCTCCTTCAAATTCCCCTATTGTCGGGGTAGGGGGACAGCCCTATTTGCCCCAGCGGACTCTGCCACTCAATTGCGTGTTTAGAGGTATTTTTCTCACTCATTCGTTTTTAGTCATGCCAACCTGCCCCGTGCCTTTAATGGGAAGAGATCTTTTAGCTAAACTGGGAGCCTCCATTTCTTTTGCCCCCCCCACTCGCTTTGTTCCAGACTCGCCAACGACACAGTTACTGCTGCTCCTGGCTCCCCAGCCTTCTGACACTAATGCCTCTCTTCCTCTGCCAGCCTCCCTGGTGGATCCTCTGGTATGGGACACTCAAAATCCTGCTGTTGCTAAACACCATTCCCCTGTGGTCATTCAATTACAGGACCCCACCAGATACATTACTCAAGCTCAGTACCCTCTCTCTTCCCAGAGCCGCAGAGGACTTAAACCGATTATCTCTGACCTTTTGAGGAAAAGACTGCTCCGCACCACCTCCTCCCCCTTCAACACCCCTATACTGGCTATTAAAAAACCTAAAGGGACTTATCGTTTGGTCCAGGATCTCCGGCTTATTAACTCAGCTGTTGTTCCCCTTCACCCAGTGGTTGCTAATCCCTTTACACTTTTATCCAGTATTCCTCCAGGAACCTCTCACTTTTCAGTTCTAGACCTTAAGGATGCCTTTTTCTCCATTCCCCTTAGCCCTCAATCTCAAAACATCTTTGCCTTCACCTGGACTGACCCGGACACTAATTTCTCCACACAGCTCACCTGGACCGTCCTTCCCCAGGGATTCCAGGACAGCCCACACCTCTTTGGCCAGGCTTTGGCCTCTGATCTGCTTTCACTGTCTCTCCATAAATCAAAAATAATTCAATATGTAGATGATATTCTCCTATGCAGCCCGTCTTTGGAGATCAGCAAGACGGACACTGCCGCCCTATTAAACTTCCTATCCAAAAGGGGCTATAGAGTCTCATCCTCTAAGGCCCAGCTGTCCACTACTGAGGTAACGTATTTGGGTTTGACCATAACCCCAACACAAAAGGCTATTACTCTAGACAGAAAAAAACTAATCCAATCCCTTACAGTTCCTTTGACCAAAGAGGAGGTCTTATCGTTCCTGGGAGTGGCCAATTTCCTGCGTTCCTGGATCCCTTCCTTTTCCCTTTTAGCTCGTCCCCTATACGAAGCAGCTCTGGGCTCCCTGCATGAGCCCTTACCCCATTCAATCATAAAGCCCTTCCAGAGGCTCCAACGGGCCCTCATTCAAGCCCCAGCTCTTCATCTTCCGGATTTAACTCGTCCCTTTTCTCTTTATGTAGCAGAGAAGGAGGGATACGCTCTCGGGGTCTTAGGACATCAACTGGGACCTTCTTTTGCGCCTGTAGCATACCTGTCAAAGAAGATGGACCTCACCACTCGGGGCTGGGCACCCTGCATACGTGCGCTGGCAGCCGCTGAGCTTCTGATTTGTGAGTCAAAAAAACTGACCTTTGGAGCGCATACCACAGTCTTCTCTCACCATAACTTGTCCAATCTCCTAACTTACAAAGGCTTACAAACCCTACCCCCTTCTCGAGTTCTTTCCCTACAGGTGGTGCTGGTGGAAGATGCCAGTCTCACGTTTCAATGCTGCCCACCTCTTAATATTTCAAACCTTCTACCTCGACCTAAGGTCGATGACTCCCCATCCCACTCCTGCATTGAAATCCTAGAGGATCTACTACCTCACCCCTCACATATACAGGAGGGCAAACTGTCCCAGGCCACTTATACCTGGTACACAGATGGCAGCTCCTTTTTATGTGATGGGACTCATAAAGCGGGTTATGCTATAGTATCAGATACAGAGATAATTGAGGCAAAGACACTCCCTGCTCATACTACCAACCAGCAGGCTGAACTAATAGCTCTCACCCGTGCCTTTCAGCTAGCGGAAGGACAAATTTTAAATGTTTACACAGACTCTAAGTATACATTTCATATCCTCTTATCCCACGCAGCTATCTGGAAGGAGCGTGGGCTTCTTACGACAAAAGGTGGATCCATAACTAATTCTGATCATATCATGGACTTAT
Source organism: Arvicola amphibius (assembly GCF_903992535.2). Classification (NCBI taxonomy): domain Eukaryota; kingdom Metazoa; phylum Chordata; class Mammalia; order Rodentia; family Cricetidae; genus Arvicola; species Arvicola amphibius. The sequence continues at coordinate 111,653,650 of NC_052058.2, read as the reverse complement.
TAAAAGCCTCTCATCTCCCTAAAGCTATAGGAATTATTCACTGCCGGTCTCATCAGTCCGACAGTTCTACTGTTTCCAAGGGAAACAATCGGGCTGACAGGGCAGCTAAGACAGCAGCACTCCAGAGCCCGGATATACCTCAGTCTCCCCAGGGAGTCCTTACAGTACAGCCCACATTCCCGCAGACACCTGACACCCAGCAGATCCTGTCCTACCTACACAGGCTCTTTCACCCTAATAATAAGGCCCTGCTCCACTTTGTTAAGGCTCATCTCCAACCTACTCCTGAGGATATAAGATTTCTAAAGGCCATGACTGCCTCCTGTCAGATCTGTCAAAAGTCAGATCCTAAGACTAAATACCGTAGCTTCCCTTTTCCTACCCATCAGGCTAGGGGCTCTCTTCCAGGGACTGACTGGCAGCTAGACTTTACTCATATGCCTACAGTCAAAAGAGTTAAATATCTTCTGGTTTTGGTGGATACAATGTCCGGGTGGGTTGAAGCCTTCCCCACTACTAACAAGAGAGCCCAGACAGTCTCTGATATTCTTCTCCGAGAGATCATCCCCCGGTTTGGGATTCCAACCTCTCTCCAATCAGACAACGGCCCTGAATTCACCTCCCAGATTTCTCAAAACCTGTCTAAGGCCCTCGACATTCCTTGGCATTTTCATATCCCGTACCATCCTCAGTCTTCAGGTAAGGTAGAGCGTGCCAATCGCTCTCTAAAGGACACCCTTCTTAAGTTGTCACAGGAACTGCATCTCGACTGGGTAAAGCTCTTACCTTTGGCCCTTCTTAGACTCAGGGCCCTACCAAAGAGTCCGCTGTTTATTTCACCCTTTGAACTCATGTATGGACGGCCGGTTCTAACCCCTGGCCTTCCACCTGAAACCTCCCCCCTACCTGATCACCTGCTCACGCCATTACTAACCCACTTATGCTCGCTACTGTGGGATTTCACTGATCACTCATTACCTCGACCATGTACTAATCCATGTCCACCACCAATTAAGATTGGAGAACAGGTACTATTTTCTCCCCCAGGTCAACGTCCCTCACCCCTTTCCCCTAAATGGCAGGGTCCCCTCAGAGTAATTCTTCTAACTCCCACAGCTGCCAAGCTCGAAGGACTTCCTCACTGGATTCACCTGTCACACCTTAAACCATTCACTCCTCCAACTCAAAAAGATTCCTCATTCACAGTAACTCAGACAGGACCTTGCTCTCTCAAGTTCCAGAGGACACCAACTTCAGTACAAGAAAAATAACGGTTCCATCTACACTTAACTCTTTATTACACTAACACACCCTCTTTTCCTTTTCCTATGTATGACCTCTAAATTCTAAATAACTACTTAGTTGTCATTACAGGAATCATCATCGCTCACGGAGACAAGGGATTCAGATCATAAATATGGTCAAAAACCTTATTTCTCTTTTAAGGCATTTTCTTTAAGTTCTAGGAAGCCAGCTTGACACACCTGAACGGATTGGACACGAACAGAATAAGTATTCAAACGGAATAAGTATCATTTAATTTTTTATCACTCTTGGCCTCAAAAAACCCTAAAGCCCCCCACTACCTCGAATCCTTAAGCCTTCACCTCATATCCCTCCCCCCTTAATCTTTCCTTTCCTAATGCGATTCTTGTTTTCCAGCACCTAACGACAACCCAGTTCCTCAAGATACCAACAGATGCGGTTTCAATCAGCCATCCCGGGGACACAGACCACCAGGACATCCCAGGACGTCAGTAAACAGGACATCATTACCAGGACACACCGGAACCATCCTAGGACGCCAGCAAATGGGACCAGGACACCAGGACATCAAACCCCCCCCCCAAAAAAAAACCCTCGACGCCCACAGTCAGCAGAAAGCAGCTATGAGACTGGGCTACGCCCCCATTCCCTACCCACTAAGACTTCCCCCCCAAATTTTTAATAAACCAAAAAGGGTGGAGATGTGATTCTCATGGGATGAGGACCACACCTCCCAGAGGGATCAGTTTCACCCCGCCGGACGGGAAGACTACATTTCCCAGAAACACCACAACGGACAACCACGCCTACGCAGATTCTTATATATACCAGTGTTAAATCCATCCCCTCTCTCTTTCTTGTCCCTCCCTCCCTTGACCCGCACTGTCGAGCACACCCTTCCCTAATAAACAATCTTCCCGCGCACGTGGTTGCGTCCTGGGTCTCCCTTCCTCCGGCTCCGCGATACACCCCACGCCAAAGAAGAACAACAGTTATTATTCCAGTATCACCCTCCTCTGCAGGTGCATCTTCACTACAAGACTCTAACCCACTAGCCCTATCATCTCTTTGTAAAATTGTTGGGTCTGGGGGGGGGGGCAAGCAAAGATGGGGACAAACCACCAAAGTCTAATTAACCAGAGACAAACTTTATTCCAGAAACCAGATTCTAGGAAAACCAGATGCAAACTTAAAAATTTAAAAAAAAAAAAAAAAAACACCATGGGGCACAGAAGCTTATTATCTAGCTGAGACCACATCCAGAGATGTTGTTTGTTAGGCTGTGACAAAAGGCAGGTTTCTGAACCCATCTTTTTATATTAGGGGCATCAAGCATTAGGTCTGAACAAAGGAATCTTTACAATCTTGCCCTGACCTGTGGGCCAGTCAATGGAGACCCTGCAGAGGGACAGTAGGTTCTAATGTCAATGGGTGCAGGAAGCCGATTTGCCGGCCACCATCACAAGATGGCGCTGAGCCCCTGCAGCGCCGAGTAAACAACTCCATATTAGGCAAGGCTCTAGACAGAACCTCCCGCAGGCACAACCTGTGTCCACTCTCCCTATATAAGTGGCTGCCGTTTAGTGCTCCGGGCCCCCGCTTTCAGCTCTCCCTTAACCAAGAGGCTCCAATAAAGCGTGATTTGAGAAGAATCCTCGACTCGGTGGTCGTTCTTCCCTGCTGGCCAGGGGGGTTCGCCGCAACTGGTGCCGGAACCCCGGGACGCCGGGACATCTTTCGATCACCGGGCGAGGGGCCCATAGGAGGATCCAGAACTCAACACGCGGAGCGTGACGCGTCGGTAAACAAGTCTCCCAGGTATAATGATTGCTGGAGTTGAGCCCTGAAGTGTTCTGCCTAGCTTTTGTGGTAATTGTGTTGTGTGTGTTCCTGTGTTGTTTTTGATTGTGCTGCCAGAAGCCTGGTCAAGAGAGTGCCTTTGTTATTGCGACAGCGCCTAGTCAGAATCGGAAGTAAGTCCGTTGTAGATAAAACGGCTTTTCTCTGAGGGGAAAGTAAGACCGCTGTAGCTTAAGCGGCTCTCCAGTAGGGTGCCCGTGCATAAGACCACATTATGGGCAACACTCATGGCTCTGGTCCTTGTACCATCGACCTGGTTAGTCCCCTGCAGGCGCTGCTTAAACAGCATGGCCTGAAGGTTTCCCGGAGCACGACTGATATGGTTGTAAAGGACATTGACCAGAAAGCACCGTGGTCCGCGGTCTCTGGGGATTTCACCTTGCCCTCATGGGAAAAATTAGGACAGGACTTGGAAAGAGCTAAATATGAGGAAAGAATAGGCAACTGCTTACGGGAGGGTGATAATACAGATCTAATTAGAAAAGGTAGAGAGGCATTAATGACACACCAGGACAGCTTATCAGAATTGGAATCAAAAGGGGAAGACTTGGACAGGCCTAAAAGAAAAAGGAAAAAAGGAAAAGAAAAAGGATCCAAAAGTTAAGTCCAGGAAAATGGGCCAAAGAGAGCCCTTGGACAGAGAAAAATAAAATATAATAAAATATAATAAAATAAAATATATTATATAATATAATATAATAAAATATAAAATAAAATATAATAATATAACATAATAAAATATATTAAATGAATATAATATAATATATAATATAAAAAATATAATCCCCAAGGCCAGGGGATCATTGAAAGGGCTAACAGAAGCCTCAAAGATATTCTAACAAAACAAAAAGGGGGAATAGCAGAAATAGCATCCCCCAGGGATAGAATTGCCTTGGCATTTTTTACATTTAATTTTTTAATTTTTGATAGTCAAGGCCGAACAGCGGCTGATAGACATGCTAACATGACCCCCGAAGATAAGGGAGTATCTGTTATGTGGAAAGATGTGTTGTATAACAAATGGTATGGACCGGATCCAGTCATTGCGGAATCTGGGGGAGCTGTTTGTGTTTTCCCACAGAGTCAAGAAGTCCCTCATTGGGTACTGACACGGCTGACAAGGAGCCTGAGACCAACAGCTGAAGATGAGGGCTGCAACAACATGGATGCTGATCCTGGCAATGGAGACAGCCCTGCTGAACACAAGTCCAATGATGTTATGGGCGGTAACGAGGGCCTGGCCCATGCCGATGCCTGTTCATGCTAACTCCTCCATATTGCCCACACTGTTTTCCACCTCCTGCGATCTGGAGGCACCCTGTCTGCCTAACTCGGACGCTAAACAGGAGTTGTTTAATGCTACAAAGATAGCCCTAAATGGGACTCTGTGCTTCTCCCTTGAGGGGAAGGGACCCTGCATAAGGCTTTTACGCAAAAACTTGACCAATTGGATGGATCCCCTGATGCAGAGTAAAGTTGGGATAGGGTCCCTGGGCGCAGCATTAGCCCAGGTGACTCAGGGTGCCACCTCAGGGTGAGGAGGGCCCAGTAATGCTACCACCTTGGCCATGAGAGTGGAGTCCATGGTACCGTTGGGAGGTGCATCCACCCCTAAAAATGCCACTCATTTTAAGGCGTCACCAATACCTTTATAATCAGTCTAATCAAAATTCTACTATTGGATCAGGATGGTCCTGGTATCAATGGTTGCTCTCTAATGAAGTAGGAGCCACGATGGACATCTCAGCCCTGGCGACGCTACAATTAACTAAGACTTGGCTCCTTAATGTTTCTGGTAGCATATTAGAGTCACGGGGCTGAAGAGATGGCTCAGCCGTTAAAGGCTAGGCTCACAACCAAAAATATAAGAGTTCATAGCCATGGCTAATCAGGTGCAAACGGCGACCACAATTAACGATGTGGTTTCAAGAACAGCTGATGCATTAGAAACCCAGAATAAAATCAGCAATCGTATTCTTTCTGGCATAATAGCTGCCAATCAGAGGATAGATTATATGCAGACTCAGGTGGGTAAATTGACCCGTCTGGTCCAGATCGAATGTGTCTCCTATCAGAAACATGTGTGCATTACTTCTCTTATCTTTAACAATTCCAGGAATGAGTCACGAAGAATTGGGGAGTATCTGGTGGGGAACTGGTCGCGGGAAGCGGAGCTGTTTCTCCAGAATCAATTGTTCCAGATCACTATCCTGAATAATACTTGTGTCCAACCCATCACCCTTGAACAGTTTTCTGACTGGCTATATCCCGCTTTCTCCTTTTTTAAGGAATGGGTGGTGGTTGGGATATTTCTGGCATTCTGTCTGGGAGGATGCATGGTCTGCTTGTGGCTGATTTGCCGGCTTCGAGCCCAAATGAATAGAGATAAGGTTGCTGTCCTACAGGCCTTAGCCGCTTTGGAGTATGGTGACTCTCCCCAAATATGGTTATCAGTTCTTAAGAACCAGTAGGCATTTGTCCTGCATAGCCTTTGCACCCCTGTAGGGCTTGTTCCCATTGCACCAGGGAAGGTATGCTGAGACAACGCTTGAGATACTGTCTTTGCACCTCCTAGGGGTTTGTCCCATTGCACAGGAGAAGGAGTACCATGAGCCTGGGCCTCCCTTGATCGGCCCCCACATCATGAGGTGGGAGCCAGAATGGGAATAAGACCCATTGTTGCCTACTTTGCTATAAAAACTAAAAGGGGGAACTGCAGGGAGCCGATTTGCTGGCCACCATCACAAGATGGCGCTGAGCCCCTGCAGCGCCGAGTAAACAACTCCATATTAGGCAAGGCTCTAGACAGAACCTCCCGCAGGCACGACCTGTGTCCACTCTCCCTATATAAGAGGCTGCCGTTTAGTGCTCCGGGCCCCCCGCTTTCAGCTCTCCCTTAACCAAGAGGCTCCAATAAAGCGTGATTTGAGAAGAATCCTCGACTCGGTGGTCGTTCTTCCCTGCTGGCCAGGGGGGTTCGCCGCAAATGGGTAACTAGGCAACTATCATGAAATATGTTTCAGAGGAGATTACAGTGAAAGTCACTAATTGAAAGAAAACAGATGTCTTTAAAAATTACTTAGGAAAAGGGACTGCTAATAACATCAGAGGGTTAATAAATGAGAATAATTGGTTCTTACACTGGGAACTTAGAAGATAGCAGAAAGCATTTCACACCATCTCAAGGTAAACTCAGATACTGACTGCCATACTTTACAACCACCATTATCAGAGCTCATTCATTAGACGGTGTTTGTGCTTTGTCCACTGTCTCTCCTGGTACCTCCAGACAGTGTACACTGGAGCCCCATGCCTCCTCTTTGATGGTGCCAGTATCCCATAACAGAGACAGTGCCTACCCAGAGGTCACATATCTCAGTCTCCTAAAGGTTAACTCAGCTCATATCTGTCGTTTATCAAGGATGGCCAGTAGTGACTTTCAGTTTGCAGAGAGAAGCTCCGGCCTTGAAAATTGAACAGTCAGTTGTAAAATATAATGACCTAAGCTGATGAAGGCTTCTTAAGTATCTGAAAAAATAGCTCAATGTGAATTCTTGATCTGCTGAGAAAGCTGCTGATAGTCTTTTCTCATTCTCCTAGACTTATAACTTTATATTTCTTTATTTCTACATTCTTATTTCTGGAATCTACATTTTTATTTTCTTATTCTTGGACTCTTCAAAATTATGATATCTGTTACAATAAATAAGTGCAATTCAAAATTTCTGAGTCTCTCTATATATTGTAAGTTGTGATTATGTCCCACTTTGCATATAAACACCAGCAGAACACTCACCTGCTGCTGCTGAACTTTCTAGGATTCCAGAGTCTGTCTTTTTCCTCTTCTTTTCAAACTTTTCTTTCTTTGCTGTGGAATTAAGCATTTTTCATTTTTTTGTTTACCTCAATGAATAGATGCTATTCATTGACTCTAGTTTGTACCTGAGAGAATCTAGTTGTGTGTACAGGGTGTCACCCTCTGTCCTTGATCTGGCAATTGATACAAGATATACTCATCTGAGAGGAGGAAATATCAAATGAGAGAACACTTCATAAGATCAGAATGTGGTGATTGTCAGAGAGTCAAGTCCATTGATTGAGGGATGACACTTGGGCTGGTAATCTATAAATTCTATAAAACTGTAATATGAGCAATCTTACATCCAGCACACCTCCACAACCTCTGCATCAGTTTCAGCTGCCAAGTTTCTACACTTTTTGAGTTTTTATCCTGTTTGAGTTTTTGCCCTGACTTTCTTTAATGATGGACAGTGATATGAACATATAAGTTAAATAAATTCTTACCCAACTTGCTTTTGGTCATAGTGTTTCATCATAGCTACAGTAATTCTAACTAAAACAATAGTAATTTGCTTTCCTGTTGCTGTGATAATATGCTAATTAAAACTAACTAGTAGTAATAAAGTAAGATTATTTTATCTTTTATCTTGCAGTCTGTCCTGAAGAGATGCCAGAAAAAAATCTGAAGGGAGGAAACTGAAGGCATGATATAAATAAGAGGTCATAGAGAAATACAGAATATAGTGATTTGCTACCTGTAGATTGCTTCCCATTGCTTCCCAAAGCAAGCTCAGCTTTCTTTCTTTTTTTTTATAAAAATTTCCACCTACTCCCTGCCTCCCATTTCCCTCCTTCTCCCTCAATTCCCCTCCCCCTCCCTCTCCAGTCCAAAGAGCAGTAAGGGTTCCTGGCCCTGTGGGAAGTGCACGGTCCTCCCCCCTCCATCCATGTCTAAGAAGGTGAGCATCCAAATAGGCTAGGCCCCTCCAAAGCCAGTACATGCAGTAGGATCAAAACCCAGTGTCATTGTCCTTGGCTTCTCAGCATCCCTCATTATCTGCCATGTTCAGGGAGTCCAGTTTTGTCCCATGCTTTTTCAGTCCCAGTCCAACTGGCTTTGGTGAGCTCCCATTAGATCAGCCCCACCATCTCAGTGGGTGGGTCCTCTCCTTGTGGTACTGACTTCCTTGCTCATGTTCTCCCTCCTTCTGCTCCTTATTTGGACCTTGGGAGCTCAGTCTGGTGCTCCAATGTGGGGCTCTTTCTCTGTCTCCATCCATTGCCAAGTGAAAGTTCTATGGTGATATGAAAGATATTCATCAGTATGGCTATAGGATCGGGCCATTTCAGGCTCCCACTCATCAGCTGTCCAAGGACCTAGCTGAGGATATCTCCCTGGACACCTGGGATTCCCTCTAGAGTCAAGATTCTTGCCAACCCTAAAATAGCTCCCTTAATTAAGATATATACTTTCCTGTTCCCATATCCACCCTCCTTTATCCCAACCATCCAATTCCCCCATGCTCTTCCCATCCACCCATTCACACTTTTCTCTCCCCATCTCTCCTTAGACCCATCGCAACCCACCCCCAAGTTCCCAATTTTTGCCCAGCAATCTTGTCTCCTTCCAATATCGAGGATGATAACTATGTTTTTCTGTGGATTCACCTTCTTATTTAGCTTCTCTAGGATCACAAATTATAGGCTCAATGTCCTTTATTTATGGCTAGAAACCAATTATGAGTGAGTACATCCCATGTTCATCTTTTTGGGACTGGGTTGCCTCACTCACAATAGTGTTTTCTATTTTCATCCATTTGCATGCAAAATTCAAGATGTCATTGTTTTTTACCGCTGAGTAGTACTCTAATATGTATATATTCCACAGTTTCTTTATCCATTCTTACATTGAAGGGCATCCAGGTTGTTTCCAGGTTCTGGCTATTACAAATCACGCTGCTATGAACATAGTTGAACAAATGCTTTTGTAATATGGTAGGGCATCTCTTGCACATGTTCCCAAGAGTGGTATTGTTGGGTCATAGGATAGGTTTTCCGAATTTCCTGAGAAACCTCCACACTGCTTTCCAAAGTGTTTGCCCAAGTTTGCATTCCCACCAGCAATGGATGAGTGTACCCCTTACTCCACATCCTCTCCAGCAAAGGCTATCATTGGTGTTTTTGATTTTAGCCATTGTGACAGGTGTAAGATGGTATCTCAAAGTTGTTTTGATTTGCATTTACCTGATAGCTAAGGAGGTTGAGCATGACCTTAAAATTCTTTTGGCCATTTGAACTTCTTCTGTTGAGAATTCTCTGTTCAGTTCAGTGCCCCATTTTTTAAATGGGTTAATTAGCATTTTAAAGTCTAGTCTCTTGAGTTCCTTATATATTTTGGAGATCAGACGTTTGTCTATTACGGGGTTGGTAAAGATCTTATCCCAGTCAGTAGGTTGCTTTGTTATCTTACTGACAGTTTCCTTTGCTTTACAGAAGCTTCTCAGTTTTAGGAGGTTCCATTTATTCAACATTGCACTTTATGTCTGTGCTGCTAGGGTTATACATAGGAAGCGGTCTCCTGTGTCCATATGTTGTATAGTACTTCCCAATTTCTCTTCTATCACGTTCAGTGTGTTCAGATTGATATTGAAGTCTTTAATCCATTTGGACTTGAGTTTTGTGCATTATGATAGATATGGATCTGTTTTCATTCTTCTACAGGTTGACATCCAGTTATGCCAGCACCATTTGTTAAAAATGCTTTCTTTCTTCCATTGTGTACTTTTAGCTCCTTTATTGAAAATCAGGTGTTCATAGGTTTGTGGGTTAAAATCCGGGTCTTCTATTCAATTCCATTGGTTGACTTCTCTGTTTTGATTTCAATACCAAGCTGTTTTCAATACTGTAGCTCTTTAATAAAGTTTGAAGTCAGGGATGGTAATGCCTCCAGAAGTTCCTTTATTGTATAAGATTGTTTTGGCTATCCTGGGTTTCTTGTTTTTCCATATAAAGTTGATTATTGTCCTCTCAATATATGTGAAGAATTTTGATGGGACCTTGATGGGGATTGCATTGAATCTATAGATTGCCTTTGGTAGTATTGCCATTTTTACTATGTTGATCCTCCCAATCCAAGAGCAAGGGAGATCCTTCCATTTTCTGGTATCCTCTTCAATTTCTTTCTTCAAAGACTTAAAGTTCTTGTCAAATAGATCTTTCACTTCCTTGGTTAGAGTTACCCCAAGATATTTTATGCTATTTGTGGCTATCGTGAAAGGTGACGCTTCTCTGATTTCTTTCTCTGCTTCCTTATCCTTTGTATATAGGAGGACAACTGATTTTTTGGAGTTGATCTTGTATCCCACCACGATACTAAAGGAGTTTATCAGCTGTAGGAGTTTTTTGATTGAGTTTTTGGGGTCGCTTATGTACACTATCATATCATCTGCAAATAATGAAAGTTTAACTTCTTCCTTTCCAATTCGAATCCCCTTGATCCCCTTGTGTTGTCTTATTGCTATTGCTAGCACTATATTGAAGAGATAAGGAGAGAGTGGACAGCCTTGTCGTGTTCCTGAATTTAGTGGGATAGCCTTGAGTTTCTCTCCATTTAATTTGATGTTAGCTGTCGGCTTGCTGTAAATAGCCTTTATTATATTTAGGAATTAGCCCTGTATCCCTAATCTCTCCAAGACCTTTATCATAAAGGGGTGTTGAATTTTGTCAAATGCTTTTTCAGCATCTAATGAGATGACGATATGGTTTTTATCCTTCAGTTTATTTATATGATGGACTACATTGATAGATTTTTGTATGTTGAACCAGCCCTGCATCTCTGGGATGAAACCTACTTGATCATAGTGGATAATTTTTCTAATGTGTTCTTGGCTTCTGTTTGCCAGTATTTTATTGAGAATTTTTGCATCGATGTTCATGAGTGAGATTGGCCTGTAATTCTCTTTCTTGGTTGAGTCTTTGTGTGGTTTAGGTATCAGGGTAATTGTAGCTTCATAAAAGGAATTTGGCAATGACTGTTCTGTTTCTATATTATGAAATACCTTAAAGAGTATAGGTATTAGGTCTTCTTGGAAGTTCTGGTAGAATTCTGCATTGAAACCATCTGGTCCTGGGCTGTTTTTGGTAGGGAGGTTTCTGATAACAGTTTCTAATTCTTCGCGACTAACAGGACTATTTAGATTGTTCACCTGGTTCTGGTTTAACTTTGGTATATGGTACTTATCTTAAAAAGTGTCCATTTCTTTTACATTTCCAAATTTTGTGGCATACAGGCTTTTGTAGTAAGATCTAATGATTCTCTGAATTTCCTCTGTGTCTGTTGTTATGTCCCCTTTTTCATTTCTGATCTTATTAATTTGTGTGTTCTCTCTTTGCCATTTGATTAGTTTGGCTAGGGGTTTGTCAATCTTGTTGATTTTCTCCAAGAACCAGCTTTTTGTTTCATTGATTTTTTGGATTGTTTTCTGTGTTTCTATTTTATTGATTTCTGCCCTCAGTTTGATAATTTCCAGTCTTCTACTCCTCCTAGATGAGTCTGCTTCTTTCTTTTCTAGAGCTTTCAGGTGTGCTGATAAGTCTCCAATGTGTGCTTTCTCTGTTTTTTTAAAGTGGGCACTTAGTGCTATGAATTTTCCTCTTAGCACTGCTTTCATAGTGTCCCATAAGTTTGAGTATGTTGTGTCTTTATTTTCATTAAATTCAAGGAAGACTTTAATTTCTTTCTTTATTTCTTTCCTTGACCCAGGTGTGGATCAGTAGTTGACTGTTCAGTTTCCATGAGTTTGTAGGCTTTCTGGGGGTAGCACTGTTGTTGAATTCTAATCTTAATCCATGGTGATCTGGTAAGATGCAGGTGGTTATTAATGTTTTTGTAACTGTGGAAGTTTGCTTTGTTACCGAGTATGTGGTCAATTTTTGAAAAAGTTTCATGAGCCGCAGAGAAGAAAGTATATTCTTTCCTGTTTGGTTAGAATGTTCTATAGATGTCTGTTAAGTCCATTTGGTTCATTACCTCTATTAAGTCTTTTAATTCTCTGTTAGGTTTCTGTCTGATTGTCCTGTCCATTGGTGAGAAAGGAGTGTTGAAGTCTCCCACTATCAGTGTGTTTGGTTTGATTGCTGCCTTGAGTTTTAGTGATGTTTCTTTTACATAAGTGGGTGCTTTTGTATTTGAGGCACAGATATTCAGGATTTGAGACTTCATTCTGATAGATTTTGCCTGTAATGAGTATAAAGTGTCCCTTTCCATCTCTTCTGATTGATTTTAGTTTGAAGTCAACTTTGTTGGAAATTAGTATGGCCACACCCGCTTGTTTCTTAGGTCCATTTGCTTGATAAACCTTTTCCCAACCCTTTACTCTGAGTAGATGTCTGTCTTTGTGGTTGAGGTGTGTTTCTTGTAATGTTGTAATGTTGGATCCTGTTTTTGTATGCAATCTCTTAGCCTGTGCCTTTTTATAGGTGAATTGAGTCCATTGATATTAAGTGATATTAATGACCAGTGGATGTTAACTCCAGTTGTCATTTTTTATTTGGTAGTAGAGATTGTGTGTATCCTTTCTTTGAGATGTGCTGGTGAAGAGTTGCTAGATATCTGAGTTATTTTGGTCAATTCTGGACTCCTTTGTTTGTGAATTTCCTTCTATTACTTTCTGTAAGGCTGGATTTGTGGCTAAGTATTGTTTAAATTTGTTTTTATCCTGGAATATTTTGTTTTCTCCATTTATAGTGAATGAAAGCTTGGCTGGGTATAGTAATCTGGGCTTGCATCCATGGTCTCTTAGTTTCTGCAAAACATCTAACCAGGACCTTCTGGCTTTCATGGTTTCCATAGAGAAGTCAGGTGTTAGCCTGATAGGTTTACCTTTATATGTTACTTGACCTTTTTCCTTTGCAGCTCTTAATATTCTTTCTTTATTCTGTATGTTTTGTGTTTTGATTATAATATGGCGAGGTGATGATTTTTTTGATCCAGTCTATTTGGTGTTCTGTAAGCTTCTTGAAACTTAATAGGAGTATAGTTCTTTAGGTTTGGGAAGTTTTCTTCTATAATTTTATTAAATATATTTTCTGGACCATTGAGCTGTAATTCTTCTCCTTCTTCTACCCCTATTATTCTTAGGTTTGGTCTTTTTATTGTGTCCCAGATTTCCTGAATGTTTTGTGATGAGAATTTGTTGGATTTGCTGTTTTCTTTGATCAGTGCATTTATTTTCTCTATGGAATTGTCAGAATCTGAGATTCTTTCTTCTATCTCTTATATTCTGTTGGTTATGCTTGTTTCTGTAGTCTCTGTTTATTTACATAGATTTTCCATATCCAGTTGGCCCTCGGGTTGTGTTTTGTTCCTTGCCTCCATTTCAGTTTTCAAGTCTTGCACTTTTTCCATTATCTGTTTGATTGTTTTTTCTTGGTTTCCTAGGATATCATTTATGGATTTACTCAATTCTTCAAACTTTTTGTTATTCTTCTCGTCCATTTCCTTAAGGGAGTTTTTCACCTCCTGTTTAAGGGACTCTATTACTTTCATAAAGTCAATTTTTTTTACTTCTTCTTGATTAGTGTGTTCAAGTCCTCCTGTTATAAGTTCGCTGGGTTCTGGTGCTTTCATGTTGTTTTTCAAATTGTTGGAGGAATTCTTGCATTGGCGCCTGCCCATTTCTTCCTCTGAATAACCCCCTTTGGGTCTTCTTTTAGAAGTTCAATTCACCCCAATGAATTCAATTCACTCACCCCAATGAATAATGGAACTTCTGGTAGACAGTCAGGTCTCCTTGCTGGCCAAGCAGCTCACTGACAAAGGGCCTACCTTGCTGCAGGCAGACTATTGAAACAGGGGACCTCCCACAGGCCTGTGTGCACTGAATTCCAGGTCCCCGGGCACCCAAACAGGCTGAGCTGTGGAATTTTGTGGCCCCAAAGACAGGAGGATGAAGCGGGGGGAGGGGGTAGGATTCTGGGTGCAAGCTGGGAAAGGACAGGAAGAGAGAGGCAGTATCGGGGAGAATAAACCCTGCAGGAAGAGCAGGAATTGTGGGGGGGGGGGGTTGGGGAATGTCCGTGGTCCCTTTCCGGGCAGCTGCCGCAATTCAGGCACTCACTCACCCCAATGAATGATGGGTCCTCTGGCATACAGTCAGGTCTCCTTGCAGGCCAAGCAGCTCGCTGACAAAGGGCCTACTCGAATACTTCTACATCTTAACATAAGTAATAGTTCATTTTAATATTTCTCATATTACTTTAAAATAAGTTTATTCTGAGCTAATTTTAAATTGATTCATTTTATAAAAATATCTATCAAGTGTAAATCATTATTTTATTTAAAGTGATTACTGATTGTGATTCAAGTTGGGCAGACTATGACACCCAATTATTTAACTAAATGTTAGGTTAGGTCTTAGTATGAAACTGTACAGGAGATGTGGTTTAAAATCTATAATCAATTGTCTTTAAGTAAATAAAATTAGTGGATCTCATGGATTTTGAATGTCATAAGGAGAAAGCTTTGACATCCCAAAAGAAATTCTACCACACTAATGAAAGAGCTTTTTCTCTTGCTATTTGCCTATATAGGATATTCCAAATTTGACTGTTTCTGCAAGCACATGCCAGTTTTTCAATTCTTCAAAAACAAACATACCATTAATATACATATAAAAATAAAATATTTTTCTATTTATCTGGAAAATTCTAAGTGATGCAATATTGAAACATCCAAAGCTACTATGAAATTTGCGAGAAGGGGAGGATAGGGAGAGCTTGGGGGAATGGGACGCTTGGGTTATAGGAAGGGTGGATATGGAAGCAGGGAAGCATATATCCTAATTAAGGGAGCCATCTTAGAATTATTAAGATACTTGACTCTAGAGGTGTTCCCAGGTACCCAGTGAGATGCCCCTAGCTAGTTCCATGGGCAGCTGAGGAGAGGGAGTTGGAAAAGGCCAGATCCTATAGCCGTACTGATGATTATCTTGCATATTTCCATAGAACCTTCATCTGGCGATGGATGGAGCTAGAGACAGAGCCCCACATTGGAGCACCAGACTGAGTTCCCAAGGTCCTGACGAGGAGCAGAAGGAGGGAGAACATGAGAAAGAAAGTCAGGACCGTGAGGGAATCTTCATCTGGCGATGGATGGAGATAAAGACAGAGCCACACATTGGTGCATCGAACTGAGCGCCCAAGGTACAAATGAGGAGCATAAGGAGGGAAAACATGAGCAAGGAAGTCTGGACTGCAAGGAGTGCTCCCATCCACTGAGATGGTCGGGCTGATGTATTCGGAGCTTACCAAGCCCAGCTGGACTGGGACTGAAAAAGCATGAGATAAAACCAGTCTCCCTGAACATGGCGGACAATGAGGGCTTCTGAGAAGCCAAGGACAATGACACGGGATTTGGACCCTACTACACATACTGGCTTTGGGAGGGACCTGGCCTGTTTGGATGCTCACCATCCTAGACCTGGATGGAGGGGGGAAGAACTTGGACTTCCCATAGGGCAGGGAACCCTTACTGCTCTCTGGACAGAAGAGGGAGGGAGAGTGGAGGAGGGAGGTGGGTAAGTGGGAGGCAGAGAGGAGGCAGAAATTTTTAATAAATAAAAAATAAAATAAAAAAATAAAAAATAAAAAGTGACCAAAAAAGATTCAGTATAGCAAACTAAAAAAAAAAAAGAAAGAAATTTAAAAATTATGGAAAGACAATAATCCATGCCAAAGGGCTTGTGCTAATTTCTTGGGAGAAATGGATAGCAATTTTCCCAAAAGTGATAGAATTAACCTTATAAAGAGAATTACTTGGATTCTTCCCCAAATTTTACATGCTATCCTGAAAGACTCTGGCTGGGCCATGTCGCTAAACTGACCCCTCCTATGGGAACCAGGAACATGATAATAACCCACGTATGCACTAGAAGCATTGGGTACTTTCCCCTGGGATTTTCCATCCCCTTTGTAGTTTTTCCTCAATAGACTTGGGTCCTGGAACTAGAGTAAAACAACCTGCAGATGACCTGCAGGTGTTTATCCTGTTCAACCAACCCAGCAATCGCCATAGCAATGACCCATTATAGTTAGTTGACCATTAAATGAGCTAGTCACAATAGTATAAAAATGACTTCTGCACTTCCCCCTTTTGATTCTGCACTCCCCTTTTTTTGGTTCTGCAGTTTTTCTCTTTAAAAGAAGCCTGTAATATTTTTTCAAGGTCCTTATCCTCCTGAAGAACCTCTGGCATCAGAATAAAAGTGCCTCTTGCTTTTGCATCAACTGCAGTGTGAGTGGTCTCTTGGAGTGACTCTTACTTGGTGATTGGACTTCAGGGTCCAACAGTACCAATGACTGGAACCTTTACATTTTATACTGATGAAAATAAATCAGCAAAGGCAAGTTACAAATCAGAAGAATTAAGTAAGGTGGAACAAAGCCCTTATAATTCTGTCCAAAAGGCAGAAGTATATGGTATTCTCATGGTACTAAGGAATTTTAAAGTACATTTAAATATAGTTACTGATTTGCAATATGGATAAGGAGTTGTCTTGCATATTGAAACTGCTAAATTTATACCAGATGATACAGAATTGACTTTATTGTTCATAAAGATTCAAGATATAATTAGGAATAGGCTTTGTCCAATAATCATAATGCACATTCAATGCCATATGGGTCTGCCAGGTTGTCTAGCTCAACGTAATACAGAAATCGAATGGAAGTATGATGAATTTCTCAAAATTCCATAAGAAACATCATATCAACAGCAAAGGTTTAAAGGAACAGTTTTCTATCACATGGCAACAAGCTAAGAAGATTATAAACTGAAGTCCTACTTGGTCTTTCTATAACCAAACCTCTTTACCTGCAGGGAACAACCTAAAGGGTACTTGAATGAGATCTGGCAGATTAATGTATTCCACTTTATAGAAACTAGAAAATTAAAATATGTATACCACACCATTGAATATTATTCAGATTTTCAATGGGCAACTGCCTTGAGCTCAGAAAAGGCTGATTCAGTAATCACAAATTTATTAGAAGTTATGCCATCATGGATATTTTTGAATAAATAAAGACAGACTATGGTCCAGTATATGTTTCTAAGAAAATAAAACATATTTTTGCTTGTTAAAATATAAAGCAAATTACAGGTATACCAAAAATCCTATAGGTCATATAGTTATAGAAAGATCAAATAAAACTATAAAGGATATGATAAACAAACAGAAAGGGATGGAAAATACCCCAGATATAGACTGCATAATTCTTTATTAACCTTAGATTTTCTTAACCCTAATGAGAAAGGAATGACAGCAGCAGAGAGACATTGGATAACAGAAAAGTCTTCTGAATTTAATCAGCCAGTTTATTTCAAGTGTGTGCTGACCCCACAATGGAAATCAGGAGGTGTGCTATGTTGGAGAAGGAGTTTTACTTTTGTTTCCATGGAAGAATAAAAGCTGTTGATACCATAAAAATTAATAAAGACTCAGTATGAAAAAGAGAAACCTCTTGAAAAATAGAAATGATGGCTCATCCACAGAGATGACAATTATACAAGTGGTATGAAAATCTTTTAAGAGTACATAATGGTGCCCACGTGGACAACTGCATCCACATAAAGCCTAACAGAGCTAGGGAAGTAATTCTAGACAGAAGAAGCTAAATAAGAAGGTGAACCCAAAGAAAAACATATAGTTATCCTTCTGGATATTGGAAGGAGACAAGATTGCCAGAACCTTCATGTGGTAATGGATGAAGCTAGAGAAAGAGACCTACACTGGAGCACTGGACTAAGCTCCCAATTTCCAAATGAGGAGCAGAAGGAGGGAGAACATGAGCAAGGAAGTTAGGACTGCCAGGGGTGCGCCCACCCACTGAGACTGTGGGGCTGATCTACTTGGAGCTCACCAAGGCTAGCTAAACTGGGACTGATATAGTATGTGATCAAACCAGACTCTCTGAACATTGCTGACAAGGAGGGCTGACTGAGAACCCAAGGACAATGGCACTGGCTTTTGATCCTACTGGATGTACTGGCTTTGTGGGAGTCTAGTCTGTTTGGATGCTCACCTTCCTAGACCTGGATAGAGGGGGAAAACCTTGGACTTCCCATAGGGCAGGGAGCCTTGACTGCTCTTTTGACTGGATAGGAAGAGGGAGGAGGATGTGGGAAGGGAAGAAAATGGGAGGAGGGGAGGAGGTGGAAATATTTAAATGAAAATAAATTTTAAAAAAAGAATAGAATAGAGCATGGCTTCATTGTGGCAGCAATTTCTTGGATATGCTCTGCTTGCTAGAGGCAAGCACTCTCATTTATCTTATTTATGTATTTATTTATTTATTTATTTATTTATTTATTTATTTATTTATTTTTGGTTTTTCGAGAAAGGGTTTCTCTGCAGCTTTTTTAGAGCCTGTCCTGGACCTAGCTCTTGTAGACCAGGCTGGCCTCGAACTCACAGAGATCCGCCTGCCTCTGCCTCCCGAGTGCTGGGATTAAAGACATGCGCCACCACCGCCCGGCTAAGCACTCTCATTTAAAAGAGGCTTCCTGACTCAGCTTTAGCTGCAAAACCCTGCAGCTCTTTAGGAGTTTCTGCCATGAAACACTTAAATGTTGTTGATAAAAGCTGACAGCAAGCTTTTTGGTTGTCAGCTCTATAGCAGGAAAATAAAGCTGTGCTGTTTTAAAATGCTGGCTTTCTGGGCTGTCTGCCAGTGCAAACTCGACTCTTTGACACAGGAGGTCAAGCTACAAAGAGAGCATTTGAGTGTTGTTTATAGACACACTGTTGCAGCTTGCTTTTTGGCAAGGACCTTGAAACACCATAGAGTTTTGGCAATAAACAAGGCTCTGGTGGGTACCTCTACCATGAGCCTGGAATTTCAGAAAGTTAAGGAATGGACTGTCAAAGCCATGGTTTAATCCTCTACATATTGCTTAGCAAATTAATGACTCCTGTGGTCAGAATAAAAGGAGATGTATACTAAAGAGAGAGTCAAAGATAAAGAAAACCTCTAAATGGTTTACAGTGTGTTAAAAATATATGCAGGCTAAAGGTTAAAGTCCTTAAAATTAAAAAGAAAGAAAGATAATAGTTGGGTGTAGTAGTATACATCTTTAATCCCAACACTTGGTAGATAGAGGCAGGCAGGCATGTGTGAGTTCAAGGCATGGTAGCACACACCTTTAATCCCAATCTTGGGAGGCAGAGGCAGAGAGATCTCTGTGAGTTCAAGGTGTGGTAGCACACACCTTTAATCCCAGCATTTGGGAGTCAGAGGCAGGTGGATCTCTGTGAGTTCAAGGACAGCCTATTCTACAGAGGAAGTTCCAGGATAGCCAAAGATATACAGAGAACCTGTCTCAAAAAGTAAAAGTAAAAATAAAAGAAATGAGGTTAAAATAAAGCCACTAAAGATGAAAAGTGCACAGAAATTTGATACTGTATGTTAGTATGCTCTCTTTGAATGCTGAGGAAGGAGCAACAGCTGCTAAAAGATATTTGCTTATAAATGCTGTTGAATTTATCCAAGATAAGTATTTTGAAAATACTTTGACTTCAAAAGTAAAGTTAAAATGTATGTTACTTTGGAGAAGAGATTTGCTATTGTTTCCACAGGAAATGAGAGGCTGTGGATTCTTTCTGAGTTAAGAAAAATCAGGTTTGTTCAAGGAAGACCACCAGAGAAATCTCCAATAGGAAGAGTTGGCCCAGATGTCTGAGTTCTACATCCAGAACAGACTCAAGACTGAGATGATCAAGACTCACAGGATACTCCAGTCAGGACTTGATCATAACTCTAACTTTTCTTTAGATTCCCATAAGGTTATCAGTGCCCCCAGCCAGAGCTGGAAATAGCCTGGAAAACTATGCCAACAATTCCAAAATATGGACTATGGATGTTCTTCGGTTTTGTTGTTGTTTGTTTGTTTTTGTTTTTTTTTTAAGAGGGGAAAGTGGTGCGGGTAAATTGTCTATTATATCAATTATGTTTTAAATAAATGCTGATTGGCCAGTAGCCAGGAAGGAAGGATTGGTGGGACAACCAGATAAGAAGTAGAGGCAGGGCAATGAAAACAGACGAATTCTGGGAAGGAGGAAGCCCATTCTTCCCCAATCCTTTTCTAACTACAGAAGAAAGAAGATGTAATTGACCCACTGAAAAAGGTACTGAGCCTTGTGGCTAACATAGATAAGAATAATGGGCTAATATAAGAGTTAATAAGGGATCCTGTACCAGAAGGTCCTTCGGAGGGGTAAGTGTGTTCCATTTGGAGGCAGAAACCTTGGAAAGAGAGCACAGACATTCCTCAACCCACTAAACTTTCTGGTCATTTTGAAGGTGCTTCTCTCCCCAGCTACTGCCTCTCTCTTCCTATTCCATTCCAGCTTGCTCCCAGGCACCCCTTCCCATCTTAGGGCCAGGACATCCCCCAGCTCTGCCTGTTTGGGGGCTGGGATAGGGTGGTGAGTGCAACCAGATGGGAGATCCTTTGTTTCACTAAGCCTGCATGCAGCAAGCTAAGCCTTTTGTTTGCGAGGTCTCTGGCCAGCAAGGGGCCCTGTTCTTATACCAGAATATCGATCAGAGAGCATTTGAAGGAAGGCATGGGGAGGCACCAATGCAAGAATTCCTCCAACAATCTGAAAAACAACATGATATCACCAGAACCCAGTGAACATACACAGGAGGACTTGAACACCCTAATCCAGAAGAAGTAGAACAAATGGACATAATGAAAATGATAGAGTCCCTTAAACAGGGTGTGAAAAATTTCCTTAAAGAAATGGCTGAGAAGAATAAGAGAAAATTTGAAGAAATTTAAAATCCCTAAAAGATACCCTAGGAAACAAAGAAAAAACAATCAAACGGATAATGGAAACAGTTCAAGACTTGAAAAGTAAAATGGAGACAATGAAGAAAACACAAACCAAGGGCAGGCTGGATATGGAAAATCTAGGTAAATGAACAGAGACAACAGAGACAAGCATAACCAACAGAATACAAGAGATATAAGAAAGAATCTCAGATGCTAAAGACACTATAGAGAAAACAAAATCAAAAAAATAGCAATTCCAACAAAATCTCATCACAAAACATGCAGGAAATCTGGGACACAATAAAAAGACCAAACCTAAGAATAATAGGGGTAGAAGAAGGAGAAGAATTACAGCTCAAAGGCCCAGAAAATATATTCAACAAAATTATGGAAGAAAACTTTCCCAACCTAATGAAGGGTCAAGAAGCATACAGAACACTGAATAGACTGGATCAAAAAAATCCCCTCACCATATAATAATCAAAACACAAAACAAACAGAATAAAGAAAGAATATTAAGAGCGGCAAAGGAAAAATGTCAAGTAACTTATAGAGGTATAGACTTACACCTGACATCTCTATGGAAACCATGAAAACCAGACAGTCTTGGAAAGATGGGCTGAAGAAACTAAGAGACCATGGATGCAAGCCCAGACTGCTACACCCAGCCAAGATTTCGGTCACTATCAATGGAAAAAACAAAATATTCAGGATAAAAACAATTTTAAACACTACATAGCCACAAATCTAGCCTTACAAAAAGTAATAGAAGGAAAATCACAAACAAAGGAATCCAAGAATGCCCACAATAACTCAGACATCTAGTGACCCTTCACCAGCACAACTCAAAGAAAGGAAACACACAAACTCTACCACCAAAAAAAATAAATAACTGGAGTTAACAACCACTTGTCATTAATAACACTTAATATCAATGGAGTCAATTAACCTATAAAAAGGCAGAGGCTAAGAGATTGAATTTGAAAACAGGATCCAATATTCTGCTTTGTATAAGAAACACACTTCAACCACAAAGACAGACATCTACTCAGAGTAAAGACAGACATCTACTCAGAGTAAAGGGCTGGGAAAAGGTTTTTCAATCAAATGGACCTAAGAAATGAGTGGGTGTGGCTATACTAATTTCTAACAAAATTGACTTCAAACTAAAATCAATCAGAAGAGATGGAGATGGACACTTTATACTCATAACAGGAACAATTCATCAGGATGAAGTCCCAATCTTGAATATCTATGCCCATAATATAAAAGAACCCACTTATGTAAAAGAAACATTACTAGAACTCAAGGCAGACATTAAACCACACACACTAATAGTAGGAGACTTCAACACTCCTCTCTCACCAATGGACAGGTTAATCAGACAGAAAGCTAACAGAGAAATAAGAGAATTAATGGAGGTAATGAATCAAATGGACTTAACAGACATCCATAGAAAATTCCACCCAAATAAGAAAGAATATACCTTCTTCTCTGCAGCTCATGGAACCTTCTTGAAAATTGACCACATACTTGATAACAAAGCAAACTTCCACAGATACAAAAAAACATTAGTAACTACCTGTGACTTATCAGATCAACATGGAATAAAGTTAGAATTTAACCATAATTCTACCCCCAGAAAGCCTACAAACTTGTAGAAGCTGAACAGTCAACTACTGAACCACACATGGGTAAGGGAAGGAATAAAGAAAGAAATTAAAGTCTTCCTAAAATTCAATGAAAATGAAGACACTACATACCCAAACCTATGGGACACTATGAAAGCAGTGCTAGGAGGAAAGTTCATAGCTCTAAGTGCCCACATCAAAAAAAAAAAAAAAGAGAGAGAGAGAAATCTCACAAAGGATCACATTGGAGACTTAAGAGCACATCTGAAAGCTCTAGAAAAAAAAAAGAATCCTCACCCAGGAGGAGTAGAAGACTGGAAATAACCAAACCAAGGACTGAAATCAACAAAATAGTAACACAGAAAACAATCCAAAGAATCAATGAAACAAAGATCTGGTTCTTTGAGAAAGGCAACAAGATTGACAAACCTTTATTCAAACTAATCAAAAGGCAAAGAGAGAACATGCAAATTAACAAGATCAGAAATGAAAAGGGGGACATAACAACAGACACTGAGGAAATTCAGAGAATCATTAGGTCTTACTACAAAAGCTTATATGCCATAAAGTTGGAAAATGTAAAAGAAATGGACATGTTTTGAGATAAGTACCATTTACCAAAATTAAATCAAGCAAGGTGAACAATTCAAATAGACCTATAAGTCATGAGGAAATAGAAGATGTCATAAAAAAACCTCCCAACCAAAAATAGCAGAGGCAAGCGGATCTCTGTGAGTTTGAGACCATCCTGGTCTACAAGAGCTAGCTCCAGGACAGGCTCTAAAGCTGCAGAGAAACCCTGTCTCGAAAAACCAAAAATAAAATAAAATAAAATCAATCAGAAGAGATGGAAAGGGACATTTTATACTCATAACAGGAACAATTCATCAGGATGAAGTCTCAATCCTGAATATCTATGCCCCTAATATAAAAGCACGCACTTATGTAAAAGAAACATTACTAGAACTCAAGGCAGACATCAAACCACACACACTAATAGTAGGAGACTTCAACACTCCTCTCTCACCAATGGACAGGTCAATCAGACAGAAACCTAAAAGAGAAATAAGAGAATCAATGGAGGTAAAGAATCAATTTGTATATTGATATAATTTTAGGATATATTTATCATATTACATTATATATTTCTACTGATAATCAAGATATTTACACATTGTTCACATTTTGAAGTCATTGGCCTCCATTACTGCACAATTACTTAAAGATTGTTTAATATTCTGATATGATGTCTTAATCATTAAGCTACATACATATTAAGTACTATAGATCAATAGCCATTTAGGTTTGTTATACTTTTAGTCAGACTGATTAGATTCTTTAGATACATAGAGATTGTATTCTGCATAGATAGGTAACCTTCAAACACTTCAAAAAACATAACATTTAAATAACTTAGGATTCTGTTGATGTGAGATACTATTGCCCTGGCACACAGATCTATTCCCAAGAGAGTGTTGCTCACCAAAGAAATTACACTTGGGATTTGTTTTCTTCTTTGTACAACTGGCCTTTGGGCAAGGAACTGCCCATGCCGCCACCACTGACAAAGTGCATGATGGCCAGACGGGACAACCAGTGTACAAGAAAAAGGTTGTCAAATCTTGTAAGACAGGGTAAGACAGTTTTGAAAATTTTTCTGCCTCTTAAAATTGTCTGTCAGTTACTCTAGACCTTACTCAAAGTTGGTTGCTTCAGCATTGCAAATGAGACTGTGGGTGACTGCTCAGGCAGTCAGTTGTCTCTGTCATCTACTGCACATTTTGGAAGCTGCTAGATTGCTCTTCCTTCCTACTCAAGTAATATTATCTTTCTTCTCAAGCCTTCTATGAGGTATACGATTAGATAGTAGTAGTTACTTTCCTCTTATGATCTTCCAAACCATTTCCAATACAAGACTTATACTTCTTAGGATAGAATGTTTGTTAAAACATTAGGATATGTTTCTTGCTTAATATTGTTTATGCTAGTTATAATTCTGATTTTATATTTAATATCTGTTTCTAGTGTATATAGTTTTTGTATTGGGTTTAGAACTCTCTTACTTAAACAAAATGTGAGATTCTGTGGAAGCTCCTTCAGCTCCTTCAGCCAATAGCCTTTAAAATACCAGCTTATTTGGGCATGGTCTCATACTATAAATGCAACTGTAAAGCATGTGTTTGCTCTTTTGCTTCCAGCTCTCACTTCTGGCTGCTAGACTCAGTTCCTGTAGTTCGTGTATGACTGTGATCTAGGAGAGTGAACAGTGAGTCTGTCCTAATTAATTAACCCATTATTGTAGATAAATCTGAACTAGTGTGCCATGATTTTGTAACTTATATTATCATATATGTCTTGCCTGCAGAGACCAGAAGAAGTTTTCAGATCTCCCAGAGCTGAAGTTATACATAATCATGAACCTGATGTAATTGCTGGGAACCAAATCCAATCCTTTGCCAAAACCACTTTGCTCTAAACCACTGAACAATCTCTCCAGATAAACAGTATTTCATTTGAAAATACAACTCTAATGTGTTCTTGGATTCTGTTTGCCAGTATTTTATTGAGAATTTTTGCATCGATGTTCATGAGTGAGATTGGCCTGTAATTCTCTTTCTTGGTTGGGTCTTTTTGTGGTTTAGGTATCAGGGTAATTGTAGCTTCATAAAAGGAATTTGGCAATGACTGTTCTGTTTCTATATTATGAAATACCTTAAGGAGTATAGGTATTAGGTCTTCTTGGAATAGGATGGTTGGGATATAGGAAAAGTGGATATGGGAACAAGGAATTATATATCTTAATTAAGGGAGCCATTCTAGGGTTGGCAGAGACTTGACTCTAGAGGGGTTCCAGGTGTCCAGGAAGACGCCCCCAGCTAGATCCTTGGGCAGCTGAGAAGAGGGTGCCAGAAATGTACAGATCCTATTGCCATACTCATGAATATCTTGCATATCACCATAGAACCTTCACCTGGCATTGGATGGAGAAAATGACAGAGCCCCACATAGGAGCACCGGACTGAGACCCCAAGGTCCCGATGAGGAGCAAAAGGAGGGAGATCATGAGCAAGGAAGTCAGGACCGTGAGGAGTGCGTTTACCCATTGAGACGGTGAGACAGATCTAACGGGAGACCACCAAGTCCAGTTGGAATGGGAGTGATGGAACAGGGGACCAAACCGGACTCTCTGAATGTGGCTGACGGTGGAGGAGGACTGAGAAACCAAGGACAATGGCAATGAACATGAACTCTACAGCATGGACGGGCTCACTGTGAGCCTTGTCAGTTTGGTTGCTCACCTTCCTGGATTTAGGGGGAGCTGGGAGGACCTTGGACTTAACATAGTGAAGGGAACCCTGATGGCTCTTTGTCTTGGAGAGGGGTGGAGTGGGGCTATGGGTGGAAGGGAGGGGAAGGAAGGGGGAGGAGATGGAAATCTTTAATAAAAAAAATGAGGGAAAAAAAAGAAAATACAACTCTATTGCTAAAGTTTGAATAACCATTTTCTTGCCATGTAAATTGTAGGAACGTTGGATAAGAGAGACAGAATCAAAAGAAGTATGAATGTGGATAATGAAAAAACAACTTTCTTCTTTAAGAGAAAAATGTCCTGAATGAGAAAAATATGAATATTCGATGTTTATCTTTTGAAAACAAAAAATGAAGTAGGACTTATTTTAAATAGAAAAGTTTTCTTAAACCAAAACATTCCTCTTGAGGGTTTTAAGTAATATACAATTATCTCAAAGAGATTTATCAAAGCTAATTTTGTGAAAGTAAACAATGAATGAACATATAATATACTTAATGCTTTCCTCCCTCTGTTTTTCTCACTCTTTCAGAATTATATAGAGCTAGCATACATCTTTGCCACTGCAGAATTTTGCTTCTTGGTTAAGATTTTGTCATTTTTCCCTCAATAATAAAATCTCTGTTGGAGATTTATAATTTAATTTTAAATCTTCCATGCAGAATGATACATTGTAGACAACTTTGCCTAAGAAATAGCTCTTCCACTTTAAATTCAAAAGACAATAAATAGTAGGCCTTTTACTAATTAATTCATTGTTTGTCTTCTCATTTAAGAGAATATTATGTTTATTTTCATAATTGAACACCTGATATAATATTAGGAATCTTTAGAAAACTTGAAGTGAAAATACAGCAAGCTTAATTTAAAGCAATCTTCATTCAAATGTTTTCAAAATAATGCACTAGGGCTTAGGCTTCTGATACACTCAAGCCTTCAGTTTCTAAATAATTTAATGCAACTGTGCACTCACAGAAAATGGTGAAATTTCCGGAGGCTAAGACACTTAAAGTTGCTTGCCATTTGTGCTATTTTTGGATGTAATAAGCTAGTCTCTGCTTGTTCAGTGCCATATAGCCTGTGTTTATACCATATTATAAAATCTGATGACAGACAGCATTGCTCCAGCTGGCAATGTGACCTGTCTTTTCCTTTGTGATTCCACAGAGAGAAAGCACTTTCTTTTCACTCTATACTGCTGCACTTTCTGTCCTTAAAACCCATCCTTAGCTCTTTTAGAATTAGTGAACTGAGTGATACTTTATTGATGAAACACAGTGAAGTGCAGGTGAAAGTTGTTTGTATTCTTACAACATGACTGCCTAAGTGATTGCATTCCTCTCCAAATGCCTGAGGTTTATTAACCTGATTTTGTGGCAGCCAGAGACTACAGATTAGATAATAGACTGATCTGAATTTGAATTTGAGCCAAAGCATTACATAATCAAATGTGATGCTAAAGTGATTGGATTTCTCCTAGTTTCAGATCTGTTGTCTGTAAAGTAAGGACTTTAACATTCACATATGATTATGTATTTCTGAGTGCTATAAAATACTTGGAAACCATACACACTCAGTGAATTTTAGTTGTAATAGTTGTTAAAGATTAAATTTGTTAAAAAAAAAAGTATTGCTGAAGAAATCAAACGTGTTAACAGCAATAGGTATATTTTGATCTAAACTGCATCATATAACACTTTCCACCACTGTAAGATAGAGGGAAAGCAATAACCAGGAAGATCCCACAATATGGCCAAGTAAAGACCTTATTTCCTTGAATAGTCCTGGTAGGGTCTCTGACCTCTGCATCATCTAAACTTTGATTGTGCTGATAGTTCATATTGATGCCTGCCTTACAAAAATCCTATACTGAAGCAGAAGTAAGTGATTTGGAAAAGCATTATTAATGACCTAAGCTTTAAAATATACCACATTCACACAGAAAGCTCCTGTTAAAATAAATTTAGAAAAAATAACTTGGTGTGTATGAAGAAAAATATTTCTAGTTTGTCTTTACAGAATAAATCAGTGTGAAAGTGACAATTTAGCCTCAGACAAGTCTTATTTTAAATTTTACTTTTGCAGTTTTTACTTCATATTCTTTGTATGAGAAATTTCATTGCAAGTCACTAACATGCTGAGTACAAAATGTCTCAAGGCATAAGAGGCCAATATTTTCTTAGATGCTAAACCTTAAAACCCAATCCCACTCATGTACACGTGTTGGATAAAATGTCTTCACATAGCACAGTACCCCTGTGGATATTACTTCCCTCTACATTTACCTAGGGTATCACTGCTCAGAAACACTTTGTAGAACAGCCGGACAAGCTATTTTATATTGGGTTCAAAATCCATTACAAAGACTCTAAGCTGGAAAAAAAATGAAATAAACCTGAAATTCTAATTTATTTTTTTCTAAAAGCTTGAAAACTTTAGCATACTGCAGCTCAAATATGTTTATATCCTGCTTTTAAAACCTTTAGAGTTCAGTGGCTTGTATGTGCTCTTACCTGCTAGACAGATGTAAGAGGTATTTTTCCTGAAGGTCCACAAGCAGCCTTGTTTTTTTTTCCTTACAGCACAAACCAATTCTAGCACAGAAATATTCTCAGAATATTTCAGCTTCTGATACAAGCATAGCAATCACTACAAAGCTAAACAACATCAAAAAACTAAAAATAAATAATAGCATAATTCAGTACATAATAAATATTTTCAAATAGCTAGATTAAAATAAATTCAACAATAATTAACACGGAACTGTTAAACTGTTCAGTCTAAAAAGCCATGTATTTTTACCATTTTTGTTGCTAACATGTTAAAACCACAAGAAACTTGAAGTATATCAATAAGATAAAACAAAAGCAATGAAAATATTTCATCACCTCTAGAAGACACTTAGTTTTAAGTGAAATGAAGAGAAATAAGACAATAACTTTAAATTTTTTCTCTAAATCAAAGTGTATATGCTAAAGAAGATTGCAGCATCATGGTACAGATGATTTACCAGCCACAAGTTTTTAATTTCCACAAGTAATTTTCTTTTCAGCAAGGGTAATTTTCAGTAATATTATTTTATTTGAGTAGAATATAAGCCATTTTATTAAAAGAAGATAAATATAGAACCCTAAGAGTTATTATTCATCATCATAACTGTATATAATTATGGGACATCATGTTCTTAAAAATACTTTTAGGGATTGTAAAGTTTTACCACAAAAATGGTGACAATGAAGCCAGGCGGTGGTGGCACACGCCTTTAATCCCAGCACTCGGGAGGCAGAGGCAGGCGGATCTCTGTGAGTTCGAGACCAGCCTGGTCTACAAGAGCTAGTTCCAGGACAGGCTCTAAAGCCACAGAGAAACCCTGTCTCGAAAAACCAAAAAAAAAAAAAATGGTGACAATGAGATATAATGACATTTTAATGAACTATATTTATTTGTTGTACAGTATACAATTTAAAACCATACATTCTTCAGGAAAATATATAGATTTTAATCAATCCAAAGATAAACAGAAAAAGGAGATAGGGAAATTTTTATTTGACAAGAGGCAAGGAATTTCTATCAAACCCAAAGACTTGAGTGTAGTCCCCTAGCACTGACATAAATGTCAGGTGGTGTGGCAGGAATCTTGCTAGCAAAACTAGTCATATTCAGCTATGGATTCAGTTAGAATATATTAGTTCATAAAGCAGGGAATAATGAAGGAATATGCATATATTCCTTCACACAACATGCACACTTACAAGAAACTTTAAAATAAACAAAAAGCCACATTCTACATATATAAATCACTTAAGAGAAAATCCAACCTAAGGTTTCAGAAATCAATTACTCTGAAATAAGTCTTCCAAATGATAATTGGTCATGAATATTTAAAACATAAGAAAAAAGAAGTAATAAATAAGAAAAAAAGCAAGTAACACTGTCAAAAATCATCCTTCAAAGTCAGACATGTAGAGATTTTACTGGCTGTTACTTCCATAGCTCTAGCTTATTCTGTCTCTCATACAGACCATTTTCCTCTATGCACAGCAATCAAAGGGCTATTTTGCCCACAGGTAAATTGATTTACCACATTTAGGGAATACATAGAGAATATAATTGCTTTCCTTTATGTCGCTTGACGCAAGAGTTATGTGGGTTATCAAAGACAACTCATTCCAATCAAACTGTTCATTCATTCAAATGTATTATCAATATTGTCAACTGCAGTGTTGTTCCTGATAAATACCTGGAAACACCAAAATTATTAATAATTTGAGTGAGGCACAAATAGCTAGCTGATGTGGGATTCCCCTCTGTATACTGTGATTACCATTGGTTAATAAAAGACTGCTTTGAGCCTATGACAGAGCAGGACAGAAAGTGCTGGTGGGAAAAACTAAGGTGAATGCTGGGAGAAAGAAGGAGGAGTTTGGGAAAAGCCATGAACTACCACTGGAGACAGAGAAACTGAAACTTTTCTGGTAGGCCATGACCACGTGGTGATGCACAGATTAATGAAGATGGGTTAAATTAAGATGTAAGAGTTAGCAAATAAGAAGCTAGATCTAATTGGCAAATCAGTATTTTAAATGATATAGTTTCTGTGTGATTATTTAGGGGCTGAGCATCTGGGAACCAACAAGCAGCCTATCTTCAAATAGCTAGCTATAATAGAGTTGTTTCTACTTTGTAATAGTGGCTGTATATTTGTTAAAGGAATAGAGGAAAAATAAAGACAAAAGTTTATTTATAAGAATATTGAAAATTCAAATCTATGTAATATAAATTAAAATATAAAGTTATAGATTTAATAAAGAGAGGAGAAAGACATAAAATTCACAAAACCTAATTATCAATTCTTAATTTTAGAAATCACATATACCTAAATATGCAATGATGATTCTAAAAGATAACATATTTCAAATTATCTGTCATTATTCAGCTCACTACTAGTTTAACATAAAACAATCAACCCAAAATAATTTAAAATTATTATTTATAATTATAAAATAATATTGCATAAACATTTCAAACAAAATGATATAAATATCGAGAAAACAAATATCTGTATTTTAAGAATGAGCAAATAAAATTATATATGTATTTTACACAAAATATAAAATGGGTGGAGAATAAACTAAAGCATTTTTCAAGTACATTAAAAAGTTTAAGAAAAAACATAGAGTTAATAAAAATTAAAAATAGAGAGAAGTTCTAGTCTAGAATACATATAATATATAGATCATGCTTTCAATAATATGTTTATAACACCAGCATACATATCCCTATGTTTTTAGAAACAACAAGCAAGATTGATAACTGTTCATCATAGTGAGGATATTTAATACTTCTTCCTGAATATAATTGCATATAAATCAAACACATAGTGTAGAATCATAACAACAATATTTTTAAAAGACACAATCCTATTTGCAATTGTTTTAAAAATATCTTAGAATAAACAAAACATATGAAGTGATAGATTTGACAATGATATCTTTAAGACACTGCTAATAGAAATTGAAATAGAGTCCAGAATATAATAAGACCTCCTGTACCTATGAAATGGGATGATTGACACTGAATATTACCATCCTGCCAAAAGCAGTCTACATATTCAGTGCAATCCTTATCAAGATTTAAATGTGATTTTTCACAAAAGTTTAAATATTTCTTAAATTTTATATGAAAATGCAAAAGATGAGGATAGCCAAGAGAAATGCTGAATAACAAGGATAGCAAAAACAGAAAAAAAACAACATAAAACTGCTAATAATATCACAATCTCTAATTTCAAGTTATAATATCAAGCTATAATGAGGAAAATAGCACAGAAGTGGCATAAAAACAAACTCATTTGCCAATCAAATCAAATTAAGAACCCACATATAGACCAACACTCATATTTCCAAACAAAATTTTGACAACAATCATAGCAATACACATTAGAGGAAAAGTAGGATCTTCAACAAATGGTGATTACTAGCAAAATTGGATAAGTGTATGTAGAAAGCTGAAAATAAATCCTGAATACTCATCTTGAACATAACAAAACTACAAATGAATCAGTGACCTCTGCATAATTTGCAATACTCTGATGCTGATAGAGGACAAAATAAGAAATATCCTTGAACTCATTGGCACAGGAATGGACTTTCTCCCTTTCTAACAGTGCCCAGATAAGTCATTGTTAAGTTCATCAGTTAATAAATGAGACCTAGTGAAATAAAAATACTCTTGTACAGAAGGAAGCACATAATATGAGCATAAAGATATCTGGAATAAACAAAAGGTAAATAAATAAATATGTAGGATATATGAAAAACTAAATAAAATGAGAAGGCAAAACATCAAATTGTAAATGGGTTATAGAATTAAAAAGAGAGTTTTCAAAAGAAAAACATGAATGAGGAACATTTGAAAAATATTCATTATCACTAGTCATCTGGGAAATGCAATTGAAATTGCATTAAGATTTCATCTTATCTCATTCAGAAGGTTAATTTCAAAAATGGCCTAATGGATATTGGAGGAAAGGGACACATTCATTTTAAGTAGGAATGCAAAGCATTACAGCCACTGTGGAAATAACTTTAGATGTTGCTCAAAAATCTTAAAAAAAAAAATAGTACCACTCTTGAGTGCAGACACATAGAACTTTATATCCTATTCCAAAGATGCCTGTTCATTCATATCTGCCACTGTCCATTGTGCTACACACAGTTGCCATGGAATGATGAATAAATAATGAAAATGTAGTATATTTTCACAATGAAATATTATTCAGTCATTAGAAAAATGAAATTCACAGATAAATGAATAGCATGTTAAATCGTTATTCTGAGTGAAGTAACCCAGGCTTAGAAATGCATACATAATATGTTTCCTCTTAACTGTGGATGTTAGCTTTGAATTTTCAGATAATTCTATTTCACTTTAATACCCATGGAGGTCAGAACATTACTAAGGGGCCAAGTGTGGTTTTTCAAGGTAGGAAACATAATTCACTGGAATAAAGTGTTAGAATTAAAATGAAGGGTGGAACTCAGATGGGGAAACAAAAGGTAGAGCAGAAAAGGAAGCATTGGAAGGAATAAATAACTATAAATATCTTTTTTAAAAGAAATATGGAAACTTACTACTGTAGATATTCCATACATGTGCAAAGAGAGATTAAGGGGGAGGGATAAGAAGGGAGGGAGAACACTATAACAAAGCAACAATGCTTTTACTATACACCAGAGTCATAAAAAGTCCACTGCCCAGAATGTGTTACTTCTTTTGGAGTTGTTGGCCATAGAGATCCAATAGACCTCAAAGGATTTTAGGCTATTGCTATTGCTCTCAGTTACTCTTCAGAACTTAAAATAAGACCCCACTGATTAAGATTTCACATGCCTAAGTAATAAAGCATGATGAAATCAAACTTGTATAGACCTAGAAATTTTGTCTCTAATGGTTAGCTTTCATTAAGCTCCATAAAGCTGCCAGGAAGAAAGAAATTGATCATCAAACATACCTACTACAAACCATGAAACTATGACAGTTAATGGCCTGGCAAGATGTACCCAGAAGTACAATAGTGCCATGAACATCATGGGAGTAGTCACATTCTTTGTAGTTGGATTTAAGTCACATTTCAAAAAATAAAACCCATAATCAGCACAATTTTCAGGCTGCAAACCTATAATTAAATAACTCATAGACCCCATAAAGCATTAGGGAAAGGGAATGAATATGATAAAAGCATATAATTTGAAACTCTCAAAGAAATGATGATGATGATGATGATGATGATGATGGTGGTGATATGAAAGATGTTTCTGGTCAAGCAAAACTGATCATCATGCCAGGAAGCTTGCTACCATGCCTCATGACTTGAATTTAATATTCAGAACCCACATAGTGGAAGGATAAGTGACTCCTGCAAACTATTTATGACCTCCTCCGGTGGGTCATAGTGGCATTTGATGGCCCAAACCTAACTGTATTACAAATTTTGGTACAATGTACCAGAGCCCCCTCCCCCAAATACATGTAAAATCATAAGTACTTAAGTTACAAAATTGTCACTAAGATTGTCAAAACCCTAAGAAAAGTCTTTAAAACAATGAAATTGTTTTTAATGATGTAAAGGAAAAGGGAAATTACTTTTTTGAATGAATTAAAATTAGTAATATATTCAACTGCTTTGAGAAAAGATTTAATAAATAAACCAGGAGAGATGTCCCTTTCTGCCAGCAGCTGCAACACTCCAGAGAGCAGGCCCTGTACTTCTCATGGGCAACACAATAAAGCCAACCTCATTGGCAGTGCTGTTGGCAAGTCAGCCCTAATATTGTGAGCATGGAGGAGCTTTCACCATGACTCACCTGTCATATGGCTTCATGAAAGGAAGAGAGATGTCAAACCTATTGCTCATCAATGCCTGAGGAATGTGAAAGAGCTAGCCTTCAGGTCATAAGAGCAGGAATGTTAGCTCTGACCCTTATCTTTTGCCACATTTGGGAGAGTTGTCCCTTTGCCATGCCTGGGCAACACAGTGGAACCGGTCCTGGAAGTGTAGGTGTCGAAGATCAGACCCTTCAGACATGAAAGCAGGAGAATTGGCCCCAAAGAGTGAACTCACCAAGGCAATATAGTAGAGTTCATCCTGTTGTTGAAGACAAGGGAGAGCTGTCAGGCTGACAAATATTGCAACAACCCAGGCCCAGAACCAGGGTTATGGGTTGACCCACCCTAATATCCACCTGATCTGTAGTCTACTAGATCATGTAAAGGGATTGGTATTGCAGACCCAAAAGCTGCAGGATTTCCAAAATACAGGGCTGTAAATGGTGACTGTTCATTCATTTCCCAGCCACTCATACCCAAATAATCACACAGAAACTATATTAATAAGAACAATGCTGTCCAATGACTCAGGTGGATTTTTAACTAGCTTTTATATTTGAATTAACACATTTTTATTACTCTGTGTAACATCACAAGGCTATAACTTACTGGTAATATTTTGTTGTCAATTTTCTCCTTCAGCATCTACATTTTATTTCCCTGACTGCCTACTCTTTCTCTATATATCTCTGCCTGACTTTATTCTGCATTGCCATAGGCTGAAACAGCTTCTTTGTGAATTGAAAGAAAACATATTTACAGCATACAGAGGGGAATCCCACATAATCTCTCCTTTTCTGCCTATATAAAAAGAAGTTTTTAACATAAACATAGTAAAAATACATATAACAATAATGATATCAAGTAAGAATTACAGTTACAATATTTTTGTGAGTGTAAAGTTTTGAATATAATTTATTTTTTATCATAACTTAGGAAAACTATAATTATAACTACCCATTCTTCAACTTCAACAACAACACCAGGAAGTTATAATATTACCTATGAAAAGAGGAAGTTCATTGCAAGCAACTTCCAAAACTCTAAAATTGACAGAGATATCTCTTCCTTGACAGTGACCCAAAGTTTTTCTGTAATTTTGGGGCACCCACCTTCAGCCTTCAGGCTCATAGTATTTGGCAGACTTTTTCATGAAGCAAGAAATCTGAATCTTTGTTGCCTTGTACTGGCAAAGTTTATCAGTTGCTTTTTTGTGTGTGTCCTGCTGAATATCTGGCAGTTTCTTCTGTAATGCAGGAACCCTAAAAGACCATCTCATCTTTGGAAAGTTTAGTAGTTACTTTCTTGTGGGTCCTGCATGTCCAGTTCTCACAAAATACCATAAAGAAGTCCAGGCAAGAACAGTTTCTTTAATGCCCATTAACCTCTCTGAAGTAATTGGCTTCCAGAAGCAGACAAGTCTCACTGTTAAGAAACATAAGTTCTTAAAACATTTTAAATGCCGTTCTTTGTAGGTCTTTAAAGGCTTGAAGGTTATTTATCTATCTGAAATATATTTCTGTATATCTAACAAACATAACTACCATGACTACAAGTTTGAGTATTATAAATGATCATCTATTAATCTGTAATTTTTAATTATACATTACTTTTTTAAATGATCTGCATAAACATAACACCTTAAACGAGCAGAAATACATATGCATAGTATAACAAATGATGAGTGAAATTTGTATCAATAGACCAAGATCCATACCAATGCAAAGTATTCATCACCATATTATATCCACATTTAAATAAAAACAAACATTTATAAACAATATTTTTTTTTGGAATTTGGGCATAGTTTTCTCCAAACTGTTTCCTGCTGTTTGTTGGACAAAATATTTTTAGGTTTTACAGAGACATTTTGGGGGGTTCTTGTTTTATCAAACCACATTACCCTGGAATGAATCCACAGGTTCTCATTATCATTGGAAACAATGAAAATCATTATCATATTATTATTATTGGAAACAAAACCACAACCTTTTTTTCAATGAAACATATACTTAAACTCAATATTTAAACTCAAGATACCTTTAAAATATATATGTGGGTTTAGCTTAGCAGTCCCAAGAATTAAATGTCTTTCTGCAGTCAAAAAATGTAAACACAATAATATGCATAATCTAAACTTTCTGTGCATATTTTATTTTTATGTGGCTTAATAAACATGTATTTTATTACTCTAGGTTTTAGTATTTATTTTATCATCTTTACCCTTTTAATTTATAACTTTTTGCATTTTTTTAAAGTCCATGTACATCTATCCAACACTGTGTCCCCTATAGAGGTCTTTTTATCTGAATCTGTCTTATTGTGCATCTGTAATCATTTTCTGAACATAAGTGCTTTTAAAATGGTAAGCAGTTTGGTCCCATCGATCCTGGATGCTGGCTTCAACATTCTTAGCCTTTTAATAATGCAGAGGCGTGTTTACTGCTAGCTCTGTGATCCATGCTCAACTGTCCCAGCTCCAGGGACAAAGCAGGTCTATAGCACACTGCTCGCAAACCCTGTTCAAGTGCAAGACCTCCTGAATGAGACAGATTCACCATCTTTTAAAGAGTCAATTTTTTTTGCTTGTATTTTTGAAACAGGGTTTCTCTGTAGCTTTGGAGCCTGTCCTGGAACTAGCTCTTGTAGCCCAGGCTGGCCTCTAACTCAGAGATCTGCCTGCATCTGCCTCCCCAGTGCTGGGATTAAAGGCATGCACCACCATCACCCAGCTAACCATTCAAATTTTTATGCTAATCCTGAGTCAGGAAGTCATCAACAAACAGAGCCTATCTGAAAAACAAGTGGCTATCAAGGAGCTGTGTTTGGCTCCCATTTTTGTGTGTCTTAAAGACCTCTTTTTTAAGCTTTTATTTAGGCATCATGAGAATCTATGCTCCATGTTGGGCATCATTAAGTAAATGGAGACTGCTTATTCGTTTTTCAGCTACCCAGACCTGAACAATCACAGAGAAACTATATCAATTACAACACTGCTTAGTCAATGACTCAGGTATTATTTAACCAAGCTTTTATATCTTGAATTAACTGATTTATATTAATCTGTGTATTGTCAGGTAGCTATGGCCTATTGGTAAGATTCCAGTGGTATCTTTGGCAGCTACATGATGTCTCCCTGACTCCACCTACTCTCGCTATGTATCATTGTTTGGATTTTCTACCTGACTTTATTCTGTCCTGCCATATGTCAAAGCAGCTTCTTTATTAATGGTAATAAAACATATTTACAGCATACAAAAAGGAATGCCCCATCACAGGTCAACAGCAGGATATCCAAAAGGAGTTCTAGCAAGGGTCCAGCATCAATAATGTAGCAAGATACCAGAGGTGTCAAACCATATCTATGATTGCAATGGACATTTGCAAGTAAAGATGCATGGTCAAAAGACTTAACTGTATGACTCACTGTATCATATTACAACTTCGTTTTTTTCAATTTTTTCATTTTTTTCTTTTCTCTCTTAAATTTTACTAGGGTAGGGTACTGCAGGTACTGATATGCAGGGATGGAAAATGAATGTGAATGAGATCCATGATGTGAACAAAACAAACAATAAGTAAAAAAAATAAAAGAAAAGAAACATTTTCTAAAATCCTAAAGTAATACATACCCATATACAGGAATCCAGAAATTTTTGATGAAAACAGAATCAACACAAGTTTCCAAAGATGGAAAGAAATGAAATACTAACATAACTGTCACAGTTTAGAAACACCAGTAGCAAAGAGCTCTCACCCAAAATTGTTTACTAAAATGACACTGATCTTAAGTTAAATATGTTATGTTAGTATATCCTCAACAATAGTTTTCTTTCTTTCTCCTTTCTTTTAAATTTTTAAATATTAACTTCATTATGTTTTTATATATATTTTTATTTTCTTTTGAGATTACAATATTATTACAACATTTCTATCTTCACTTTCCTTCCTCCAAATCTTCCCAGTATACCCCCTTACTGCTTTCTTTCAAATTATCATCTCTTTTTATTAATTGTCATAATGCACATACATTTACATAAAATTATAAATACACAAATACAACCAGTTTAATCTCTATACTGTTACTTGTTTTGTGCTTTCAGGGATAACCATATTGCACTGGACAAACAATTGATCTACTTTTCCCTAGGAAAAACTAATTCTGCCATTCTTAACATTCATTAATTCCATCTATGTCCTTGTGTAGGGTCAACGCCTCTTGTTATATCTTTGTCTTTGATAGCATGTCAATTGTTATTTTTCTTGTTCAGTTTATAATTAGGCAGTCATATTGGTGAGACTTTATGGGTATAGCTTCTCATATTACTAAGAAATATACCTTCATAGCAAAATCACAGATCCTATGTCACTTACACTCTTTCTGTCCCTCTTCACCAATGTTACCTGACATTTAGGTGGAGGGGTTGTTTAATAGATAACCATAAGGAATGGGCTCCACACTATATTTTGATAGGTTGTGGCTTAAGGAAAAATAATATATGTATATTATTTATATTATATTTATATACTAGCACATTATATGCACATAAATATAGAGAAATATATGTTAATGCATATAGAATAAATTATATAGACTAATTCTAATATGCTTAAGACATATAGCATATATTCTATATGTACTATAGAGTATATAGTATTTATGGTGTATATACTAATCTGAAATAAATATAGATAGAGTATATTAGAATTACTATGAATATATATAAATATATAAATGCATATATATAATACAGGGCTCCACACTGTATTTTGATTAGTTGTGGCTTAAGAAAATAATATAAGGTAGAATACATACATACATGGATATATATATATGTATATTAGTTTCTATTTTAGTATATATATATAAATATTAAGTATATTACATGAGTACTAATTCTAATATACTCAAAAACACACACATACACACATCACATATATATATTCTAATATATTCAACAAGAGGGAAATTGCTTGCCTGGTACTAAAAAATTAATCATATTCTCAGGGATAGTGAACACAAAGATCTTTGAAAAAAATCTGCAACCATCACATTATAATTTTCTAATTGCATTCTAAATATTTTTCATACCCAAAGATAAGTATAGTTCTCACTCATATAGAAACTTCTCTCTGTAGCATCAGAAGACTTTAAAGATCTAAGTTTCAAGATGATAGCTTTAGTTTGTGACATATCTTTGCATATTATCAGGTTTTATAATTTTTTGGACTTTTGTTTTCTGAAGTAAGATTTTGTTAAAACAGTACATTAAACTTTATACCCACTTAAATTTTAGAAATTATTGTTTCTTTTTAATTTCTATTTTTTTCAAAATATGTTTTGGATAAAGGTTTATGCGCATAAAGAATCAGAACTGAGTCTAATTATGTTAGGGTTATCTTATTCTAGAATGTAGCTAAATATAGAGATAAATAGATGATAGATAGATAGACAGATAGATAGATAGATATAGAAAGAAAAGTAGATAGATGTTTGTGTGCAAATATATACATACCCACAAATATATATGAATATATAAAATAGTACATTTTAATTCCATCTGAGCTGGTGAGTGAATGCGGACCCTGGGGCAACCTGCCCTGGAAGAGAGCACAGACCCCCTCCCCCCAGCTCCCTGTGCAGGCTTGTCTCTGTTTCTCCCTTCTCTATCTCTCCCAAGCTTTCCCTAGTGTTCTCAGGTGTCCTGCTCCTGTTCTAAGGCCATCCACCCAAAGATGTCAGACTCTGGCCTCCAGGCAGGTCTGAGGATTCCTGCGGAGGGGTGCGGGCTCCTTCAGATTGTGCTGCCAGGTTCGCTGTGTGATATTCCATCCCGCCCTGCCCCCACCTTGGCCCTTTTGTCTGGGCGGCAACCCTGGGCTGCCTGGAATCCCTGATCCTGTGCACTGACATCCCATCTGAACTGGTGAGTGAATGCGGACCCTGGGACAACCTGCCCTGGAAGAGAGCACAGACCCCCTCCCCCCAGCTCCCTCTGCAGGCTTGTCTCTGTTTCTCCCGTCGTCTCTATCTCTCCCAAGCTTTCCCTAGTGTTCTCAGGTGTCCTGCTCCTGTTCTAAGGCCATCCACCCAAAGGGGTCAGACTCTGGCCTCCAGGCAGGTCTGAGGATTCCTGCAAGGGAGTGTGGGCTTCTTCAGATTGTGACGCAAGGAATAGGTCCTCCTCTGGCACTGGGGAGGTCCAACCAGTTTCAGTCACAGCAAAGATTGGTTTAGGACACCAAGCGCCTCCAGGCTCCTTTTGAAGGAAGAGATGGGCAGGCGCCAATGCAGGAGCACCTCCAAAAACATGAAAGGCAACATGACATCACCACAATCCAGACATCCCGAAACAACAAGAATTGAACACCCTACCCCAGAAGATATAAAAGAAAGCGACCTTAAACAGTACTTTATGAAAATAATAGAGGACCTTAAACAGGAGGTAAAAAAAACTGCCATAAAGAAATGGAGATGACAAACAAAAAGGTAGACGAAATAAATAAATCTCTCAAAGATACCCAAGAAAAACAAGAAAAACAAGAAAAAGCAATCAAACAGGTAAGGGAAACAGTACAAGACCTGATAAATGAAATGGAGGTATTGAAGAAAACACAATCTGAGGGACGACTGGAAATGGAAACTCTGAGTAAACGAACAGAAACTTCAGAGACAAGTATTTCCAACCGAATACAAGAGATGGAAGAAAGAATCTCAGACTCTGAAGATACTAGAGAGGAAATAAATTCACAGATTAAAGAACTAAACAAATCTAACAAATTCTTAACACAAAACATTCAGGAAATCTGGGACACCATGAAAAGACCAAACCTAAGAATAATTGGGGTAGAAGAAGGAGAAGAATTACAACTCAAAGGCCCAGAAAACATATTCAACAAAATTATAGAAGAAAACTTCCCCAACGTAAAGAAGGATGTTCCTATGAAGGTACAAGGAGCCTACAGAAAACCAAATAGATTGGATCAAAAGAAAGCATCCCCACACCATATAATAATCAAAACACAAAACATACAGAATAAAGAACAGATATTAAGAGCTGCAAAGGAAAAAGGTCAAGTAACATATAAAGGGAAACCTATCAGAATTACACCTGATTTCTCAATGGAAACCATGAAAGCCAGAAGAGCTTGGATAGATGTGCTACTGACACTAAGGGAACATGGATGCAAGCCTAGACTACTATACCCAGCAAAGCTTGCATTCACCATTGATGGAGAAAACAAGATATTCCAGGACAAAAACAGATTTAAACAATACGTAACCACAAATCCAGCCTTGCAGAAAGTAATAGAAGGAAAATCACAAACCAAGGAGTCCAACAACGCCCACAATAACTCAGGCATCTAGCGACCCTTCACCAGCACAACTAAAAGAAGGGAAACACACAAACTCTACTACAAAAAATGACCGAAGCTAACAACCACTGGTCATTAATATCACTTAATATCAATGGACTCAATTCACCTATAAAAAGGCACAGGCTAAGAGACTGGATACGAAAACAGGATCCAACATTTTGCTGTTTACAAGAAACACACCTCAACCACAAAGACAGACACCTACTCAGAGTAAAGGGTTGGGAAAAGGTTTATCAAGCAAATGGACCTAAGAAACAAGCTGGTGTGGCCATACTAATTTCCAACAAAGTTGACTTCAAACTAAAATTAATCAGAAGAGATGGAAAGGGACACTTTATACTCATAAAAGGAAAAATCCATCAGAATGAAGTCTCAATCCTGAATATCTATGCCCCTAATATAAAAGCTCCCACTTATGTAAAAGAAATACTTCTAGAACTCAAGGCAGCCATCAAACAACACACTCTAAGAGTTGGAGACTTCAACACTGCTCTCTCACCAATGGACAGGTCAATCAGACAGAAACCTAACAGAGAATTGAAAGACTTAAAGTAGGTAATGAAACAAATGGACTTAACAGACATCTATAGAACATTCCACCCAAATAGGAAAGAATATACCTTCTTCTCTGCGGCTGATGGAACCTTTTCAAAAATTGACCATATACTTGGTAACAAAGCAAACTTCCACAGTTACAAAAAATATTAGTAACCACCTGTGTCTTATCAGATCACCATGGATTAAAATTAGAATTCAACAACAATGCCACCCCCAGAAAGCCCAAAAACTCATGGAAACTGAACAGTCAACTACTGATCCACACCTGGGTCAAGGAAGAAATAATGAAAGAAATTAAAGTCTTTCATGAATTTAATGAAAATAAAGACACAACATACTCAAACCTATGGGACACAATGAAAGCAGTGCTAAGAGGAAAGTTCATAGCACTAAGTGCCCACTTAAAGAAAATGGAGAAAGCACTCATTGGTGACTTAACAGCACACCTGAAAGCACTGGAAAAAAAAGAAGCAGACTCACCTAGGAGAAGTAGAAGACTGGAAATAATCAAACTGAGGGCAGAAATCAACAAAATAGAAACACAGAAAACAATCCAAAGAATCAATGAAACAAGAAGCTGGTTCTTGGAGAAAATCAACAAGATTGAGAAACCCTTAGCCAAACTAATCAAACGGCAGAGGGAGAACACGCAAATTAATAAGATCAGAAATGAAAAGGGGGACATAACCACAGACACAGAGGAAATTCAGAGAATCATTAGATCTTACTACAAAAGCCTGTATGCCACAAAATTGGAAAATGTAAAAGAAATGGACAGTTTTTAAGATAAATACCATATACCAAAGTTAAACCAGGACCAGGTAAATGTTCTAAATCATCCTGTTAGTCACGAAGAATTAGAAACTGTTATCAGAAACCTCCCTACCAAAAAGAGCCCAGGACCTGATGGTTTCAATGTGGACTTCCAAGAAGACCTAATACCTATACTCCTTAAGGTATTTCATAATATAGAAACACAAGAGTCACTGCCAAATTCCTTCTATGAAGCTACAGTTACCCTGATACCTAAACCACACAAAGACTCAACCAAGAAAGAGAATTACAGGCCAATCTCACTCATGAACATTGACACAAAAATTATCAATAAAATACTGGCAAACCGAATCCAAGAACACATTAAAAAAAATTATCCATTACGATCAAGTAGGCTTCATCCCAGATATACAGGGCTGGTTCAACATACGAAAATCTATCAATGTAATCCATCAGATAAATAAACTGAAGGAAAAAACCATATGGTCATCTCATTAGATGCTGAAAAAGCATTTGACAAAATTCAGCACCCTTTTATGATAAAGGTCTTGGAGAGATTAGGGATACAAGGGTCATTCCTAAATATAATAAAAGCTATTTACAACAAGCCGACAACTAACATCAAATTAAACAGGGAGAGAAACTCAAGGCTAGCCCACTAAATTCAGGAACACGACAAAGCTGTCCACTCTCTCCTTATCTCTTCAATATAGTGCTTGAAGTTCTAGCAATAGCAATAAGACAACATAAGGGAATCAAGGGGATTCAATTTGGAAAGGAAGAATTTAAACTTTCATTATTTGCAAATGATATGATAGTATACATAAGCGACCCCAAAAACTCCACCAAAGAACTCCTACAGCTGATAAACTCCTTCAGTAACGTGGCAGGTTACAAGATCAACTCCAAAAATCAGTCGCCCTCCTATACACAAAGGATAAGGTAGCAGAGAGGGAAATCAGAGAAGTATCACCTTTCACAATAGCCACAAATAGCATAAGATATCTGGGAGTATCTCTAACCAAGGAAGTGAAGGATTTATTTGACAAGAACTTTAAGTCTTTGAAGAAAGAAATTGAAGTGGATACCAGAAAATGGAAGGATCTCCCCTGCTAGTGGATTGGGAGGAACAACATAGTAAAAATGGCAATTCTACCAAAAGCAATCTATAGATTCAATGCAATTCCAATCAAGGTCCCATTAAAATTCTTCACAGAGATTGAGAGGACAATAACCAACTTTATATGGAAAAACAAGAAACCCAGGATAGCCAAAAAAATCTTATACAATAAATGAACTTCTGGAGGCATTACCATCCCTGACTTCAAACTCTATTACAGAGCTACAGTATTGAAAACAGCTTGGTATTGGCATAAAAACAGAGAAGTTGACAAATGGAATCGTATAGAAGACCCGGATCTTAAACCACAAACCTACGAAAACCTGAATTTTGATAAAGGAGCCAAAAGTACACAATGGAAGAAAGAGGGCATCTTCAACAAATGGTGGTGGCATAACTGGATGTCAACCTGTAGAAGAATGAAAGTAGATCCATATCTATCACCATACAC
Organism: Arvicola amphibius; assembly: GCF_903992535.2. Lineage (NCBI taxonomy): Eukaryota > Metazoa > Chordata > Mammalia > Rodentia > Cricetidae > Arvicola > Arvicola amphibius. The sequence continues at coordinate 111,609,274 of NC_052058.2, read as the reverse complement.
AAAACTCAAGTCCAAATGAATTAACGACCTCAATATTAATCTGAACACATTGAGCTTGATAGAGGAGAAAGTGGGAAGTACTCTACAACAAATGGGCACAGGGAACCGTTTCCTACGCACAACCCCAGCTGCACAGACATTAAGGGCAACATTGAATAAATGGGACCTCCTGAACTTGAGCAGCTTCTGTAAAGCAAAGGACATTGTCACTAAGACACAAAGGCAGCCTACTGACGGTGAAAAGATCTTCACCAACTCTGCAACTGACAAAGGTCTGATCTCTAAAGTATATAAGGAACTCAAGAGACTAGACGGTAAAATGCCAATTAACCCAATTAAAAAATGGGGTGCTGAACTGAACATAGAATTCTCAACATTAGAAGTTCAAATGGCCAAAAGACACTTAAGGTCATGCTCAACCTCCCTAGCTATCAGGGAAATGCAAATCAAAACAACTTTGAGATATCATCTAACACCTGTCAGATTGGCTAAAATCCAAAACACCAATAATAACCTTTGCTGGAGAGGTTTTGGGGTAAGAGGTACACTCATCCATTGCTGGTGGGAATGCACACTTGTGCAACCACTTTGGAAAGCAGTGTGGCGGTTTCTCAGGAAATTCGGGATCAACCTACCCCAGGACCCAGCAATTCCACTATTGGGAATCTACCCAAGAGATGCCCAATCATACTACAAAAGCATATGCTCATCTATGTTCATAGCAGCATTATTTGTAATAACCAGATCCTGGAAACAACCTAGATGCCCTTCAGTGGAAGAATGGATGAAGAAACTGTGGAATATATACATGCTAGAATACTACTCAGTGGTTAAAAAACAATGACATCTTGAATTTTACATGTAAATGGATGGAAATAGAAAACACTATTCTGAGTGAGGTAACCCAGACCCAAAAAGATGAACATGGGATGTACTCACTCATAATCGGTTTCTAGCCATAACTAAAGGACATCGAGCCTATAAATTTGGGAGCCTTGAGAAGATAATAAGAAGGTGAACTCCCAAAAAAAGATATAGTAATCCTCCTGGATATTGGAAGTAGACACGATCGCCGGGCAAAATTGGGAATTTGAGGGTTGGGCGAGACTGGGCCAAGGGAAGATGGGGAGAGAAAAGTGTGAAGGGGAGAATGGGGGGAGCTCGGAGAAATGGGATGCTTGGGATACAGGAAGGGTGGATATGGGAGCAGGGAAGCATATATCTTAATTTAAGGAGCCACCTGAGGGTTGTCAAGAGACTTGTCCCTAGAGGGGTTCCCAGGTTTCCAGGGAGATGCCCCCAGTTATTTCCTTGGGCAGCTGAGGAGAGGGAGCCTTAAAAGGCCAGTTCCTATAGCCATACTGATGAATTTCTTGCATATCACCATAGAACCTCCACCTGACGATAGATGAAGAAAATGACAGAGCCCCACATTGGAGCACCGGACTGAGCTCCCAAGGTCCTGATGAGGAGCAGAAGGAGAGAGAACATGAGAAAGAAAGTCAGGACCGTGAGGGAACCTCCATTTGGCGATAGATGAAGAAAGATGGAGGTTCCCTCTGGCGATAGATGAAGAAAATGACTGAGCCCCACATTGGAGCACTGGACTGAGCTCCCAAGGTCCTGATGAGGAGCAGAAGGAGAGAGAACATGAGAAAGAAAGTCAGGAATGTGAGGGGTGCGTTCACTCATGGAGATGGTGGGACAGAATTAATGGGAGATCACCAACTCCAGTTGGAATGGGACTGATGGATCATGCGACCAAACCCGTCTCTCTGAATGTGGCCAACAGCGGGGGCTGACTGAGAAGCAAAGGACAATGGTGCTGGGCTCTGATTCTTCTGCATGGACGGGCTCTGTGGGAGCCTTCTCAGCTTGGTCGATCACCTTCCTGGACCTGGAGGGAGTTCGGAGGACCTTGGTCTTAGCATAGAGTAGGGAACCCTGATGGCTCCTTGGCCTTGAGAGGGAGGGAGGGGAGGTATGTGTGGAGGGGAGGGGAGGGAAGGGGGAGGAGGAGGGAAGGGAGGGGGGAGGAGGAGGGGAGGAGATGGAAAATTTTAAATATAAAAAAATAAACCATGAAGACCAGCCTGGTCTACAAGAGTTAGTTCCAGGATAGGCTTCAAAGCTACAGAGAAACCCTGTCTCGAAAAACCAAAAAAAAAAAAAAAACAAAAAACAAACCATGAGAAAAAAAAATAAAATAAGTAAAAATTATATATAAAAAATAGTACATTTTACATAAAATATTTGATGATATTATTCACTTTATAAAAATAACATTCTTAAATCTCACACAACAACAGATGAAAAGAGATGGATGACACATACAACACTGGTTCGAATGGTTGTCATAAAATAGTTATTGGCCCTTATGAAATAAAATCATAATTCATCCATCCTACTCATTTTTAATACTTTTTTCTAATGACTTTGCCAATGACTATTTAGGCAAAAATAGTACCAGAGTGGCACAGATATAATTGCATGTTTATTTCAATTATACTTTTTCTATATCATTTTGTTTTTTATTTTTATTCTCATTGAAATATTTATGCAATTCACTTAAAAACATTATTTTTATCATTTAAACACATTATCTCTACTGAAACTAACACAATTTTCCAAAATTTTAAACATAGTAAAAGCAGTAATAACATTTTAGAATAGATTGAGCACAGTGATAAACTTCTATACACATTCCATCTTCCATATGGCTACGTGCTTATAATAGAACACTTTCAAAACTCATTCAAAACTGAAGTCCTACACATTCTTTCAATAAGCTCAGTATAGATAAAGCCAAGATACTGGGCAAGCAATTAATGTTATTGTTGTTTCTCAAAACAATATCTTGATTTTGATGCCTCTAATGACCTTAATGTGTATACTCTCAACAAAATTGGTGTGTTTCTTACAACTGAAATGGAATATGAGTTTAGGCAAGGAAAACCATAGTTTCACTATTTTCATTTTATTATTTTTCAGAAAATGCATCAATATTTCAATATTTCTTATCAATTCTCATAACAATTCTAATAAGCATACTGTGTCATATTTCTATACTGTATGATTACTCTATTTGTAATACACAAAATTTATTCTTTGCAAGAGACTAAATTGTCACAAGTTAATGTGTATGTGACTCTATTATATGCATGTTTGTAGGGTTGTAGATATCTGTGTGTGTGTGTGTGTGTGTGTGTGTGTGTGTGTAAGTTCATGTAGTGTGAAGGACCAAGGTTGATGACAGTAATAACTCTCAATTAATTGTTCTCCAACTGTAGTCATTGTAGCTGTTTCCCATTCAAATCCACAACTCTAAAACATGAGTCATCTCACTGACCAACTTTCTCTGGGAATCCCTCATTTCTGTCTTCAGAAGCTGGAATAGCATGTGGGCTACCTCTACTGAAAGGCTTTTTCTTGGCTTCTGGTGATACAAACTGTGGTTCTCATATTTGCACTGGTTGCAACTTAACCATGATTCATCTCTCAAGGCACTAATACTAGTTTCTTAATCTTCTAAAATCTGGAGATCATTTTATTACCTTATTAATTTCTATTTTGTTGTTAGGAACATATATGCTAAAATGTATAGTTTTAAATAATTTTAATAGTTTAATAGTTCATCCACCATTTTGTTTTTATTTTTGTTAGATTTTTTAAGCAGAAGTTTCTATCCTGCATCCGTATAGTCCCAAGGAAACACAGAGAGGATTATGTTAATTATATATTCTTTGACCTATTAACTCAGATTTATTAGTAACTAGCTCTTACAACTTAAATTAACCTATAATTCCTGTCTATGTTTAGCCACATGACTTGCTACCTTTTCTCAATAAGGCATTCTCATCTTGCTTCCTCTGCATCTGGCTGGTAAATGACTCTCTGCCCTTCTTCATAGATTTTTCTTAGTCTGAGCTCTCCACCTATACTTCCTGCCTGCCTACTGACCAATTAGCATTTTATAAAACTATTATGAGTGGCAAGATTTAACAGTGTACAAGAGCATTATCTCACAGTATTTTCCCTTCTTTGTTTTCAAAACAAGAACTCAGAATCTAGTCTTCTTTGTTTAGCTTTGTTCGTGATGATTATCCATAACAACTTTTAACCAACACACTAAACAAAGACAAACATCCATAATCATTTTTTGTGGGAATGTGCATTTTTTTTCCTAGTTACTTCCTTAGGATGGGGTGTTGACCATCTTATGGTGACCCAAAGACATTTTAGGATTATGGTCAAATCTTGACTGGAGAAGTTTGTGAGGCTGAATCATCTCAGACAGCAGTCTTGAGGCTATTCTGGATGTAGAATTTAGAAAAAACTGTAACAGATTACCCTGAACCATTCAATCATTGGAACATCCAGACCCACAGGAGATATTTTTCAAGGGGTCTTCTTTGATCAAACATTATTTTTATTAACCCATGATGAATCCACAGCTTCTCATTTACTATGGAAACAAACACAAAGCCAATTTCTCAAAGTAACAAATATTTTGACTTAAATTTTGAAATCAAGAATTTTCAAAATATATAGTTTAGCATCATGTATAATCAAATATCTTTTAGCAGCTGTTTATCCCTCTTCAGCAGTCAAACAATTCAAAGACAACACAATAACATACAGTATCCAGACTCTCTGTGTATTTTCTATTTTACATGACTTTTTTGAGACAGGGCTTCTATGTGTATCTTTGGCTGTCCTGGATCTCACTCTATAGGCCAGGATGGCTTGAACTCACAGAGATTCATCTGCTTCTGCCTCCTGAGTGATGGAATTAAAGGTTTCTTTTCTTAAGGACTTTATCCATTTTTTTCTCTCCCAAGCCTATGTATATTTTTTACCACACTATAAATCACTTAGAGGTTTTTTTTTTTTTTCCTTTTTGTTTTTTGGTCTTCATCTGTCTTTATTGTATATCTCACCTTTTTCTGAGCACATGAATTCTTATTATGATAAGGATTAAAGCTTAGGCATTTTTGCATGGCTCCATCCCATTCCTCAGCTTTATGAGAGTCTATCTTCAGGCAGAGTTACTGGAAGGAGCAATGTTTATTGCCACAACTCTGTGGATCTTCAAGGTTTATGCCATCACCAAGAAGCATGTCACTGGCTTATCATAAACACCATTTATGTGTTGGTGGCAGGGACTCTTAAAAATGATACAAGGTTTTTATTGCTAATACGGAATTTTGAACCAAACCTCTGCTCACTGCCATCATACATCCTACTAGAGAAAAGATGGTTACCAAGAAACCGTGCTTGATTCTGTTCTTCTCTGTCTAGAATCCCTTATTTTAAAAGCTTTTTCCAGGCTTCATGTGGAAATTCTTGCCAAACATTTGGGCACCAGTTGTAGACAGAAGTTTTTGTCCCACCTGCTCCTGTACCCTAAGAATATACAAAGAGGATTACGTTAATTATAAACTGTTTAACCTATTAGTTTGGGATTCTTGTTACCTAGCTCCTATGACATAAATTAAATCATAATTCTTATTTATTTTTAGTTACAGGGCTTGATATCTTTTCTCAAGGAGGCATTCTCATCTTGATTCTTCTCTGTGTAACTGATGACCGACTCTCTGCCTTTTCTCTTCTCAGAATTCTTCTATTCCTGTAGCTCCATCTATACTTTCTGACTGGCTACTAGCCAATCAGAATTTTTATTAAACTAACATGACTGACAAATATTTAGAGTGTACAAAAGAATTACCGCAAAACATCCTGAAATTCCAAAAATCCCTACTTACCATAGTTGTAATTATAAAGGTCATATAAGCCTTTCCTAGACATTGAATTTATATTTTGCTTCCATGCTCTATTCAGCATTTTCCTACATTCAAATATTAATTGATATTTATTCTCAATTTGTCACCTATTATGAATTGTACCTCATTAAAGTAAATACATTGTATTATTTAAACAAATCTAATTCCTTTTTCATATATTGTTATGATGGTTGTTATATAGTACTGAGTACTTAAAAGACCATCACTTTTCCTCATATCTCCTGCAATATTGCTGATATTATCTCACTCATTTACTCATTCACACAGTGCAACCATAAAACACATTATTATTTTGTTTTTGTATTTGTTGTTGTTGGTTTTTGAGACAAGGTTTCTCTATAGCTTCATAGACTATCCTGTAACTCCCTCTGTAGACTAGACTGGCCTTAAACTCACAGAGATCTTCCTCCCTCTGTCTTCCATGTACTGGGATTAAAGGTATGTGCTACCACTGCCAGACTGAATACATTATTTTTATTTGAACAAATAGCAGTGTTTATTATTAATCCAGGTTTATTTATTTGTTTATTTAGAGTAATAAACAAGTCCTTTTAAAACACTTTAGTATGAAGTGTCACATAAAAATACATACAAACATGTCCTCACAATCTATAATTTTGCTTATCAATTTGTATCATTCCAGACTACAGAGATTTTAGTGAATAAACACACATACACACACAAACACACACATGGATGATGTACCTAATTCATTCACATATATATGGATTATAAATGCAAGTATTTTTCCACTTATCTATGGAGCTCTATATTTTTCTCTCCTCCCCCCAACCTCTCCCCTTTCTTTCAACCCTCACCCAAGGTCACCCTGCTCCAAATTTACTCAGGAGTTCTTGTCTTTTTTTACTTCCCATGTAGATTAGACCTATGTAAGTCTCTCTTTGGGTCCTCACTGTTTTCTAGGTTCTCTGGGATTGTGATTTGTGGTCTGTTTTTTTTTTTTTTTGCTTTATGTTTAAAAACTACTTATGAGTAAATAAATATGATAATTGTCTTTCTGGGTCTGGGTTACCTTACTCAAAATAATGTTTTCTAGCTTCATCCACTTGCCTGCAAAATTCAAGATGCTGTTATTTTTTTCTGCTGTGTAGTACTTCGTTGTATAACTGTACCACATTTTCCATATCCATTCTTCAGCCAAGGGGCATTTAGCTTGTGTCCAGGTTCTGGCTATGACAAAGAATGTTGGTAAAAACATAGCACATGTCCTTGTGGCATGATTGAGCATTCTTTGGATATATACCCAAAAGTGGTAATGCTGGGTCTTGAGGAAAGTAGTTTCCTAATTTTCTGAGAAATTGCCACACTGATTTACAAATCAGTGTACCAGCTTGCATTCCCACCAGTAATGGAGAAGTGTTCCCTTTTCCCCACAACCTCTCCAGCATAAGTTGTCATCAGTGTTTTTGATCTTGATCATTCTTACAGGTGTAAGATGGAATCTCAAAGTTTTTTTGATTTGCATTTCTCTTATGACTAAGGATGTTGAATATTTCCTTAAGTGTGTTTCACCCATTTTAGATTCCTCTGTTGAGAGTTCTCTGTTTAGGACTGCACTCCATTTTTTATTTGTTTATGTGTTCTTTTGATGACCAATTTCTTCAGTTCTTTTTATACTTTAGAAATCAGACCTCTTTCTGATGTGGGGTTAGTGAGGATCTTTTCCCATTCTGTAGGCTGCGGTTTTGTCTTTTGACTGTTACCTTTACTTTACAGAAGTTTTTCAGCTTCAGGCGGTCCCATTTATTAACTGTTTCTCCCACTGTCTGTGCTGCTGGTATTATATAGGAAGTGGTCTCCTGTGCCAGTGCATTCAAGTGTACTTCCCACTTTCTCTTCTATAAGTATCAGAGTGGCTGGCTTTATGTTGAGCTCTTTGATCCATTTGGACTTGAGTTTTGTGCATGGTGATAAATATGGGTCTATTTTCATTCTTCTACATATTGATATCCAGTTAGCCAGAACATTTGTTAAATATGCTTTTTTTCCATTTGATATATTTTGCTTCTTTGTCAAAAATCATGTGTTTGAGGGGTGTGGATTAATATATGTGTCTTCTATTCTTTTTCATTGGTTCTTCTGTCTGTTCTTATGCCAATACCATGCTGTTTTCATTATTGTAGCTCTGTAATAGAATTTGAAGTCAGAGATTGTGATGCCCCCAGAAGTTCTTTTATTGTACAGAATTGTTTTGGCTATCCTGAGTTTTTTTGCTTTTCCTTATGAAGTTGAGTACCATTCTTTTGAGGTCTATGAAGAATTTTGCTGGGATTTTGATGGGCATTGTATTGAATCTGTAGATTGCTTTTGGTAACATTGCCATTTTTACTATGTTAATTCTGCCTACCCAAGAGCATGGGAGATCTTGCCACTTTCTGTTGTCTTCTTTAATTTCTTTCTTTAATGATTTTAAGTTCTTGTTATACAAGTCTTCTACTTGTTTGGTTAGAGTTACTCGGAGGTATTTTATGCTATTTGAGGCTATTGTGAAGGGTGTTGTTTCTGAACAATCATACACCATGATCAAGTCAGCTTCATCCCAGAGATGCAGTGACAGTTCAACATACAAAAATCTGTCAGCATAATCCACAATATAAAACCTGAAAAATAAAAACCAAAAGATTGTCTCATTAGATGCCAAAAAATCTTTCAACAAAATACAACATCCCATCATGATAAAGGTCTTGGAGAGAACAGGAATACAAGGAGTATACCTAAACATAATAAAGGCAATATACAGCAAGCCAACAGCCAACATCAAATTAAATAGAGAGAAACTCCCAGCGATTCCACTGAAATCATAAACAAGACAAGGTTGTCCAATCTCTCCATATCTATACAATATAGTTCTTGAAGTCCTAGCTAGAGCAATAAGACACCAAAAGCAGATCAAGGGGATATGAATAGAAAAAGGAGAAGTCAAACTCTCACTGTTTGCTGATGATATGATAGTTTACATAAACACTCCTCAAAATTCTTCCAAGGAACTTCTATGACTCATAAACAGTTTCATTAATGTAGAAGGATACAGATTAACTCCAAAAATCAGTAGCCCACCTGTACAGAGATGATAAAAGGGCAGCTTATGTTTTCAAGAAGTGCTTAGCATTTTAATAAGTACTCCTGGACAGTCAAGAATTACAGATACACAATAGGACAGATTCAGACATAAAAGAATTCTAAATGAGTCACAGTGTTGTATAAGTGTATATAGGCTTGGGAGAGAGAAGAATAAGAATGTAGACAGTTATAAAAACTAGTAAACGGTTTAGAAAAAAGAGAATGTCTTTAGAGAGACAGAGTGAAAAGTAAAAGAGTAAGAAAAATAGAATACATAGAGATGGAATATACACAGAGGGTCTGGATTATGTATATTATTGTGTTATTATGAATATCTGAGCTGCAGAGAGACATTTGATTCTGGGGACTGCTAAGTTAAGCCAACAAATATATTTCAAAGGTATTTTGAATTCAAAATATGGGTCTAAGGACATGTTGCTTTGGAAAAGAGGTTCTGCTTTTGAGTCCAGAGATGAGAACCTGTTGAATCCTTCCAAACTAATGTGATTCGATGCACCAAGAACACTCAAAAAATTACTTCACTCAGTAAACAGCAGGAAACAGTTTGGAGAGAACTACACCCATATTCCCAAATATTGTTTATAAATATTTGTTTGCATTTAAGGGGGGATATGCTATAAAGATGAATAATTTGCATTGGTATGGATCTTGGTGTATTTATACCAATTTAGATAAATTTTATTATACTATGTATATATGTATTTCTGCTATTGATTAAGGTATTGTATTTGTAAAGCTAATTTTAAAATGTAATGTGTAAATAAGAAATATAGGTTAATAGATAATCATCTATAATAGTCAAGATTGTAGTCATGTTAGTTAGGTTTTTTAGATATGTAGAATGTAGTGATGAGGCAAGTGGGTCACATCCCACCACCCGGCTAGCTTTACCTGAAATAATTACATTGAAACTGTATTCATTTAAACACTGCCTGACCTATTAGTTCTAGCCTCTTATTGGCTAGCTCTCACATCTTGATTAACCCATTTGTAATAATCTGTGTACCTCCACGAGGTGGTGCCTTACCTGGAAAGATCTTAGTTTGCATCCGTCTTGGAGAGGAACACTATGGCGACTGCCTGAGGCATCTGCCTCACTGCCTTCTTTCTCCCGGAATTCTGTTCTGTTTCATTTGCTACATCTGTCCTATAAAAGGGTCAAGGCAGTTTCTTTATTAATGAATGAAAGTAACATATAGACAGATGACCCTCCTCCATCAGTAGAGATATATTTCAATTTGATAGGTATTCCTCAAATCTTTCAGAGACCTTAAAAATATGGCATTTAAAATATTTTAAGAATGTAGGACTTTTCATGACAGTAAGACACATCTGCTCCTGGCAGTACCAATCTACTTCAAGAGGAAGATGGCATCAAAGAGGGCTCCTTATGGAGTTTCCTAGATTTTTGGGCAAGAGACTGCTCTTACCTGGACTTCTTGATAAACTGGATATGCAGGACCTGCACAGAAATGACTGCTGATCTTGCCTAAAGGTGAGATGATCCTTTCAGGTTCCTGCTTTATAAAGGAGTGTGCTAGAAATTCTACAAGACACAGAAAAAATATGACTGACAAATTGCCAATATAGGTGGAACAATTTTTGAAATTTACTGCTTTGTGCAAAAATCTGCTAGATATTATGGGCCCATAGTCTGAAGATGAATGCCCTAATGGTACAGAAAAACTTTGTTTGACTGTCCAGGCTGTGAGATGTCTCTGTCAATTCTAAAGTTTTAGAAGTTGAATTTGTTGTTTACTTATGTAATATTATATCTTTCTGGAGTCTTTGATGGAGTTGAAGAATTTATAGTTAAATTTGTCCTTAGTTATGATAAGAGATAAAGTAGAATAAATATTGTAACTATTTCTTGCTTTATAACTGGTTAGTTATATGTAATTTTGGTATGTTAAAGTTAAATCCAGCAGTGTTGGTTCATGCCTTTAATCCCAGCACTTGGGAAGCAGAGGCAGGTGGTTCTCTATGAGTTCAAGGCCAGCCTGGTCTATAAGAGCTAGTTTCAGGACAAGCTCCAAAGCCACAGAAAAACCCTGTTCAAAAAAGCAACAAAAATTATGTTAAAGTTAAAACCTTTCTTTTTTTATTTAAACAGAAAAAGGGAGGTGATGTTGGATTTCCTTCTGTATGCTGTGAATACAATTGGTGAATAAAGAAACTGCCTTGACCTGTTGACAGGACAAAACTTAGGGAGTTGGAGGAAACTAAATGTAGTTCTGTAGGAACTTTAGCCAGAAAACTACAGTCATGTGGCCATACACAGATTAATGGAGATGGATTAAATTAATATGTAGGAGTTAGCCATTAAGAACCTAGAGCTAATGGGTAAAGCAGTGATTTAATTAATACAATTTTCTGTGTGATTATCTCAGTGCTGAGCATCTAGAAATGAACAAGCAGCCTCCTTTAACACTACCCATATCCACTCCTCCTCTATTCTGCTCAGAAAGGCAGAGAGGGGCACACATACCATGGGTGTTAACAAAGTATGGCATATATCAAGTTCAGTAATAGGATTTTTTGGGGGGTGGAGTGTTGAGACCGGATTTCTTTATATAACCACATTGGCTGTCCTGAACTTGCTTTGTAGATTAGGGTAACCTTGACCTCATAGAAATCTGCCTGCCTCTACCTCCTCAGTACTGGAATTAAAAGTGTGTGCCATCATTTCCTGGCTTAATATGTTTTCTCAATTTGTAATTAATAAGGGAAGTTCCAAAGCATTGAAGATGGTGCCACACTTTGACAAGTTTATAAAACTTGTAATGGTAAGCTAATGGTGTCTCATTACAGTAATAGAAACCCTAAGACAATAATAATAATAATAATGATAATGATAATAATAATGTTATTATTATTATTATTAATTTTATTGTTATATAAGCTAAAACTGGTGTGAAGGAGAAAATTATAAGGATTCAGGAGGAAATTATTTGGAAAGAATGAGGAAATAGATATGATTAATATATATATAGAATACATGTTAAATTTTCAAAGAATAAAAAAATGTCTAAAATATTTTTGTGACTGCTTTTTGGTTTTCTAATGGTCCTGACTATATGAAAGTAAAAAATTGTTTCAAATAGTCTTTCTTCTTAAAATATCCTCTTTCCCTTGTTCAGACCTTGTTCACAAGTTAAATTCATTTTATCATTAGATGTTTCTTCAGAATGCCTTGTTAATATTGTCTGTCCATAAATACAAAGAACATGACTCCTAAAATATAATTTTAAGCACAATAAAGAGCAACCTCATAGGCTGGCTCCTCTTACATCATTAAAGTGTGATGATTAAGATTAAACTTTATTCTCAACTTGGCAATTTGAGAAACAGACAAAACCAACAAGGTGGTAGTGGTAGTGTTGCCCACCTTTAATACCAGAACTCAGGAGGCAGAGGCAGGCGAATCTCTGTGAGTTTGAGTCCAGCCTGTTCTACAAGAGCTAGTTCCAGGACATGCACCAAGGCTATGAAGAAAAACCTTATCATAAAAAAAAAAACAGAAAAAAGGAAAGGAAAGGAAAAAATAAAAGAAAGAGACAAGTTCTGGAACATGTTTGTGAGGGATCTTTTTACTGTAAGCTAATTGAGAGGGAAAAAATGATCTTCACTAACCCCACATCAGAGAGAGGTCTGATCTCCAAAATACAAAGAACTCAAGAAATTGGTCATCAAAAGGACAAATAATCCAATTTAAAAACAGAGTACAGACCTAAGCAGAAATGGGAAAATTCTTAAGTAGACTGCTGAGATTCTAATAATCCATGCCTATCTTAGTGAAAATTTAATCTCCTATTGTTACAAATATTATAAATATACCAACTTCTTATTTTGTTCTTCAATAACTATTTGGCCTTTTAATATCAGAGCACTAAAGAAATTTTAATTAAATGATATGACAGCTCACCTTTTAATAATTCACATTGACAGATCTTCACTAGCTGTATAGCACACTGAATGCAACAATGATTTATTCCTTCTATCAGTAAATTGAAACAAAATAATGTTTAATTATTCTATGTTTCAAAGAATCTTTAGAGGAACAAAATCTAATAGTCATACAAAATTGAGTGAATTGGGCTGGATAAATGACTTGGCAGTTCACAGCACTTCCTCTTTCAGAGGGGTTCAGTTCACAGCACAAAATTCGGGTGTCATTTAGCAGACTTATAATGCAAGTTCCAAAGTATCCTATGTTCTTTTCTTCTTACTCTGGGCATATACACACATGGGCACACACACAGACACACAGAGAGAGACACACACAAATAAAACACACATGCAAACATTCTCAAAATAGTTGTCAGTATAGGATAAATTTAATTCCTAGTTACATATAAAAAGGAAATGACTAATAAATGAAATTATGCTATTTTTAAATGGTAAAAATATTTGTCAGAATTTCTTGTGTAAGACAAGAATAGGCATGAAGACATAACTGATAAATGTAGATGCAAACATACAAACTGTGATAACTGTTTTTGGTTATCAACTTGACTACATCAGGGATTAATCTAAACCAAATGGCTGGGTACACCTTTGAGGAACGTTTTCCCATTTGTTAAATCATTTGAAATGAGAATACTTGCTTCTAATCTGGATCTTTGAGGTGGGAAGATCCACCTTTAATCTCAACCAGCATTCTGAGGGAAGCCTGTATAAAGGACATAGGAGTAGGAAACTTGTTCTTTTTGCCTGTTTGCTCTCACTCTAAATAGCAATTCTATTCCTTCATTAGAATTAGACCATAATTCTTTCTGTAAAAAGATTATTTGACCCACAAAGGAGTTACAACCTACAAAGAACCTGTAGGGTTCTATGGAATACTGATTAATACACAAACCCATGCACATTTTTTACAAGGAGTCATAACCTACAAAGAGCCTGTAGGGTTCTATGGAACAATGATTAATACACAAACCCATGCACATTTTTTACATTCATGCATATATTTTATTATGTGGAAGACTTTGCATTCTTAGTTTCAGAATGGCATACTCTTTTCAACATTCATGTTAATGTCATGTAGGCATCTTTTTCTAATTTCTGTGGTAATACCATTTTTACAAGTCTGCCTTTGTGCCAACACAATGATGAATTCATTTGAATTTCTGTAGATTTTCCCTTCCTAATACCATGACAAACTTAGAAAAACTCCAATTTTAGATTCATATTGATATTTTGGTAATATTGCCAATGTAATGTGGAATCCTTAGGATCCAAAATATTTTTTTTAGTTTCATCTCATTCCACTGAAGTAGGGGTTAACTATTTCAATTCTCTATCTTTGTTTCTCATGTGAGAAGATTTGCTATTGGATACTACCCTCAAACATAATTTTCTAGTTTTTGGTTCTATGTGTTTCAAATAAAATATCAAAAAGTAGAAAAAGACACTATCAAATATTTTAATCCAAAAAACTGACCAAAAGGTACACAGTATCTTTCAATAATTATATTTTAATGTCTAACATTATTTTCTTAATGAATATATATTAGGAAAATTAAAGTTATATGGTATCAGTCTTTTGTAAAAGTTAACATGTTTCCTGATATTGTTTTCCTGGTATTGCAGTTTTACTAATCAGCTTAATATCATTTCATGAAGAAAAGACAAACAAGAAATCCTTACAAGGTAAATTCATCCTTTTACCTTAAAGGAAATCAGATAATCTCTGTTCTACTTGAACTTCTTTGTAAACAAGAGAGCAGAATGGCTTACTGCATCACTTTTAGACAGCTACTATTTATAAAATTCTTAGTGACATATCTAAAATTGTGTAAAATTTTATCTACTATAAGCTGGAAATATTTTAATTAAAATGAAGAAAAAATATTAGAACTTTATTCATAAATCAATTAATTAAACTAGATTGTCTTGCCAATTGCATTGTATAATATTATTTTTTGATGTTTGAGAAAATATATCAATAATATATAATAGATAATACTTCGATATTAATTTTTCCTATTAAGTAGATTATTAACATTAATTTGATTGTTTCAGTGACAGTTTTGTTAAATAGAAGAGTATAAATAGAAAATAGTATTTAACTATACTACCATGATGACATATTTTAAAATTTCTGCCCTTTCTTATTATGTACCTTCATACACATGTGTGTCTATGTGCATACATGTGGGTGTGTATTTAACTTTGAAGAGCTGAAATGAAAATATCTCTTGGGAAACAATACCTCATGAAAACAACATTATTGGAAAAATACTTATTTGGGCTTACAGTTTTAAATATGTAAATCCATAGTCCTTGAGACCATTTCTTCCATGTCCCTGGTCAGGGTTAAAAACACGGAAGTATGTTTCATGGTCAGATCTTGTCACACCATGGAGGACAGGAAGCATATAGAAAGGGTTCAACATTCAGGCATAACCTACAAAGTCCTCTATATCTATTTACTCTGAAACCTACTTCTAGCTATGTTTGAACATCTAAAATTTCCTTTACCTTTCCAAATATGATTACTAGCTGGAAACCAAGTTATTCATTGTGACACATTTCATTTTTAATTATAACACCATATATTACTAAAAATAGAGACAATTACTTAAATATGTGTATTAATATAACATTTAAGGCTATGTTTACTCAGCATGCTTGTGCTCTAGTTTAATGAATGATATAAATACTTTCCTTGGGTAATAAATATCTTTTTATAACATGTTTATCATTTTGTTGCTTAAATATGGTACAATTTAAATCAGCAATCATCAGGGATACTTTGAAATATTGTTTTACTTAGAGACAAACATCATGTTCACCTCAAATAATTTTAATAGATTTATACAATAGTTCCATGAAGTATCTTAAAAATAGAAGAATTTAATGTAATTGATTAAACAGTCATAAATAATTAAAATGAATAAAGTTGCTTTAGTTTGAAAATTTGTTAAGAAAATTTGGAGATTTTTATCTAAATTAATGATGTTTCATTTGTTTTTATGATAGAAAATAAATTTATGCATATTTTGATTTCAGAAAATTGCTTCATAGATGAAATATTGGAGTCTATGGGTTTTATTCTAATGTTTTGTAATATGATTACACCATTAACTACACACCAAAATAGTAATGCATAGTCTTTCACTTCCACGTGAAATTATATGGGGGCATATTTGGAACTATCAACAATTCTCCACCAGTATCTTTAGTTTAATATATGGATAATTAAATGAATCTTGTACATGCACAGCATTTGGCCACAACTATACAGGTTTTTTTCCCTCAAATAGAAATTTCACTTTGTGTAAGACAAAGCCTGAAAAGAATTGTCCCCTTTAGTGAAAAGCAGCACACAGGCAGTGCTTAGAACGGCAGGGAGGATTTGGTTATGCTCTGTGAAGTAGAAATTGTTTTTTGTTAAGAAAAAATATCTTTCAGCTGGCGGGTGATAGTGCACGCCTTTAATCCCAGCACTTGGGAGGCAGAGGCAGAAGGTTCTCTGTGAGTTTGAGGCCAGCCTGGTCTACAAGAGATAGTTCCAGGACAGGCTCCATAGCCACAGAGAAACCCTGTTTCAAAAACAAACAAACAAAAAATCTTTCTTAGGGAACACTGTTCCTCCTTATTCTGAGAAAAGCAGTTTCACGTGATGAGCCCACATTAGAACATTTTTCTTTCCTGTTGTCACTGGGGTTCATGGGAACACTTGCTATGAGTACAAATGGGATGTAGACATATCATTTGATTCATGTGAAGGTTAAAATGTTCCTTTTCATTTGTAGCCAATACATTATTGGTAATTACACTATGTATCAATAATAATTACTCTTATTCTGTTTGACACAACTTATTTCATTACCTGGTTCATAAAAAATATCATAAACAATACTGGACATGACCTGACAGAGCTTTGTAGGATTAATATAATGGCAGGAAGGTTTATTAATATATTCTGGTAGATAATATTTGGAAATACTGCGAGCACATTAAAAATAAAGCAAAATATTTATTGCTCCTACATAATATGGCATATTTACTAGCTTTGTAATTTCTCCTATATATGAATTTCTACATATATTCACATTGTATTTTAAGATTTCTTTTCATTTTTATTTATTGTGTATTAATTAATTAATTAAAATATGAGTGTTCTGTCTGCTTGATTACCTACATTTCAGAAAAGGCCATCAGATCCCTGATATAGATGGTTGGGACCATGTGGTTGCAAGTTAGTGAATTCAGGACCTCTGGAAAAACATCCAGTGCTCTAAAACACTGAGCCACCTCATCATCATAATTTACAAAAAATAAAAGGATAATTCCAACTGGAATATATTCCTATGTTCAGTTTTAAATTCAAACTAATCCAAGACTTTATCTATTGTATTTGTGTATTCGTGAGTCATACTCATTAACAAAAGTATCAGTTTATTTTTGAACTAATTTTTCCTATACTTGATTTTAGGCAGGTTCAAAAGCAATAGAGGTAATTTCCTAAAAAGGAATTATATGTGACTCCCTGGGCATATTTTCATATATGCCAACATTTCTAATTCACATTCCCATCATGATTTACTTTAAGAAGTATAAATTGTTATGTATGCCTTACTTCATTACATTCACATTTCATTCTTGCAAATTATCAAGATATTTGTAAAATTAAAAAGATGCTAATTATTGAACTATCAAAAATTATATATTGCCACTTTTAATACTAATTAGATATAATATAAGATCTAACATGGAATACTTTATATATGAAAATAAAAGTAAATAAGTCTAATTGCCAATTAAAATTTTTTTACAGTCCTTTTGACTTAAGAATCATTGAATTTGCTTTTCTAAATTAAAATATCATATTATAGGAAGGAATGAATGTGAGAAGGAACAGTAAATGGAGGTAGATAAAGAGTATATTTAAAGTATATAATTTAAAAAAAGTTAGGTAACATTGCTTTGTACAATGAAAATATAGTTATGTAACATTGCTTTATACAATGAACATATCAAAAATCCACACTATATCCAAAAACATATGTAATAGAATTTTCTTAAAAGAATGTTCCACTGAGAGAAAATGAACTAATTTTTGTCTGAACCTGGAATAATTCATTTATTATAATTTCTAATTCCATGAATTTTCCTATAAGCATCATAATTTCATTTTTCTTTCCATTTACATTATAATGGGCATCTACACAGTATACATCTCCTAGCTGCTGTGAATAATAAGTAACAAACAAAATAAGACTCTGAGTGATAAGATATAGAGTCCATCAGATATGTACCCAAGAATGATAAGACTGGGTAAATCTTTACAATGGCTGAGAAAAATTAGATTCTCATCAACAGTTGATAAAGCTTCCTCTTTTATCTCAGCTTCCCCAATGTTTGTTTCTTGATGTTAGTTATTCTAAGTCAGGTGAAACAATCACTCAATTCTTTTAATTTTGATTTACCTGATGACGTAGGGTTTTGTTCACTTTTAAAGATGTTTACTCACTGTTGGTCTTTTTTCTGATAAGGAATTTTTATATTTGCCTTTTTATTAATTAGAACAATGGAGGTAGCCGGGCGATGGTGGCACACACCTTTAATCCCAGCACTCAGAAGGCAGAGGCAGGTGGATCTCTGTGAGTTCAAGACCAGCCTGGTCTTCAGAGCTAGTTCCAGGACAAGCTCCAAAGCCTCAGAGAAACCCTGTCTCAACCCCCACCCCAAAAAAATTAGAACAGTGGAGGTAGCATTGTTTCTGTAGTTGTTTTAGTTTTTTGTATATCCTGTGTTTTACTCCATGATATTCTTCCACTCTACAGACTGTCTTCTCACTCTGCCAAAGTTTGCCCATAATCTCTCTCTCTTTCTTTCTCCTTATCTCTGAGTGTGTGTTTGCAATGTAGTTCATTAAACAGGAAAGGGGAATATTTTAATGGAAAAATAAATAGGTCATAAAAAGTTTAGGAAAGAAAACATAATTTAAAACAATATAATAGAATACATGTGATATGAAAGCAGAAGATGAGTGAGGGAGAAAGCCTAACAATGCTAATAATGTGCATAAAAATCACATAATGAAACCTATTCCCCCTCTCTCTCCCTCCACCTCTCTCTCTCTCTCTCTCTCTCTCTCTCTCTCTCTCTCTCTCTCTCTCTCTCCTCTTTCTCTGTATGTCTGTATGTGTGTTTAGTTTGGATATGTAAATAAAATAATGTTCTGCTATGATCTCCATTATTTTCTTGCCATCCCTTAGCATACCTGCTGAAATTTTGATGAAAACACTTTCTTGTTGTCATGAGGTTTTGTTAGTGCAGTGCAAAGTAAAACCATAATCTTAGACATTCTGGGTAAACATTCTACCAGTGTTTGACTATTATTGCTTTGTTAAATATCAACCTCTCCAGAAATTGACTTAAACAATACAAAATTTACCATCCGGTGCTTCTTTTGGCACTTGTAACTTTTAAAAAGGTTGCATTGCTGCAAACGTCTTTATCAGAAAATGTACCCAGTGAATTGTTCCTGGGAGGATGTACTCTTCCCTAGAGCTCTCTACTCTGCCTCTTCCCAAGAAATAATAACCAAAGGTTTGGATTGTCAGTCTTAACTCATCATAAGAGATAATACATTCTACATGTTTACCATTAAAATATTTCTCTTAAAGAGAGCACATTCTTTTCAAGCAAATTAACATAGGTATCTAGGGTTGACTGGTGACATGTGTAGATAAAAGCAGGAGGGATCAGGTAATTGATGGATTGGTGGAAAGAGAATACTGGGAGAGACAACTAGAATTGGAAGTCATTTCATGGGCAAGGTGGTTCAGGACAATTCTGTATTCTGTCAATTACATTTTAAATAAACGCTGATTGGCCAGTAGCGAGGCAGGAAGTATAGGCGGGACAACCAGACAGGAAGTAGAGGTGGGGCAAGGAGAACAGAATTCAAGGAAGGAGGAAGCCCATTTCTCTCCAGTCCTGTCCAGACACCAAAGAAGCAAGATATGATCTGCCCTGCTGAAAAAAAGTACCAAGCCATGTGGCTAATATATACTAGAATAATGGGCTAATATACATTATAGGAGCTAATATGAAGCCTGAGATAATGGGCCAATCAGTTTATAACCTATGGAGACCTCTGTGTGATTTTCTTTGGTGCTTATCAGTTGTGGGAACTGGGCAGGGCAGAAACCCCGACAAGCAGGCCCTCATGTTATAGCAAGGTATAAACCCAGTGCAATAGATATTCCCAGGACTCTATGTGAGTGACACTAGCTAAGACTTCTGTTAATGGGGTCATAGAAAGCCTGACATAGCCATATTCTGTAACTAGGAAAGTCTTTCAGTGGAGGTATTGGGACTCCAACCCATCCACAAAATCTTTGATGTAATTTTTTTTCTGGCCTGCAAGATGTGCTGAGGTAAAGGTGTCACAGAACTTGTGGGTGTAGCCAAATAAGATTGGTACAACTTGAGATCCATGCCCAAAACTGTGAACCTATTGCCACCTTTTCTGATAGTCAGAGAGTTGGAGGTTGCTCAAAATAGTGGACAAGTGTAGCTACATGTCCCAACTCAGGATGTGTTTACTTGGTTATTTTGACATTAAGATAGTTCATACAAATAGATCTATTCCATCCTGACAGATGGCCAGCATATTCAAAAAACAATACATCCTGTGTTACTTCTTTTGTAATTGAAGGTTACCTGGGGAAGAGTTGTTTTCAGGATACTTGGTCCAGGGTGACTTCACTGCCTAAAAAACAAAATGCTAATGACTTGATGTCTCAAGTGTTAAAGTAATTAACTGCTCAAGTTGTCCTCTGTTTAAAGAAAGCATTTTGTTGCCTCCTTCCCTTTTTTGTATTGGGGCATAAAAATATATAAAAATATAAAAACAAACAATTTCAATATTCACTAAAATGTCCTCTTGATACTATTCTATAGTTTCTGTTTTATTTTTTTTATTTGTCTTCATAATTTTCACTTAAAATTTCTAAATCCCCACACCTCTACAAGTGGTGTTTTTGTCAAGGCTGGTCCTGACACTTGTGGACTTGAAACCACTAGCACACACCTGAACTACAAGCTAGGGCTCCTACAAGAGTCATTACTACAGTGGCTAGGTTTTAGTTTCTTTTTTTACTTAAGCCTATGAGTGAGTTTAGGATTTTCCTGTGTAACCTCTCTACAACATTCTCCAGTTGCCCACACAAACTACAGAAGCACCTGGCCTCCTAAATGCCATAGGATTTACCCACTTAAGACCACCTGGTTCTACCTTTATCCTACTCCTTCCACACATGCTTCTTCTGCACAATACAATGTGCATTTTTCAGAGAGCTGACTTCCTCTCCCCTGTGGCTTGTGGACTCCCTGTGAACCCTCTTATCAAGGTGCTGCAATACTAGCTGTCCTGACACCTGCTCAGGCTTCTACTCTTGTTGCAAGCACTACACACTCTTAGCTCATGGCTACATGCTAGCATCTACAGCTGTCCTCAGACAGAATGTGACCATCTGTGCTCTCTGCTCAGATGTGCTTCACCACACACTTCACCATCATTGTCAACAGATTTGGTGAGACAAGTGGGAATTCTTAATGGGAGGAATTAGTTACAAGAGAGAGTCTTATTCATGTTTTAAAAAGGGGGGGATGCTACTATAATGGAGAGAGTTGGGTCTCTGTATGATTAAACAATTGATGGTTTAAAATTGAACAAATAATCAATTCAGCCAGGATTGACATAATGTTGATTATCATTTTGATCACCTTTATTATTGACTGGATAATTCTTGGTTTATCCATTTAAAAGCTAATTAATATTATTGCCAAAATACAGGCCTTAAAAAAACCTATTAAAACAGACCATAGAGATATTTAGACACAGGCAGGGGATATTTAAGGGGAACCAATCTCAGCATTGTACTTTAAGGCTAGAGAGAAACAGTCAAAGGTTTTCAAACAACCAACTTCAATTTATCCAGTAACAGTACAGGAACAGCTGCCAAATGATAGATATCACCAAAACAGTACAAGAGTTGATTGAATTCCTGTGGAAATGTTAAATTTAAGGATATTCAAGGAATTGATATTGATATTTAAGGAATTGATAGCATGAATTCACCTTTTGGGAAGCAAATGTTAAACTTGCTATAGAATTATCTCAAGTATAGGAACTGGTGAAAATATGAGGTTAAGACCATAGAACAATAGATTAGTTCTAGAAGTATGGGAATCTTTAAAGAACTACTTCTTGGAGAGCAAGATTATAATAAAGGCAATCTCTATATGATGACCACAGCCTGGATTTGTGCCATATAGCAGTTTTGAATACTTGGGACAGAATTGGAGAAGGGGAAAAGAAAATTGAGCCATTTACTAAAGTCATACAGAGCCCAAAGGAAATCTTTATGATTTATTCAAAGACAGACTTCAGCAATAAATAGAATAATATCAATTTCAGAATCTAAACAGATGATAATTGAATCTCTGGGTTTCAAAAGTTCTAATGCACATTGCCAAAGGGTAGTTAGGCTGATAAGGTCAATATCAGCAGCCTTGGAGGAATGGATCTGAGATATATTCAACATTGAATCTCATGTTGAATTCATCATGACCATGATGATGCTTAGATAAGAGAGGTGTTGTCCAGAGGTTTGAAAAACAAAGTTGAAATGTCAAGTGTTTCAGTTGCAGTAAACAAGGTCACCTAAAAAAGTATGGTAAATAATGTTTTTATTATTATTATTATTATTATTATTATTATTATTATTATTATTATTATATACTTCTCTGCCCCCATATCCATTCCTCCTCCATCCCAACTGTCCCATTCCCCCAAGCTCTCCCCATCCTCCCCTTCTCACTTCTCTCTCCCCATCTCCCCTTAACCTCATCCCACCGCTATGCCCAAGCTCTCCATTTTTGCCTGAAAATCTTGTCTATTTCCAATATTCAGGAGGAGAACTGCATGTTTTTTTGTGGGGGCTTCACCTTCCTATTTAGCTTCTCTAGGATCATGAATTATAGACTCAATGTCCTTCATTTATGGTTAGAATCTACTAATGAGTGAGTACATACCATATTCATCTTTTTGGGTCTGGGTTACACCACCTTGAACCAATATTTTATACATTAGATATTAGAACTGATATGAAAGCAATTTCCTCATCTATAGTTTAATGTTATATGAACAATATTTTACTACCAGAGTAGATGCATTAGAAAGAATTATGAAGAAGCAAAAACAAATGCCTTGTTAGGTATCCTTAAAAGAATACAAACTGGAAATTCTATTAATTATTTAGGATATAAAATTGCCTAAAAAATTGTACCCCAAATGTTACAAACTATGAGCAATTGATTGGAAACTCTTAATGGCTTTCAAAAATAGAAGATATTTTCTATCTATAGCTAACTATTCAGATTAAAAATGATGAACTGAGTAATTTCTTCATAACCTTAGATGATGGCAAGGACTTAAATAGTTCAAGAGAATTAACAGTTGAACCTGAGAGGGAATTATGTATGGTGGGAAAGAAATTACAGGATGTGCATGTGGATCATTTGGATCCAAACTTGGTTGCATTTTGATTTTTATGCCTTATAAGCATTCTCTTACAGAAATAGTAATGCAGAGGGAACATATTACCTTAGCTTGGAACTTTTTACAACCTAAACAGTAAAAAATTTAAAATTGTGGAAAAATGTATCTGAGTTGATTCTAAAGATAAATGATACTTTGTCAATTATCAGGAATTTACCCAGTAGAAATTAGACTACCTTTTAGAAATGATTAAATTGACAAATTATGGGCAGAAAGTGAACCTTAGCAAAGAGTTTGCAATAAATTTTTGGGAGAGACTAACAATAAATATCGAAAAAGCAAGAAAATTCAATTTATATTGAGAATTAACTGAATCTTTCCTTGAATTGTACAGGAAATGCCAATATATGGAGCCTCTACATTCTATACTGTTGTAAATAAATCAAGAAAGGCAGGTTACAAATGAGAAAATAAAGTAGCTCAAGGCAATCATGATTCTGTCCAAAAGTCAGAATTATATGCTATTCTCATGACATTTGAAATATGCAGAAAGCATTGTTTTCATATTGAAGCTGCTGAACTTATATGAGATGATACAGAATTTACTTGATTATTTATTCAGTGACAATAAGTAATCAGGAATAGGAATCATCCATATATAAAACATATATCCAAACCCACATGTGTCAACCAACCTTCTTAACGAAAGATAATTAAGCTATTAACCAACTATTGATGGGAAATGTTCTGGAGGTCTCAGAATTTCATAAAAAGCATTATGTGAATAGAAAAGATTTAAAACAAGATTTTTTTCCATCATTTGGAAACAACCAAAGGAAATTATAAGAAAATGTTCTACTTGGACTTTATACAATCAAACATCACTACCTTCAGGAAGTAATCAAAGGGCCCTAAAAGAAATGAAATCTGGCAGATGGAGATGTTCCATTTTGTATAATTTGGAAAATTAAAATATGTACATCGAACCATTGATAACTATTAAGGATATCCATGGCATTTCTGAAAAGGCTGATTCAGTAATCATACATCTTATAGAAGTTATGTCCATCATTGGTAAACCTGTACAAATTAAAACTAAGTCTAGCATATGTCTCTAGTAAACTTAAACAGTATTTTGTGTATTAAGCATATTATATGTATACCACACAACACTACAGAACAGATAGTTATAGAAAAATCAAATGATATTTAAACAGAAAGGAGTAATAAAGACCCACAGAAATAGATTACATAATGCTTTGTTAACTTTGATTTTTTTCTAAATTTTAATTAGAAAGGAACAACTATCAGGGAAAGACATTGGATAATAGAAAAAACAACATAAGTAAATCAGACTGTATACTTTAAAAGTGTATTGACTTTAAAATAAAAGCAAGGATGTATATTATTTTGGGGAAGAAGTTTGCTTTTGTTTCTGCAGGAGAAGAAATGCTATAGATACCATTAAAATTGATAAAGGTTTAATTTGAACAAGAGAGACCTCTTAATTAAAAGGGATGATAGTTCATCAAATAGCAAGGATGTTAAATCTAAACTAATCTATAAAACTAACAAATGCTTTTTGTTTGATCAGATATAACTTGCCAAAAGGAACCTCCCCAAAATTTGGGTTCGGAAAAGACATTGTCTTTATCCTCTCAGAATAAAAGCTTACAGCTAAGGAATCTGAAGACCACTGGGCAAACAATACATCTGAAGAAAGTGGACATATCATCCAGAAAAAATATCAGACCAAAAAGAGTCTTTAGCCTAGTGGTATATTACATGTCCAACAAGTTATAATTTCATAAATCTTTCCAAATGTTTACTTCTGCTGTTCTCTTCAGACATATAATACAAATAAATGGTCTTTTCATTGTCCCAGTCCAAATAAAAATGAAAGCTGATGCTGGGCAGTGGTGGCACTTGCCATTAATCCTAGAACTCAGGAAGCTGAAGCAGGTGGATATTTGTGACTTTGAAGCCAAGCTGGAAAAAAAATTAAAACTTACTCTAGAATTGGAGTGTGGTTCTCTCCTTCCCTAAACACAAGCATGCTGTTAAAATAAAATCTAAAATCTCTGTCTCATGTCAGAAGAGCCACCTAAAATGGGGCAGAAGTAAAACAAAAATTAAATGGCTATCTTATTGCCAATAATTTGGTTTTATTTTATTTTAACTCTAACAGCTTTTCTTAGGTTATAAATGTTATCTCAAAATTTATAAGATTTATATATGTATATATACTTATATATACATATATAAATAAAACTTTTTGTCCTAAATATAAAGTCACATAGAGTACTAATTAATTCTAGAAAAAGGCTTCATTTAGCTTCTTATACAAGGTTTTGTGTTCAAGGCTCTATCAGGTAACTAGGATTTAAGTTTTTGTACTCTGGATGTGCATAACAAATATTGATCCTTTAAGTATTTTAAGATCTGCTCCATATGCCATTTAAAATGCTTAAGTTTTCTGCAGTGAACCATGCCCATGCCTAAAAGTGACCACTGAATTCTCCAAAAGGATGATGGGGCTCCAAAATGATGATTCCACCAGGGCTATGAGAACTCTACTAAGCTGATAACATCACTTAAAGATTAGCTTTGGACTAAAAACTGCTCAGGACAGTTTCAAGATGGCTAACTGAGATGATACAACCTCACAGACTACTCTAGCTAGGACTTGAAACAAGCCTTGCACTTTTCCACTGAACAACAAGTGATAGAGTTACATCTCCCAGGACTTGAAAATTAACTCAAATTTTTCTTCTCAAGATCACCTAAAGATGCTGCCATCATCTCAGGCTGTAAGAAGTAACTTTAAGAACATGATGAATACAATTCCAAGAGATGGGATGGGTGGTTTTTTAGTCTTTCATTGGGCTAAGGATACTTGCCATTGTTTAGGGGGATTGTTTACAAGCTGTTATTGGTAATTGTCAGAATAAAAAACTGAAAAAGGGAGTTTAGATTCAGGGTTCTTGTTTCCAAAAGAAAATAAGGGAGATATAGATATGACAGGATATAAGGGTAGATTTTTGAGTCTCCTCTGATAAGAAAAAGAAGGGTTATAGAAATAGGAGAAAAAGGTAGATTGTTGAGTCTACTTCTGAAAGAAAGATGTAACCACTAATTTAAAATATTTTACATTGATATGGATTTTCATATATTGATGCAAATTTAAGGTTATCTTTCTTAGAACATGTTTTATATACATTCCTAATCTTTTTCAGGGTATGTACTTAATAGAACTCATTTAACCATATAATGTAAATGTTTAATCCTTGAATATTATTACCAGATAAATAAGATATAAAGAAATGCAAATTAGTAGTTAGTCATTACAGTCAAACTAGTAGTCTTGTTATGCTATAGGAATTCCTACCGCCAATTGCCTTTAGTTTACCTGCCCACTTGGGCACGGCCTCTTACACTATATATGCCAATGTAAAGTGCATGTCCGTTCTCTTTTCCAGCTGTGAGATTCAGTTTCTGTTCCCTATATCATTAGAGGATTGTGATCTGTGAGTCTACCCATATATAAATAACCTTTCATTATATTCCATTCTGAGTTAGTGTGGAATTTCATGTTTAGTATCTTTCATCTGGCACCCCACATGGCGCCACACCTACCCAGTGGATAGGCTTAAAGAGCTAAATGGTCCACAGCCCAGAAAGTTTCCCACCCCTACCCATTTGACTTGCTTTTACTTACTAAGTGGTTTTTTGGAAAGCCCCCACCACAACAGAGCTAACTGCATGCAGTGACTTGGAAATTTCCCAAGCACTCCCACACACGCAGCCCTGATCACCACATTTCCTGTCATGTTCCCTGGCAAATGGTGACTTGCGCAAGTTCCGGTTTATACTCCTGGCTCCTGAGTTCTGGGCTACTTGCTCCATGTATGGAGCTGATTTAGTTAGTTTTAATTTGTCAAGCAAAGCATATTTCTCAGTACTTAACTAGCATCAAGGTGAGAAAGCCAAAGTGGCTCAGGTTTCTTTGTGGTAATAGGTTGTGCTGCTAGTCATGAACTCTGCAACCAAAACACCTGCTGGACAATAGAGATTATTCTACCTAAAACAATGTACCGGACATCCCACCAAGTAACTAATTTATTAATTAATAAATCAATAAACTTGAAAGATATATAATTACAGACAACATTACCATTGAAACTTTTAGTAACATTTTGCTAATATTATAAAATGTATACTGCAAGGCTTATATGGTTATGGTGATATATCGATTTATTGGTTATTGGGACTCAGTTTTTCCTTCATATTATATCCTTAAGAAAATCATTTGATAATAGAGCCAAGAATGATGATCTTTTAGAAAAAAATACTCTTTACAGACTAATAATGAACAGCTAGTTGACAGGATTAATAACATCAAAAATTAAAAGTTAACTGAAAAAAATAATACTTTTGAAAAGGGTAACATTAATTTGACAGACAAAATTGAATCCATGTCAAAGGATACTGAGAAATTATCTGAAAGAATTTATGCTGTTGAATTTGACAATCATAATTTGTTAAAAATTATGATAGGTTAGCAGATATAGTATTTCTCCAGGATGGCAATCTGCATGCTATCCAAATAATGACCTAGGATGAGGTGTTATCTTTAAAGAAGAAAGCTTCAGACCTTGGAATCACATGTGCAGAATGAGGACCGGGGGCTAGGTGCCTCAGCGAAATTATTAGAAAGATATACAGGCCAAGAAATTCAGGCTTTAAAAAAGATAGTAGTAAAATGATTTGAAATAATTGGGGAAATTATTAGAGCTGATGAACAGGGGGAAAGGTACAAGGACAGAATTCAACCTTGCCAGTAGCTGTCAGAGATGACTTACCCAGGGTTTTAGCTTCCTACCCTGTAATCTACTTTGACAAACCATGAAATTCTAAAGGCCCAAAAGGATCCAAAGAAGATAGAAGGATACCTATAGGAATGAATGATCTAAAAGAAATTAAGCAAACTGTCATATCATATGGCTTGCATTCCACATTTATTAGCAAGATGATAATGACATGGACTTCTAGCATTAAAGCGACGCCACTTGACTGACTTCAGTTAGTTTCAGCACTCCTGGATGATGGGCCTCAAGTGACATTAAAATACTATTTCATAGAAGAGGCTAAAATTTTAGAACAACAGGGTAAAGCAAAAGGACTTGAGACTTCCCAAGATCAAATTCTTGGTGAGGACATTTACACTGACCCACAGGTTTGAGCACTTTATGATGAAAAAAATCTTGTCCCTATGACACAAAGCAGCCTTAAATAATTAGAACAGGATTAAAGAACTAGGAAAACAAATTTAATCAGAGAACCCTTTAGTGACTTTTTTACAAAGACAAACTATGGCTGCCCAAATAGAAGTAACAGACCAAGATACTAAACAATTACTTATTGAATCTCTGGATTTGGAAAATGCCAATTTAGAATGGAAAAACATATATTGGCTTTTAAAGGTTAGATCTGCACCTATGGATGAATAGATCCTGCATACAATGAACATTGAGACATTTGACTGTAATATTGAATCTTGGGTAGGAGAAGTAATTTCCAAAGAAATAAGAAGACATAAACATGCAAAATATTTTAATTGTGGTGCAACAGGACATCTGAGAAGGGATTGTAGACAAGGTATTCTTAGGAATAATATCTCCTCTGGGACTGGTAAAACTAGGACTCAGACTTCATGTACATGTAGAAGATGGAACAAAGGTCTACGTTGGACCAATGAATGGAGGTCAACAAAAGATAGACAAAGCAAATCAATACTATTGGAAAACATCTCAGGGGACCTCTCACAGGTCCCCAAGTCAAAAGTGGTCCAGTTATTCCCAGTCACTCTTGAAGACATGTCTCACCATGAAAATTAAAAAAAAATCTAGAGCCTTCTGTAAAAGACCATACTGTTCTATATGATGAAATAAACATGGAGGATAAATAAAAAATTCCAAGAGGAAATAGAAAACATATATTATGGCAGACTTTTATAAGTGATAAAAGACTAAAGCTAAGAGTGCCTATAAATGATATTGTAGTTGTGGGTTTAATAGACATGGGTGTGGATGTGAGTATCATTACTCCAGAATCATGGCATCTAAATTGGCCTCTTCAAGAAACAGATGTTCAGTTACTATGAATTGTAACCCTATCTCAAGTGAAACAAAGTATGAAATGGATTTAATCGATAGGTTCAGAACAGAGAGGAAAGTTGAAGTTATATGTGGCTACTATTGCAGTGAATTTATGGGGTTGTGACTTGCTGCAGCAATGTAATATTGAGATTAACAGTCCTGTAGTCCCAGAAACTCATAATTCTAGGAAGGATAGTATAAGGTACTATAGACAAACGTCACCAGTCATCCAGGTTGTACAAAAACACAAAGAAACTAGAAAACCTTTACAGGTACCAACAGCCCTACTTTTCAAATGGTTAACTGAGAAATCAACTTGGGTTAACAGTGGCCATTAACAGAAGACAAACTTCAAGCTTTAGAATGCTGGTACAGGAGCAAGTAGAGCTCACCACACTGAAAAATCAACCAGCCCTTAGAATTCTCCTACATTTGTAGTTAAAAAGAAATCTGGTAAATGGAAAAGGGTGACAGATCTAAGATCTGTCAACAAGGCAATTCAGCCTATGAACCCTCTACAATCTGGAAATCTGCTTTCTCTATTACCAAAAGGAGGTATATTACTGATTTAAAAGAATGTTTCTTCACTATACCTTTACAAGAAAAGGACAGAAAAAAATTTGCCTTCACAATGCCTACTTATAATAATTCTCAGCCTACTAGGAGATACCAGTGAACCGTCCTTCCACAGGGAAGGCTCAATATCCCTACCCTGTGCCAATACTTTGTTAGCCAGCCAATGGAATAAAACATAAAAAAAATTCCTAAATCTATAATTTACCATTTCATGAATGACATTTTGCTATCTGGTTCAAACACAGATACTTTAGAAAGAATGTTTGAAGAAGTAAAGAAAGTTTTGCCAAGATGGGGATTACAAATTGCTCCTGAAAATATACAGAGAGGAGTTTCTGTCAATTACCTAGTTTATAGAATATATTTACAGAAAATTAGAACACAAAAGGCACAAATTAGGAGAGACAGACTGTGGACTCTTAATGACTTTGAAAGATTGTTAGGAGATATTTCCAGTCTATGACCAACTATTAGGATAACACCTGATCTAATAATTCATTTAAACAAAACCTTAGATAGTGATAAAAACTTAAATAGTCCCAGAAAATTAACACGTGAAATGGAAAAAGAATTGACAATTGTTGATTAAAAATTACAGGAGGCACATGTGGCTAGGGTGAATCCAAAATCTCAATTTTATTCTAGTCATATTGCATTCCCAAATTTCCCCTACAGGAATTTTAATGCAGGGGATGATATTATTTTGGAATGGATCTTTTCACTACATAAAACAAGTGAAAAATTAAAAACTTATGTGGAAAAAGTCTATGAATTGATTATGAATGGAAAATTGATACTTTCTCAATTAGCAGCTCTAGATCCAGCAAAGATTATAGTTCCTTTTACTACTTATAAAACAAAAATGTTATGGGAAGGCAATGAACCATGGCAAATAGCTTGTGCTAATTTTGGGGAGAAATTACTAGCAATTATCCCAAAAGTGATAGAATTAACATTATAAAGAGAATTTCTTGGATTCTTTCCTCTAATTGTATGTGATGCTTTAATAACTGGAGCCCATACATTTTATACTGATGCAAATAAACCAGAGAAGGCAGGTTACAAATCAGAAGAATTGAATAAGGTGGAACAAAGCCCTTATAATTCTGTCCAAAAGGAAACATTATATTCTATTCTCATGGTGCTAAGTGATTTTAAAGAAACTCTTAATATATTACTGAATCACAATATGCAGAAAGAGCTGTTTTGCATATTGAAAGTGCTGAATTTATACAAGATGATACAAAATTGACTATTGTTTATACAGGTTCAGATATAATCAGAACTAGGTTTTGTCCCATATATATAACACACATATGAACCCATACAGGTCTGCCAATTCTTGTAGCAAAAGGTAATGCAGAAATTCATCGATTACTGATTAGAAGTGTGTTGAAGTCCTCAGAATTCCATTAGAAACATCATGTTAATAGCAAAGGTTTAAAGAAAGAGTTTTCTATTATGTGGCAACAAGCTAAGGAAATTATAAAGAGATGTCCTACTTGCTTTTTCAATAATCAAACACTGCTACCTCCAGAAACTAACCCAAAGGGTACTCTAGGAATGAAATCTGGCAGATGATTGTATTACACTTTTCAGAATATGAAAAATTAAAATATGTACACCATAACATTGACACTTATTCAAGTTTTCAGTGGGCAACTGCATTAAGATCAAAAAGGGCATTCAGTAATCACACATTTATTAGAAGTTATGGCCATCATGGGTATACCTGCACAAAAAAAAGATATACAATGGTTGAGCATATGTCTCTCGGAAAATGAAACAATTTTTTTCATATTATAATATAAAGCATGTTACAGGTATTACACACAGTCCTATAGGTCAGGGAGTTATAGAATGATCAAATTGAACTATAAGGTATATGTTAAACAAACAGAAAGAAATGCAAAATAATCTCTAAAATAAATTGCACAATGCTTTATTAATCATAAATTTTTTAACGCTAGTGAGAAAAAGACAACAGCAGCAGAGAGACATTTGATAATAGAAAATTCTTCTGAACTAAATCAGCCTGTGTACTTCAAGGATGTGTTTACCTCACAATGCAAGCCAGGAAATGTGATATGTTGGGGAAGGGGTTTTGCTTTTGTTTCCACATGAGGAATAAAACTATTGATACCATCAAAATTCAAAAATATTTGCTTTGAAAATGAGGAATCTCTTGAGAAAGAGAAATAACAACTCATCCACAATGCTAACATCTATACTAATAGTAAGGAAACAATATAGAGTTGGGGCAGGGTTCTTCAGAAATTCAAGAGACACTGGTTGTTTGGATGCTGACAGAATGAAAAATAACTATCCAATAAAGATCATCAAGAAAAACAAACAACTTGTAAGCACAGGTGATCAAAGCATTTAAATACATATATACATATATGAGAGAGAGAGACAGAGAGAGAGAGAGCTGTCATGGGACAGTAAGAAAAATAATTTAGAGAAAATTTTACTTTTCTTTATACAAATTTTTCTTTCTATCATACCTTTCATTGAATATATATGTCTGTATATATCTACATAAATAATGTTTAAGTTTTCCACAATGAACAATAAGTTTTCCTGCAGTTACATTTGAAATTTTCAGGAAGAGGATGGGGCCCTGCAACAACTCCACCTGGTTGATATGGCATCGTGATGCTGATAGTGCTACTATCAGACCTGTTTTGGGTACCAGCTGCTCAAGATAGCTTCAACTTGGTTAATTGAAATGGTGCACTTTTTTACAACTCTCTGGCCAG
Source organism: Arvicola amphibius (assembly GCF_903992535.2). Classification (NCBI taxonomy): domain Eukaryota; kingdom Metazoa; phylum Chordata; class Mammalia; order Rodentia; family Cricetidae; genus Arvicola; species Arvicola amphibius. Next base: position 111,576,348 of record NC_052058.2, on the reverse strand, counting down.
AACTACAAATCAAAACCTCAGAAAAACCCTACCAAATACACAGAGACTATTTACAAGTACATCAGATAGTAATCTTAAATCTTAACCATTATTTTATTTTCACAGGATCCCAAAGAAAGAACTTCACCACCATGACAGCTGGAAGTAATTCTACAAGAAAACATCCCCACTCTGAACAAAGATTGTGCTCAGGGTTAGGGATATCATTTAGGTGTTGGAGGGGAAATATGTAGGATCAGGAATCTCTTTGGAAAAGTGGGCAGGGAATTTTATGGGATAATAGATTATTTTGAGCTTACAGTAACAATAATAGTGAGTAATAGAATGAATACTTGTGAGCTATTATTTATAGGTAATTTACATTGGTATAGATTCTTGTATATTGATACAAGCTTAAATTATATTGAATATGTTCCTATTTTCATCTATAATATTTATATACCTAGACAAAGTTATTTTGTCATATTGTATGCATGCATGCTTCTATCTCTGCTTAAGAAATTTTATATATCAATACAATTTTAGGATCTATATATCATATTGAAATATACATTTCTAGCTCTGATCAAGATATTTATACATTGTTTACATTTTGAGATCTTTATCCTCATTTGTTGCACAGTTGTTGAAAATTTCTTTCATATTCTAATATGAAGTCTTAGTCTTTAAGTTACATAGGAATTAAGATTCATAGGTTAATAGTCATCCAAGTTTGTCATACTTAGAGTTAGACTAATCAGATTTTTAGATACATAGAGATTGTGTTCTGCATAGATAGGTAATCTTTAACCACTTCAAAGAGCTGTAGATTAGTGCATTTAAATAACTAAAGGTTTTGTTGATGTGAGATGTGATTGCTCCTGGCAGCACTGATCTATTCCCAAGAGAATGTTAAACACTTGGAGCTTGTTTTCTTCTTGGCAAAACTGGCCTTTGAGCAAGGAAATGACCATGCATTAAGGACTGATAAAATGCATGATGTTGAGAAAGAAGAAATAGGACACAAGAAAACAAAAAGAGACTGTCAAAACTTGCCAAGACAGGGTAAGACAGTTTTGAAAATTTTCATGCCTCTGAAAATGGTCTGCCTGTTACTTTAAGCCTTAGCAAAAGTTGGTTGCTCCAGCATTGCAAATGAGACTTTGGGTGATTGCCAAGGTAGACATTTGTCTCTGTCATTTATTACACATTTTGAAAGTTGCTTTATTGCACTTCCTGCTTATTCGGGTAATATTTTCCTTTTCGGGTCTTCATTGGCATTGAAGACTGGATAGTTATAATTACTTTGCTCTCATGACTTGGCCAATTATTCATAATACAAGACCTAAACTGGTTAGGATAAGATATCCTATCCTATCATTGAAACATTTGTCACATTTTTTTTTGTTTCATATTGTTTATGTTGGTTGTAATTCTATGTTTTATACCTGATATTTGTTCTTATTGTAGATAACTTTGTATTGGGCTTAGGACTTTCCTTTTTAAACAAAAGGAGGAGGTGCTGCAGGAATTTTGCCTGCCAGTAGTCTTTAAATTAGTGGCCCACTTGCTCGTGGCCTTTTATATCATATATGCTAATGTAAAGTCACAAAATTTTGGACTCATCAAGATAGGATAGGTATGAAGTATTTTCTCTGAATTTGTCATTTGCTAACAGAATAGATATTATTGATGTATTTATTGACTGTATATATTATATATAGTTATTATACTTATTGTATATATTTTTCTCATATTAGTTATAACCTTTTGTTATTTTATACATAAAAGGAAAACATTGCAATATTTTGTTTGTGCTCTAATGAATAAAGCTTGCCAGAAGATCAGAGGGCAGAACTAGGTACTAGTTAACCATAGAGGTCTGGAGACAGGAAAAGAGACAGATAGGAAAAGATATGACTGAGCAGAGAGAGTAATTTAAAGCAGGATGAGGCTTGTGCTCAGCCCTATTTCAGCAAAGGAGTTATCAGGGTAAGGCTTGTCTGTGGCTTGCTCCTTTATCTCTCTAATCTTTCAGCATTTATGCAAATATCTGGCTTTGGGTTTTTATGATTAAGATCATTTATGACTTGTGCAACCTTATCCAACCTTAATATGAGGGGAGCTGCCTCCTCTTATTGGAATTCAATATGCCATGATTGTTGAAATCCCTGGGGGGGAGGAACTTTCTTCTTTCTGAAGGAAAATAACCCCACATCAAATTGAACTGTAAACCAAAGCACACACAAAAAACTGTGGAATCCTTTATATGGTGATGAACTGCTCCTACACATTAGGCCTATCCTGTAGTGGTTGATATACCCTGGGTTACTGTATTGGAGAAAAAAAAGGTTTTCCCTCTTGCAGCAGGTATAAGTGACAGTTCTGTTTTTAACATTTACCTTAGTGGCTACGATGTTATCCATTTATTCAGTTTTAAAATATAACAATATTAAATATAAGATCTGGGTAAATTGGGAGCATGGGTTTCAGGGAAGGAAAGAAAGGGAAAGGAGCAGAGAAAACATATATCACAATAAAAACAATTAAAAATTTTCTTGAAAAAAGGAAAAACTAAAAAAAAAAAACGGAAGAAATTACCATAGTTTTTTAAGAAAAACTATTTTATATTACTATATTATATGTCTTCTAAAAATTATCATGTTATTGTAACTATGAAAGTTCAATAGGACAAATAGAAGAAAAGCAAGCCTATAAGAAGACACAAGAGACTTAGTTGTTCACATACACAAGAATCCCATAAAACACACTGTATTGAAAGCCTAGAATATACACAGATCATCTTGTAGGGACCCGTGTGCATGCTGTCTCAGTCTCTGTGACTTCATATAAGCTTTGCTCATATTAGTTTAGAGGATCTCTTTTTGTTGCTGACCTCCATCCCCTCTGGCTCTTGTATGCCTGCCATCTCTTCTGTATGGTTTGCTGTATTCTGAGGTGAGGTTTATGGTAGAAAGATTACATCTGGCCGGGCAGTGGTGGCGCATGCCTTTAATGCCAGCACTCGGGAGGCAGAGGCAGACGGATCTCTGTGAGTTCCAGACCAGCCTGGTCTACAAGAGCTAGCTCCAGGACAGGCTCTAAAGCTGCAGAGAAAACTTGTCTCGAAAAACCAAAAAAAAAAAAAAAAAAAAAAGAAAGAAAGATTACATCTGAGTTGGAATATTCCAAGGTCTTACTCTGTGTAATGTCTGTCTGCGCATATCTATATTTGTTCCCTTCTGCTGAAGGAGAAATTTATTTGCTGATATCTCAAGAAGTCACTGATATATGAGCAAAGAAAAATCAATAGAAGTTATTTTACTACTATCATTTATGTTGTTATTTTCTTTTTTTAGACAAGTATTATTTGGTTTTACTGTATGTTTCTTGGCTAACTAGTCTCAAGCTAATGGTTGTCCAAGGTTTCACTTCGTAGAGCAGTCTTTAAGTCAAGTCAACTATTATTTGGCTTCTCTTACAATCTATTGCCCTAGAATATCTTGAAGGCAGGACACCATCATAGATGAAGGGTTGTGGCTGACTTGGTATCTACACTTTTCTTCTGAGAAGATGAAGAATATATTTTTGTACTAAAGAGGCTTGAATCTAGGGATGAAGGTTCTAAGTAGGCACATGCTGGACATCTCTATGTTTAATGAGTGGTGTGGGTATTGTCTTCAGTAATAAGGTCTTTCAGTCAGTTTCTAGAGAGCAACCTATAAATTTGACAACAGCTTAAGTTGTTGGGGATTCACATGGGGCTCCTTTGACCAAAAACTCAATTATGTATAACTCAATCACATTACTGTACGCTTTATTTGGTGATGAAAGATGGCCATTTGGGACTCTGTCTTTCCAATTATTTGGTAATGTCGTTTATATCTTCTTCATATATGTTTGTGTTTTAGGAAGCCTCTCCCGTGTTAGGTTTCCAAACTGCTTTTTAAATAATCCCTTCATTTTAGTTGTTGCTTCCTGTATTCCATTAAAATTGTAAGTGAAAATATATCTTCCCTACTGAAAAGTAACCAGGGTCTGGAACGTTGACTTAATGGTTAAGAGTATTTACTCATTCAGAAGACCAACTTTAGTTCCAAACACCCCTGTCAGGAAGCTCATAACTGCTTGGTCAAAAGTGAGACTCCAACACACTGACACCCCTATACCCATAGACTCTGAGGTGTTTGGATTGGAAGTGTCACCCCATCCCCTGGCATTCATCCTTGGGGCACCAATGGAGCAGAAAGCTCCATATCAAGGCCTCTTCCCCCTGGGAGTTGCCTTGATCCAGACTCCATCTCTGGAAAAGCCTGCCAAGTGCTGACCCCTCCTCTGGGAGGGTCAGGACCACTCCCACAGGATATTTAGGTTAGTCCCAAGAAAATGAAAATGTGGTCTTCGCGTTTTGCATGGTAACATCCCCCCTCCTCCCTCCCTCTCTCTCTCTCTCTCTCTCTCTCTCTCTCTCTCTCTCTCTCTCTCTCTCTCTCTCTCTCTCTCTCTCTCTCTCTCTCTCCTTCACCAAGTTCCCGGCCACCCGGGATTGCTGCAGTAAACGTGGACAGCATTTATTTGGTCTAATTTGTTCTGATTGGAATTATTTGCATTGGTGGAGAGGCTCGTTTTAAGAATAATTCTCACAATAACCGCTTGTAACTCCAGCTTCAGTGCATCCATAGCCCCCTTCTGATCTGTGCTGATACCTGAAATCACATAAGCACACACATGCAATTAAGAATGAAATTAATCTTAAAAACAAGAGAAAAGGTAAACAGGTGCACTTATATTTCTCCTATTACCGTTTCCAATTTTTGTTGTTGATATTTTTAATGTGTACAAATATTTTGCCTGCATGACAGTCTATGTATCATTGTATGCCTTTTGACAGCAGAACCCAGAAAAAAAGTGGATCGGAGTCCTTGAAACTTAGGTACAGATAAATATGGGCCATCACGTTGATGTAGGAATCAAACTCAGGTTCTATGAAAGAACAACAAATACTCTTATACACTAGGGTATCTTTATTGCCTTTTGGTCTTGGCTTTATTCTAAATAATTTATCTTATATTTCTAGACACTTAAGGTAATTATATAAGCTTGTGATTTAATTTACCTCTTTTGATTTTTACTTTGAAATATTTTCAAACTCATGGAAGAATTGCAAGGAAACTGAAAAAAGGATTATACTTGAATACAACTCACCAACCAAAAGCATTTTGTTACATTTGCTTTTGTTGCCTTTTTCAGTATCACACTTTGTGTTTGTGTAAATATACACATATGTGTACATGTGTAAACAAGTGTGGATATCATATTTAGAATGGTTAAAAGTTGAAATGCAAGCATTGTCATTCCCCCATGAATCCTGAATAATTCAGTATTTATTGCAAAGAAAAGAAATTGAAAAAGAACCGTGTCAAAAAATAAAACATCTGCAAAATAAATTTGTGTAATTTTTTATTTTATAATATTTTAGTACATGGTATAAGTTTAAGAGTTAAGAATTGTTCTAATATTGTTTCTTGATACACTTTCTTCTTGTGGTGGCTCATAATACAATTGCCTTTTAATCTAAACAAGTCTTACTACTTTTCTTTATTTCTTTGTTGTCAATTTTGAAGAATTGGACCAGTGGTATTTTAAATTTCTCTCACATTGTATTTGCTGGTGAATCTTCATTATGAGAGTAAAGTAATGAATATTTTACAGTAATATGTGTAAGTGACTTCTTGTCCTTCTTAGTGCCTCACATCAGAAATGACACGGCACTAATTTGTTCATTATTGATGTTCGCTTAACTATGTCTCTGGTTCCCAGGTGTTAAATAGTATTTGAGGAGATATGTGAAGTTGCATAAATATTCCCCTTTAATATAAAATTGCATGTGATATTTTAGTAATGATTTATACTTAAAGTTGTTACTTCCATGATGACTGTATTATTTCATTATGGCCTCCCCATCTATTTGATTATTTGCTCACATACTTCCTTGTTGATATGTCTTATAATCTTTCACTCTGGATTTGTGAACCTATAGAATATGAAATGAACTGAGACATTATTACTTTATTGGTAAGTATTTTCTTTTTCTCATGTTCCTTCTGGCATATCTTCTACCTATACTTCATATCAAACCATATTACCAATAAGTCCTATTTTCCTTAACAAAATAAAATAGAATATTATACAAAAAATTTAAGTAATTGTCTAAGTTTGGGTTACTGTAACAATTTAGCTTACACTGAGTAGTTTATAAACAATGAGAATAAATTGCATCCACAATCAAAATCAAGTTAGTAAGAAATTTAATGTATGCTGGCACCTGTGTTATTCATAAATAATGCCTCCTGTAGCATCACATGGTAGAAAGGACAGAAAAGCAAACAGGAACTAGCAGAGACCCTCAAACCTTTTTGTAAATTCAATGACACCAATCATAAAACTGCTGTCTGAACAAACTATTAATTTACATTTGGAATTAAGTTTGCTATGATTTAAGAGAGATATAAACATTCAAATCATAATATTTTGTCAACTTCAATTACTGACTTCCAACCCACAAATACCAAAAGTCCCCAATATTTACCTTGTTCTAGAAACATCTCAAAATACTAAAATCCAGAATATCATCAAAATACCCTGAGATAGATGAAATTGTCCCACTAACTGGACTTAGAAATGAAAAGAATTCAAAAGATACACAGATCTCTCTCCTTTCTTACACATCTTTATGCGTCTGCTATGCATTATTCAGAGTCTTAAACCAAACATTGCTTGTAATAGGGGCACACCAGAACACACACAATTACATTACCAATGTGCCTGGGAAGTAAGCAAATGATCATCTTAACTTCCACAGGGATTACAGGCAATATTTGCTACCCCAAAATAACCACTGAGAAACTGTATTAACTACATTCATCATCTGAAAGAACAGGTATGTTTATATCTCTTGAATCCTGAAGCAAAGAAAATTAAAATGTAAGGTAAATCCACTTCTGTAGTAGATAATCCAGACTTCCTAAGAAGAAGCAGAAATTATGACTAGTGTACACTATTTAACTTTTTAAAAATTTTTCCCATTTTATATTCATGGATTGCATGTAGTTTACATATTACCACCAGTGTCCTACACACTTACAATACTGAAAAGTGTTAGGTACACTGAGCAGTACAAATATTATTTGCTTGTTAATTGATTCACAACTCTCCAATAAATAACAGTGTGTCACACTCAGTTAGAAATTGGTGATGACTTATGGATTATATATCTTCCCAAATTATATATCTCTTTAAAATGCACTTATCAATTGAGATTTCTAAAGAAATTGAATATCATCAAAAAGAATAAAGCTCATTATTGTTTTATTGCATTTTCTCTAAAATATTTCTATATTGCCAACAATATGTTAGGTTATCCACACAACAGTCCATTTTTAAGGTGACACATCATTATTTATACATTTGAATAGTTTATAACTAAGTAGGACAAACACAATTGGCATTTTAACATAAAATGGCAGGAATATTCAAGTTTGCTTGAAATTCCTTCATGGTGTAAGAGGAGGAGATTACTAAACCATGCTCCAGAAATTCTTTTTTAATGTCTACAAGAAAAAGTCAAAGAGTTTACATATCTATTAAGTTCTCATATAATGTCACCACCATCAAAGATCTCAGGATCACTCCAAGAAACCCACTGTCCTAAGAACAATCACTTTAATAGATAAGAACACATCAAACTATGGAAAAGGAAAATGATTGTTTCTTTAAGATGAATTCTGAAATACTCACAAAGCAGGGAACATATCAGCATAAATTTGAAAAGTTTGATGAAAGATGATCAAATAAATAAGTGGAAGAAATTAGTAGTCCTGATAAGGAAATAAATACACAGACCAAAATCCCACAAACTTTTCCTAAAGTCTGTGAAGTCTTACAATATCAGTAACACTTGATGATCTCTGGTTGGTAGACAGCAACTCATAGCAATTGTATTATATAATCTTTATTAAATTAATATTTTGTTTTATTTTTAAAATTAAAATATAATTACTACATCAGTTTCCCTGTTCTCTTCCCTCCAGCTTCTAATCTTTCCCATGTACCTCAGTTTGCATTCCATCAAATTCATGACCTCCTTTTCTTTGTTTCTTTGTTGAGTCTTATCTATATCTATCTATCTATCTATCTATCTATCTATCTATCTATCTATCTATCATCTATCTATGTGTGTATGTGTGTGTCTCTCTCTCTCTCTCTCTCTCTCACACACACACACACACACACACACAGAAACACACAAACACATATACCTGCTCAACCCATATAACATTAGCTGTATGACTATGACTTTGAGTATTGGATAACCAACTGGGATCTCTCTCCTGGGGAAGACTCTTTCTCCTTCTCTTGGAATTCCTTAGCTGCATAAAGTATCTCTACACAACCTTTCTACTTGTAATCTTGTTTATAAACTACTCCCAAACACCAAAGACTCATTGGGACTGGACATACTGTAGCTTCAATTCTCTAATAACAGGATTACTGAAAATAGTAACAGGTGTTGTTTATTGAATAACTGAATGAATGAATGAGCTAATGTCAACTGTAAATTCAACATGAATTACAGAGTGGATCTAAGAATAAAAATGTATAAATCTCTCTAGTGAGAGGAGGGGCTCCAGAGCAAGTTACCAGCTGACACAGATTCTCTTCCCTCTGGTTTTAATAAGGTTGAGAAATAATGAAGGTATAAATCAATTTAATAGCTTAAACATTCTTTGACATTCTAACAGGCTCTTCACTATTAATTGCAATTTAAGATATGAAAACATTGGGTAGAATTAGTAAAAAGGAATATAAACAACTAGAGACAAGTTTCAAGACAGCATGCTGGGCAATTAACAATCTACATAAAAACTGATGGCCCTGATATAAGTACCCCCAAGTCAGACTGCTACAATCTGTCTGCAACAGTATGGAGCCATGGCATCCAGAGCACACACATGGCATAGCCGTCTGCACAGCATGAAAACCATTTGCAGGCCTTGCTATCAGATGCTTTAGTTGTTATTTTTGTTTTGTCTAGACTTAAGAACAACTGATATTTTTAGACAGCCTGAGAGATTTATTCAAAATTGTACTTGTAAAAGAGGGGTTCAAATCTACACAGTACTGGACTGAGAATTTTGCATAATAATGTATTATTTTTGGTCTGAAGCTATGTTAACATTTCTGTAAAACCAATTGTGACTTATGGTGAAAATAATTATGGGCTTTTATGATATCTATCTTTTCAAGAAGAAAAATTGTTACATGTCATTACTTGCTGCTTTTTGAAAGGTGCATTATTGAGTCAACATCAGAAGTTTGCATTATGGTTCTGAGGAAGAACCTTCCTTTCCCCAGATAGTCATAAGATAACTGAAAGGATGCAGAGAGCAGCAACAGGGCACAAAGCATGATGCCAAGAGATGCTAGTTAAAAAGATCAGTGCTTCCTGTTCCAGCTTAACCATTCCTGGCTGATATAGTTCCTTATATAGACAGGACCTTCTTGAAAATGCAGTCACTTCAATCCCTATCATCACAATATTTGTGTCTTAATGCTTAAAGCATTAAGAAAAGTTTTCATTCCTACATAGACATCTCTTTCATTCCCATCCCAGTCATTGCAAATAATTATATTGATTGATATGGGCTGGAGCTCAAGATAAATAAGTTTAGGGTTAGGGATCATCTCTTCCACCATACAGGTCAGAGGACTGCCATGTATGTCACTGACCTAATGACCCCCGGGATAATTTGTTTTTTTTCCTTCCTTTGGACATGGCACCATTTCAGTAAAAGTGACAGTGTTCACTCTGCTTGTTAGTACAGTTAAATGAGGACCCATGTTTCAATTTAATGCAGCAAAGCCCTTTGTTTGGAAGGCCTGCTTTTTGAATAAGTTAGAAGTGACTTACACCTGTCAGAATGGCTAAAATCAAAAACACCAATGATAGCCTTTGCTGGAGAGGATGTGGAGTAAGGGGTACACTCATCCATTGCTGGTGGGAATGCAAACTTGTGCAACCACTTTGGAAAGCAGTGTGGAGGTTTCTCAGGAAATTTGGGATCAACCTACCCCAGGACCCAGCAATCCCACTATTGGGAATTTACCCAAGAGATGCCCAGTCATATTACAAAAGCATCTGTTCAACTATGTTTATAGCAGCATTATTTGTAATAGCCAGAACCTGGAAACAACCTAGATGCCCTTCAGTGGAAGAATGGATGAAGAAAGTATGGAATATATACGTATTAGAGTACTACTCGGCGGTAAAAAACAATGACATCTTGAATTTTGCATGCAAATGGATGGAAATAGAAAACACTATTCTGAGTGAGGTAACCCAGACCCAAAAAGATGAACATGGGATGTACTCACTCATAATTGGTTTCTAGCCATAAATAAAGGACATTGAGCCTATAATTCGTAAAAAATTCTAGAGAAGCTATATAAGAAGGTGAACCCAAAGAAAAACATATAGTTATCCTCCTGGATACTGGAAGTAGACAAGATTGCCGGACAAAAAAATGGGAACATGGGGGTGGGGTGGGGTGGGGGGAGGGAGGGATGGGAAGAGAAAAGTGTGAAGTGGAGGATGGGAAGAGCTTGGGGGAATAGGATGGTTGGGATATAGGAAGGGTGGATATGGGAACAAGGAATTATATATCTTAGTTAAGGGAGCCATTCTAGGGTTGGCAGAAACTTGACTCTAGAGGGGTTCCCAGGTGTCCAGGAAGACGCCCCCAGCTAGGTCCTTGGGAAGCTGAGGAGAGGGTGCCAGAAATGTCCAGATCCTATTGCCATACTCATGAATATCTTGCATATCACCATAGAACCTTCACCTGACATTGGATGGAGAAAATGACAGAGCCCCACATAGGAGCACCGGACTGAGCTCCCAAGGTCCTGATGAGGAGCAAAAGGAGGGAGATCATGATCAAGGAAGTCAGGACCGTGAGGAGTGCGTTTACCCATTGAGATGGTGGGACAGATCTAACGGGAGACCACCAAGTCCAGTTGGAATGGGACTGAAGGAACAGGGGACCAAACTGGACTCTCTGAATATGGCTGACGGTGGAGGAGGACTGAGAAACCAAGGACAATGGCAATGAACATGAACTCTCCAGCATGGACGGGCTCACTGTGAGGCTTGTCAGTTTGGTTGCTCACCTTCCTGGACCTAGTGGGAGCTGGGAGGACCTTGGACTTAACATAGTGAAGGGAACCCTGATGGCTCTTTGTCTTGGAGAGGGGTGGAGTGGGGGTATGGGTGGATGGGAGGGGAGGGAAGGTGGAGGAGGAGGGGAGGAGATGGAAATCTTTAATAAAAAAATGAGAAAAAAAGAATGTTCTTTAGAACACAAAGGTCTAGAAAAAACATTTAAAAGTTCTAGTAGATTCTTATAGAAGTATAATTATTTATCTAATGACAAAATGCTAATACTCTATTTTGGTTAACATTGATTCTGTTAATTCTGGCCCTCATCTAATAGGCTTAATCCTACAAAATTCCACCAAATCAGGCATATATAAACCCACCCATCAAATAAAAGCACCAGTTCTTGAAGATTTAAATAACTTGTAGGTAACAGTTTCTATCTCCTACTCATCTGACTAAACGACATTCATTTAACTACAATTTTGTACTTATTTTAAAAATTCATAACACCAACAATTTCAGCATTTGAAAAGTAAGTACTATCATCTACAATATTATAGAGATATGAGGAGTGTTATCTACACTGATACTATTGACAAACATGAATACTTAAGAGTTGTGTGAGTGTGCACTCCACATATTTTATTATGTGTATAAGACACAAAAAAGAAACACACACCGAGACAGAGAGAACAATCAACAGTGAAAGGAATATTAATTTTATGGGGTAGGAAAAGACATCAACAATCTTAGTTGTAGTAATGGGGGCTGCATTCCAGCCCAGCTCCTGGCCACCTAGCTAGCTTATGCACTGAAATAACAACACACAAATTATATTCATTTAATGTTTAGATGATTGGCCATTAGTTCTAGCCTCTTACTGGCTAGCTCTCACATCTTGATTAATCCATTTCTAATAATCTGTGTAACACCATGAGGTGGTGGCTTACCAGGAAAGATTAAGCATGTTTGACCTGGTGGCTGGCTCCATGGCATCTGACCCAGAGAGGAGAGGCATGGCGATTGCCTCACTTCCCTTTTCCTCCCTGCATTCTGTTCTGTCTACTCCATCCACCTAAGGCCTGGCCTATCAAATGGCCAAGGCAGTTTCTTTATTAACCAATGAAATCAACACAAAACAGAAGACCCTCCCACATCTCTTAGTCATGTACAAAAATGGAAAATTCATCAACTATTTATAGTTTAAATACAACCTCCATAAAAACCCCAATGCAATTTCTCACAGAAATTTAAAGATAATAAAAAATTCTAAATGTCATAAGTAACACAGAGCAAACACTAAAGATAGGCAATACATTCTAAACAATAAAAGAACTGTTAACAGTATCAACATCCTTGATTTTAAGTCATAATGCAAGGCTGTTATCATTTTAAAAATGGTGTAGAACCAAAGACCCACAGGTAATCCCAAGCATTTATGGCCACTTCTTTGACTAAGAACTTAAATTACACCCCTGAGAAAAAACATCATCTTCAATAGATGGTGTGGTCAGCTTGACAGGTACATATAGAAAATTAAAACTATATCCTTATCTCTCACAGTACACAAAGACCACCTCAAAATAGACTTGAAACTTAAAACAAGAGCACAATGGAGCAGAAAAAATAACATCTTGAATTTTGCAGGAAAATGGATGGAGCTAGAAAACATTGTTTTGAGTGAGGTAACCCAGACACAGAAAGACAATTATCACATGTACTCACTCATAGGTGTTTTTTAAACATAAAGCAAAGACAGCCTACAAACCATAATCCCAGAGAAGTTAGATGACAATGTGGACACTAAGAGAGAGTTACATAGATCTAATCTACATGGGAAGTAGAAAGTAGAAAAAGACAAGATCTCCTAAGTAAATTGGGAGCATGGGGAGTGGATGGGGACGTTTGAAGAGGGGAGGGAAGGGAGCAGAGAAAAATGTAGAGCTCAATAAATATCAATAAAAATGTATAAAAAGAGTTGATGTCCTTTTATATATGTGTTGCTTTTAATGGTTGATGAATAAAGATTTTATATATATATATATATATATATATATATATATATATATATATATATTAAAGATATCTTGATTTCATGTGCTGGAGAGATGGCTCAGAGATTAAGAATGCTGCCTGTTCTTCCAGAGGTCCTTACTTCAATTCCCACAACCACATGGTGGCTCACACCATCTATAATGAGATCTGGTGCCTTATTCTGACATGCAGGCAGAACACTGTATAAATAATAAATAATAATAATAATAAATAAATCTTTAAAAAATATTTTGATTTCAAAATTTAAGCCTAAGGACACGTTACTTTGGAAAGGTGTTCTGTTTTTGTTTACACAGAGGATATATGGCTGTAGATTCCTTACTAACTAATATGATTTTATCAAACAAGACTCTCATGAAGTGATGGCCTAAATTGTTTAACATTTATAACAGCTTTAGTACTAATAGGTGATACGGATCAACCACATAGGATACCGCATGAAAGACCTAATTAAAAGTGCTTGCAATCAGCAGGAAATAGGCTATAAAACTATGCTCAAATATCTAAATTTTAATTCTAAATATTGTTTTCCTTTAAATGAGGTTAATTATAAATGGTTAATGGTCACAGTCAAGGTCTTTCTAAAGAAAAATAAAGGGAAACATGATTTAGAAATGAATACTTTACATTGGTACAAACTTTGGGTTGTTGATAGAAATTTAAGGTCAAGTTTATATATATATATATCTATATATATATATATCTATATATATATATATATTTCTACTCTTGTGTTTATATAGTTCCTTTAAAATTATAATTTATAATTAAAAATTATGGATTAATAGTCATCTATAATAGTCAAACTTGTAGTCATGTTAGATGGGTTTTCTAGACATACAGAGATGATTTCGGATGGATAGGCATTCTTCAAATCTCTAAAAGACCTACAGATTAGGGCCTTTAAATGTTTTAAGAATTTAGACTTTTCTCAACATGAGACATGTCTGCTCTGGCAGCACCAATTACTTCAGAGAGTCTGATGAGCATTGAAGAAACTTGTTATGAAATCTGCCTTTAATATGGCAAGGCTAGCCATTTGGGCAAGAAACTGCTCTTGCCTGGACTGCTTGATGGTATACTATATAAATTGGACTTACAGGACACACAAAAAAATGACTACTGAACTTGCCAAAAGACAGGATGGTCTTTTAGGGTTCTTGATTCACAGAAGAAGCTGCCAGACATTCTGCAGGACACAGAACAAAGCAATTGATGAACTTTAACATTACAAGGCAGAAGAGATTTTCAAATTTCCTGCTTCACTGGAAAGTCCGCCAGACATTGTGGACCTATAGGCTAAAGATGGATGATAAATGTTACAGAAGAACTTTGGAAGACTGTCCAGTCAGCTAGATGTCTCTGTCATTTCTAGAACTTTGGAAGTTGCTTACAATGTACTTCTTGTTTATTTAGATAATATATACTTCTGGGGTCTTCAAAGGAATTAATGACTAGATAGTTATAATTATAGTTTTCCTTAGTTATGATAAAACACAAATTAGGTATAGAACTTTAGATTCAGAAAGATAGAATAGATGATAGAGTATTTTCCTTAATTTGTCAAATGTGAGTAGACTAAATAATATAACTTTATTTCTTGCTTGATAACTGTTTTATATTTGTAATTTTATTGTGCTAAAATTAAAACCTTCTTTTTTAATTAGACAGAAAAGATGAGGTGATGACTGATGTCCTCCTGTATATATGTTGCTTTTATTGGTTGATAAATAAAGATGTCTCAGCCAATGGCTTAACAGAGTAAAACCCGGAAGAAAATCCAAGCAGTTATATAGAATAGGCATATGCCAGTCAGCTGCCGAGGAAACAACACATGTAGAAAATGAGGTAAAATCAAGGCCACGGGGACATAGACTAATAGAATTGGGTTACTTAAAGATATAAAAGCTACCTAGAAATGCAACTAAGCCATCAGCCAAACATATTGTAATTAATAAAGTTTCTGTGTGATTATTTAGGGCAGGGCAGCTGGGAAATGAAAGCACAGTCTTTGTATAGAATTTGAGACCCTGAATACAGGAGAGAATAGGGAATACATTTGAATGTATAGGCACTGTGTGAACAATGTTCTGAATGGGACCCCATATTCTTTGTTACAATTTTCACAATAACTGAGATTAAAAACAACTTACATACCCATAACTGATCATGAAAATTGCATTTTCACAATGCAATATTATTCACCTGCTAAGAAAAATTAAATTTTCATGAAAATAGAAGCAGCTAAAAACAATTATTCTTAGTCAAGTAACAAGACATATAAAAGAAAAAAATATGGTTACTCTCACCCATGGGCAATAGTGTTAAATCTTCTGATATATGGATTGCATTTTGAGTTCTCATGTGGGTCAGATTAGTAAGGGGCCACAGTGATGTGTATTCCAAAAAAAAAATGGAATAGTAAACATTGTTATTCAGGGTTTCAAGAGATAACAGAGCAGAAAGCATTAAACTGGTTTATAGGATAGGAGGGAAAGCTAGAAGATGGAATTTTGAAAGGAATAACTAACTGTAAAGGCCTTTTGAAATATATACACATGAAAGGATAGCTGGGCTTGTTGCTTCACACCATTGGTCCCAACACTTGGGGTTAGAGGTAGTTAGATCTCTATGAGTTTAATACTGGTGTACATAGTGAATTCCAGGCCAAATATAGTGGGATCCTATCTCAAAAAATATTTTATTTTTCTGTGTATTGGTATTTTGACATATTCAGTGGAAAATCCACTATACCTGAAGTTTCAGATGGAGCCATCATATCCAGAACTTGACAGAAAAAACTTGAATATACATTAGAGCACCCATGTTTGTATACATACACAATCTGTGAGTGATCTTTTTCATTAATTATATCACAACAATCTTTGAATTCATGGCAGAATGGGACTTGTGCTCATTTAATGAAAACAGAGATGAAGTATATAAGAAGTGAGATATGAGATAACTAGAGGAAAGTGAAGATACATCTTGTCAGACCTTAGATTGAGGTGAAGTAACCTGAGAAGCAAACAGCTGTATTCTGGTCACTGTTTCTTCTGAAACAGTTAACCCCTCTTTAGCTCATAATACTACAATTCATACTGATAGTCTACATTTTGAGAGTGTTTTTCCACTGATTTTTTTCAACTAAGAAGATAGAAATTGAAGAGAAACCCATGAATAGTGATGGACAACAGTAGTATAATTATTTGTTAACTCCCCTGGATATTTAAATTTTGCTGTAGGTAGAATAGAAAACTTGATCTGTAATGTTTAATATTCCCTCCTTGTGTAAGGTGCACTGCTTTTTATTTTTAACCAAATATCAGTAGATCACCTTTATCTAAAGGATTCACAACACATATTATAATAGTAAATCCTAGTACACAGTAGGTCATCTCCTGGGCATGTACCATGGAGACTAATATCTTCATATGCTGGTAAAGTAAACAACTCATTCAAAAATTTTATGCAATCTTATTTGCAGAATACCAATATACTTTTCTTAATACACTATTTTTCTTTAAACTCATGTCTTAAACCTATAATCTCATAGTATGTGATAACTATAAACAACCAGTTTTTAGTCCTTAAATGTATCTTTAAAACATCATGTTTTTTTTTTCCTTTAGAGCTTATGTTAAATCTGAACTCCAATGCAGATAGGTGGATATTTAAATAAACATCACTTATTAGATCAAGAGAATGAAAAATTTGTGTGTAGAAAATCCAGACAAAATGACAAGTCAACAATCTATATGAAGCTGTGGAAAGTAGATGAGAAACTTGGTGTACCAGGATAAAGAGAGCTATTGCCTAGAACCACATCTCTTCATCTGGAAATGTGTGGAAATGCCATGACTGCCAAGCATCTCAGTCACTGTAAAACTAATTGTTGGAACAAAGCATGCTTTAGAAGCAGAAGGGTGTGTTGTGTACATAAAGATGGGTATGATACTATGCCATTGATAACTAGAATTAGTTTTGAATTTTCCTACTTAAAAAATTTGCTTTAAAAAACTTAAACATTTAATGCTGCATCCACTCTTTTCCTGACCTCCCTACAGCAAGTTATTATTATTTTTTCTACTGTAATATGATGAATTAACTTGAAGTTTTGTTTAAAATGGGGATTACTTTTCAATAAAAATTATTTGCAAAGCCTACATGTCAATTTTTATAATACATTTATTAAACCTTTTTGTGAATTGTTGCTTACGGACTGCTCTTTTCCAACCAATGAGTTTTGCCTGTCCCTTCTCTTGATATACATGTGATCATATGAAGATTTAAGATCCTTGCAGGAACAATGACAAAAATAGATCCTGCAATTAAATCCATCTAAGAATTCTAAGCTTTGTATTTGAGTTTAATACCTGAATTGTTTTTCTGAAATGATGTAGGCAAATTCTCACTTCTTAGTCATGAGTTTGTACAAGCTGAATCAAAGACATATTGAAAAGAATACAAGTAGATCATAAAATATCTACAACATTTTTCTGATTAGTTTGTGTTACTTCTTTCAGTTAAGTAACTACTATTTTTTACTTCATATTTCTATTTTATTTTAGTTTATACATGAGACAGTATTTTACACTGTAACACAGGTTGACCTCTAGTTCGTGACTAGCTTGCCTTGTCCTCTTGGATGCGGGGCTTAGGGTCAATACTTACTGTCTTAACTGATAACACATGATACAACCATCATAAACATTTCTGGAGTTGAGTAAACATATTGTTCAATGAGCCCTTATTGTTCTTTTTCCTAAATTTTACAGGCTTAATTATGAACCCCCCACATTCATTTCCTGAATTGTTTGTTTGTTTTTTGTTTTGTTTTGTTTTGTTTTTCAAAACAGGGTTTCTCAGTGTAGCCTTGGAGTCTGTCCTAGAGCTTCTTCTGTAAGCCAGGCCAGCCTCAAACTAAGAGATATCTGCCTGCCTCTGCCTCCCAAGTGCTGGGATTAAAAGCATGGACCACCACTACCTGGCTGAATTCTTAACCTGAGATGCAACTGTGTTTGGAGATGGTTAATATTAACACCTTTTCAAAAGTTATTAAAGCGAAGTGGAGTTTTCTTTTCTTTTTATTATTATTACTTATTTATTTTTAATTAAAAATTTCAATCTCCTCACATCCTCCCCTCCCATTTACCTCCTGTCCCCTCAAGTCCAAAGATCAATCAGGGTTCCCTGCCCTGTAAGAAGTCCAAGGTCCTCCCCCCTCTATCCAGGTCTAGGAAGGTAAGCATCCAAACAGACTAGGATCCCACAAAGCCAGTACATACAGTAGGATCAAAACCCAGTGCCGTTGTCCTTGGCTTCTCAGTCAGCCCTCATTGACCGCCAAGTTCAGAGAGCCTGGTTTGATCACATGCTCCATCAGTCCCAGTCCAGCTGGCCTTGGTCAGCTCCCATCAGATCGGCCCCACCATCACAGTGGGTGGGCTTATCCTTTGCAGTCCTGACTTTCTTGTTCATGTTCAAAGTGGTGTTTTCAAAAGTGAGAATCCAAACCAGTTCAAGTGGTGTCCTTACAAGAGAAAGGACACTAGAATGGTATCTGCTTTCTGCTCTGCATCTAAGGAAGCAGTGGGTTATGATGCAGGAAGTGAATCCTTACCAGAAACAACTTAGTTTGGAACTTCTAATTTCTAGAAACAAGAAAGGGGAGAAATGTCTTCTGTTAAAGCCTCCCATTCCATGGCATTTGCAAGGCAGTCAGTGATGAATAACACAGCACGGGAATTAGATCTTCCAAGAGTCAAGATTTCCAATTTTGCAGTGTTAAATTTATTTATTTTGTTTGTTTGTTTGTTTGTTTATTTGTTTGTTTATTTAGATTGGATTTTCGAGACAGGGTTAGAAACACAAAGACCATGAGAGGATAGGTGACCTATTCCCCAAATTTAATACTGATACTATTAGATCCACAAGGTGGAAATCTTAAACTTAATAAGTACCAAAAGCTGATATATAAAAACACAGCCATTAGAATTCCATCTGGACTGGTGAGTGAGTGCGAACCCTGGGGCAACCTTCCCTGGGAGAGAGCACAGACCCCCTCCCCCCCAGCTCCCTCTGCAGGCTAGTCTTTGTTACTCATGACCCTGCCTCTCCCAAGCCTTCACTAGTGTTTTCAGGTGTCCTGCTCCTGTACTAAGGCCAACCACCCAAAGGGGTCAGACTCTGGCCTCCAGGCAGGTCTGAGGATTCCTGCAGAGGGGTGCAGGCTCCTTCAGATTGTGCTGTCAGGTTCCCTGTGTGATATTCCATCCCGCCCTGCCCCCACCTTGGCCCATTTGTCTGGGCAGCATCCCTGGGCTGCCTGGAATCCCTGATCCTGTGCCCTGCAAATCCATCTGGACTGGTGAGTGAGTGCAAACCCTGGGGCAACCTGCCCTGGGAGAGAGCACAGACCCCCTCCCCCCAGCTCCCTCTGCAGGCTTGTCTTTGTTTCTCGTGACCCTGCCTCTCCCAAGCCTTCCCTAGTATTTTCAGGTGTCCTGCTCCTGTACTAAGGCCATCTACCCAAAGGGGCCAGACTCTGGCCTCCAGGTAGGTCTGAAGATTCCTGCAAGGGAGTGCGGACTACTTCAGATTGTGACTCAAGGAATAGGTCCTCCTCTGGCACTGGGAAGATCCAACCAGGTTCAGTCACAGCAAAGATTGGTCTAGGACACCAAGCTCCTCCAGGCTCCTTTTGAAGGAAGAGATGGGCAGGCACCAATGCAGGAGCTCCTCCAACAACATGAAAGGCAACATGACATCACCACAAGCAAGACATCCCGAAACAACAAGAATTGAACACCCTACCCCAGAAGATATAGAAGAAACCGACCTTAAACAGTACTTTATGAAAATAATAGAGGACCTTAAACAGGAGGCAAAAAACTGCCATAAAGAAATGGAGATGACAAACAAAAGAGTAGACAAAATAAATAAATCTCTCAAAGACACCCAAGAAAAACAAGAAAAAGCAATCAAACCAGTAACGGAAACAATACAAGACCTGATAAATGAAATGGAGGTAATGAAGAAAAGACAATCTGAGGGAAGACTGGAAATGGAAACTCTGAGTAAATGAACAGAAACTTCAGAGACAAGTATTTCCAACCGAATGCAAGAGATGGAAGAAAGAATCTCAGACTCTGAAGATACTAGAGAGGAAATAAATTCACAGATTAAAGAACTAAACAAATCTAATAAATTCTTAACACAAAAAATCCAGGAAATCTGGGACACCATGAAAAGACCAAACCTAAGAATAATTGGGGTAGAAGAAGGAGAAGAATTACAACTCAAAGGCCCAGAAAACATATTCAAAAAAATTATAGAAGAAAACATCCCCAACCTAAAGAAGGATGTTCCTATGAAGGTACAAGAAGCGTACAGAACACCAAATAGACTGGATCAAAAGAAAGCATCCCCACACCATATAATAATCAAAACACAAAACATACAGAATAAAGAACAGATATTAAGAGCTGCAAAGGAAAAAGGTCAAGTAACATATAAAGGGAAACCTATCAGAATTACACCTGATTTCTCAATGGAAACCATGAAAGCCAGAAGAACTTGGATAGATGTGCTACAGACACTAAGGGAACATGTATGCAAGCATAGACTATTATACCCAGCAAAGCTTGCATTCACCATTGATGGAGAAAACAAGATATTCCAAGACAAAAACAGATTTAAACAATACGCAGCCACAAATCCAGCCTTGCAGAAAGTAATAGAAGGAAAATCACAAACAAAGGAGTCCAACAACGCCCACAATAACTCAGGCATCTAGCGACCCTTCACCAGCACAACTAGAAGAAGGGAAACACACAAACTTTACTACAAAAACATGACTGGAGTTAACAACCACTGGTCATTAATATCACTTAATATCCATGGACTCAATTCACCTATAAAAAGGCACAGTCTAAGAGATTGGATATGAAAACAGGATCCAACATTCTGCTCTTTACAAGAAACACACATCAACCACAAAGACAGATACCTACTCAGAGTAAAGGGTTGGGAAAAGGTTTATCAACCAAATGGACCTAAGAAACAAGCCGGTGTGGCCATACTAATTTCTAACAAAGTTGACATTAACTAAAATCAATCAAAAGAGATGGAAAGGGACACTTTATACTCATAACAGGAAAAATACTTCAGAATGAAGTTTCAATCCTGAATATCGATGCCCCTAATATAAAAGCTCCCACATATGTAAAAGAAACACTTCTAGAACTCAAGGCAGCCATCAAACCACACACACTAATAGTTGGAGACTTCAACACTCCTCTCTCACCAATGGACAGGTCAATCAGACAGAAACCTAACAGAGACTTGAAAGACTTAATGGAGGTAATGAAACAAATGGACTTAACAGACATCTATAAAACATTCCACGCAAATAGGAAAGAATATACCTTCTTCTCTGCGGCTCATGGAACCTTTTCGAAAATTGACCATATACTTGGTAACAAAGCAAGCTTCCACAGTTACAAAAAAATATTAGTAACCACCTGTGTCTTATCGGATCACCATGGATTAAAATTAGAATTCAACAACAATGCTATCCCCAGAAAGCCCACAAACTCATGGAAACTGAACAGTCAACTACTGATCCACACCTGGGTCAAGGAAGAAATAAAGAAAGAAATTAAAGTCTTTCATGAATTTAATGAAAATATAGAAACAACATACTCAAACCTATGGGACACAATGAAAGCAGTGCTAAGAGGAAAGTTCATAGCACTAAGTGCCCACTTAAAGAAAACGGAGAAAGCACTCATTGGTGACTTAAGAGCACACCTGAAAGCTCTGGAAAAAAAAGAAGCAGACTCACCTAGGAGAAGTAGAAGACTGGAAATAATCAAACTGAGGGCAGAAATCAACAAAATAGAAACACAGAAAACAATCCAAAGAATCAATGAAACAAGAAGCTGGTTCCTGGAGAAAATCAACAAGATTGAGAAACCCTTAGCCAAACTAATCAAACGGCAGAGGGAGAACACACAAATTAATAAGATCAGAAATGAAAAGGGGGACATAACCACAGACACAGAGGAAATTCAGAGAATCATTAGATCTTACTACAAAAGCCTGTATGCCACAAAATTGGAAAATGTAAAAGAAATGGACAGTATTTTAGATAAATACCATATACCAAAGTTAAACCAGGACCAGGTAAATGCTCTAAATAGTCCCGTTAGTTGCGAAGAATTAGAAATTGTTATCAGAAACCTCCCTACCAAAAAGAGCCCAGGACCAAATGGTTTCAATGTGGAATTCTACCAGAACTTCCAAGAAGACCTAATACTTATACTCCTTAAGGTATTTCATAATATAGAAACACAAGAGTCACTGCCAAATTCCTTCTATAAAGCTATAATTACCCTGATACCTAAACCACACAAAGACTCAGCCAAGAAAGAGAATTACAGGCCAATCTCACTCATGAACATTGACACAAAAATTATCAATAAAATACTGGCAAACCGAATCCAAGAACACATTAGAAAAATTATCCACTACAATCAAGTAGGCTTCATGCCAGAGATGCAGGGCTGGTTCAACATACGAAAATCTATCACTGTAATACATCAGATAAATAAACTGAAGGAAAAAACCATATGGTCATCTCATTAGATGCTGAAAAAGCATTTGACAAAATTCAGCATCCTTTTATGATAAAGGTCTTGGAGAGATTAGGGATACAATGGTCATTTCTAAATATAATAAGAGCTATTTACAACAAGCCAACAGCTAACATCAAATTAAACAGAGAGAAACTCAAGGCTATCCCACTAAATTCAGGAACATGACAAGGCTGTCCACTCTCTCCCTATCTCTTCAATATAGTACTTGAAGTTCTAGCAATAGCAATAAGACAACTTAAGGGAATCAAGGGGATTCGATTTGGAAAGGAAGAAGTTAAACTTTCGTTATTTGCAGATGATATGATATTGTACATAAGCGACCCCAAAAACTCCACCAAAGAACTCCTACAGCTGATAAACTCCTTCAGTAACGTGGCAGGCTATAAGATCAACTCCAAAAAATCAGTCGCCCTCCTTTACACAAAGGATAAGGAAGCAGAGAGGGAAATCAGAGAAGTATCACCTTTCACAATAGCCACAAATAGCATAAGATATCTGGGAGTAACTCTAACCAAGGAAGTGAAGGATTTATTTGACAAGAACTTTAAGTCTTTGAAGAAAGAAATTGAAGAGGATACCAGAAAATGGAAGGATCTCCCCTGCTCGTGGATTGGGAGGATCAACATAGTAAAAATGGCAATTCTACCAAAAGCAATCTATAGATTCAATGCAATCCCCATCAAGATCCCATCAAAATTCTTCACAGATATTGAGAGGACAATAATCAACTTTATATGGAAAAACAAGAAACCCAGGATAGCCAAAAAAGTCTTATACAATAAAGGTTCTTCTGGAGGCATTACCATCCCTGACTTCATACTCTATTACAGAGCTATGGTATTGAAAACAGCGTGGTATTGGCATAAAAACAGAGAAGTTGACCAATGGAATCATATAGAAGACCCGGATCTTAAACCACAAACCTACGAACACCCGATTTTTGATAAAGGAGCCAAAAGTACACAATGGAAGAAAGAGGGCATCTTCAACAAATGGTGCTGGCATAACTGGATGTCAACCTGTAGAAGAATGAAAGTAGATCCATATCTATCACCATGCACAAAACTCAAGTCCAAATTGATTAAAGACCTCAATATTAATCTGAACACATTGAGCTTGATATAGGAGAAATAGGGAAGTACTCTACAACAAATGGGCACAGGAGACTGTTTCCTACGCATAACCCCAGCTGCACAGATATTAAGGGCAACATTGAATAAATGGGACGTCCTGAAGCTGAGCCGCTTCTGTAAAGCAAAGGACATTGTCACTAAGACACAAAGGCAGCCTACTGACTGGGAAAAGATCTTCACCAACCCTGCAACTGACAAAGGTCTGATCTCTAAAATATATAAGGAACTCAAGAGACTAGACTGTAAAATGCTAATTAACCCAATTAAAAAATGGGGAGCTGAACTGAACAGAGAATTTTCAACAGAAGAAGTTCAAATGGCCAAAAGACACTTATGGTCATGCTCAACCTCCTTAGCTATTAGGGAAATGCAAATCAAAAGAACTTTGAGATATCATCTTACACCTGTTAGATTGGCTAAAATCCAAGACACCAACGATAACCTTTGCTGGATAGGTTGTGGGGTAAGGGGTACACTCATCCATTGCTGGTGGGAATGCACACTTGTGCAACCACTTTGGAAAGCAGTGTGGCGGTTTCTCAGGAAATTTGGGATCAACCTACCCCAGGACCCAGCAATTCCACTATTGGGAATCTACCCAAGAGATGCCCAATCATACTACAAAAGCATTTGCTCATCTATGTTCATAGTAGCATTATTTGTAATAGCCAGATCCTGGAAACAACCTAGATGCCCTTCAGTGGAAGAATGGATGAAGAAACCGTGGAATATATACATGCTAGAATACTACTCAGCGGTAAAAAAAAATGACTTCTTGAATTTTGCATGCAAATGGATGGAAATAGAAAACACTATCCTTAGTGAGGTAACCCAGGCCCCAAAAGATGAACATGGGATGTACTCACTCATAATCGGTTTCTAGCCATAACTAAAGGACATCGAGCCTATAATTTGGGATCCTTGAGAAGATAAAAAGAAGGTGATCCCCCCCCCCCAAAAAAAAGATATTGTAATCCTCCTGGATATTGGAAGTAGACACGATCACCAGGCAAGAATTCAGAACTTGAGGGTGGGGCGAGATGCGGCCAAGATAAGATGCGGAGAGAAAAGTGTGAAGGGGAGAATGGGGGGAGCTCGGAGGAATGGGATGCTTGGGATACAGGAAGGGTGGATATGGGAGCAGGGCAGCATATATCTTAATTTAGGGAGCATCTGAGGGTTGTCAAGAGACTTTACCCTAGAGGGGTTCCCAGGTTTCTAGAGAGACGCCCCCAGTTATTTCCTTGTGCAACTGAGGAGAGGGAGCTTGAAAAGTCCATTTCCTATAGCCATACTGATGAATTTCTTGCATATCACCATAGAACCTCTACCTGGCGAGAGATAAAGAAAATGACTGAGCCCCACATTGGAGCACTAGACTGAGCTCCCAAGGTCCTGATGAGGAGCAGAAAGAGAGAGAACATGAGAAAGAAAGTCAGGACCTTGAGGGGTGCGTTCACCCATGGAGATGGTGGGACAGAACTAGTGGGAGATCACCAACTCCAGTTGGAATGGGACTGATAGAACATGCGACCAAACCGGACTCTCTGAATGTGGCCAACAGTGGGGGCTGACTGAGAAGCAAAGGACAATGGCGCTGGGCTCTGATTCTTCTGCATGGACGGGCTCTCTTGGAGCCTTCTCAGCTTGGTCGATTACCTTCCTGGACCTGGGGGGAGTTGGAAGGACCTTGGTCTTAACATAGAGTAGGGAACCCTGATGGCTCCTTGGCCTGGAGAGGGAGGGAGGGGGGGTATGGGTGGAGGGGAGGGGAGGGAAAGGAGAGGAGGAGGGGAGGAGATGGAAATTTTAAATATAAAAAAATAAACCATGAAAAAAAAACAGACATTACACTGCAGGACATTTGTCTATGAGAGGACTTTCTGAATAGGACTCTATTTGCCCAAAGAATTATGGCCAACAATTGACAGGTGAGACTTCATAAACTAAAAAGCGCCCATACAGCTAATGAAACAATCAGACTTAACTTGGTATGGAGAAATCCCCAAAGTAAGAGAGAAGTTTTGTCATCTATACATTTGACAAAGAATTGATATCCAAAATATGTCAATAACTCAAAAAACAAATAAAAGCAAAAAAATTGTTAAAAACTTAAAAAAAGATTAACAAAAAGAACAACTAATTAAAAAATCATTAAGAAGTATCTCAAAAAACATTCATTCCTCTGCTACAATAACTTGGAAAGTGAAAAATCAAAACTACTTTAAGGTTTCATCTTACCCCACTCAAAATGGTAAAATTCAACAAAACAAAGAACAAATGGTGGAGGAGCATAGGGGAAAAGGAAATTTTATTCACTGTTGATGGCATTGGAAACTGATGCAGCCAGTGTGAAAATCAGTGTGGACAGTTTTCAACAAGTTAAAAATAAATCTACCACATGGCCCAGCTGGACCTCTGCTCATGGGACTCTACAAAAACCTCATACTGTGTGATGTTACCCAGAAAGAAAAGAAAAATGTGGCATGTACTCTCTCATCTGAGGCTTCTAGCTCCAAGTCTTCAAATGTGAGTACTACCAGAAATGCAGTTACAACAGTGCCTGGAGTAACTGTAGAACCTTTGAAAGTGAAACAGGACCATTGCCAGAGTAAGGGGTGGGGGAGAAACATAGAGAGCAGTGATCAGGGGAATAGAAAATGATGGAGGACCCTAATGAGAGAGGGGAGAGGGAAGTAAATACAGGAGAGAAGAGATTTAAAAGAACAATGTCTGAAAATCTACTAAGAATTATTCTATTAACTATCTCCACAAATAAAAACTTGAGATCATTACTTGGGTATAAGTTCTGCATGTATGAACATAGACGTCTTAGTTTTGGCCAATTGCTGTGATAAAATACTATGGCCAAAACCAACTTAAAGAGCAAAGATTTTCATTCATTTTACAAGATTCAGTTCGCATTCCACCACTGGGGAAAGTCATGGCAAAAACTCAAGCAAGAGATGAACTTGGCTCAGGGTCTGAAGCAGAAGCCAGGGAGGAACATTGTTCACTGTGTTGCTCCTTATGACATCCACAACTTGCTTTCTTGTCCCACTTAGGGATGAGCACCATCTGTGGTCTGAGATTACCCACATAAATCATTACTTAAGAAAAATGCCCTGTGGTTCTACTTACAGGCAGTCTGATGTAGGTATTATCTCAACTTAGATTTTGTTTTTTTTTTTTTTCCCCAGAAAACTCTTGCTTGTGTCTAGTTGAAATAAAACAAATCAGAAACAGGGTGGACAGGCTTCAGTCATAGTAGTGACCAAGACAGGTTGAGATCTTCCCTGCTGTGCTTTCTACTTGAAGAGCCAAACATCTGTCCATATATCTGACTAAATGCACTGGAGAAGTGTATTGACAATGCTGTTTTTACACCAAATATTTTTTCAATATTTTATTCCAATCCTGGAATAAAACCTTAAAGAACTATTAGAAGTCCCATATCAATGTCAGCTTTATCTAATTTTCACTTTATTTTTCACTGGAATGAAAAAGAACTTGTTGACAAAAGCAGTGGCCCTATACTTAAGATTTATAAGCCTTTTCCTGCAAAGGTAACTCAACTTGTAAATATATATCATATTATTTTAAGTAGAAAGAAAATAATATGTTTCCTTAATACAACCTTAGTACTACATTCCTCATTTATTTTTCCTTTTCCTTTCCTAGTTCCTCCCTAGTTTTTTCCATCCCTCCTACACATAGCACCTGTGTCCTACTATCTCCCTCCAACTCCACCATGTGATTCCCTTTTTACACTCTAGTTCTAAAGGTTCCACATGTCAAGGAATAATTATTCAAAAGATTGGTCTTTGGGAAACATTTCACATTCAAACCATGATAACATACAAGCCAATGTGTGGAAGTAATATGGTACCTACACCCAAAGTCAAATGTTTCAATTCTTATCATGCATTCTGTGCCTGTTAATTTATGAGGACACTGTCACTGAACTATGGAAATGTTCTTTCTGTTTCTGCTAACAGAGAGAGTGTTGTGCTGCTGCTTTGGAACTATGGGTACTAAATCTTAAAAACAGATTTTTAACCAATAATCATTAAAATATTCATAGTGGTCCCTTTCATTGTAATAAAATTAAAAAGTAAGTACTTTAAAACCCCTGAGGTGGAACTAAAACCTCTATCATTTGCAATGGTTCTTCTTCTGGGAGTGCAGCACAACCTATTATAACAAATAATTCAAGATCTAAAACCTGATTCAAATATGAGGAATAATAAGGAATTTTGATTGTCAATTAGACTGGATAGTTTTTCCCTCCTGCTCTTCACTTTTGCTTCTTTTCTCTCTCTATTCAATAAAGAGTATTGACTATTTCAATAACTCCACAAAGGTAAAATTTCTGTTAATGGTTCCAAGTTATCAAGTAACTATGGCCTCCTGTCTTATGGTATTAACTGCTTTTTATATAGTCTCAATTACCCATGCTATGCCCCAAAGTGATTGCCTCTCCTACCACTCTGGCTGCAGAATCAAACTACCACTCATTTTATTGGCACTGTACCTCTGCTATTAATGGCACTATTCTCATTTCACAAGGAGCTCATTCTTCCTACTACCATGCTTCCACCACCCAAGTATATAAGGATAAAATAAACACTTCCCTTTATTTTCTTAGAATTAAAAACTCACATGTAAATGAAATACAAATATGATAGGCATAAATGCATTAAAGGAAAAAATATTAGGATTTGATGAATTAAGATAGGCAAAATTACATATTATAAGATCTGAATAAAAACTCAAGGAACATAAGAAAATTCATAAAAGATACTAGGACCATGGATACACACACACACACACACACACACACACACACACACACACACACATATATATATATACATATACACATACATACATACATAAATACATACATATATGTATATACAGATGATAGATAGATAGATAGATAGATAGATAGATAGATAGATGACAGATAGATAGATAGATGATAGATAGATAGATAGATAGATAGATGACAGATAGATAGATAGATAGATAGATAGATAGATAGATAGATAGATAGATGACAGATAGATAGATGACAGATAGATAGATGACAGATAGATGATAGATAGATAGATACATAGATGATAGATAGATAGATAGATAGATAGATAGATAGATAGATAGATAGATAGATAGATCAAAGCAAGTGAAAAACGATCAGAAATGGCAATTGGAAAGAAAGAAGACAGAGAGATGACAGAGCACTGCAAAGTTTATTTCTAATACAAAAGGCAACAAAAACCTACAGTAGAATTTGAAGCCAAAGGCTAGAGTAAGATCATTCTGAAGACTATGCTGATGTAATGCTAATGCTATGTTAATGACAATAGTCTGAGCCTTTTAAAGGAAGAAAAATTTCACAAAGCAAATTCTTAAACTAAAATCAATTCATGTGTATTTCATACAAATAGCATGTTCTGGTATCACATTTATTAGAACCATTTATTTAACAGCATTAAGCAAGCTATGCTCTGTGCCCTAATAAATCCATGCCAATTAACAATTAATAAATCCACAGATTTTAGAGGCTACTCATTAGCAAATTAGTTTTCACAGAATGCCTTTGAACTTTAAATCAAGTCCTTTTAAAGACTTAATTACTATTTAGCCCAAACACTGAGAGTGGGCTTTTATTAGAACTGATTTTTAATATTGTGCATAACCTATTTCTATAAATCTCAGCATATTCTTGGCACTACTCTCAAACACAGAACTGTAAATGCATAAACAGCATCCATTTCCAGACCACACAGACTTCAGCAATCATATCCTGTAACCTGTAGTCTTCCATCAATTTATCAATCTTAAAGATTAAATTTCAGAGTGACTGAAATATTTATGTACATTCAAAAATCACATAGATATAGATAAAAGTGTTAGTATGTGTCCTGACAGTTCTACTATTTTCCCTAAATTCTATGTTCAAATCCATTTTAAAGCATTATTTCCTCAAATGGCCTCTTCTACCTACAGAATAACTCATGATGTAACAACTTCCAATTTTCTCCATCATGAACATTGAAAGCCAAATAGCTAATGGCTGGAAGCTCTTGCCCAAATTTTAACAACTTTATAATGTTTTAATAAGTTTTCTTTTATCTGCCCTACACTCACACAAGGTCAGAACAGTAAGCTATCATGTGACTTTCATGATTTCATTTTCTTTCCCAGGGACTCCCTATTTCAACATTGAAAAAAAGCACTGATGGAGTTATTGTTGTTCTATTGTAAAACATGTGATGAGTATGGGTTTCATTTCAAGACAAAGAAGGAGGCGGAATTGATGGGATAGATGATACTCAACTTTCATGCCATGAGTTTCATTGCTATGTTCTATATAAAAATGCATAAAGTGTGTGGGATATGGATAAAGGAAAGTACACATTTGTCTAGATAATAGGTCAATGGGTATATGGGATAGCTGTGTCCCTTCAGTTCATTTTTTATGTGTGCTTAAAACTGCTTGGTGAAAAATATTTTTAGAAGCCCCTGCTATGATTTAAAAGATGTGCTATGTGATCCTTTTCCTTGGAGCTGCTTTCATTTCCTTTTATACAGCTCTACCCTTGCTCAGTCTTCTCCAGTCTCAGTGGCTTCATGCTGTTCCTCAGACATAGCAAGCTTACTTTTTCAAAGGGTCTTTGTACTGTTTCTAGCCATCTAAAATATTCTGCCCCAGTATAGATACTTCTTTTCCTTCATTTTGTGTCTGCACAGGTGGATACCACTTAACAACTCCTTTCCAACTGTCCTACTTAGGAAAACCCCGCAAAACCGTTCTTCTCCACTTTGTTTTCTGCTTAGTTTCCATCAGAGCACCAACTGATAATAAATTGATGAATTTACTTATATAGTTCTCTTTCCCAAGAAAAATGTAAGATCTGTATAAGCAAATATTTATCAATATTTTTGTTTACTTCTCTATCTTCTGAGCTTTAAAAAATCCTAATAAATAATGGGTGTCTAACAAAGAGAATGAATGCATTTTACACACATGAAAACAGTGTAACTTTAATAATAATAACTACTTTAAGTGAGCAATTACTCACAAAGTTCATTCCTACTACTTTTCTGTCTTCCATGGAGACTAAAGAACCCCCTGATTGTATAGATAAGTGATATGGGGAATAAAAATTCAGATAAAGTATACATCATTCTGTCCAAGAATGTACAAATTTCTTATTATTCTATCATCTTATGTTGTCATATTTTACTCATATTTTGCCTATATTTAACTATAATACTCTTAAATATAAAATGATATGGTAATATGTTAATGAATGTTTGTAGCAATGTTCTCCTAATTGAGATCTTTATCATGTAGCAGGACTGATTAAGACTTTGGAAATTAACAACTTATGTGTCTCGGGAAATTACTCAAAATCACAACATTCTCCAGGTCCTTTTTCTCACATATAAGTAATAAGAACTTATATAGAGAGAAAATTAACCAAACTTCAGACGACGTGAAACTCTAGAGTTCTAGAATTCAGAAATCATTACCTAAGCTTGAATACATTTTTCATTGATATAGTTACTTTTGACTCATCCATGCTCTTGCAAGGAACCCCTGACCTATACTTCTGCAAATAACAGAAAAATGAAATAAAATTAAATTAAACCATTGACTAACTAAACCACCAAATTAGATTTTAATGTCTTTACTTTGGTATGTCATCTGTGCTCTATGTGGAATCAGTAGACATTTGTTCATATCTCCAAAGTAAAAATTATACAAGAGTAATAAATGTTTAAATTTAGCTAGTATATTACACACTAATGTATATAATGTATAAATATTAAAATAATTTGCTAATACCTTCAAAAATGCTATGTGGCAATTCATCTATAGAATTATAACATAAAAAAACAAGTATTAATAAGCTTGACAGGTATCTACAATAACAATATATTACACTATTTTTGGTTAATAATTCAAAGTTTGGCATATGGTAAAAATTATCTGGAAGAAATTGGGACAAGCATGAATATAACAAAAATAAATTTAAATAATATATTATATAAATATTTTTTAACATAGAAAAAAAATTAGCTTGTAAAGGTTTAACACTAAAACTTTTTTAGAGAGAAATAGCCACACAATTAAAGTTAAATCTGAAAGTGACTATACATGTCCATATGTCTCATTGCTCTCAAACACAATTGACTTCAGAATGATGACTACATGCTGTCAACAGCACACTGCAATTTCTTCATACTTATTTGTCATTACGTCCACATTTATATTATACAGTATTCCTGAGAAATGTAACTTCTGGGAAAGATAAAACTTTGACAAGTCTCCAATATTGTTGCAGGGGGGAGGATGCTGTTTGTCCTGGCTGCTGCCTAGCTTAGCCATAAAATAGCCACAAAGAAACTGTATTTATTAAATCACTGCTTGGTCCATTAGCTCTAGCTTCTCATTGGCTAAATTTTACATCTTAATTTAACCCATTTCTATTAATCTGTGTATCACCACATGACAGTGGCTTACCTGGAAAAATTCCCAGCATCTGTCTCTGGCAGATCCATGGTGTCTCCTACTCTGTCCTTCTTCATCCCAGCATACAGTCTAGTTTTCTCCAGCCTATTTCTATTCTTCCCTGCCGTAAGCTCAGCGCAGTTCTTTGTTAACCAATGAGAGCAACATATAGACAGAAAGACCTCCCAGTAGGCTTTAACATAGTAAAATTACATATAATAAAAATTATCAAGCAAGAATTACAGTTACATTATTTCTATTTACCTTATCTTTTATCATAACTATGGAAAACTATAACTATATCTATTTATCTATTTTTCAACTTCTTCAAAGACTCCAGAAGGATACAATATTACCTAAGTAAACATAAAGTGCACTGTAAGCAACTTCAAAAACTCTAGAAGTGACAGAGACCTCTCACTGCTTGGACAGTCACCCAAAGTTCTTCTGTACCATTGGGGCATCCATCATTAGCCTACAGGCCCATCGTATTCAGGAGACTTTTCAATGAAGCAGGAAATTTCAAAGAGAGTTCAGTTACTTTCTTCTGTATCCTGCAGAATGTCTCACAGACTATTTCATAAAGCAGGAACACTGAAGGATAATCTTACCTTTAAGCAAGTTCAGCAGTCATTTCTCTGCAGGTACTGCATGTCCTATTAAGCACTTCAGACAAGAGAAGTTTCTTGCCCAAATGGCTAACCAACTCCAGAAGGAGCCTCTTTGATGTCCATCTTCCTCTTGAAGTAGCTTGGTTCTGCCAGAAGCAGATGTCTCTCACTGTCATGAAAAGTCTTAAGTTCTTAAACATTTTAAAAGCCATATTCTAAAGGTCTCTGAAAAATTTGAAGAATACTATCTAACTGAAGTATATCTCTATACTTCTAGAAAATCTAACTAATATGACTAAAAGCTTAATTATTACAGATAACTATCTATTAACTTATATTTCTTAATTATACATTACATCTTTAAATGAGCTACAGAAGCACACTACCTTAATTAAGAAATACATATACATATAACAAAATTGACCTTAAATTTGTATCAATAAACCAAGATCTATACAAATGCAAATTATTCATATCTATATTATATCCCCTTTTAAATGTAAACAAATAATCATAAACAATA
Organism: Arvicola amphibius; assembly: GCF_903992535.2. Taxonomy (NCBI): domain Eukaryota; kingdom Metazoa; phylum Chordata; class Mammalia; order Rodentia; family Cricetidae; genus Arvicola; species Arvicola amphibius. The sequence goes on along the minus strand of NC_052058.2, from coordinate 111,542,643 downwards.
TTTGGGAATGTGGGCAAAGTTATTTCTCTCAAAACTGCTTCCTCCTGCTTGGGGGCACTGTTAATCAGATTTTTTATGGTATATCCTGTGTACTGGGGTCATCTCAGTCAGCAGCTGGGCAAAGTATTTTCTTTGTGGGGGTGTTCACAGCAATCATTCGGGGGGTCTTGTTCCATGAAACCATATTGGTCTAGAAGCAATCCACAGGTTCTCATCTTTGGTGAAAACAAAAGAAGAACCTCTTTTCCAAAGCACCGTATCCTTAGACCCAAATTCTGAAGTCAAGATAATATGCATGCTGGTTTAGCTTACCAGCCCATACAATGAAAGGTCTCTCTGTACTTAGCTCCTTTACAGTCAAAAATTTCAAAGAAAACACAATAATATACATAGTCCAGACTCTCTGTGAATTTTCCATTTTTACATGGCTTGTTTTTCTTTACCCTTTTTAATCTATGATTACCTGTAGTCTTTCTCTTTAAAGACCTTACCCTGTTATTTTGAAGATTTAGCTTTATTTTATGAGTCTCTATACTCTTTTTCTTCTCTCTTCAAAGCCTATGTATATTTATCCAACATTATGACCCATTTAGAGGTTTTTTGTATCTGAATCTGTCCTATTGTGAACCTGTAATTCTTTACTGTCCAGGAGCACTTCTTAAAATGCTAAGCACTTCTTAAAAGCTTCAGCTGTACCATAGTTAGGTTTAATATGGTACCACCTGTGTGCCTGCCCAGTCTAAAACTTATGCTGCACTATTACTATGGTATATATGGTAGTTTCTGCTTGCTACGCACAGTTCAGCATGGTGGAACTACTTGTGCCACTGAGTTGCGCACACCCCCCATCTCAAGCACACAGCCAGTCCATGTCACCATTAAACAAGCTGCAGCAGTCTGCTCACAAACCCCATTCAAATGCTCCATCTCCCAAAAGAGCCAAAGACTGCACTGGCAGCATAGCCCAGAAAGCTGGCCTTTCAAAACTGCACAGCTTTTCTGCTATCACTGAGTCATGAAATCCTCTCTTAAAGGAACTTCCACATGCTGCCAGCAAACAGTAAGAAGCTGTGTTAAACTCTGTATTTTTTTGTCTAGAATTCCTTTTCAAGCCCTCTCAGGATTTAAGTAGATATAGTCAACCACGTTGGAGCACCAATTGTTGTAAGAAGGGCCTACTTGTTTGTCTGGGCCACCTGGCAGCTTAGCCCTGAAATAACCACATAAATATTATATTAATTAAATCACTGCTTGGCCCATTAGCCTTAGCTTCCTATAGGCTAAGTCTTACATCTTAATTTAACCCATTTTATTATCTGTGTATCACCATGTAGCAGTGGCTTATCAGGTAAAATTCCCAGCGTCTGTATCTGGTAGATCCATGGCATCTCCTACTCTGCCCTTCTTCATCCCAGAATACAGCCTAGCTTTCTCCCACCTAGTTCTAGTCTTCCCTGCCTTAGACTCAAAGCAGTTTTTTTGTTAAACAATGAAAGCAACACATAGACAGAAGGACCTCCTACACCACAATATTTTTTACATTTTAATACAAATTAATTGAAAGAATGTATTAGAGTCATGAGAGTTAGCTTGGATTCAGTAATATTTATATATGTGAGTGTGCCTTTAATATCTGAGATTTTTGGAGACTGACAAGCATGTATAGGTATATATAGTGTGTATTCTCTTTTTATTTTTATTTTTATTTTTTTTTTTTTGGTTTTTCGAGACAGGGTTTCCCTGTAGTTTCTAGAGCCTGTCCTGGAACTAGCTCTTGTAGACCAGGCTGGCCTCGAACTCAGAGATCCGCCTGCCTCTGCCTCCCGAGTGCTGGGATTAAAGGTGTGCGCCACCACCACCCGGCTTGAAGAGCTTTTAAAATGGTATGCAGCTTGGTTACAACTGCTATGGATTCTGGCTCTGCCTCTCTCCACTTTCAAAATGGTGGTGGGACTATTACTGCCAGCTCGGGGACTGCCAGGTAGGAGCCACACTTATCACTTTAACTCTGAGAATGGGCATACAGCACAGAAACTCTTTTTATCTGAAAATAGCTAAATATGCTATGCAGAGCATTGTGCAGCCTAGAAATATATCTGTGTATGGCAGCAGGAATTTTCTACATTCTCCTGCTTGTGCACTTCTTACAGTCCAGATTTCCTAGCCAAGGCAGGGAGCACTGAGTTGTGAGCATGGTCTCAGCTACTTTCCCAAGCAGGCATACAAGCCCACAAACCCTATTCAAGTGCTCCGTAGATGGACCTCCAAAAAGAGTATGAGTTCACGTTGGCAGCGCAACCCAGAAAGCCAGCATTTTTAAACTGCTGCTTAATTCTTGCTACTACTGAATCAGGAAAACCTCTCTTAAAGGAGCACAGCATGCTGCCAGCAAAATGCTGGCTCCTAAGAAGCCATGCTTTATTCTGTTCTTTTGTGTCTAGGATTCCTTTTCAAGGTTTTTTGGGTTTTATGTAGTGGCTCGCCAATCTGTTGGAAGGAAGGGGTCACTTAACACCAAAATAATCAGAGAGAAACTGTATTAATTGAATCACTGCTTGGCCCATTAGCTCTAGCTTCTTATTTGCTAACTCTTACATATTAGTTTAGCACATTTCTATTAATCTGTGTATTGCCACATGGCTATAGTTTACAAACTAACGTTCACAGCATCTGGGTCTGACAGAGCTACATGGGTTCCCTCTGACTTTGCCTTCTCTCTCCCAGCATTCAGCTAAGTTTCCCTTGCCTAGCTCTGTTCCCCTATAGCTTCCTATTGGCCCAAAGGAGTTCCTTTGTTTATCTATGATAATCATAGCATGCAGCTCAATGACCATATCACCCACATTTCAGACTGTCTGGGAACATGGGCTGGGCCACACCTTTACTTCCCTGAGACTTGGTCCAGCTTAGAGAAGGTGGTGTCTGTGCCTTCAGTGTGATAGAGGGAGTGGGAAGTTTAAAATATTTACAGCTCTAATTAGTTTGTGTTTGCTTTTCTGCTCTGAGCTCCTCTGGCCTTTAAAATATTTCCAGGTAATTTTATAGCTAATTTATTACTTTATTTCTGCCCCATATCTAAAATTTTATTTACAGTTTTACTCCAATACTCACAGCACTTCCCCACTTCCTGTTTATGCAAGCACTCACTTCTCACTTTACACCTATGGTGTCTTATTCTTCTGCAGGGTCCATCACATTATTCTTCCATACCTAATTCCCTTGTCTGAAGTACAGTCTGTCTATCAGGTCCTGCCTGTGCGTGGGGGAGAAAGGTGAGGATTGAAAAAGAAATAGAAAAGAAATAACAAACAGAGTTGACAGGGCATCCAGTAAATACTGAGATTTGCCTATTGTTTATTTCTCATAGTCTTTCTTTAATCTAACACAAACTGTATGGCAAAGATACAAAGAATAAACAAATTAATTACTTTCTTAATATTAAAAATTATCAAGTAACCACTTCCTAGGTCAAAACATCCAGTTGGTAGCCACACCTTAGTTCAAACCTCCTTGAAGTAGCAGGAATAGGTCTGAACTCTTTGACATTTTAGGCAAGGTGGAATAGATTCACTTCTGTGGGCTCTGACACTTGAGTTCTGGGAACCAAACTTAGGTCCTCCAGAAGAATGGCATGTGTTATTAACTACTGAGCTGTATCTCTTGCCCCTTAGTAAGTGTTTTCAAATGATTTTGATAGGATAGACCATATTAATCTGATATTGTTAAAATCTCAAACAAAATATGTGAGGTAAAGTGGTTTGAGTTCTCTTACAAATTAGTCATCTATAAAGCTAGTCAACAATATCCATAATATCATAACTAACCAAAGCATTATTGAACTGTCTTTTCTCTTGCATGCAGAATTAGTAATATGTAACTTTTAATACCTCCAGCAGTAGAAATGATCTTCTGAAACTGAGTTTGATTTTCAAGCATAACCAAAACCAAATGTGTAATAGGAAATAGATAATAAAAGTGCACAGAGAGAATTAAGTCTTTCAGGTTTCTTCAGAAAATAACTAATTTATCTTTACTTTGATAGTTATAATACTATTTCACTAATAAAAAAGCCAAAGTTATACATCCAAATTATCAATCACTATACTGTTTAAAAAATTGTTTCACAGGCAATATTGTGGAATATCTTATGAGACATCAAATTTCATTGGCACCTAAATAAGTCTTATCCTAAATATTTAACAGTATGCTAAAATTATTAGCTTCACTCCTAAAAACCTTGAAATTAGCCTCTAATCCCTGAACTGGGGTAGGGGGAGGGACAGAGGCAAGACCATGAGTTTGAGGTCTACAAAGGGAGTTCCAGGATAGCCAGAAATGTTACACAGAGAACCTATGTCTCAAAAAGCTAAAAAATTGAAATATTTAAAATGCAATAAGATTATCGTTTTCCTAACAATATTTTGTAAATAACATAGTGTAGAACCCTGCTATTTTCTTTACATATTTATAATATAAAAAGAAACTAACATGAATGTATATTGTATTAACAATGTTACACATAAAGCAGAGAACAAAATCATTATGCACATAACAGCTAGAAATGCATATTTTTAAAGACAAGGTTTGAGAGGGAGGTATAAAACATTGCAATACTTCCTGCTTCTAATGGTCATTTATGCTTTTACTGTAGGAAATCCTACTGCCAGTAGCCTTTCAGTTACCCGCCCACTTGGACGTAGCCTCTTATACTGTATATGCCCAAATAAAGCACGCATCTGGCCTCTCTTCCAGCTGTGATATTAGGTTGCTGTTCCCCATTACAGCAGAGGATTGTGATCTGTGAATCTACTCATGAATAAATAACATTTTATTATACTTTTCTGAGTTAGTGTGGAATTTTTTTCAGTGTCCTTCTTCGTGTTTCCATATGAAAAAACAGAAGAAGGAAATCCTGGACTTCATGTTTTGAAATTTTGAAGTCAAGATACTAAAATCTGATGAATTTCTAGCATCTATTGCTTTATGTAAAGTTCAGAAATGATCATGATGTAACTGAAACTGAAAACTAAATGTTAAAGACTTTATAGTGGTTATGTCTGAATAATGAGAAATAGCACATGTCCATAAGTAAACTTCTGTGCTAGATTTCTGTGTCTATGGTGTTCTAGTTAACTCTTCATACCAGAAAGGAGTAGAAACACTAGTTTCCTTCCCTGTGAACAGCATTATCTTTGTGGTACTACAGGTAACCCTTAGTAAGCAGGACATCTATTAAATGAAAAGCACTATTTGTATGTAATTGACTATAGAGCTATATATAATCTGAGTTGGATATCTCTAGTTATTAAAATAAATGTTTTATAGCCTTGTCTGCATAATGCTGAAAATGAAGTTATTCAACAGGGAAGTCATCTTGATTCAAAAATCTAAACAAAAAACCATTTGTTAAGATCTTGCAATAGACAGTCTTTCAAAATCAACCTTTATCCTGTTAGCATTTTACTTTATTAGCCTCTGTAAAATATGAGCTGCAACAAAAAGGAACACAGTCATTTCTCCGATCTCCCATAATAGTTGGTAGTCAAGCAAGCTGATGGACCTCTCATAGTAATATTTCTATGCCATTAACACTATAGAAGAGCAAAAACAATCACTAAGATGCCTGCCCCTGACAGGTGGAATTTTTAATTTGTATGTGGAAAAAGTTTTTTTAATAGAATTCAGGCTGTTTAAAAGTATGACTCTAATTGGGCTTGTTGTAATTTATTTCAAGAGTATAGCCTGCTTTCTAGCTTGTTAAGTTGGTATATATTACTGAAGTTACCTGGTTTCTAGCTTGACAAGTGTAAGGGTTTCAATTCATTCTTGTGAAGTAAGTTTCTGAGTTCAAAGATGAGAAATGTAACAGCAGCTCCTTCAAACAAGATAGTGTTTCACATCCTGGAATGTCCCCCACTTCCTCTCTTTCAGACTTTCTCTTTGATCTCTAACTAAACATCAGAATTTGGCTTTCAGAAGACTCGAAGTGCCTTTCATTTTTCTCTCAGGTGCCTAAGGAGCAATAACTGCTACATCTTACAAGAAAAAAAAATATTTCTCCTAAAAATAACTTTGGCTTCAAATGCCCCTGAAAAGAGGTTGAAATAATTTATTTTGAACTCTGAGAAGACAAAAGAATGTAATTGCATGGGTGAGCCATTACCTGCAGCAGGAAGGCAGGGACAGGGGTGGAAGAGCAGTCAATACTGATCTTGTAAAGACAATGCAGAACATTTCCGATTCATGGCTTTGTGGGAGAGGAGGTCAGAAAGAAGGCAGTCTCCTTTGAGCCACTCACAGCCTTTGCAGGATCCTGAGCATTCAGCATGCTCGGGAGCCCCTGGGGTGTGCTGTGAAGACATGCTTTCCTGTGGGTTTACCCTTTCTCTTATTAGTGCTCTGTATGCTGAAAAGATCTCATGCCTAAACAATTAATATCCTTGTTCTTTATCTAAAAATAGACTTCTGCAAATGAAAATGCACATGAAATTATAGACATTATTTTCAATTTAAAATGAAAGGATGAAGAATGACAGAAAATTGAGAGGTGTATGGTATGTGTAGAAATATGTCACACCAAAATACAACTCTATAGCATAAGGGTTACTTTAAGGGCCTGTACTTGTAGGAGCACTGAAAACCAGAAGAGATGTTTTTCTTCTAAAAGATCATTTAGATTTACAAAATTGACTTCTGTTTTAATATTTTCTCCATCAACTAGACATAGAGGGTGATTTCAAGTCACCATATCCTCTGTTGAAAGGGAAGGGTAACAGTTTAAACATGCATAAGATCACTTATTCTGGTTCCATGGGCTTTTTCTGGTCACTGTAAGTTTACCAGTTTCTCCACACCCTTCTTTGTTTTAACAAGTTCTGATTTTTTTTCTCATTTTTTTATTAAAAATTTCCATCTCCTCCCCTCCTCCTCCCCCTTCCCTCCTCTCCCTTCCACCCATACCCCCACTCCGCCCCTCTCCAAGCCAAAGAGCCATCAGGGTTCCCTTCACTATGTTAAGTCCAAGGTCCTCCCAGCTCCCCCTAAGTCCAGGAAGGTGAGCAACCAAACTGACAAGGCTCACAGTGAGCCCGTCCATGCTGTAGATTTCATGCTCATCGCCGTTGTCCTTGGTTTCTCAGTCCTCCTCCACCATCAGCCACATTCAGAGAGTCCGGTTTGGTCCCCTGTTCCATCAGTGCCATTCCAACTGGACTTGGTGGTCTCCCGTTAGATCTGCCCCACCGTCTCAAACAAGTTCTGATTTTAAGCTTGAACTCAAAGCCACTCCTGTGAGATTTATTGTGGTTCTGTGTACCTGACACTTGAATGTGAGATATATGCTATGAAACATTTTCTCTTTCTCTTTTTTATCTGATATTTAAATGGTTCCCAGCTAAAAACTCAAAATGATACCACAATGATACCTGATTCCAAATAGTCATAAGACAAAAGCTATGAGAATTTTTTATACATAAAAGTAAGAGTTCTGTAGTTAGTTTTACTATCAAGAATGATAGGGGCAATAACTAGAATGGTCCTCCCAGATATACTTTTCCAGCAGCGGAGTTAAACTATTGTGCCTAATGGGATATTAACTTGCTTTCACCAAAGATTCACTGACCAAATGAGGCAGCTTCTTTTAAACCACAGTGTTCTTCAAAATTTGGTTCCAAAACAAGTTTGCTTAGATTTTGGAGCTATTTCCTGAAAAATAAATTAACTAGTTTTTATTTAAAGAATTCATGTCTTCCTGGGTTGAGGCCTTAGACAGTTCCAAAAACAACTGAAGAGAAATAGATTTCCTCATATACACACCCAAAGAAATTTGTACTGGTATGTGATCAGTGCTCACTAAATATTCAAATTTAAAAGCACAGTAATGGATGGATTATACTTACATTCTCTCTAGTCTTTTCCTCAATCCACATAACTGTAGAATATTTACATGAACTCCAAGTCTAAAGACTGTACTTGATGCAGTGGTCCATTGTTATCTCATGAACAATGTTAGATTCTGATCTTAAATTTGTTTCCCATTTTAACATAATAGATATTTATCTCTTTCTTTATTTATTGTACATGTATGCATATAACATGTGCCATAGCATGTGTGTGGAAGTCACAGGGTAATTTGTGGAATTCAGCTATTTCCTTCTACTGTATCAGTATTAAGGATAAAATGCAAGTCTAGAAATTTGGTTGCAAGTAATAACATGCTGATTCACCTTGCCAGTCTCATTTATTTTGTCTAAATCACTCATGCAACTGTTAAATTAGGAAAGTGCTTAAAAATACCTCAACACAAAACATAAATTTTGCTGAACTTTTATTGTTCCTTCTTTTTGGGAACATAGTATAATTACATTTCTTCCTTCCCTTTCCTCTTTTTCATACATAGAAACCACTCCTTAATCTCTTTCAAATTCATGGCCTCTTTCTTCATTAATCATTGTTATATGAATATACATATACATATATATGTATATTCATAAATAAAACCTGTTTAGTCTGTGTAATGTTAATTGCATGTATGTCTTCAGGGATATAACAATAGACATACCATAGTGGATGGGAGAAAAACCATAAGACCTCAACTCTACACAAAGAACTGCTAGCATGAAATACATGTTGCTAGTGGGAGAAAATGTTTTACCCAGGAAGAATACATCCATTGGCTCTGCAATACCAAATGGTTTGTCGTAACAACAATACTTTTAATTTTATACAACGTTATAATTTTGATCCAACATCTTTCTTTTTAACAAAGGAAATTTCCACAAGAAATAAATTAGCTTCTAACTTCTTTCACTCTTTTGTACATACCATTATGATTCTTTGTTGTCTCCCTGACTTTTATTTTATTTCTTTGGATGAACTTCAAAAGGTACTTTTTGCCACAGTTCTGAAAATAGCTACTGCTATAAGGCAAACTTGCATTCCTATAAAGCACAACCCTCCCAACACACACACAAACCCCTGCATAATCAAAAATACTATGTATTTGCAATACCAATTTTTCTTGATATTTTTCATTGCAAGTCATTTAGGCAAGTCATTTAACCTTGTAAGCCTCAATTTCCTCTACTATAAAATTAGCAGTTTGGACTCTGTGATATAAATGCCCTTTTAGTAAAAACTGTCAGTGGTGACATTTCAACTGCTCTGTGAATTAATGGATAGAGTATGTGGAAGACCTAACCATCATTTCTAACTCTCTCAGATCTCATTTTGGGAAACTGTAATTTTCTTCACTTTGATCAATGAGCCAATTTGTAAATTTGGCATCTATTAGAATCATTTTTTCTTAATTTTGTCATTAGAGGTAACATTAGTAAGGACAGGTAGATCAGAAGACTACTGAATAACCTTAAGAAGGCTCAAATCTAAATCAGAGATATATACAGTTCTAGAGTAAATATAGTTCTAGAGGCCAACCTGGTCTCCTGTTCCTCAGCACCATTTAAAAGGTCTTTGAAGGGAGGTCTTGACTCCAAATGCCTCTAAGAGTTTTCCATAGCAGAAAACAGAGAAATAAATTGTAAAAGCCTCTTGAGCACCTAGTAATCAATAATTATCAGTATCACAAAAGATAATATGAGCTATGTATCTTCTGTTTGTCAAAAAACAAGAGTCTGCTATAATCTGATTTACTATGTTGATTGACACTATGTGTTGGGCCTTGCATTTTATCATCTTAAAGACAACATAATCGGATGTTTATGTTGCAAGCAAATTTCTTTACCAAGAGTAATTAGATGAATAAAAGTACTTCCCACTATTTCTAACATCATATATTTATATTTAGTAACTGTATTTTGGTGTGGGACAATGGCCTGTATTCTGTCTATTATATTTTAAACAATTGCTGATTGGCCAGTAGGCAGGCAGAAAGTATAGGCAGGACAACCAGACAGGAAGAAGAGGTGGGTCAATGAGAACAGAAGAATTCTGGAAAGAAGGAAGTCCTAGTCTGTAGTCCTGACCCAGCCACAGAAGAAGCAAGGTGTGACTGCCCCGCCAAATAAGGTACCGAGCCATGTGGCTAACATATACAAGAATAATGGGCTAATATAAGTCATAAAAGTTAATAAGAAGCCTGAGCTAATGGGCCAATCAGTTTATACTTAATATAGACTCTGTGTAATTTCTTTGGGACATAACGCATGCAGGAATTGGGCAGGACAGAAACCCTCAGACAACAGAATGGTGCCCACATGGACAACTGCATCCACATAAAACCTGACAGAGCTTGGGAAGTACCAAAAAAAAAAAAAAGAATAGAGTTAAGCACAGCTTATTGATAGCAGTATTTTCTCAGGTGGGCACATTGAAGAGAGGCTTCCTGACTCAGCTTTAGCTGTAAAACCTTGCAGCTCTTTTAACAGGCATTGCCATGAAATACTTAAATGGTGTTGATGAAAAGCTGATTGTATGTTTTTTGGTTTTCAGCCATAGCAAGAAAAAAGCATGCTGTTTTAAAATGCCAGATATCTGGGCTGTCCTGCCAGCACAAACTCTGACTCTTTCATGCAGGAAGTGCGGCTACAGAGCATTTGAGTGTGGTTTGTGAGCAGACTTTTGCAGCTTTCTTTCTGGCAGGGAACTTGAAACACCATAGAGTTTTAGCAATAAACATGAATACAGCCTGTACCTCTGCCATGAGGCTGGCATCTCAGAAAGCTAAGAAATGGACTGGATTAACCCACAAAAGCCAAGGCTTTAATCCTAGACATATTGCTTTGCAAATTAAAAACCCAATGTGGTCAGAAAAAGAGAGAGTTATACAGTAAAGAAAGATTCAAAGATGAAGAAAAATTCTAAATGGTTTACAGTGAGTTAAAATATATGCAAGTTTGGGAGAGTAAAGAAAAAGGTTAAAGTCCTTAAAATAAAAAAAAAGAGTAGTTGGGTGTGGTGGTGCACACCATTAATCCTAACACTTGGGAGAAAGAGGCAGGCAGACTTCTGTAGATTCAAGGTGTGGTGGCACATACCATTAATCCTAATATTTGGGAAACAGAGGCAGTCAGGCCTCTGTCAGTTTAAGGTGTGGTGGCACACAATTTTAATCCCAGCACTTGGGAGGCAGAGACAAGTGGATCTCTGTGAGTTCAAGGACAGTCTGGTCTACAGAGGAGTTCCAGGACAGCCAAAGATACACAGAGATCTTGTCTCAAAAAGCTAAAAATTTAAAAAATAGAGGTTAAAATAAAGCCACATAAAGATGAAAAATCCACAGAATGTCTGGATACTGTATGTTATTATGCTCTCTTTGAATTGTTTAAAAGCTGAGGAAGGAGCAACAGCTGCTAAAATATATTTGCTTATAAGAGCTGCTGAATTAATCTAAGATAGGTATTTTGAAAACACCTTGACTTTAGAATTGAAGTCAAAAGGTATGTTACTTTGGAGAAGAGGTTGTGCTTTTGAGCTATGGTTTCTACAGGAAATGAGAGGCTGTGGATTCATTCTGAGTTAAGAAAAATCAGGTTTGATCAAGGAAAACCACCTGAGAAATCTCCGATAGGAATAGATGGCCTAGATGTCTGAGTTCTTCATCCAGAACAGTTTCAAGACTGCTGCAAGATATGACCAAGACTCACAGAATACTCCAGTCAGGACTTGATCATAATTCTAAATTATCTTTAGGTCCCAATAAAGATTATCAGCACTCCCAACCAGCAGGAAGTAGCCTAGAAAACTATGACCACATTCCCCCCAAATAAATGGACTATGGAGATTTTCCTTTGGTTAGAATGTTGGTTACAAGTTGCTATGGCTAATGATCAGGAGAAAAGCTAAACAAAGTATATAAGAGTCAGAGTTCGTGCTTTTTTTTAAAAAAAAAAGAGGGGGAAGTGGGACAGGGACAATGATCTGTATTTTGTAAATTATATTCTAAATAAATGCTTATTTGTCAGTAGCCAGGCAAGAAGTATAGGTGGGATAATCAGACAGGAAGTAGAGGTGGGTCAATGAGAACAGGAGAATTCTGGAAAGAAGGAAGTCCTAGTCTGCAGTCCTGACCCAGCCACAGAAGAAGCAAGATGTAACTGGCTCACCAAATAAGGTGCCAAGCCACATGGCTAACATAGACAAGAATAATGGGCCAATATAAGTTATAAGAGTTAATAAGAAGCATGAGCTAATAGGCCAGCAGTTTATAATTAATGTAGACTCTCTTCATGATATCTCTGGGACTTAATGACTATAGGAATCAGGCAGGACAGAAAACCTCAGACAACAGTATTTGGTGGGTAGACACTTTACTCTTTGAACTTAGAATTGTTACATTTTAAAATAAGTAACTAACTTACCAAAAATACTTAAAGAGCAAAATTTTAACTATAGGTAATACATTTTCTAAAATTAAATTTTTGGTGCATAATTCTAAAGAGCATTTTAAAATATAATAAACTCTTTTTTTCAGACTTCTGCCTCCTCTTTCTACAAACAAAGCTCTAAGTTATTTCCATGCATTATGTCTGCAATAATCCAGGTATGTTGGGGATGACAGGGCTTGGGCTCATGATAGGCACTGCCTTATATGCTACCCAGAGATACCCAGAAAAATAAGGCATTATTTGCCAGAAATGTTTATTGCTCATGAAATGTTACAGATTCATAGTTTTAGGAATTGCTAGTAAAATTGTTATGAAATTTCAAGGATACTTTATGGAATAGGCCTTCATTAACATTAGAATAAAAATAACAAAGATGTTAAACTTGAAATTCAGACAAAAATGAGAATTTCTGTCTAGGAGAGTTTTGGGAAAACTCAATATGAACCAAAGAACATAGTTCTATAAATTACCATAGATTAATTTAAATGAATAATGATAGGCAAAGACAGACATTTTAAATGTGAGGTGGGACACAAGGGGTCCAAATTTGTGGAAGAGATATCATTCCATGTTTTCCAGAAAAACAATATTTCTAACTTTTAACAAAACAATAACATGGCACAGATTTGAAAGTGTTTACGCCTAAGTTACTCTGTATGGAATTATTTGGGTTGACTGTGTCTTCCAAGACTATTCTTTTCCCACATGATCTTCAGAGTCAACAGTGAGTGAGTTATAATTAGTGTGGGAACACTTTCAAATAAAAGACCAATAGTAATTAAATATCAAATATATATTTTGACTCTTCCATCAGCCTTTGAAAAGTAAAATAAGAGGAATTTTATGGAATCTAAGCTTAAGGTATATGACTCAAAGACACTGCCTTATCATTAAGAGTGTATGTAAAAATTGCTAAAGTATCATGATCAATTCAATCTGACACATTAAATGAAGATTTATACCAGGAAGTAATAGTTGACATGAATTAAAGAATGACTGAGAATTAGTAGCAGGTATTAAAGATAAATAAAGCACAAGGTATATATACACAAACACGTATCACAAAATTCTTCAATACTTCAATAGTAGTTGCAAGCCATTTTCTGGGGAAAGAAGGATGAGAAAATAAAATAAGAAAATAAAAGAGTAATAGTAAAGTTAGAGATAGATGAAATCCACAAGATGGAACCAAATCTGTGAACTGTGGGAAAAAGTTCCAGGCATAACAGCATGAAAAAAGATATATTAGTTCACTGAATTATGATAAAATCCTTAGCAAAGTAAGTGATCTTGAAAATTAAAATAGAGAGATAGATTAAAAATATATATGCTCAGTAATATAAAATATTAAAACATGAATCTACCATATTTTATTTTCTATTCATCAATTGGACATTTATACTTCTTCTAGTTTCTGACTGTTATGAGTAGAACATCAATGAACATGGACAAGCAAGTGTTATTGTAGATGTATATGGAATAATTTGGGAATGTACACAACAGTGGTATAGCTGGATCTTGAAGTAGAAGTATTCCATTTCTGTGGACTACCACAGTGATTCTCATAGTGACTGTACAAGTTTGCACTCCCACCAGGAATAGATCATTTATATCTTCACCAACATTTACTGCCATTTCTTTTACAGATTTTCACAATACTGAATTAGATAAGATGAAATCCCAAGTAGTTTTTATTTTAATTTCCTATGGCTAAGGTATTTCACAACTTTTAAGTGCTTCTCAGTAACTTGTGTTTCACCATTTGAGAACTCTGATTAGTTATATAACACAGATTTAATTATGTTATTTGGTTTTATTTGTATTATTTGTTTCTGTTCAGTTGGTTTTGTCTTTGTGATATATACATATATATCACATATATATATATATTTTACATATATATATATATATATATATATATAATCTTGTCATAAGCAAGAAGGTAGATTCATGTAGTTAGTATAACAAAATTTATATTTTATTATGCTGAGGTACAAGGTTCACACTCTAAGTTCTTTACTATCGTCCTAAGCCTATGTTACCTGTCTTAACTGAATGTCAGGTCCAGTCTCTATTAGAAGTCTTTTGACTGAGGTTCAGGATTCTGTTGGAGACTCTCTAGTCACAGGACAGATCAAAGTGGCATCTCTCCAGAAGTGTTCTTTGTTTATATACTGTCTAGTGGACATCATGGCATTCTAAGACTTGTTTGATTATCTTGAGTTAGTGTTGTCACTGAGTCTGAGCTCAGGTTGTCAGGTGTAGTCTTGGTGTATAGAGAGGATATTGACTGAACTATATTTACATGTCTAAAAGGCAATTTTTACTACACTCATTATACTAACTCTATCAAATATGTAATTGATAAGTTTCCTCCATTCTACAGTTAGTCTTTCTGACAAAATACCGCTGATTCACATGCTCACTGGGAGAGATTGTAGTATTATGCACATAACCTGCACATGTTCAGGCCAGACAGTGTTCCAGCACTGAGATGGAGAACATATCTGAGGTTCTAATGTGAACCACAAAGTTATTTACATTGATACCTCTGGGAAACAGAAAATCAGATTTCTGCAATGGAGTATCACTAGGCACTTCACCTTAGTTCAGGGAAGGCCCCACGGTCAGGGTTATTGACCATCTCAAATAACTCTGTGTTTTTTGTTTGTTTTGTTTTGTTTTTGTTATTTTTGGTGGGTTATTTTTTGGCTAATTTGTCTCAATTTTTATTTTTTTTATTTTGTATATTTAAGAGAGATAATATAGCTTGGTATTGAATAAAAACTTTAAAGAAAAATATATCTTGGATGAAAGAATGAAAGAGATGATTCAGTGCTTTTAGTCAGAGTAAATGTGATGTTTCTTTGACTTAGGAAAATGAAAATAGCAAGCATGAACTGAATTTGGGATGTTGAACTGCAAGTACTTATAGAAAGTTTAAAATGGGAGAAAGAGTACATCATTGTAGGCTGAAAATTTTTAGATGGGTTAAATTCTGAAAAATCAATCAAACCTATAATATAATTGGAAGTGATCCTTGAGTGGTACTATTCACATACCAACAACTGGATCTCAGCCATTAATATGAAAGAGGCACACATCTAAGAAAGAAATAGCTACTGCTTTTATTTAGAAAGAATAACCTAAATCAGTAGAGCCAGCTCAGACAAAAGAAGCAGAAACAATACCATTGGAAGTGAAGAGTATGTTCCTTTTATATAATGTTGCTGGAATTATAGAGGTGTCCGTAAACTATGTACATGCACACATGTGGAATAGAGATCAGGGTAAACAGTTTTTACCTAATTGTTATAACTTTCAAATAAAGAAGGTTTAGATCAGCAGCAACCCATGTAATTAGAAAGAAATATATTTAAATGGCTAAAAGTGAAGGTATAAAATAGGGTAAGAGTATTAAAATAAATTAACTTTTAATTACCTGTGAGATATTTTAGGTAGAACTACTTGCTGCACAAGGCCTAATGCTCTGTATAATGCCCCAGAAAGAGCTGAGTTGACTCCCAAAGTTGTCTTCAGCCTTCCACACATACACTATGTCACACATCTACCTATATATCACATATCACACACACACACACACACACACACACACGCATGTCATATATACAGAATATTTACATCTCTCCCTTCCCTTTAATCTCTCCAAGTCCTCCTATATAACACCTACTTGATCTTTTTCAAATACATGGCTCCTACTTTTAAAATTATTTTTGTTACATATGTGTATATTTAAAGATAATGACTCAATTATAAGTTTAGCTCAGTAGAAGGTTAAAAAAACTGAACTTTGAAGTTCAACTCTGTCCTAAATCCCAAATTTTCCTTTTAATTGGTCATGACTCTAGGCAAGTGATTTAACCTTCTATAACTAGATATCCATAGTAATTCATTTGTAGATTATTATAAGAATGAACTAGATCACATAATTAATATATCTCCAAAGACTGAGAAAATAATCAAGAATTAATAGAGGATTCTTACAAATTATAGAGATTCTTATTGTAATGCCCACTTATATATGCCAAATTAATAACCTGTGGATATATGTCTATCTTTTATGATTACTGGGTGTTTTCCTAGGCCCTGGATGGAATAAAATAGTCAAGAAAAATCATACTTCCTGTCATATTGTCACTATTATAATTGCAGAGTTTCAGCAAATCTCAGTTAATTTTGAAAATATGAATATGAATATATTTCCAACATGTTGTTGCAGTCCTGGAAGTGGAATATACGAAAGCTATGATCAGTAGTTAAGTATAAAGGTGGGAGCAGCCAGGCATACCTATATGCCTGGTTTTCAGGATGCTAGAATGTTTGTGCCCATGTAGTCCTACTTAAATACCACTGCTTGTAGCAAATCAGAAAGGGAAAACTATGGCCTATGGTTGGAGCTTATAATTTGTTTGCTCCACCATAGGCTAAATCTGGTATGTCTTCAATATCTGATATCTGATTAAATTTAAACACTGATACACTCAGGATGGTCCTAGAACCAGAAAACGAAAAAATGTAATCCCTGCCTTAAAGTGCCCATGATTGATACACAGCTACAAACTAAAGAAGCAGTGTTTCCCAGATGAGAAAAGGAAACACACATGAACACAGAAAACTGAAAGCAATAGTCCCAGTTACAAACAATGGTAATGTTGGTTAGCAGTGTCTATGGTCTGAGCACAGTAAGACCAGACACTGCAGATGTGTAAAAGCATTGAGCTGCACTACAAGCAGTTAGAAAACCATCAACCTTGACTTTAGAGTCATATGCACTGGAGCAGCCACACTTTGATCTTTTGTACATAGTCATCTAATCAAACCTGGGGCCAAGTAAAAGTTTAATAGGTTATAAATTACTTCCATTATAGGCCAAAATATTTATAGGATAGTACTACTTTATAGTCCTGGTAAAGAAATTTTCTTTTTATGTGGTCATAAAATTGTGTTCATATCACCAATAATTTAAAGTAATGATACTGCATGCAACAGCTATTATTGCAATACATAATTTTAGTGTACCAATAATTAAACAACACTTGAAGTTATTTTAATACTTCTGTCATGTATGTCTAAAGTGAGCTGCCTTTTACATCCAAAGCCTCACTTTTCTTCTTTATTTGAACCATTTTCCAAGATAAGTGTTTCAAACAAGCATATTATAGTTAGAGTTCAGTGTATTCAGCTCAAATTCTATTCTTTATGTACTGGTTGTTCAGAAAAGAATGGTAATCTATAAAAGTAAGAATGGCTTGTTCTGGAGCCAAGGGTTTCTGACTGTAATATATAAACTGACAGCATCAGTCATACTAGGAACCTTGCTATAGTGAAATTCTCAACCCACACCTATAGACCAACTGATATCAGCAAACCCTAATGATAGAACTCTGAAATCAGCAGTGTTTAAACAAGCTTATGGGTTTCCAAGGTACACTTTAGAGTGTCATTGAGGACTCTATCAGAAGCCCATAGGTATTCTATGCAAGCAAATCCTCTCTAATACTATTTATATACATGCTTTAGGCCATATGACAGAAAACCTAAAAATTGCTTGAAAACTCAGATGCTTCTAATTCCTAAAAGGAATAATGCATGTTCCCTTAATTTCTCTAATTATATATTATGTTTCAAATGCTGAAATAGTTATTTCTCTTAAAGACAACTCAATCAAGTCTGACAAAGAGTTGTTTATTAAATTTTACTGTGAAACACTCCTGTAAAATCTCTTGTACTGAAAGGACATGGTAAGGTTTCTGGAAGAAATCAGCAGTGGTCCCAGGTCTCCACATCCATCATACACTTTCAGGCTATCCATCACCCTCCTAACACCTGGGACCAACCCGTTTGCAACCTATCTGACAGTAAAACATTCTAGAATGGAAAAAATTATAGTTTTCTTTTATAATTTTATTTTTTTAGCAGTCTGGTTTACTTTGCATCCTGAAATTTCAGGCTCCTAATTTACAGTATATACAGCTGTAGATATTTTTCTCTTCCTGAGAGTTATGAGCTATAACAAATGACCAGATCCTAAAGTTTCCATTAAAATAATGTTTCTATTATTAGACTGAAAATAAATAAGCAATGGCTCCAAGGAAAGACTGAACCCAGATATTAGACTTCCCTGAATGCACTTGGCTAACCTTCATAACATGGCAAATACCCACTCGTCGTATAATGGTAAATGGAGATATATGCATAATTAAACAAATGGAGGCCTGAAAATAAACTGTTAAAGCTCGTGGTTGAAGGGCATCCTCATAGTTTAACGATGATTGTGCTGTTTGCCTAATAATTGTGCACCATTTAGAAAAGCAGCATTATTTGTAATAGCCAGATCCTGGAAACAACCTAGATGCCCTTCAGTGGAAGAATGGATGAAGAAACTGTGGAATATATACATGCTAGATACTACTCAGCGGTAAAAAAACAATGACATCTTGAATTTTGGAGGCAAATGGATGGAAATAGAAAACACTATTCTGAGTGAGGTAACCTAGACCCAAAAAGATGAACATGGGATGTACTCACTCATAATCGTTTTTAGCCCTAATTAAAGGAAATCGAGCCTATATTTTGGGATGTTTGAGAAGATAATAAGAAGGTGAACTCCCAAAAGAAGATATAGTAAACCTCCTGGATATTGGAAGTAGACACGATCGCCAGGCAAAAATTGGGAACTTGAGGGTTGGGCGAGACACTGCCAAGGGAAGATGGGGAGAGAAAAGCGTGAAGGGGAGAATGGGGGGAACTCGGAGGAATGGGATGCTTGGGATACAGGAAGGGGTGGATATGGGAGCAGGGAAGCATATATCTTAATTTAGGGAGCCACCTGAGGGTTGTCAAGAGACTTGACCCTAGAGGGGTTCCCAGGTTTCCAGGGAGACGCCCCCGTTAGTTCCTTGGGCAGCTGAGGAGAGGGAGCCTGAAAAGGCCAGTTCCTATAGCCATACTGATTAATTTCTTGCATATCACCATAGAACCTCCACCTGGCGATAGATGAAGAAAATGACAGAGTCCCACATTGGAGCACCGGACTGAGCTCCCAAGGTCCTGATGAGGAGCAGAAGGAGAGAGAACATGAGAAAGAAAGTCAGGACCATGAGGGAACCTCCACCTGGCGATAGATGAAGAAAATGACTGAGCCCCACATTGGAGCACTGGACTGAGCTCCCAAGGTCCTGATGAGGAGCAGAAGGAGAGAGAACATGAGAAAGAAAGTCAGGAACGTGAGGGGTGCGTTCACTCATGGAGATGGTGGGACAGAACTAATGGGAGATCACCAACTCCAGTTGGAATGGGACTGATGGATCATGCGACCAAACCCGTCTCTCTGAATGTGGCCAACAGTGGGGGCTGACTGAGAAGCAAAGGACAATGGCACTGGGCTCTGATTCTTCTGCATGGACGGGCTCTAAGGGAGCCTTCTCAGCTTGGTCGATCACCTTCCTGGACCTGGGGGAGTTGGAGGGACCTGGTCTTAGCATAGAGTAGGGAACCCTGATGGCTCCTTGGCCTTGAGAGGGAGGGAGGGGAGGTATGGGGGAGGGGAGGGAAGGGAAGGGGTGAGAAGAGGGGAGGGAAGGGGGGAGGAGGAGGGAGGACATGGAGGAGGAGGGGGAGGAGATGGAAATTTTTAAATATAAAAAAATAAACCATGAAAAAAATGAACTATAAAAAAAAGAAAAGAAAAGCACAGTGATTTTGAATTAACACTTGATACACATTACCTTTAATTACTTAGACAGCCTTGCTTAAAAGAGTCCATGTATAATTGTGAGAGTGTACATATGTGTTTCAGAACAAAGTCATTTTCAGATCTCAGAGAGTGATGAACTTTTCTGCTAAAAATACTCGAAATCCAGTTCAAATTTCTGAGACGGCAAGCCAGAATAGGAGAAATGTATGTTGGGAAATGTAAGACAGACAATGACAACCAATGGCATTTCTGTATATTATATGAGAAAGGATACATACTTTATTAGTAATAGAAAACAGCTGATATTATGTAGAACCCCACAAGAAAAGAATTTTCCTAACTGATGAGCATAGGCTTATCAGATGGAATTCTATGAAAATCTTCCCATCAGGCAATCACTAACCCTGCTGCATGGGACAATAAGTATTTGCCATCTCTTGATATATTGGCTTAACTGGTAGTGTGCAAGGTTAAAAATGATTGACTTTCATGGCTTATTTACTTTGTTTCAATAATACTCTATAGCCATCTGGGCTACATCAAAGCAGTCAAGTCCACCAAAAATCATGCAGGAGTAATGTTCAACTTCATTACCTACCAATTACTGTTCAAATACTTAGTTATATTGTGACACTGTTAGTGACTTAGCATGGGCCACCCTACCTTAGCTGGGAAGTGTGCTGTGTGACTCAGGACAAGTACTCCCAAAGTGGAGCGCAATTCAAAGAGTTTTCTTGGACAGACACTATGCATTTTCTCATTTTTAACCCCTTCTCTTTTACCATTATTTTGCTTCTTACAGTTAAATAAGTTATGAACACTGATCAGTGACTTGGCCTACACAAGGCTGAACATGTCTACAGTCATGGATGGTGAAAGGCTCACAAGCCACATCCATCCTTACTGAAATATTGATGACCGATGAATTTGCTGGGAGGGCAGAGTCATCCTCATCTCTGTACACACTGATGTACCCACTCAAAATCACTTCAGAGTTTCAAACCTATACTAGCATGTGACCCTAGTTAAATGGTGTTGACTCACACACACCAAAATCTATGGGTATAAGAAAGGGAATTTCAGGAGATGTCAAGTGACAAAGATGGGGCCAGAGATAAGAAAGAGTAGAAGTGATAATAATAATAATAAATTCATTGTATGCACAGATGGATGGCCAAAGGATAAATTAATTAATATAAACTTGTGTAGTTATTTAAGGTATAAAAATTGGCCCCAGCAAGGAGAAGTGGTTAAGATCTCCTGGGTAACCTGGGAGGAGGAGTAGAAGGGGAGAGGATGGGGGATGGTAACATGATTGGATTAAGATAACACAGTTGTGGAGACATTAGAGAAGGAGAGCATGAAAGAGAAATCTTAATAGAAGAAGCCATTGTGGGTTTAAGGAGAAACCTGGTGCTAGGTAAATGCCCAGGAATCCAAAAGAATAACTCCCAGATAAGACTCCTCACAATAGTGGAAAGGGTGCCTGAACTGGTCTTCCCCTTTAATTAGATTAATGACTACCCTAATTGGCATCATAGAACCTACATCCAGTAACTGGTGGAGGAAGGCAGATGCAGCAATCCACAGCTCTGGGAGTTCAGTAGAAGGGAGGGAAGTGTGTTCAAATTAAAAAGGAGGGCGTCAAAAGCATGATGGTAAAAAACCAGAGAGGCAGCTGACCTGAGCTAGCTAGAACTCACAGACCCGGAACCTGCATGAACTAAACTAGGCTCTCTGAATGTGAGTGACAGTTTTGTGGCTTGATGTTATTGGGTGGGGAACCCTGGCAGTAGGACAAGGACTTATTCTGGCTACATGAACTGGCTTTTTGGAGCCCATTCCCTATGGTGGGATACTTTGCTCAGCCTTGATGATATGCCAGATTTTGTTGACTTACCAATGGAGACCTTATCCTCTGAGGAGTAGAGGTGGTTAGGGGGAAGGGGGGCCATGGAGAAGAGGAGGAAGGGGAACTTAGATTGGTATGCAAAATGAAAAAATATTTTAATAAAAATTCTCTGGTAAGCTTCTCATAAAAACCTGAACTCATGGTCTTACCTTCAAAGACTGTATTGTTAGTCTCATCCTCACATTCCATGAGAACATTCTTTTAGAAGCGCAAAACATATCTCCCTGAGAAGGAACCTATGAGCTCTCTGCATTCTCAGCTGCTCAACAGAAGCTGTAACCTATGTCCCAAGGATGCAGAAGCCAGTGACCTTTCCTTATCAATCTCAGCTGAGTTTCTTGCACACCTGCTGACCCCTGCATACCTGCCTTGACAAACACCTGCAGTAGGTAATGCTGTTTTTTTCCTGCCAAGTCACTGACCCTGAAATCCACAGAGAAAGTGATGACAGGCCAAGAACCCAACACAGATATATTTTGTAACCAAAACATTCACAGTCAAGTCTAAAATTTCCCAGCTTCATCATTTCCTTTAACATACAAGTAAAAAAAAAAATTAGAACACATTCCATTCATCCCCATTTACAAACTTTGTAAGGACTAACAAAGCCAGTTCCATAAGGAATATGGCTCCTTGGGTACCTCCCCTGTGACACTTATTCTCTATGTCTGTTCCTTGACAGCCACCATCCTCTCAATGAGTTCTGAGTTTCCAAAGCTTTACCTAAAACCTTTCCTATGGAAAGGGCTCTGTTCTTTTATTAACTCCCCCAGAGAGTGGATGTTAGGAGGCCAGCACCTCACCATGATGGGAGATCAGGTTTGCTAATAGATTTGGTAATAAATGAAGTAAGTTATTAAAAATGACTTCCTACTAGATGTTAGGTCAGCTAATTCATGCAAATCCTGATGCAGATCTTTAAAGATAGCACATTTCTAGTTGTGAAATATCTGTCAAAGATTAACTATTGCCATCATAATTTGCCAAATTTAGGGTAAATTTATAAACATATTTGTGGCAAAGAAGCCATTAAAATCACAGGTTGACATGATTCATTAATGATGCTATCATTTTATAATAAATATTGGTCCTGACTATAATAACAACCAAACTATTGTTATGAAAGAAACTAAGGTTGGTTGGTCAGAAATATGATAAAATAATTATTTTTATATAGAACCTATAACATTTTATAGATAAAGTCTCTTTGGAAAATAATATAGAAATATACATGAAAAATTAAATGCATAAAATTATCATGATCTAGTTTAAATAAATACATATTCATGTATATAATTGAGTTTTTTAAATGACATATATATGTACATGACTTAGTTTAAAAAGTCCTTCCATTCAGAAAAGCTCATGGCTTCTTGCTATTTTCTGCAAATTACAGAGAACATTGGCACTGGTTCTGGTGAACATCCCCAGTGCCCTTCTGCTTGATATTCAGAGCTTTTCTAGGGGCTTGGTCCTCCACTGTCAGGCAGAAAATCCACTGGATAGTCATGCTGCTTCTAGCATCAGAGAAGAAAGGAAGGGAGGTGAAGTGAGGGTAAAAGGAGGGGAATGAAAAGAGGAGGATAGGAGAGAAGAGGAGAGGAGGGAGAGATAGCCTCTGAGGACCAAACAGCCGTACAAAGTCTTTCTATGACAGGACTTCATGTTACCTTTGAGTCTGAGGAAAAATGCTAAAGAGCCAAAGGCTCTATTTGAACCTATAATTTTTTGTTAGGTGGTAGATGATGACCACATAATTTATACCTGCATCTCCTATAGATGATATGGTTTGAACGTAAAATGTCTGCCACAGCATGGCATGTTTAAACATTTCGTCCCAGCTAGTTATGCTGACTTGGAAGTTTATGGTATATTGGGGAAGTAAAGCCTAACCAGAGGAAATACATTATTGTGGGGAAAAGCTTGGGGTTTATAATTGAGCCCTGCTTCTAACCAAGATTTTTCTCTGCTTCCTGAAGATACAACAAGATGTAACAAGCTACTTCATACTTCCCCTGACACAGCCAGGACCCATTTCCACTGCCTCTGCTGTGTTCCTCTCCTCTCAAACTACGAACTAAAACAAATGTTCCTCCACCAGACTTGCTTCTGCCAAGCACTTTCTCTCAGTGACAAGGATAACTAATCTAGAAAATCATCAATTTTAGTAATTATCAACATGTATTAAAATGAAGGCAAGCTACTCTCTTATGTACCATTTCTTGCTGACTTTAAAGTGACACATGTAAAAATATATACACATCCCTAAGTCCTAAATCATGGTACTCAGAAGGAAAATGTTTTCTTCTCTAACTTTCCTCAACAGTGGCAACTATTTCAATGTATTCAACTATGCTAAATGCAGAAAACAATCAGTTAAAGTGTCTAGCAAGACAATTCATGTTAAAGGGTCTTGCTGCCAAGACTGATGACCTGAGTTTGATTTCCAGGACCCACATGGTAGAAGAGTGATAGATTCCCAAAAGTGGTCCTCTGACCTCTATACATGCCCTTGAGAGCTGGAGATATGGTTGTCATGTAACACTGAGCACCACAAAATTGAACTTTGAAGAAAATAATCATTGAGAAGTTATCTTATCATTAAACATTACAAATAAACCTAACATTAAAAAATAATGGTAGTATCACTACTGCTTTTTTTCAATGATCTTCTGAGGCTGACCTCAGAAGGGAGATATATTTATCTGCCTGCAGTCATCTACACAAGGGCCCCATATAATTCAGCACTACAGATGAAAATACCCATGTATGTTGGCAACAGACATTTGCACACATAACCTCTAAGATCTCTTATCCTTTTCTGCCTATGTAAAAAGCTCCTTTGGAAACAGTTGCCATGGTAACAGTCCCAGTGGCAGCATCTTGTAGCAACAACACATAGAGCCTTGAGAAAAAAATCCCAGCAAGCTGAGGTAAGTAAACGCTATACTGGAAATGACAGATAAATAATAGAAATATTTGCTTTGGGAAAACACACCTATCATGTGTTTTTAAATGTGCATCTCCTTTTCTGCATCTTAAGTTCTTTATGTATCATGGGAGAAATACAGAATATTTTTTATTTCCAGTCCTATACTGCTGATAGCTTCCCACAGCTGTCTGCATTTCCTTGTGGTGTCTGAGCCATGTGATAGCAGATCAGAAAGGGATCTTGCACCTATACAAGAGAAGTGTCCACTAAAACATGTAAAGGGCCTGGTGCTTTTTTTTATTAGCCCAAAATAAAGTCAAACAAGTCCTCAGTCAATGGTGCATTTGCAGAACATGACGTCCTGAAGTCATAACTAGGACAGTGTTGGAGGAGGGGAATCTGCTAGTTATTTCCTGGCTGCTCAAACCCAAAATAATCACACAAAACTGTATTAATTAAATTACTGCTTGACCCGTTAGCTCTAGCTTCTTATTGGCTAACCCCCCATTTCTATTAGTCTGTATCGCCACGTGGATGAGGATTACCGGGTAAACTTCCCAGCATCTGTCTCTGGCAGGCTAAATGGCTTCTCCCCAACTCTGCCTCCTTTTTCCCAGAACTCAGCTTAGTTTTCCCTGTTTAGCTCTGTTCCTCTATAGTTCTGCTATAGGCCCAAAGCAGTTCCTTTATTTATCAATAGCAATCATAGTATACAGAGGAAAATCCCACATCACCTCTCCTTTTCTGTTGAAATAAAAAGGAAGCATTTAACTTTAACATAGTAAAATTACATATAACAAAACAGGTATCAAGCAAAAATTACAGTTATCATATTTATATCTACTTTATCTTTATCATATTTAAGGAAAATTATATTTACAAGTACATATTCTTCAACTGTATCAAAGACTTCAGAAAGATATAATATTACCTAAGTAATTAATAAGTTCATTATAAGCTACTTCCAAAATTCTAGAATGGACAGAAACATCTTACTGCCTGGATAGTCACCCAAAGATTTTCTGTACCACTGGGCCATCCATCTTCAGCCCACAGGCCCATAGTATCTTGCAGACTTTTCCACGAAACAGGAAATTTCAAAGACATGTCTACCTATATTGCCTGCTTGCCAATCACTTTCTTCTGTGTCCTGCAGAATGTCTGGAAGACTCTTTCATGAAGCAGGAACCCTGGAGGATTGTCTAACCTTTAGGCAAGTTTAGTAGTCATTTCTCTGTGGATTCTGAATGTTCAGTTTATTAAGCAGTCCAGGCAATAGCATTTTCTTGCCCAAATGGCTAACCAACTCCATAAAGAGCCTCTTCAATGCTCATTTTCCTCTTGAAGTTATTGGTGCTACCAGGAGCAGACTTGTCTCATTATCATGTAAAGTTCAGAGTTATTAAAGCATTCTAAATGCCATATACTGAAGGTATTTGAAATGTTTGGAGAATACTTATATATCTGAAATATATCTCTGTAAATCTAGAAAATCTAACTAACATGACTATAAGCTTGACTACTATAAATGATTATCTATTAGCCTATATTTCTTAATTATACATTACATTTTTAAATGAGCTGGACAAACACAATACATTCATCAAGAGCAAAAATATACATATAACAATATTGACCTTAAATTTGATCAATAAACCAAGATCCATACCAATGCAAATCTCTATAACATATCCCCCTTTAAATGTAAAAGAATATCTATAGACAATATTTGGGAATATGAGCATAATTATTCTCCAAACTACTTCCTGCTTTTTTTGGGGGGGGGTGTGAAATAATTTTTGAGAGGTATTCAAGGTAATCTTTCAGGAGGTCTTGGTCCATCAAACAACACTAGTCTGGAAGGATTCCACAGGTTCTCATTCTCTGTGTAGACAAAAGAAGAACCTCTTTTCCAAAGCAACATATCCTTAGACTCAAATTCCAAAGTCAAGATACCTTTAAAGTATATCTGTTGGTTACTTAGCTCCTTCACAGTTAAAAATTCAAAGAAAACATAATAATATACATAATCCAAATTTTTTGTGAATTTTCCATCTTTATGTGGCTTATTTTTCTTTACTCCTTTTATGACTTACTCTGTCTCTTTAAAGACTGTTTTTTTTTCATTTTATGATTTTCTATTTTTTTTCTCTCTCAAGCCTATGTACATTTATCCAACACTGTGACCCATTTAGAGGTCTTTTTTAAATCTGGATGTGTCTTTATTACATATCTATAATGGTTTTCTGACCAGAAGCACTTCTTAAAATGCCAAGTGCTTAAGAATCTAAGCTGCAATATTGCTAGAATATATACAGTACTTTCTTCTTGCTTTGCCCATTTCAACATGGTGAGCTGCTTGCCACTTCCGAGAGCCATGCACAATGCCCCATCTCTAGGCAGAGAGCAAGTTCATGTTGCCATCAAGAAAGCTGTAGCACATTGCTCACAAATCCCATTCAAATGCTCGGTCTCCTGAAAGTGCCAGAGGTCATACTGGCAGCACGGCCCAGAAAGCTGGAATTTCAAAATGGTGTGGCTTTTTGTTTTCTGCTACTGCTGAATCAGGAAAACCTCTCTTAAAGTAGCTGTGGCATGCCACCAGCAAATAGCAAGAAGTTGTGTTAAACTCTGTATTTTTGTATCTAGAATTCCTTTTCAAGCCCTCTTGAGTTTTAAGTGGATTTTAATCAACCACGTTGGTGCCAATTTGTAGTAAGGAGACCTGAAGTCATAACTGTAGGACTGTTTATCAATGACTAAGGATTTAATGGATATCTACCACATGTTCTCACCCGCCAGAAGAAACAACTGCATCCCATTCCCTTTCATTGTAAACTTTAACAACTAATTGGTGAGATTAACTGAAGCATATAAAAATGATGGTAAAATATTAAGTGCTAAAGTCATGGCATTATAGAACACCATCTGTACAGTAATGGAATTACAAAGTTGTGGCATCATGCCAATGTTTCTGCAATGTAATTCATCTGAAGTGCTCTGACCCTTCCCAAGCTCATGGTTTCCAAAGGTTGTGGAATTTCTAGATTCAAAGGGTTGGTGGTTTGAGAACCTGCCAATTGCAGCCCAGGAGTTCTGGGTGAGGCATAAGTGAGATTCTGGGAGTCCTGATCTAGAATCGGTTCTCCTTCTTAGAACAAATATCCTGATGTTGGATACTTTCCAACAGGGATCTTTTTCTAACATAGAGATGAAGCCATTACTTCCCCTGGTTTTGTTTCCCAGGCCTGTACCCAGCAAGCCCCTTTCATATATTTTGCTACATTAGTGCTCTCCACACCTGAGCTCTCACAACTCCAACTGCAGCCAGCACAGTGTTTTCAAATGCTCATGTCCTTGGAGACTAATTAGCCTCCAGTTCTGCAAGGTGAAAACTGCAGCAAAGGCCTCTATATCATCACTGATAAATCAAGCAAACTGATGTAAATCAGCAGAGCTAAGAAGCAAATACTCAGCTTTTCCAAATTCAATTGAGGATCTTCCTTGACATCTGAGGCTTGATTTCTTTCAGCAGAGATGACAGCCTTAAAACTGCTTTTGCAGTGCCAAGTGGAATGAATATAAAAAATGATTCAGGGCATCATTTACGTATCACACAGACACTTCAAGCTGGAAAGCTTGTTGCTTAGTAAAGAAAATACAAATAAAGTGGGTCTTCAGGGATTGGCCCAGGGCCACTTCAGCTTCCTATGGTAGGTGCTAGTTGGCTAATTAAGCAGTGATGTGCCTGAGAAAAGTTAAGGGAAAGAGCAGAGTTCAGTGAAGCAGCTGTTTTTCTGCTCACTGTTCTCCACTTATCACCTCTTACCATGAGACACTGCTTAGAGCAACCAGAAGCAGTGATTGTGCAAATTAATTTCTTTCAAACACCAAAGCAATGTTGAGTTGAAGGGAGGAGGTGGTAGGAATAGAAACAGGGTCAAAATAATCAAAAGTGCTTGGTGATAAAAAAAAAAACAGCCCTTACAACTACATAACAACTCTTAAACAGGTGTTGCCAGAAGTAGAACAAGTCTGCTAAATTTCATTTATTTATAATATTGAGCCTTACTTGGCTTGCATTCCTTTCTTACATCCTGGTGTTTCATCCTCTTACAGTACCATTACCTATGTGTAACATAGTGCTTGATTTCACTATAGCTATTCAACAAACATTTGCTAAACTTCCTAGTTAGGGTTAGTATTGCTGTGATGAAATAATATGATCAAAATCAATTTAGGGAGAAAGGGGTTTGTTTGGCTTACACTTCCACATCATAGACGATCACTAAAGAAAGTCAGAACGAAACCTAAAACAGGGCAGAAATTTGGAGGCACAGTTGATGCAGAGGCCATAGAGGGGTACTGCTAACTGATTTGCTTTTAATGGTTTCTCAGTTTGCTTGCTTATAGAATTCTGAACCAATAGCAAAGGGATGGCAGCATCCACAAAGGGCCTCTCTCTCTCTGTCTCTCTCTCCCTTTCTCTCTCTCTCATCAATTACTAATTAAGAAAGTACTACACAGGCTTGCCTATAGTCCAATCTTATGGAGGCATTTTCTCAGTTGAGAATCTCTTCTTTTAGATAACTATAGCTTATGTTGACATGAATGTATTTAGCACACTAAATAAAATATTGGTTAAATCCACAGATAATAATCTTGATTTTATATGTTCATTTGTATTTATAAACATGGAGAAAGAACAATGAAAATGTGGGGAAGAGAATTTATTTACAACCATAATAGTTTAATTTAATGTTGTAAATGTGGTTCTGTTAAGCAAGAACTACAGGACCTTCATTAAATCATCATTTAAGCTGCACGTTTTCAGGAGAAAGGAAAGGCTTCATAGTAGCAACAGCCCTTTGTAAAACAAGCCCAGTCCCAAAATCATCAGCTGAAAACAATTATGACTTACAGATATTTGGTTATGAGAATTTAATTTTCCTAATGTTGTATAGAAAGTAAGCTAGAGAAGTGGACTCTAAATCAAGGCAATGTGACTCATAATACTATTTCCTCACTCTTCACTGACACATATAGCCATACTTATCCCTCCCCAACACCAAGGCTAGGATACAGTTTACATGAAGGCTGTGGAGGGTGATAAATTAAACACATCCCTCAAAGACTCCCCATCTACTGAACTCCTTTGATGAAAATGTACAGTGGGTTTTTGTACCACTTGAAGTGAAGGCTGCCCCATGCTCATTCCTCCCTATTCCTTCCATTATTGCTGTCTTTCAGGATTTGTTGATACGTCTCTTACAAATATCTTAGCTAAGGGAGCTTGCCAATGAGTTGTAGTGTAGTTCTGAGTATAAAGTCAAAATAATTAAAAGAATCTGGAAGAGGTATTTGGCACTGATACTCACAGTATAAATATTCAAAGTTTCAAAAGAAGGGAACATTCCCATAGGCATTGATAGACAAATGAATAAGTCAAATATGTTCTAAAGAAATATCAATATATCGATATCATTCATATATTGATCTTAAAATAAGGACAATCTGATGGACAAAGGTTATAATATGGTCAAACTCTTATAAAATGCTAAGTGAAATAAGCTGTCATTAAAAGACTATATTGTATGAATAAAATTATACAAAGTATGCCATGTGGGCAAATTCATAAGGACAAGATCAAGAATTGTGGTTGTTGCCGGGCGGTGGTGGCGCACGCCTTTAATCCCAGCACTCGGGAGGCAGAGGCAGGCGGATCTCTGTGAGTTCGAGACCAGCCTGGTCTACAAGAGCTAGCTCCAGGACAGGCTCTAAAGCTGCAGAGAAACCCTGTCTCGATAAACCAAAAAAAAAAAAAAAAAAAAAGAATTGTGGTTGTTAAAGGTTAAGATAGTACAGAATAAGACAATATTGTTAAACAGTTATAGAATACTCTCTTTTCATTATGAAGTATTTTGAATATTATTTATACAACCATTTGAATATATGAACAGTAAGGACCTACACTCTTAAATGTGAAGAAGATGATGATTCTGAGTTTCCCCATGTGAATTATAGAAAACATAACTATTTGAAATTAAATTATATTTTAAAAGTTTCAAATCAAAATTCATACCAAAATGCTCTTATGACTGGTTTACATAGGTTAGTAAATATTCATTTTCTGGTTTCAGACACTTGACACTAGTCCACAGAATAACTATTGTTTTGAATAAAGTCATACAGAATCTCCAATTCAAAGTGACATGACACTTGCTGAAATGATTAGTGAAATAAATTATTGTTCTAGGCCTGGTTACACCTATCATGTAGCAAATTATGGTATAGAGTAATGAACTTATCTGCCAACATTGTCCTT
Source organism: Arvicola amphibius (assembly GCF_903992535.2). NCBI lineage: Eukaryota > Metazoa > Chordata > Mammalia > Rodentia > Cricetidae > Arvicola > Arvicola amphibius. Next base: position 111,511,413 of record NC_052058.2, on the reverse strand, counting down.
TTTCTTTCCTCTGTTCTCAGACTATTCAATGAAACATTGCTTGTCTTCTGCTGCACAAACATCTTTCAGTCTTGATTCCTTACTACTTTCTTCCAGAAATTATGAATGATTGCTAGAATAAGTTAGGTAACTATAAGAAAAGAAGTGCCACTCAGTATGTGCCCATTATATAACTGAATGTCTGATAACTACATACTCTATCTGAAATTTCAAAATCTCCTAAAATTGGTTCTAGTCAAAATCAAAGTTTTTGGTATAAGATATACATTTTAACAATCTAAAGTATTGAAAAGGTGTGCATGTTTATGGAATTCAAAAGACATCCCCTAACCCACAGTCTATTTCTTGTGAGATGAGGAATACTCAGGAAAAATTCTGCCTTTGCAGTCTTTAATAAGAGTCTCTCTAAGAGCCAGGGTAGACTTAGGTGAAGATATTGAATTAGGCATATTCAGATTTGCACAGAGGAATACAGTAACTTCTGTCTAACTTTGAAATCTCCCTAAATGTGAGGAAACTCAGTCTCCAATCTTGCTAGACCATCTTAGACTCAATAACAGATTCTAGAAATTCAACAGCATCTTAAATTTGACAGTCTCACAAAATCATTAAAATTGCAAGTTGTTTCTCAGTAGATAGATGATAGATAGATAGATGATAGATGATAGAGAGATAGAGAGATAGAGAGATAGAGAGATAGAGAGATGATAGGTAGCTGTGATTTTTCAGGAATCATTAGTAATTTAGACGCTTCAAGTAAATATAACTAAGATAAGGCAAATTCAAATGATCAAAGCTAGTTGTTCTTTTTTTTACAAATGAAGTGACTCCTTTTCAAGCAAGCAAAGACTCCTCTAGTCCTTTCCCCTCTTCCCTATTATCTCCCATGTGATTCCTTGTCTTACTTAACTATCTTCCATAAGACCCATTACCTTTCCAAACACCAAGCAGCTGTTAATTCAATCACATAAAAATGTCAGTGATTAATAGAGCTAAAGATCACTCCAGGTCATGAGGACCTCAATTTTAAAATCAAATAATATTAGACTTAGAAAGTCTCTCAAAGGTCATCTTAGCAATTTTCCAACTAATTACAATAATTTCCTCTATCTTTTTAAAATCTCCACAGTTATAATATAGTTTCAAGGCTTTTCAACAAAAAGGGGTATTGTTAGTGGACAACCTAAGTATGAATCAGTAATACATGGTCTGAATCCTATATCTCTAATTCACTGCTTATATAAGCAAGACTGTGAAACATCCATTTCCTTCTCCACAAAATAAATATATGTTTATATACCTGCTTATAGATAAATAGATGAAGGGTGATATATAATAGATAACAGATAAATTGATAGACAATAGATTAATAAATGATAGAAAATAGATAAAGAAAAATAGATATAAATGATAGAAAAATAAATTATAGAAAGGTAGGTGATAGATACATAGATACATCTAAATGTATTACATGGTAAAATCTGCTATGAACTAATCAAGAAGTATCATTTAGTGTGTCTAATATAGTTGATACAAAATAGAGCAGATAACTGCCTTGGGCAGTCTCAGTTGTAAGGCAAGCACAAAGCCTCCACAGTTGGGTAGATAGAGTACAAGAGCTGTGTGGAGAGGTGCATATATGCTCCCGTACCTAACCCAGAAACAAGCTCCAATGATAATCCCTTGCAAATGAAGAAATAGTATTTTCAAATAGAATTCCACTGGAAGAACAAACCAGTGTTCAAGGAAGACCCTATGTCAATACCAAAAGACACTTCATGGTATCTTTGGATATTCTTTGTTTTATAATGTTGCATAAGGCAATTTTTATTTACAGCCTCCTGAAATATATAATATGCCTTTTGATTTTGTATTATTATGAGATTTCACGCTGTACTAACTTGTCTGTCTATTGTTCTTATGTGTTTTTTCATTTTTTTCCTTTGGTTCATTTCTTCTGTTTGTTTGTTTTGTCTTATTCCAACTTATTTCTTTTTTATCTTGTATTATTTTACTGATATTATTTCTGAGATGTCTGATTTCTAAGGAGAGACAGAAAGGGTATGGATCTGGATAGGAGGGAAATGGAGACTAAGAGGGGAGTTGGAGAAAAGAAACCTGGACTTTCAATGTATTATATAGAAAAACTATTTTCAATAAAAGAAAAAACCATAAAAGAAAAAGTGTTTATAAATGCTTAATTTTACAAAAATTAATACTCAAATATTTATATCAAAGGAAATTTTTAAAAACATTTTCTCATATCTATTATATTTTATCTTAAAATTTTTCATTTTACAATCATTTTCTTACAGAAATGCTTTTCTTCTTTCTTTTAGATACTGCTCCCTTTATGTCTTTACTAATGGGGCTTTCTTTGATGTATCCCCCAAAACAATACAAGGAAACAGTAAGACAGGCCAACATGAAACAACTGAGGGACTAAAAAATAGCAGTTGAATTGAGAATAGAGAAGAGAGATATGAGCATTATCATGGAGACAGGGAGAATAGGATTTCCTGTTTTTGTTGAAATGAAGAAGTAAAAGACAAAATTAAGTCTGTGAGTTAAGCTGTTTTATAAAATATTTCAATGGAGACTGAACTAGAATGTACCACAAAATTTTACAGAAGTTTGAGATAAAAATACCTGTATGTATTTGAGGTAAGTTGGCTACATTCCAGGAATATCCTAATTATGAATTATGTCTGAAGATGAGGAGGGAATTCTAGAAGTATGGTATAAAATTATCAGTTATGAGTGATTTCTAAATCTATATTATAAAGTATATTAGGATTTTGAAAACTAGTAATAAAAGAAGATATGATAGTACCAGACATAAAGGAAGTCTCCCTTTGAGTCCGAAAAGTTCAAGACATTCCTCCAAAAGCAACAAAGAGTATTGCTATTGCTCTTGGTTCCCTGCCATTACTCAGAGGTGGTTCCCTGCCATTATTCAGAGGTAAGGCCCTATTCATGGCCCTTATGAAGAATGAAGAGCTAAATGAAGAGCTAAAGTCAATCAATAGCTACAGTCAATCAAGAGTTATCATCAACAATAGAGAGGGAGAATTAGTTTTCTCCACTTATAAGCCACCCTGGTAGGTGAGAAATTCTTAGAGTCTCCCTCGAATCATCCGTGATGCTCCAATAACTGGAGCACCTACATTTTATACTGATGCTAATAAATCAGGGAAAGCAGGTTACAAATCAGAAGATTTGAGTAAGGTGGAACAAAGCCCTTATGATTCTGTCCAGAAGGCAGAATTATATGCCATTCTTATGGTGGTAAGGGATTTTAAAGAACCGCTTAATATAGTTACTGATTCACAATATGCAGAAAGAGTAATCTTACATATTGAAACTGCTGAATTTATACCTGATGATACAGAACTAACCTCATTGTTTATCCAGGTACAAGACATGATCAGGAACAGGCTTTGCCCTATGTATATAACACACATCCGATCCCATACGGGTCTGCCAGGTCCTCTAGCACAAGGTAATGCAGAAATTGATCAATTGTTTATTGGTAGTGTGCTGCAGGCCTCTGAATTTCATAAAAAACATCATGTCATTAGCAAAGGCTTGAAGAAAGAGTTTTCTATTACATGGCAACAAGCTAAGGAAATTGTAAAGAAATGCCCTACTTGCTCTTTTTATAACCAAACACCACTGCCTGCAGGGGCTAATCCAAAGGGCACTCAAAGGAATGAAATCTGGCAGATGGATGTGTTTCACTTTGCAGAATTTGGCAAATTAAAATATGTACACCGCACCATTGACACTTATTCAGGTTTTCAATGGGCAACTGCTTTAAGCTCAGAAAAAGCTGATTCAGTAATCACTCATTTATTAGAAGTTATGGCCATCATGGGTATACCTACACAAATAAAGACGGATAATGGTCCAGCTTATGTCTCTAGGAAAATGAAACAGTTTTTTGCTTATTACAATATTAAGCATGTTACAGGTATACCATACAATCCTACAGGTCAAGCAGTCATAGAAAGATCAAATAGAACTATAAAGGATATGTTAAACAAACAGAAAGGGGTGGAAAATACCCCTAGAAATAGGTTACATAGTGCTTTATTAACCTTGAATTTTCTCAATGCTAATGAGAAGGGGACAACGGCTGCAGAAAGACATTGGATAATGGAAAAGTCTGCTGAATTAAATCAACCAGTTTATTTCAAGGATGTGCTGACCTTGCAATGGAAGCCCGGAGATGTGCTGCATTGGGGAAGGGGTTTTGCTCTTGTCTCCACAGGAGAGGAAAAATTGTGGATACCGTCAAAATTAATAAAGGTTCAGTTTGAAGAGGAGAAGCCCCTTGGAAAAGAAAAATAATTCATTCACAAGGATGATGATCATACTGATGTAAGAAAAGCATATAGGTTGGGGGCAGGGTTCTTTTCTTATCTCCACAGGAAACCATTCATCTTCAAAGAACTTAAGGGACCCTGGATATTTAAATACTGATGCATGGACACTAGTTACAACCTAATATGGATCAATACAGAACCCGAATATGTTTAGTAAGTATAAAACATTTTTTACATATATACAGTGCTTTTATTTATATGTATATAGAGCTGGTTTTGGAGTTGGACTATGGCTCAGTCCTTCTTCAATTCCAAGCCTGTTTATAAGAGATATCTCAGAGTTTCTGTCTCAGGTCAGGAGCCATGAAATGGGACAGAATAATAATAGTAATAGTAATAATAATAATAATAATAATAATAATAATAATGATGATGATGATGATACTTGATAAACTTTCTTTGCCTTTCCTCATATCTGTGTCTGTCTTTATTATACCTTCCATCGAATATATAGGTCTGTATTTGTTTTTGTAGATAATGTTTACCTTTCCTGTAACAAACAACAAATTTTCCTTCAGTAATCTTTGAAGTTTCCAGGATGAAGATGGGGCCCCACAACATCAATTTCACCTGGTTACTATGACGTCATGTTTTTAATAGCGCTAAAATTAGACCTTTTTTTGGTTTTTTTTTGGTACCAACTACACAAGACAGTTTCAAATGGTGTACAATTTTGACAACACTCTGGCCGGACCTCCTCAAAACACTCAGAGGCTAGTTACAATTTCCTCGACCAAATGTTATTCTGGGAATTTTACCATCATTTGCCTTCACGGGACCCCCTGAGAAGAACGTCGCCCCCCATGTCAGCTGGAAGCAATCTTAGAGGACAATGCCCCCTCTCCCAACAGAGTTTGCCCTCTGGTTTAGGGACATCATTTAGTAGTTGGTATAGGGTTGAGGGGATGGGGGAGGTATTATATGGACTCAAGGGTGTTTATGAAAAAAAAAAGGGGGTGGAATTACCTGGTTTGATGGGATGATTGGTATTTGTGAATTATTGTTATTAGAAAATTGCATTGGTATTGATTCTTGTATATTGAACATTGTATGTGAGTATGTTTCTATCTCTATTGTATGAGAGTATGCTTCTACCTCTGTTTAAAACAATTGTTATATTGAGATATTTATCATATTGCAATGTACATTTCTACCTCTGATATTATTTGTATAATGACATTGTTTACGTTTGGGGATATTGTCCTCATTTATTGCACAGTTGTTTTTCAGGTTTTTTAGATACATAGAAATTATATTTAGTATAGATAGTATAATCTCCGACCTCTTTGAAGAGCTGTAGAACATGGCCTTTAATCTAACCTAGAGTTTGGTACTTATGAGACACAATCTCTCCTGGCAACACCACTCTACTCCCGAGAAAATGTTGAGCACCAAAGGCACTCCACTGGGAGCTTGTCTTCTTCTTGGCAGAACTGGCCTTTGGGCAAAGAAAAGCCCATACCTCAACTACTGACAAAGATACAGAATATCCATAAGTGGATAAAACAGGATTGTCTTATCTTGTCAAGACAGGGTAGGACAGTTCTACAAAAAGTTCCTTGCCTTTGAAAAATGTTATGTCAGTTGTGTTAGGCCTTAGCCAAAGTTGGTTGCCTCAACATTGCAAAACGAAACTTTGGGTGACTGCCCAGGTAGTTAGTTGTCTCTGTCATTTTGCACATTTTGCACATTTTGGAAGTTTCTTGTTTGTACTTCCTGGTTGCTTAAGTAATATTACTTCCCTTCTCAGATCTTTGATGGGGTTGAAGATTAGATAATTGTAGTTACCCTCTACATTATTTAGACTCCTTGAAATAGAATGCTTAGTAAAACTTTTGTTATATGTTTCTTCTTAATATTGTTTGTAATTTTATATTTATTATTTGTTCCTATTGAATATAGTTGTATTTGGTTTGGTTCTGTCTTATTTAGACAAAAGGGGGAGATGAAGGGGAAGCCTAGCCAAAAACCTTGTTTTGTAAGGCGTGTCCCCCTTGGTCTAAAGGCACGTCCCTCTTGGGCGTGTCCCTGTTAGGCGTGTCCCCCTTAGGCTAATATTGACTTATAAAATCTTGCAGGCCTGCGGCCCGCCTGCTCTTTGTTTTCCTGTGCTCCTCGCTGGAACCTTGGTTTTGTAAGTTCCCTTTCCTTTCCTTTATTAAAACTGAATTATATATATTAAAGCTTGTCTGGTGAATCATAACTGCCGATCAACCACGCACCTTCATTTGGCGTGGTTACTCTCTGTCTGTGGACACTAGGGAGAATCATGTGCAGTATGCTGTGCAGTATGTTGTGCAGCATGCACCTCTGCCTGCTCGGAATGCCACTTTCATTCTCCTAGCTGTACATCACCTTTGAGCTTTAAAAGTACAGTTATTAGAATCTCAGGATGTGAGAAAGTAGTAGTAAGATTTTTGCTATAATGAAAACATCCCAGAGAAAAAAATTATCTTTAAAAGGTTTCATTTGTTTTGGCTTCTGAATTCTGGGACTTTAGTGCCTGGTTATCCCGGTAACTCTGGGTCTTATTGGAAGAAGAGCATGGTAGAAGGAATAGGTAATGAAGGAGGCTGTCCAAGTTATGGAAGTCTGTAAAGGATGAGACAGAAAATAAGAGTTAACAAGGATACTCTCCAAACAACCTACCTAACTCCCATTCCATTTTTCAAAACTTCCTCACAGCCCATTTCACTATATCAATGTACAAAAAATTAATCCATGCTTTGTGTTTACATGCCACATGACCTAAGCACTTTAAAACATTACTACACTGGTGAGCAATGCTTTAATATATGAATATATGAGCCTTTGCAGGACATTTTGGTTCTAAACCATAGCATAAGGCTGGTATCAGGTCTCTAACATATTGCAAGACTTGGCTGCCAAAACCAGTAGAAAGCTCTGCATTCCAGATTGTATGTAGCTGGAGCATCACTTCATCTAGTGGTAATGAAGAAAAGCTTTGAAGTTTTTCTCCTTTAGTCCTGGGAGCCCATTGCCTTGTGCCCCGCTCTCCATCCCCACCTTTTGTTGCTGTCCTCTGTGGTCATTGGCTTGAGATAATGGAAGATGATCACATAAGAGACTCTCATACTTAGTAATATTGGTAAATATGCATTTTGTAAGTATTTCACATTCAGAAGTACTGAAAATGCAGGAATAATTTAGGTATCACTAATAAATGTACTAAGGACAATATTTCTAAGTCTCTCTTTTATTTAAACCTTATTACTTTGTCAAACATTAAATGAGTAGAATGGATTTTTCTGGTCCCTTAAGGAACTTAATCTAACAAGTGTATTTCTGATTCTCAACACTCTCCACAATAGTAAACCTGCATTACACACAATCCTGTTATTAGAGACCTTGGATATAGGAATATATGAATATACTTTGTATCCAGGAAGCCTCACTAAGTGTATCATCAAGGACTAAATGAATCTGTAGGTTTTGTTGGCTTTAGAATAGACAGCACCATGACTTTTGAAAACTGAGAGAAATAACAGGACACTTTACACACTACAGTGATGTCTACTTTTTAAAAAGATCATTATCTCTCCTGGCATATATTTTAAAATATTGTGTTTTATTTATCCTATTTGATATCAATGCTATCTTTAGTGAAAATATGAAACTGCAAATGCTCTATGAATAAACAGCTAACTGACACTAAGGTAAACTTATGTTACTATTGGGACACACAATCATTATAAATATTATGTTTTCTTATGGTTTCTTATGGTTTGCCAAGGACTTGACCCTTCAAGTCATCAAACCACACTTATATAGAATTATATATTTAAGATTTGAGCAGGGAAGCATATATCTTAATTAAGGGAGCCATATTAGGGTTGTCAAGAGACTTGACTGTAGAGGGGTTCCCAGGTATCCATGGAGGTGCCCCCAGCTAGTACCTTGGGCAGCTGAGGAGAGGGAGCCAGAAAAGGCCAGATCCTATAACCATACTCATGAATATCTTGCATATCACCATAGAACCTTCACCTGGCGATGGATGGAGATAGAGACAGAGCCCCACATTGAAGAATCAGACTGAGCTCCCAAGGTCCTGATGAGAAGCAGAAAGAGGGAGAACATGAGAAAGAAAGTCAGTACCGTGAGGGGTGCGTTCTCCCACTGAGACATGGAACAGAACTAATGGGAGATCGCCAAGACCAGTTGGAATAACCAGCTGGAATGACAGAACTAACGGGAGATCACCAAGACCACTTGGAATGGCACTGATGGAACATGCAACCAAACCGGACTCTCTGAATGTGGCTGACGGTGTGGCTGATGGTGGAGGCTGACTGAGAAACCAAGGACAATGGCAATGGGCTTGGACTCTACGGCATGGACGGGCTCTGTGTGAGCCTTGTCAGTTTGGTTGATCACCTTCCTGGACCTGGGGGGAGTTGGGAGGAATTTGTTCTTAACATAGTGTAGGGAACCCTGTTGGCTCTTTGGCTTGGAGAGGGAGGGAATGGGCGTATGGGTGGAGGGGAGGGGAGGGAAGGGGGAAGAGGAGAGGAGGAGATGGATTTTTTTTAAATATTAAAGAATAAAAAGAAAAAAAGATTTGATATTTCCTTAAAATCAATTAACGAGCTATATTCCAATTTTCCAGAGTCAAGCCAACTTGAGATCACCTGATCCAATACACACAAGTGTCTGTGTTCAGGAGTCCATTTGATTTAAAGACATGAAGTTCATAATCCAATTTTCTTAATGGTGTATTCAGCATATCACATCCTATATATTATAACAGTGTTCATTTAAATGGCCCCTGTCCATAACCCAGGCTGTCCAAGAACACAGTATTGCCCACATTTGCCTGAAAACCAAATAATTCACTACAGATCCAAGAATTCTAGAGTTACAGGGTACTATATAAATCGATCTTAATTTTCAGTTAGTAAATTGTTCTTACCCAGTGTTCTTATGGCTCCAGATACTTTTTGTAACACAGAACAAACATGTAAAAGGACAAGCAGTCATAATCGAAAATGAGATCTGTGTCTTTTAAGAAGAATAAAACCTATTACTTTCCTTAAAAATAAGTAAATGTGAATAAAAAGTATTCAAGGATTCATGCCCCACCCCACACTATATTCAAATCATAGTTAAACACCACATGCTCTGGCCTGGGGTGTGAAGAGGTACTGTCCCAGGAATGCCTCTACACATTAGACTTGCATGTCCATCTTATGATAGCATTTGATCTTGCTATGGACTCATGAGTCTCATGCCCCACTCCACCATGTTTTTAATAAAAACAAATTATTTTCTCATATAATATATCTTAATTACAGTTTCCCCTCTTTCTACTCCTCCAAGTTCCTCTACACTTCTCCTCCAATTTGGATCCACTCCCTTTCTGTCTGTCATTGGAGAGGAATAGGCTTCTAGGAGATGACAACAAAACATAACAAAATAAAAAATAAGATAAAACAAAACCACCACATCAAACAAAGTTAGACAAGGCAAACCAAGAGAAGAAAAAGAGCCCAAGAGAAAGCATAAAATTAGAACCCATTAGCACACTTAGGAATCCAATAAAAACACTAAACTGAAAAGTCTTCATTCACCTACAAATTTGTAGGTAACACTATTCTGAAACTCTGGGAAGTGAAGGTCTTGGTGTTTATAAGTTGACAGATGGGTGCTGACCTTTGGTCCCTGTTCTCTACTTTCCTGTTAGTTTGGGTATTTCTAGTTTGTAAAGATTCTGATTTAAAATACCTATTACTTACTGTCACAGAAAGGGTAAAATATTGCAGTCAAAATGATGGAAATGCCAATTGTAGACTCCTGCATGATGACTCCAGCATTCTACATGTAAAAATGTAAATATTTTTATAGATCCTCTTCTTTTTTTCCAATTTACATCAGTTTTTAATTGAAATAGAATCATATCACTTTCTTCCCTTCTGTTCTGCTCTCCAGCTCCTCCTAGGTACTCTCCCTCCACCTTTCCTGTGTCTTGAACTTATCTCAAGTCTCATTTTCTTTGATGATGATGATGATGATGATGACTGTATATTATTCCCAAATATGGAAATATGACATGCTGAATCCACTTTTGTTGTTTGTGTTTTTCATTGCTGACCACTCTGCATTGAACAACCAATAGTGGGACTCATCCTGTGAAGAGGCTAATTCTCCTATCTCCCTGCTGTTGCTAGTTGCCTGTATGCAATCACCTAGACTCCAAGAAATTTCACCCTTCCATGTTGACATGCCCAATGATATTGCCATCTTTCCAGTTTTGATTATGCAGTCATTTCTAGGAAAGAATGTTTTACAGCATACTTTCTGGTATTCTAGTTTTTACAAACTTTCAACACCATCAATCCTTGTGACATCCCCTGAGCCATAGATTCAGGTGCTATGAAATAGATGTATCTGCGGGCTAAGCTCCACAATGATCTGTTGATTACTGCATTTGTCCAGTTTGTTTTTATGCGATGATCTACATTTGCTATAAGACATTGCTACATTTGACAAAGGGTGGTAGCTACACTTATCTGTGAGTATAAGAATATGATTTAGAATTTAGTAAGAAATTATGATGGACTAGCAAAGTGGTGGATTCATATTCATTTCTAATGCCCATGACCTCATTAGCCCTGAGAAGTTAACTAGGATTTCAGAACTAGGTATGATTTCCTCATGTTGAGTGGGCTATTAAGTCCAATTAGACAGCTGTTGGTTGTCTCTGTTAAGTGAGTTCCCCCTCTTGCACTTTTTTTTGGATTTTTTTCCTCATTTTTTTATTAAAAATTTCCATCTCCTCCCCTCCTCCTCCTCCTTCCCTCCCCTCCTTTCCACCCATACCCCCACTCCCTCCCTCTCTAGGCCAAAGAGCCATCAGGGTTCACTTCATTATGTTAAGCCCAAGGTCCTCCCAACTCCCCCTAAGTCCAGGAAGGTGAGCAACCAAACTGGCAAGGCTCACAGTGAGCCCGTCCATGCTGTAGAGTCCAAGCCCATCACCGTTGTCCTTGGTTTTTCAGTCCTCCTCCACCGTCAGCCACATTCAGAGAGTCTGTTTTGGACGCCTGTTCCATCAGTCCCATTCCAACTGGACTTGGTGGTCTCCCGTTAGTTCTGTCCCACTGTCTCAATGAGTGAATGCACCCCTCACGGTCCTGACTTCCTTGCTCATGATCTCCCTCCTTTTGCTCCTCATCAGGACCTTGACAGCTCAGTCCCGTGCTCCAATGTGGGGCTCTTTCATTTTCTCCATCCAATGCCAGGTGAAGGTTCTATGGTGATATGCAAGATAATCATGAGTATGGCAAAAGGATCTGGACATTTCTGGCTCCCTCTCCTCAGCTGCCCAAGGAACTAGCTGGATACCATCTTACACCTGTCAGATTGGCTAAAATCAAAAACACCAATGATAGCCTTTGCTGGAGAGGTTGTGGGGTAAGGGGTACACTCATCCATTGCTGGTGAGGATGCACACTTGTTCAACCACTTTGGAAAGCAGTGAGGCAGTTTCTCAGGAAATTCGGGATCAACCTACCCCAGGACCCAGCAATTCTACTCATGGGAATTTACCCAAGAGATGCCCAATCATATTACAAAAGCATCTGTTCAACTATGTTTATAGCAGCATTATTTGTAATAGCCAGAAACTGGAAACAACATAGATGCCCTTCAGTGGAAGAATAGATGAAGAAAGTGTGGAATATATGCATATTAGAGTACTACTCGGCGATAAAAAAACAATGACATCTTGAATTTTGCATGCAAATGGATGGAAATAGAAAACACCATCCTGAGTGAGGTAACCCAGGCCCAAAAAGATGAACATGGGATGTACTCACTCATAATTGGTTTCTAGCCATAAATAAAGGACATCAAGCCTATAATTCATGATCCTAGAAAAGCTAAATAAGAAGGTGAATCCAAAGAAAAACATAGTTATCCTCCTGGATATTGGAAGTAGACAAGATTGCCGGACAAAAAATGGGAACTTGGGGGTGGGGTGGATTGGGGGGATGGGGAGAGAAAAGTGTGAAGTGGAGGAGGAGGAGAGCTTGGGGGAATAGGATGGTTGGGATATAGGAAGGGTGGATATGGGAACAAAGAATTATATATCTTAATTAAGGGAGCCATTCTAGGGTTGGCAGAGACTTGACTCTAGAGGGATTCCCAGGTGTCCAGGAAGATCCTCTTCTTTTGGAAATCAAAATCCAATGTTTTTTTACTGTAAGCAAATTTGAACATAAAGATAATTCTGAGCTTCTTATAAGCTAACAGAAGAAAGAAAAGAAGTCAAAGTTTTATTAATATGGTGCTTTCGATATAATTTTGTGTGCAACGTGTCCACATACTGTGTACAATCAAACATAGATGCACATTATAAAAACATAAGGCTCCTAAGTGCAAAATAAATTTAAACCAAGCTTAATCCACTTTTCCTTTGTTAGGTTAACCTGTGTGTGTGTGTGCAACATATATATATATATATATATGTATATATACACATATATATGTTTTTTCTTTTTTATTTTATTACTTAAAAAATACCAATCCCTCCCCTCCTTCCATTCCCCTCCTACTCTTTCCACAGACCCTCCCACCCCATCCCCTCCAATCCTAAGAGATGGCAATGCATGCTCCCCTGTGGAAAGTCCAAGGCCTTCCCTACTACATTTAGGTTGAACAAGGTGTACATTTAAAGAGAATAGCATCCCAAGAAACCAGTACAGGCAGTAGATACAAATCCCAGTGTCACTATCAGTGGTGCCTCAATCAGCCCCATGTGTCAACCACCTTCAAAGGGACTTGTTTGTTCCCATGCTTGTTCACTCCCAGTCCAGTTGGGGTAGTAAGCTACCAGTAGCTCAGGCAAACTGTCTCGGTGGATTAACCCCTTATGGTCTTGAATTCATTGCTCAAGGTATATTGGTTTTTCAAGACAGGGTATCTCTTTGTAGCTTTGGTGCCTGTCCTAGAACTAACTCTCATAGACCAGGCTGGCCTCAAACTCTTACAGATCTGCCTACCTCTGCCTCCTGAATGCTCGGATTAAAGGCCAGAGCCACCATCGCCCGGCTAGGGTAACATATCTTTATTGACACAAATAAGTATTCCTATAGTATCAGAACCATATGAATCTCAGCATTTATGCTGCATTGTATTCTCCATTAACAGAAATAGTAGACTTACCACTGTGTGTTTATTTGTGTAAAAATTTAACACAATGCAAATATTCGCAAGGTTATCATCTTTTAAAGTAATACTGGTAAAATAAAATGTCATCTCTGACCAATTATACTCTCTTTAAGACGGAACTCTGACCTTTTAGTTCAGTAGAAAGCAAACAAATAAAGCATAGTCATATGTTCATTAATTCTCTAATGCCTAACTTAAAGATCCAGCATACTTTCTGCTAAAGTTTAAAAGTGGCATTTCAATTTTCAAAAGGATGACAAATATATTGCCTACTAAATCTCAGTCTTCTTTCCAAGTCCAGGGGCTTGTCTGAGTTCAGTAATCCAAACAAAATGTCATTCCTAGAGGGCCAGAAATATTGCTATTTGAACACAAAACAATCTGGCGAAGATGCCTTTCTGCTATGATATACAATAAACCTCAGGAACTTTTGTTGACAAGCTAAGGCATAAGGGATCATTTACAACCCAGAATGAAATCTTGTGGCATCTATAGATTCATGTGAACAAGGTAGGTATTTTTTTTAATTTGAGCCCCAGACAGTTCTTTCAAAAGAGTTGTACAATATTCCAGGCATATATAGAAATATAAGACTTTACAACATACCTATGAAAAATTACATTTACTCCATCCAAAACTATGTCTATCATGTACTTTGCATGTCTTCTGGTATGGAGGAAAATAACAGCTGCTTTTACAGAAATTTATGTTGGCTGCTATAAATGAGGGTTATTGAAAATACTCTTCCCATTATATCTCATGGCTTTAGTTTTAATTAATTCTTAATCTCAATTATATACTTTTATCAGAATTCATTTTTGGGAAAGTTCTCTTCAGTAAAGAAGGTTAATCAAATAGGTAACAAAAGAGCCTCTTGTACTCCTCTTGTACTGTGGAGGAAACAAAACATGACACATGGTCTCTTCTTCTTCAGCTTCTTTCTGGGGTAGTCCCATTCTGCTTTGTCCACTACCATCACACATGCCTGTAATGAGAGAGAGTAACTTCTTTCCCAGAATAGCATAAAAAAACACTATGAAAAGATTTATCTAAACTACTAAACTGTTTTCTTTTGCATACACTCAGGATAGGAGAAAAATGGTAACTTTTCTGTGTGCACTATATTTACACACCCATGTTTGTAACAAGGTTTTAAATAGTGTTATTCATTTAGCATCCTACTTTTTTATAACATCCTAAATCATAGTTTTATCTGTCCCAACTAAAAACTTCTTTTCACCTTTATGATCCTGTACATCAACAAATGGTAGCTACTATTTGTTCACTTATAAAAAATTATTATGAAATTACTGAAGTATGTTTCTTAGTGCATTTGTGTCTGTGTGTGACAGTGCATGTGTGTGCATGCATGTGCATGCATGTGCACATATATACCATAAATGTATAGCAATTATCAAATCTGTTCAGTTATTCATATTTTTTCTTTGAAGTTTCATTTTAACTAAAATTCAATAATATCTGGAGTTTCCAGAAGGCTCACACACACCAGCTTTCTCTGGTTCAACCAGATATCACAAATAGAATTCATAATTTAATACACACCTTCACAAATTTTAACACAAACCCAAACTAATGAAAAAGGGTGCCATTCTCACATTCTTCAATTGAAATTTCCAAGGCCCAGGATTACAGTAAAAGTTGTACACAGAGAGAATCCCATATTCTATGCAACAGTAGCATGCACAGAGCAGAAAAGGAACACAAATCTGAGAGACAGAGAAGTCTATGGACTTGGTTTCCATTTCTGTTCATGATTTCTTCATAGTGAACTACCCAGTGTTCTTGTTACTTCAGAAGTCCTTCTGAGGGAAGATACCATGGGGTTCATGTAGAGCAATACCCTTAAGTTCTACTAAATAATGCAACTTTAGTAAGTATTTTGTGATTCTATATCTTCATTGAAAACAGTATGTTGCTGAAATGTTTATAACCCACTATAAGGATTGAGAAGTGCACAAACATTTCCAGTGATCAATGTGAAATTTATATCTGTTTATTTTGTAGATGGAACTCAGCTAAATATTTTTTGTATTAATCTGTTTGAATCATGCTTTATTGCTATTACCAGGTGCAAGTTACTTGTGTGTATGCAAACTTCTCCTTAATTTATTACCTGCATTAGTGCCTGAAAAAAAGAGATAATGTGCAGGAAATTTATAAGTATCTGTCAATTCTGCTCCATTATTTCTTTTATTATACAACTTTGAAGCTTCAGTCAAAATTTTTCAAAACTGAAAGTTCTTATACTGGCAAAGCTTCATATTAAGGCTAATAAATAGACCCTGCAAGCTACTATTCCCACTCCACTCCAAACTCCCATATCTCCCTTTACCTCAGAGAAAATCTGAAACACAGCCTGTTACTACATACAAGTCCCATTCAACCCCCAAATCCTCCTATTCCCCACAACCTCAGAGAAATTATGAAGCCTAAGCTATAACTACACAGAGTGTACTAAAAAAAAAAAAAGACCAAGAGAGGAACTCTAAAGGACAGGCTGTTACTGCACAGAGTGGAGCAAGAGAGTGAACCAATAAAACAAACTAAGAAAGTATGTGAAGAGAGGGAGGCGAAGGGAAACCTCAGTGGCCCCCTGAGACACACACACTGACAGTACAGAGCAGACCAAGAACAGTAACCAAAGACACAGAGAGCCAATAGAAAGATTGGAACAAGAGGCAAAGATACTGACAGAACCAATTAAAGGAAGAGATGGGTAGGCACCAATGCAAGGATTCATTCAACAACCAAAAAACCAATATGGTAACACCAGAACCCAGTTGTCATACAACAGGAAGACTTGATCATCCTAACCAAGAAAATGCATGAGAAAACTATTTTAAATGTAACTTTATGAGGATGATGGAGAACTTTAAAGAGGAAATTTAAAAATCCCTTAAAGAAATAGATGAAAAGACAAAGAAAATATTAAAAGAAACCAATAAATCTTTAAAAGTAAACCAAGGAAAAACAATCAAACAGGTGAATCAAACAGTTCAAACAGTTCAAAACTTGAAGACTGAAATAAAAAGCAATAGAGAAAATAGAAACCAAGGGAATTATGGATATTGAAAATCTAGGTAAAAGAATGGGAACTACAGAGTCAAGTATAACCAACAGAATACAAGTTATAGAAGAGAGGATCTCATCTGTTGAAGATACTATAAAGGAAATAGGTTCAAAAGAAACATTAAATCCAAATAATTCTTACACAAAACATTCAGGAAATTTAGAACACCATGAAAATATCAAACCTAAGAAAAAAAGGGATAAATAAAGAGAACTCCAGTTTAAAGGCATAGAAAATATATTTACAAAGTTATAGAAGAAAACTTTCCAAACCTAAAGAAGGCTATTCCTATTAATGTACAAGAAGACTGAACCAAAAAGTATCCTTACCATATAATAATCAAAATGCAAAACATACAGAATAAAGAAAGAATATTAAGAGCTGCAAAGGGAAAAGATCAAGTAACATATAAAGACAGACCTACCAGACTTACACCCAACTTCTCAATGAAAACCATAAAAGCCAGAAGGTCCTGAATAGATGTGCTGCAGACACAAAAAGACCAAGGATTCCAGCCCATACTGCCATACCCATCAAAGCTTTCAATCACCATCAAAGGTGAAAACAAGATCTTGACGACTAAACCAGATTTAAATAATACCTAGCCACAAATCTAGCCCTACAGAAAGTACTAGAAGGAAACTCCAACCCAAGAAAGCTAACTGTGACCACAAAAACACAGGCAACAAAAGTCACACCAACAAACCCCAAAGAAGGAAATCACACAAACACTACAACCAAAAAATAACAGGAATTAACAATCACTGATCAATAATATCTCTTAAAATTAATAGAATCAATTCACCTATAAAAAGACATAGGCTATGAGAATGGATACGAAAGCATGTACATCCTTTTGCTATATACAAGAAACATACCTCAACCTCAAAGACAGACATTACTTAAGAATAAAGTGGTGTGAAAAGATTTTCCAATCAAATGGACCTAAGAAACAAGAGGGTATAGCTATCCTAATATCTAACAAAATAGACTTCATATTGAAATCAATCCAAAAAGATGGAAAAAGGATGTTTTATACTCATAACAAAAAAATCAATCAAAATGTAATCTCACTCCTCAATATCTCTGACCCAAATATAAGAGGACCTATATATGTAAAAGAAACACTACCAAGCAGAGTGGTGGTGGTGCACACCTTTAATCCCAGCACTCGGGATGCAGAGGCAGGTGGATCTCTGTGAGTTCAAGACCAGCCCGGTCTACAAGAGTTAGCTCCAGGACAGGCTCTAAAGCTGCAGAGAAACCCTGTCTCAAAAAACCAAAAAAAGAGACACTACCAAAGCTTAAATCATACATCAAACCCCACATACTAAGAGTAGGAGACTTTAACACTGCACTCTACACATGGACAGGTCAACCAGACAGAAATTTAACAGAGAACCTAGAGAACTAACAGATGTCATGACTTAAATCAATGAACAAACATCTACAGAACATTCAATACAAACACAATAGAATATACTTTATTCTCAGCACACCATGGAACCCTCTCTAAAACTGATCAAATAATCAGTAACACAGGAAATCTCAACAAATACAAAAAAATGGAATAATCCCCTCTATTTCATTGGATAATTATGTTTTAAAGTTAAAATTCAACAACAACACTAATTGCAGAAAGCCTACAAACTCATGGAAATTGAATAGTGCTCAATTGAAGCACTTATGGGTCAAGGAAGAAATAAAGAATTAAAGTCTTCATAGAATTCAAGAAAAATGAATGTACAATGTACTCAAACCTATGGGACATTATAAAAACAGTGCTAAGAGGAATGTATATTGATGTGGGATTCCCCTTTGTATGCTGTGAATACAATTGGTTAATTAATAAAGAAAACTGGCTTGGCATGATAGGGTAGAGTAGAGCTAGGTAGGAAAAACTAAACTGAATGCTGGGAGAAAGGAAACAGAGTCAGAGGAAGCCATAGAGCTGCTGCCAGAAACAGACATGCTGGAAACTTGTTGGTAGGCCACAATCTTCATGGTAAAATATAAGATACTGGAAAATGGTTAATACTAGATATAAGAGCTAGCTAGTATTAGAACTTAAGTGATTGGCCTAGCAGTGATTTAAATAATATAGTGTCTGTGTGGATATTTTGGGGCTGAGCAGCCAGGAACTAACAAGTGGCCTCCTACAATGAATTGGCACTCCAATGTGGTTGACTAAATCCACATAAAAACCTAAGAAAGCTTGGAAAGTAATCTTAGACATAAAAAGACAGTTTAGCTGCATTTGGGGGAGGGTGCTGGTAGCATGCAATAGCTCCCTTAATAGAGGTTTTCCCAATTCAGTGGTAGCAGAAAAAAGCCATGCATGGCTTTCAAACAGCAGTTTCCTAGACCATGCTGTCAACAAGAACTCTGTCTCTTTCAGGAGGTCAAGAATTTAAATGTGATTTGCAGGCAGCGTACAGCAAGTTATTTGGCGGCAGCATGGAATATTGGATATCAGAGTTGAGGTGGTAAGGACAGCTCCCACCAGGCAGTCTCAGAGGCAGTGAACAGTCTTTAATCCTGTTGGACTGGGAAGATCCAAAAGGCAAAGCAGCCTTAGAAGTGCTTAACATTTTAAGAAGTGCTTCTGTACAGAAAAGAATTACAGATACATAAAAGACAGATTCAGACATAAAAGAACTCTAAATGAGTCACAGTGTTGGATATATGTGCATAGGCTTGGGAGAGAGAAGAAAAAGTATAAAGTGTTATAAAAAGAAATAAATGGTTTAAAAAATAAAACAAAGCAAAGGCTTTAAAGAGACAGTACATACAGCCATAGAATGAGGGAGTAAAGATAATTAAATAAATATTAAAAAATAAAGAGTAAAAGCAAGCCACAAAGATGGAATATACAGAGAGAAAATGGATTATGAATATTATTTGTTTTCTTTGAAATTTTTGCCTGTAAAAAAGCTAAGTAGCCAACAAATATACTTTAAAGGTATCTTATCTTCAAAATTTGGGTCTAAGGATTTGTGGAAACAAAAGAGATTCTGTTTTGTTTCCACAGAAGATAAGAACCTGTGGAATCATTCCAGACCAGTCTGGTTAGATGGACCAAGATTCCCTAAAAGATTGTCTTGAACACCTCTTAAAAAAATTACTTTGCCTACCAAAAAGCAAGAAGCAGTTTGGAGAGAACTATGCCCATATTCCCAAATATTGTTCATAAATGTTCTTTTACATTTAAAGAGAGATATGCTATCAATATGGATAAAGTACATTGGTATGGATCTTGATTTATTGATACAAATTTAAAGAAAATTTTGTGATACTGTGTATATGTATTTTGATTTTGTTGTATCTTGAATAAGATATTGTGTTCATCCAGATAATTTAAAAATGTAATGTATAATTAAGAAATATAGGTTAATAGATAATCATCTATAATAATCAAGCTTGTAGTAATGTTAGGTTTTTCTAGATGTACAAAGATATGTTTCAGATGGATAGGCATTCTTCTAAAGCTTTCATAGATTACAGAATATGGCATTTAAAATGATTAAGAATGTAGGACTTTTCATGACAATGAGACACATCTGCTTTTGGCAGCACGAGTCTACTTCAAGAGGATGACAGGCATTGAAGAGGCTCCTTATAGAGTTGACTAACCATTTGGGCAAGAAACTGTTCTTGCCTGGACTTCTTGATGGTACATTGTATGAACCAGACATTTAGGACCCACAGAAAAATGACTGCTGACATTGCCTAAAGACGGTGAGACATACCTTTGGGTTTTTGCTTCATGAAAGAGTCTTCCAGACATTCTGAAGGACACAGAAGAAAGTTACTGACAAACTGCCAATATAGGTGGAATTGTCTTTAAAATTTCCTGCTTCATGGAAAATCTGCTGGATGCTATGAGCCTGTAGGCTGAATATGGATGCTCCAATGATACAGAAGAATTCTAGGTGACTGTCCAGGCAATGAGATGTCTCTGTCAATTCTAAAGTTTTGAATAGTTGTTTACAATGCACATCCTCTTTACTATTTTAATCCTTCTAGAGTATTTGATGGAGTTGAAGAATTTATAATTATAGTTATAATTTTCCTTAATTTTGACAAAAGATAAAGTATATATAAATATTATAACTGTAATTCTTACTTGATACCTGTTTTGTTATGTGATTTTACTATGTTAAAATTAAACCTTCCTTTTTATTTAAACAGAAAAGGGGAGGAGGTGAGGTGTGATTCCCCTTTGTATGCTGTGAATATGATTGGTTAATTAATAAAGAAAACTGGCTTGGCCTGGTAGGGTAGAGTAGAGCTAGGTGGGGAAAACTAAACTGAATACTGGGAGAAAGGAGGCAGAGTCAGGGAGAAACCATGGAGTTGCCACCAGAAATAGACATGTCGGAACATTGCTGGTAGGCTGCAAGCCATGTGATAAAATATAAAATACTGGAAATGGGTTAATACTAAATGTAAGAGATAGCTAGCAATATTCTTAATTGATTGGCCTAGCAGTGATTTAAATAATATAGTTTCTGTGTTGTTATTTTGGGGCTGAGCAGCCAGGAACTAACAAGTGGCCTCATACAACAGTATACAGCACCAAACGCCTATATAAAGTGGAGAAAGCTTATACTTGTCACTTAACAGTTAACTTAACCTGAAAGTTATAGAAAAAAAAGCAGACTCACCTAGGAAGAGTAGATGACAGAAAATAATCAAATTGAGGGCTGAAATAAATAAAATAGAAATAAAGAAAACAATACAAAAAATCAATGAAACACAGGTCTGATACTTTGAGAAAATGAACAAGGTAGATAAATATTTATCCCAACTAATCAAAAAGCAGAGAGAAAACATCCCAATTAACAAAATCAAAACTAACAACAAACCCTGAAGAAATTCAGAGAATCATTATGTTATACTACAAAAATCTGTACTCCACAAAATTGGAAAATATAAAAGAAATGAACAATTTGCTGCATAAGTACCACATACCAAAATTAAATCAAGACCAGTTGAATGATTTAAATAGGCCTATAATCTTTAAGAAAAAGAAGCAGTCATAAAAAGGTTCCCAACCAATAAACACCCAGGAGTGGATGATTTCAGTGCAGAACTCTACCAGAATTCCAAGAAGAGCTATTACCTATACTCCTCAAAGTGTCCCCCAAAAATAGAAACAGAAGGAGTACTGCCAAACTTGTTTTTGTGAGGCTACAGTTACCTTGATAATGAAACCCACACAAAGATTCAACTAAGAAAGAGAATTGCAGGCCAGTCTCACTCATGAACATACATTCAAAAATACTCAATAAAATATTGGCAAACTGAATCCAAGAATATGTAAAAAATAATTATCCTCTGTGATCAAGTTGGCTTTATCTCAGAGATGCAGAGATGGTTCATCATACAAAAATCTATCAATGCAATCCATCATATAAATAAACTGAAAGAAAACAACCATATGATCATATCATTATATGATGAAAAAAGCATTCAACAAAATCCAACAGCCTTTCCTGATAAAGTTCTTGGATAGATCAGGGATACAATGAACATATCTAAACATAACAAAAACAATATATAGCAAATTGACAGCCAACATTAAATTAAATGGAGTTTTTTATGGTTTATTTTTTTATATTTAAAAATTTCCATCTTCTCCTCCCCCTTCCCTCCCCTCCCCTCCACCCATTCCCCTCTCCCTCCCTCTCCAAGCCAAGGAGCCATCAGGGTTCCCTACTCTATGTTAAGACCAAGGTCCTCCCAACTCCCCCCAGGTCCAGGAAGGTGATCAACCAAGCTGAGAAGGATCCCACCGAGCCCGTCCATGCAGAAGAATCAAAGCCCAGCGCCATTGTCCTTGGCTTCTCAGTCAGCCTCCACCATAGGCCACATTCAGAGAGTCCGGTTTAGTCTATGTTCCATTCCAACTGGAGTTAGTGATCTCCCATTAGTTCTGTCCCACCGTCTCCATGGGTGAACGCACCCCTCACGGTCCTGACTTTCTTGCTCATGTTCTCCCTCCTTACATCGAGCCTATAATTCGGGATCCTTGAGAAGATAATAAGAAGGTGAACCCAAAAACAAACATATAGTAATCCTCCTGGATATTGGAAGTAGACACGATCGACGGGCAAAAATTGGGAACTTGAGGGTGGGGCGAGACGGGGCCAAGGGAAGATGGGGAGAGAAAAGCGTGAAGGGGAGAATGGGGGGAGCTCGGA
This sequence comes from Arvicola amphibius, assembly GCF_903992535.2. Lineage (NCBI taxonomy): Eukaryota > Metazoa > Chordata > Mammalia > Rodentia > Cricetidae > Arvicola > Arvicola amphibius. Next base: position 111,488,539 of record NC_052058.2, on the reverse strand, counting down.
GGAATGGGATGCTTGGGATACAGGAAGGGTGGATATGGGAGCAGGAAAGCATATATCTTAATTTAGGGAGCCATCTGAGGGTTGTCAAGAGACTTGACTCTAGAGGGGTTCCTGGGTTTCCAGGGAAACGCCCCCAGCTAGTTCCTTGGGCAGCTGAGGAGAGGGAGCCTGAAAAGGCCAGTTCCTAAATGGAGTTTTTTTAGAAACACAAAGTGATTCCCCTAAAATCAGGAACAAAACACTCTCTCCATATCTATCCAACCTAGTTTTTGAAGTTTTGGCTATACAATAAGATAATAAAAGGAGATCAAAGGAGTACAATTTATAAAGAAAGTAGTCAAACTTGCGTTATTTGCAGGTGATATAATTGTATACATAGTTATCCCAAAAATTCTACCAGGGTGCTCCTACAGCTCAAAAATACCTTCAGTTATGTGACAAGACATAAGGTCAACTCAAAAAAAAATCAGTAGTCATCCTATATACAAATGATAAAGACACTGAGAAAGATATCAGAGAAACTTTGCCTTTCACAATAGCTACAAATGGCATAAAATATTTTGGAATAATACTAACCAAAAAGTGAAAGATGTGTTGGACAAGAACTTTAGGTCTTTAAAGAAAAATTTTGAAGATGATACCAGAAAATGGAAAAATCTCCCATGCTCTTGGATAGTAGGTACTATCAACTTAATAGAAATAGCAATCATACCAAAGCAATAAAAAGATTCAATGCAATCCCCATCAAGATATTAGACATCTAAATTCCAAATAATCCAACTAAAAATGGGGTACAGAACTAAACAGAATTCCCAACAGAAGAATCTCAAATGGCCAAAAGGCACTTAAGGAAATGTTCATCATCCTTGGCCATCAGAGAAATGAAAATCAAAACAACTCTGAGATACCATCTTTCACTAGTCAGAAAGGCTAAGATCAAAAACACCACTGATACCTTATGCTGGAGAGTATGTGGAGTAAGGGAAAATACTCTTCCACTGCTGGTGGAAATGCAAACATATACAACCACTCTGGAAATCAGTATGACAGTTTTATCAGAAATTTGGGAATCAACCTACCTCAGGACACATCAATACCACTGTGTTATTATATACCCAAGGCTGTGCAATCATACTACAAGGACATTTGTTCACCTATGCTCATAGAAGCATTATTTGTAATAGCCAGAACCTGGAAAAAACCTAGATGCCCTTAACCAAAGAAGAATTGATAAAGAAAATGTGGTATATTTACACAATAGAGTATCTCTGAGTGGTATAAACAGTGACATCTTGAAATTTGCATGCAAATGGATGATACTAGAAAAAAATTCTGATAGAGGTTACCCAGACTCAGAAATATGAACATTGTATGTACTCATTCATAAGTTGATACTAGCTCTAAAACAAAGGATAATAAGCTTATAGCCTATGACCATAGAGAAGTTAAGTAAGGTGAATCCTAAGAAAAACATATATAGCTCCACCAGGAAAGGGAAAATAGACAATATCACCTGCCAAAATCGGGTGTATGGGGGTGGAAGGTGAAGGGAGGGTAGTATGGGAGGAGGAGGGCAGAAAGGGAGGGGGGGAGAACTAGAAGAATAGAATAATTGAGATGGAGAAAAGACAGAGATGAGAGCAAATAAAAGGATACTTTGATTGAGAGAGCCATTCTGGGGCTTTGAAGAAACCTGGTGCTAGAGAAATTGCCAAGGATCCACAAGGATCACCCTAGCTAAAACCCTAAGCAATAGAAGAGAGGGTGCCAAACTGGCCTTGCCCTGTAATCAGAGTGATGAACATTTTAACTCTTTCCAGCACCTGATGGAAACAGAGGCAGAGCCCCACAGCAGAGCTCTGGATTAAGGTCTAAAAGTCCAATTGAAGAGTGAAAATACGAGCAAAGACCATGGTGGGGACAACCACTGAAACAGTGTACCTGAGCTAATGGAAGCTCACCAACTCCAGCAGGACAAGGAAGGAAACAGCTTACGACCAAACTAGACCATCTGAATGTGGGTAACAATTGTATGGCTGGGGCAGACTGTAGGGCCACTGGCAGTGGCACCAGGATTTATCCCTACTTTTTGTACTGGCTTTTTGGAAACTTATTCTCTTTGAATGGATACATAACTCAGCCTAGATATAGTAGGGTGGGCCTTGGGCCTTCCCCAAAGCAATTTGCCTTTCCTTCTCTGAAGAGTTGTTGGGAAGTATAGTAGGGGGAAGGTAGAGAAAATGGGAGGAGGGGAGGGAGTGGGAACTGGGATTGGTTTGTAAAATGAAGAAAAGATTGCTTTCTTTTTTAAGAAATTGAATACAAATGCTACTAAACAATCATAAATCACAATAAAATTTAGAAGCAGAAACTTAATGCATACCTGTGTTCTTGACTATGCAATATTTATTAAGCTTAAATTAAATATGGAACCATATTTATATGGGGGAAATCATTTGCATACTTTCTTAAAGAGGTGTGAAACAAATTTCCTTAGTATTATAAAATATTCTGAGGGTTTTTCTGGAGGAGATCCTCTGAGGATAAAGTGTTGACTCTAAAGTCTTATAACTCATAAATGTTAACTAATAACTCAGAATGGCAACATGGCATGAAAAAAGTTAGTTCATATTTTTAGCATCATGGTTTAAGAACAGTTTGTTAACTTCAAGTGTCACAGAAGAGTGACATGGATCCCTAACACTCATAAGCCTTAGTAGTGATAAAAAGCAGTAAAGCCTTAGCTTTAATGCAGTCTAGTTAAGTGACATAAAACCATATATAAACTAAATGCTGGAGCAGAAGGGAGTTAAAAGATTCCCACGGAAGCTTCATCTCACGGAGAGGCCAAGTAGCCTTTCTAAACCCATAAAACTCAAGACAACCTGTTCTTGAACTTGTAGCTCAGTTTTTCTAGTAAAATCAGTGTGTCAAAACAGCTCCTCACAGCCTGAAAGACACATGCATCGCTTTATTCTTCTAAAACCATGGTGGGTCTCTTACCCATTTTATCTTCATCCCCTAGAAGTCCTAGACATCAGATGTCTCTAAGGTAGCAACGCTGAGCTTAGAACCTTTTTGGTTATCTTTTCCATTATTTCAGTTTTTCTCATTTCAAGGTTTCATTTCATGAAATTCATTAATAATTCCAACCCAGAAAATATCCCTTCATCTCTGTATTCTTCTAAACTACTAACTAGGCTATTATATATCATTAATTGAAGGTATATAATAACATTATTTTCAGTGAATGTTTGCATTTAGTGTATTTCTAAACCCCTGAAAAATATCATACTTTTAATATGATATTTGTAATAACTATTCAGTCCTTGGAACAGAAAAATAACACAGGTGTCATTATAAAAGATTCATGAAATTAGTCACTAGATCAAATCATGTGGCTTACAATACCTGCTGCCTTCCTTCATAGGTGAATGAGAAGAAAGAAAAACTCCATTTCTTCCGATTTTTTTAGTTTTTAAGTTATAAAATAATTACAATATTTTTTCATTTTCTTTAATCCCTCTTAACTAGTGGTTCTCAACCTTCCTAATGGTGTGGTCCTTTAACACAATTTCTCATGTTGCGGTGACCCCTAACAATAAAATTATTTTTGTTGCAACTTCATCTATAAGTATTTTACTGTTATGAATTGTAATGTAAATATCTGTTTTTACTGATGGTCTTAGACAATTCCTGTGAAAGGGTCATTTGAACCCTCAAAGGCATAATGATCCACAAATTGAGAATCATTGTCTTGATTTTCCTGAACACCATTCCTTGCTCTCTTTTACTTTTATGGCTCCTTTTTTATTAGCTCTTGTGATATGCAAATGTGTATAAACATATGTATTCCTAAATATAGCCTACTCAGTGGGAACTGTGTCCACACTTGGCATTACCTGAGCACATACAAGCCCTCAGAGCCTGCCTCCTACAGTTTGCACTTTGCCCAACAAGGTCATGCCTGCTTCCTCAAGGCCACACCTCCTAATAGTGGCACTCCCTGTGGGCTAAACGTTCAAACACATGAGTTTATGGGGCAGTCCCTATTAAAACCACCACAATTAAATCATTTACCTTCACTATACACCTAAATCATCTTGTTTTCTTTTTATTATTTTTTGAGGCAGGGGTTTACTGTTAAACATGAACTTACCATGTAAGCTGAGCTCACCTTAAACTCACAGCTTATCTGCTCAGTGTAACATGAGGGCCAGCTTGTTGGGGTTTCTGTCCCACCCAATCCCTCAGCCTTTTAATCCCAAAAATATTACACAGAGATCTACATTAGGTTATAAACTGTTTGGCCCATTAGCTCAGGCTTCTTGCTAACTCTTATCACTTATATTAACCTTAATTAATCCTTATCTATGTGAGCCACATGGCTCGGTACCTTTCTCAGCAGGGTAGGGCAGTCACATCTTGCTCCTTTGGTGATCTGGGCAGGACTGGTGAGGAATGGGCTTCCTCCTTCCCAGCATTCTTCTGTTCTCATAGCCCTGCCTCTACTTCCTGTCTGGTTGACCCGCCTATACTTCCTGCCTGGCCAATCAGAGTTTTATTAAAATACATGATTAACAGAATACAGATAATTCCCCGCACCACCTCAGCATCTTGAAACTGGGGTTGAGGATACATATTTGGAACCATGTCAGGGTTATGTCTATTATCTTCTAGTAACATTCTGACTATATTTTTTGTAATATTAGTTAAATTTAAGACTTTTGTATTATAAATTACAGAATAGAAACATTTCTTTTATTTCTTATTCATTTCTTCTTTAACATTTAAAACATATATGAAATTAAAATAACAACTTAGTATGGCCAGAAATACAGCTGAACAACAGAAACCTTCAATATGTTCCCAGACATTGAAAGACATTTTTCATTGGCATCGCTGATTTTTCATTATTTTTCTTTTCCTAATTATTTTATGATGGCGTAAAGATGCCATAGGTTGTTATCTCAAGCAAACTATAAACAGACGCTGTTTCATTCATTTTCTGCCCTCCAGACACAGAAACTGTATTAATTACAACACTGCTTGATCTATTAGTTCAGGCTTATTATTAACTAACTCTTACATCTTAAATTAACCCATTTCTATTAACCTGTGTATCGCCACAAGGCTGTGGCCTACTGGTAAGCTTCCAGCGTTTCCTTCTTCGGCAGCTGTATGGCATTTCTCTGACTCTATCTACTCTCTCTCTCTCTCTCTCTCTCTCTCTCTCTCTCCATATATGTGTGTGTGTGCATGTGTGTGTAATATACATACATACACATGCACGCACGCACGCACGCACGCACACACACACACACATATATGTGTGTGTGTATGTGTGTGTGTGTGTGTGTGTGTGTGTCATATAGTTTCCTGACTGGCAGTATTCTAGCCTGCCATAGACCAAAGCAGCTTTATTCATCAACCAATAAAAGCAACACATACACAGAAGCACATCCTACATCAAGCAATTATGAAAATTGGAAGAATTTAAAAACAACAATATTTGGATCTAAACTGATTTGGAAAAATATTGTTAAAATATAATGAAAATGTAACAAACACAGTGTTTTCCCTTGGCAGCAATTGGCAACAGGCTCCTTGGGTTGTTGGTGTTTACTTCATCTATGATACAGGAGCAGGCCAGAAATATTTATGAGGAGTTTGAAAGAATTCTCTATAACAATAAGTTTATGAAGTTGTGTGGAAGTTGGTGGAAAATGCCAGAATTTTAGGAATTTAATCAGTCCTTGTTTCAAATAGATTTAAGTAGCCCAATACTTGTCCTATGTAAAGAAAAGAAAACGAAAAAAATCTGCTTTCTCTACAAGTCTCCCATGAATAGTCACAGAGCCTCTCAAAGATGCAGACATTTGAATTAATGTCTAAGTATTAGAAATAGCAAGTTTCAACTTAAGAGAACTTCTAAAGAAAGATCAATCATATCGGTGAAAGAAATGGGTGGGGCAATTTGCCCAAGGGCAGAACAGGATAGATGTGTGGGAGAACAATAATAAGTAAGCAGCACTGGAAACAAGTGAACATTACATCTGATATAAGAATAAGTAAAAAGAGTGTATGTCCGGGTCTTTTATGACTCGAAGGCAATGGTGTGTAGTTAAATTGCATCCAAGGTGATGAGAAACTGCAGATATAGTCCAAACATAGGGCTGCCATTGAATCCTATGCTCCTCATTATGCCTGTAGGCCCATAAAGATACTTGCTCTGTAATTGTCAAAACAGTATCAGCCCATCTTTAGCTTGGTACCAAATTAAGTCAGACTCCCCAGGTATAATCTGTAAACCAAATGACCTGGAACAAAAGGAAATATGCACTGGATCAATTTCAACTGTCTGGATATGAGAAGAAAATCTAATGTTCTCAACTAGAAAGATTACACTGCCTCTTGTAAAGATTTCTCCAGTGTATAATTCCCATTTGGATAAGTTTTTACCTTGAATCAAACTTTGGTCCATTAGAGCCAAAGGACAACGGAATACAAATACAAATTTAATACATATTTAAAACTTAAAAATGATATTCTACAATAAAGGTAGAAGGCTGTTCTCTGCCGTTGCTCTCATATCCACAGATCATGTGGGATGAGAGCTTTGCTAAAAGGTCATTTCTTGGTAATGCCAGAGTCTTCTGAGAACCATTAGGAAAACAAATTATTCTTTTTAGCATTATTGCACCAACATGAATTTCATGCAGCTTTATTTGCTATAGCCTATACATGGGTATTCATGTACTCTTCTGAGTGTGTAGGAAACAAATCTCTGCAAAAGACATCATTCCATCCAATCTTAAAATTCACCTTGCAACAAAAGACATACAATGTCATCTCTGCAAGACTCTCACTTTCCTAGAGTAACTAATAATGGACTCATTGCCTTTATTCATTACATTTATTATTCTATTATTATTATTATTGGTATTAAATATTAAAATATTTTGGGGTTTTATTTAAGAAACAAATCAAATAGTGCCACTTTCTAAGCATTCAAATATATGAACCAAAGGGATCACTATTATTCAAACCACCATATACATAAACACCTCTATTTTTAGTCCATATTAATCTAGATATTCTCTGGAAAGAAAAAAAATGATAATAGATTTTTGATAAAAATTTGTAGAATTCACTTGTTGCTCTACTAGCCCTGTTACATATTTCTCAAATAATATTCAGATCCTATAATTCTAAAACTTGACATCAAGAAACAGCACTTACACAAAAGACAACTGGTAAGCTGATGCCATTAAGATATTCTCTTGGGAAAATGATCAGATTTTGTCCTCTGAACTGACTCTGAACAGATATGAAGAGGGGAAATATGCAGAAAAACTTTATGGAATATATTCTAAAAATAAATGTGAAAAAATTTCATGCATTTCTGACTATTGTGTATACAGTTTTTCTAGTTGGACAGGATGCCATGGTTAAATGTACACCACTGGAGGCTCTCTGAGATATCAACTTGAGGAATGATAGAGACCATTTGATCCCAGGGAACCCCTGAATATGAGGGAGTTAGGCTAACACATGTGACCTTCTATCCAAGATAGTCATCCAGTAGTTTAAGCATAGCATGATTTTTGTTTTGAGATATGCCAGGTAAATAAATAGTTGAGAATCTATTTATTTTGTCTCCTTCTTTATTTCTAACTTTTCTATATATTCCATGACAAAACTTTACTATTTTGTCCATGTAATGTTTGTTAATACATAGAAGAAGCATCTTATCATAGATAAAGTATAGACAGATTTGTCACTATAAAAACTTTGACCCATCTCCAATCATGTACAGAACATAGCCAAGGTAAAGTTGTAAATCAGGAGAATGTGATTGGTCATGTCTCATGTGTGTCCATTCAGTCACATTGTTATCCCTGGTCTATTTCAAAGCTCGTGCTGCCTGTTGTTTAAAAATGTGTTTGTCTCATTCTCTTAAATCCCCACATTATAAGCACTAGGAGTCCTGTATCTACTTTTCTCATTACTTGAGACAAAGGCTTAATATATATATACAGTCTGAACATACAATACACACCACCCATGAACTCACAAACTTCCTACCTCAGTTCCCAGATGCTGGGATTCTAGGCATAAGCTAACACACCTAGCCTTCTTTTATTTAATAATAGACACACATAATAGCCTTAATATTATTAGACTATGAAAAATACTTTTATCTTTATTAGAGAACATTGTGATATAATTTTACAAATATCTAACAGGACTTTTATAGTAACAAGTCAATTCAACAAATATTTATCAAAGGGCTATCACTTTTATTGTATATCATGTATATTCTTCAATAAAAAAAAACATGATTTCTGTCTTCCAGGGAATACTTAGATTTGTGTGGAATGAAAATTAAATTGTTACATGCATGGTGATTTGAACAGCAATGGACCCCGAACATTCAAATATTCAACTCCTTAGGAAGTGGCAGTAATTGAAAGGATTAGAAAATGTAGCCTTCTTGGAGGAAGTATGTCACTAGGGGCTAGCTTTACACTTTAAAAGTCCAAGCCAAGCCCACTGATTTTCTTTCTTCCTACCACATGCAGAGCCTACTGTAGAACTCACAGCTGCTTGGTCATCTGGTATGACACAATGCTCTCCACCATGAGGATAATGGAATAAACCTCTGAAGCTGTAAGAAAGCCACAATTTAATTAAGACGAATTTACATAAGAATTAAATAAGTAAAGGTATCTCTTAACAGCAATAAAACACTGACTAAGGCAATGTACAAAAAAGCAATATGACATACCAGCTCCAGGTTTCAAAAGTTCATACAGATTGTCAGTCTCCTAAAGAAATATACTAATCTGGGGTCAGAAAGAATTTCAGAGAACAAAACTACTACCCATATCAGTGAACTTTCTGTAATGCAACCAACAGTAAAATTTATTAGACTATCATTTAAATATTGATTTTTAAGTTTCATTCTTACTTTCCATTCCTAGAGATGTAATATCTGCAAATAGAAAAATTCCCAATGCTGGGAAAAGAGATATACACTTTTGTTTATGAACCTGGTTATACAGAAAGAAACTGAGATGGCACTTGCCTTCTGTGGATCTCACCATATTTTAAAGACAGCTTTCAATTATTCCTTGCAATATTCTGACAATACATCAGTATGAGATTACTTATATTATGCAGAGCACCGTTCCTCCCTGGACCTTGAAGGCGCCTTTTACAGAATTGGGCATAAGAGAAGGCAATTCTCATAGTGCTCTAGGGAGATGGAAAAATATATTAAAACAACGGAAAGACCAAATTACTGTTGGTGACTAGGGAAATAAAAGTCACTGTAAGTGAAGGAGCTAGATGCAAGATACAGGGAAACCAAACACCTATGTCTCTTATTTTTTTTAAAGCAACAAGCCTACCTATAGCATACATATGCCTGTTTGTGTTCGTGGAGCACAAGTGGAAACCAAAACATAAGGCCAGCTAATGGAAAAGAAAAATCCCTATTTATTCCAGGTATTCAAGAATCAGAACAAGCAGAGTTGCTGAGGGTATGTTCAGTTGGCCTCACTTTTGTTAATTCATTTGTTAGTTCACATATCTCACAAACACTATCTGTGTACTGTGCTGTGCAGAAAAGATGCATGAAATTAGCTTGAAGTTCCAGGAGTTCATTATATTTTGTAGTGCACATCCTTCAATAACAAGATGTTATGATTTGGGTATGGTATTTTAATCTCACAAGGCTCCATTTTTTGATACTTAATGAACATTTAACATTATCAAGAAAGAAGTTTAATTTGACTGTATCTTTGAGAAAAGTAATATGGATTACACAGATCCTTCAAAATGGAGCCTCCATGATTGAATCCTGGTGTTGTTTGAATAAGTGTGGAGATTAAAAGATTGTGTGTATGCATGAATGCTCCATATCTTCTGTCACAGGATGCTTGCAATGCCTCAAACTCTGACAGCAAGATGGTTATTAGAAGCAAGCCTGTGAAACATCAGAAATATGTGTTAAGAAACATCTCTTCTTTCTCACCCCTCCAGGCTTTAGCGTTGTGGTTTTGGAAACAGAAAACAAATTCATACAAAAACTACACAGAAAAAAGCTTGAAATCCACGATCAATACCGTGATGTTTATCACTATATCTTCTGTGTCAGGCATAGTGCAAGGAACTCAGGAAATATTTATCAAACAAATAAATAACTTCTCTCAAAGAGATTGAAAGAACAGAAAGGTAAACTAGGTTACTTAAAGCTATATTGAATTTCTCTGTTTTTCTCTGCTGCATTTTAAGCAGGTTTCAATAGTATCAGCCTACAGATTGTAATCTGATCTCTCTCTCTCTCCTACACACACACACACACACACACACACACACACACACACGCCACACACGCACACACACACACACACAAACACACACACTTTATGAAAGGAGTTAATTTTTAACAGGGATAACCAAATCTTCACAAGAAGATGAATATGAAATGGGACATATCCTTATTATCTATCCCATTTCGACAACACATTTATGTCAGCCCTAGCTTAAGCAACATTTCTGTGCTAGTTCAGGTAGTTAGCAAATTTCCTAGTATTGCTATGCATCTTCTCTTCTCAATAATTTCCATAGAGCAATGTTTCTGCATCATCAGATTTGAGAAAAGGCTGCTGCTCAGCACTATTGATCATTCTGTCCTTCATCACAAGCTCTGCACCTTCTATTCCTGTGGGGACTGAAGAAATCGCCTCATCATCTTATACTTGGCAGGCTCCTTAGTGTTTGCTGAAGCCCAGGAACAGGTCCTGTATTTAGATGCTAAGAGTTTGGTTGATTTTAAGCCTGTAATCAACTTTTAGAAGATATCCAGAACCTATTCCCTCTCATTTTTGAAAGAGTTGCATTTTCTAAATTTGTGTCACTCCTACAAATACCTTTGGAATTCATGCAGTAAATCATTCCTCTTAAAGAAAAGGTAATAAAAACCATTGCTACTGAAAAATGTCTAGTGACCATAATGTCTAAATCTCGGGAAACAATGCCTCCAAATGTCCACATACATAAGTACAACAGAAAAACATCCTTAGTCTCACACTGTGACTTTTGGGGGAAACATTAACAATCCATGTGGGACTCTTGCCATTTAGCTTATATTTTTGAATTGTCTAGCAAAGTAGGTTTCTCTGTGACTCTTCATATACTTCCTCTTTCTCTTCCTTTATTTTTTCTTCATTTCTTCCTTTCATTCTTTTTTTTAATTATTTCTTCTTTGTACCTTCATTTTTCTTGTTTTTCGCTGATCTTGTCACTCCCTGGAAGCCTGCTTAAGCCTTTCCATCTCAGCATTCATCTCTGTTTTCATATCACCTCCACTCTTTTTTCTCCCTCCATTGGGGCAGAAACAGGCAGGTCAGGTCCTGTTCTGACCATTAAGGTCCCTTTCTAGTCAATTGGCCTGTCCAATATTTGATGTTTGTCTTTCTGGCATGGGTTACCTTGCTCAGTACAGTTATTTTTTTTCAGATCCATACATTAAACTGAAAAACTCATAAATTGTTTTTTCCTTTTTTATGAAAGAATGCACCAAACACATTCTCATTTATTTTCTTTTTTTAAGCAAATGACAAAGACCCTAATTACCAGTTTTTCTTAAACCTAAGCTTAACATTACATGCTTAAACAATTTTCAGAACTGATGAATTTGCCAGCATCCATGCACAACTAGAAAACATTCTTAATTTACACTAAACCAGAAATGTATTACCATTCATGCAATAATAGCATTCATTACTAAATACTGAAAATAAAATTGAAATATTTCTGCAGAAGGTTCATCTGGCAACGTTAGCTTCACAGCAGGCTGACACTACTCACTCACAGTTCAACACAATGGGAAGCAGATCCATGCTGGTGTCAGAGAACAGTCTCGTCCTAGCACTACTCAAGAGTCACAGGGCTCCCCTCGGATTATGGTTTGTTTTGTTTTGTTTAAGGCAAAGTGCATACAGAGGTTACAACAATTTTAAAGACAAAAAAAATGGTCCTATTTTGTGCTCCCAACAACAAACTCAAAAGTCTTTGACAAATAGGGGCTCCGATGAGCTGTTTTATAAATACTTTAGATTAGGTACGGTTATACAGATACTCGAGTTCGTTTGAAATCTTCAAAAAAAAAAGTTCCTGTTATTCCTCAAATGGTGCTTGTTATAGTTTAACATTTCTGTTAAATGCGTGCGTTGAATTACTTGTTATCCAAGCGTAGCAGGTGTTCCTTACCATTTATCGTCAAGGACATTAACTGTCCGTCTTCTTCAACTTCTAATCTTTTGTGACCATTCTTCACAATTCTCTTTGTAGTGATTGTTTTTGCCATTAACTATCTTAGTAGAAGTTGATATTGATTTGAAGTAGCCCATTCCTCTGCCTCCAAATGATGCTGAAGAGAATGAATTGAGACCCCTGTGTCCTAGTGACACGAACGAACTGAATTCTGTATCAAAAGCAGGAAATCCACCTCCAAAAGAAGGAAATCCACTGAAGGCAGAGGAAAAACGAGCCTGTACCTCGGCTTCTATTTCCTTAGGAAGCTCTTCGGCTCCCAAAAAAGTCATCAAATGGGTCTTCAAAGAAGTCAAATGAAAATGGGTCCCTTCCACCAAAAAATTCCATGAAGACATCATCTGGATTCCGGAATGTGAAGCCAAACTCAAATGGACTGTCGAAATGACTTCCACCTCCTCCACCACCATTTAATCCTTCTTTGCAGTATTTGTCATAGATGTCCAGCTTTTTTGCATCCAATAATACCTCATATGCCTCAGCAACTTGTTTGAATTTCCGTTCTGCTTCTTTATTTTCAGGATTTTTGTCCGGATGCCATTTAAGTGCCTGTTTCTGATACGCCTTTTTAATGTCCTCAGGTGAGACATGTCTCTGCACGCCCAGAACTTCATAGTAATCCACCATATTTTAACAGATTGTTGGAACAAATCCGAGGACATGGCAGCCAGCGAGGGCGGTGAAGTGCTGCGGCCATCTCCTCGCGGCTCTGGCACAGCTGCTCTGGCGGTGGTGGTGGCATCTCTTGGTTTTTCTTTTTAGCCAAATAAAATTCCATTTGTAAAATCTCACATTTTCATTATTTCTTCATCAGTTGATAAATTCCATTTCTCAGGCATTGTTAATACAGAAGACCCAATCATGTAAGTCTGTGGGAGGATATAGAATTCTTTGGGTATATGCTTATACCTTATGGGTTCTGGGAGATCCCTTTACCTATACATGGTGCTTTTTCAAAGGCCTACTTGCAGTAGGTGAAAATATTCTTGCACATGGTTGTCTTCAGTTTTGCATCTCAGTAGAAGTAAAATAAGAACCACTGTGACTATGAACTATCACAACAACGGAGTCTTTTACATGTGTCTGCCATATATAACTGAGTGAGATAAGACTTTTCATTATGTCTCACCTGTTGCTTACTTGCATGGGAATGCATCTAAGAGGGCTGTGGCAACATTAAAGTAGGCAGAGGTACATTTGTACCATCAATGAGAGACCCAGATCCTATAAATACTATCTGACAGTCATTACAGGAAAATGGACTCTTGCATGTTTTGTCATAGCATCTATTTGCTGCGGTATCAATGGAGTACAGGTCTGGTATGACAGAGAACATGAATGTCATAATATTTTAAAGAAGGGCCCTCCTTCCTCCCCTCTTCTGGTTCATAACATCTCCAGCTTATCCAGATCAGGGTGCTGGGACTGCATAGGGAGTGCAACTGTCAAGCGGGAGTTTCTTTGTTTCAATAGCCGGCCTGCAGCAAGGTAGGCCCTCTCCAGAACTCCCTGGCCAGCAAAGATACTGGATATTAGGACCAGAAAACACATCTGGGAGGTGAGTGACTTTCTGCCCCCTCGGCAGCGGCCTGGGAGATGGATCACAGCCACTCCCTGAAGGTCTACACTTTCTAGTCTCCCGGCTGGGGCTAGTCTCACTGGCTACTACTTCCATCTTGCGATCCCACCCAGCCTGCACCCAGAAAAACCGTCCCTTCTTCCTCCCCTCTTCGGGTTCATAAAATCTCCAGCTCAGCCCAAACAGGGCGCTGGGACTGCATAGGGAGTGCAACCTGTGGGCGGGAGTTTCTTTGTTTCAATAGCCTGCCTACAGCAAGGTAGGCCCTCTCCTGAACTCTCTAGCCAGCAAAGACACTGGATATTAAGACCAGAAGACACATCTGGGAGGACCAGAAGACACATCTAGGAGGACCAGAAGATACATCTGGGACCAAAGACACCAGATACTAGCACCAGAAGACTCATCTGGGAGAAAAGACACCGGATATTCGTACCAGAAGACACATCTGGGAGCAAAGACATCAGATCTTAAAACCGGAAGACACATCTGGGAGGCGTCCCTCAGCTACCAGGAATCCCTGATTCAGTGCTGTGATGTGCCATCTGGACAGCCTTCCCTAGTGTATTCAAGTTTCCTGACCCTGTACCAAGGCCACCTAACCAGAGGGGGGAGAGGCTGCCCTCCAGGCAGGTCTGAGGAGCCCAGAAAGGGAGTGCGGGCTACTTCAGATTGTGCTTCAAAGAATAGCTCCTGCTCTGGCACTGAGGAGATCCACCCAGATTCAGTCAGAGCAAGGATTGGAACAAGACACCAAGTATCTCCTAGTTCCATTTGAAGGAAGAGATGGGCAGGCACCAATGCAAGAACTCCTCCAACATCATGAAAGGCAACATGACATCACCAGAATCCAGTCATCCCGAAACAACAAGAATTAAACACCCTACTCCAGAAGAAATATAAGAAATCGACCTTGAACAGTACTTTATGAAAATAATAGAGGACCTAAAACAGGAGGTAAAAAACTGCCATAAAGAAATGGAGATGAGGCAGTGGAGTTCCAGCTGGACTGGTGAGTGAGTACGACTCAGGGGCAACCTGCCCTGAAAGAGAACACAGACCCCCTGCCCCAGCTCCCTCTGCAAGCTTGTCTTTGTTTCTCATTTCCCTGCTTCTCCTAAGCCTTCCCTAATGTATTCAGGTATCCTGCTCCTGTACTAAGGCCATCCAGCCAAAGGAGTCAGACCCTGGCCTCCAGGCAGGTCTGAGGATTCCTGCAAGGGAGTGAGGGCTCCTTCAGATTGTGCCTCAAGGAATAGCTCCTGCTCTGGCAATGAAGAGATCCAACCAGATTCAGTCACAGCAAAGATTGGTCTAACACAAAAACCACCTCCTGGCTCCATTTGAAGGGAGAGATGGGCAGGCGCCAATGCAAGAACTCCTCCAACATCATGAAAGGCAACATGACATCACCAGAATTCAGACATCCCGAAACAACAAGAATTGAACACCCTACTCCAGAAGATATAGAAGAAACCGACCTTAAACAGTACTTTATGAAAATAATAGAGGACCTTAAACAGGAGGTAAAAAACTTCCATAAAGAAATGGAGATGACAAAAAAAAGGTAGACAAAATAAATAAATCTCTCAAAGATATCCAAGAAAAGCAAGAAAAACCAATCAAACAGGTAAGGGAAACAGTACAAGACCTGATAAATGAAATGGAGGTAATGAAGAAAACACAATCTGAGGGAGGACTGGAAATGGCAATCTGAAAAAATGAACAGAAACTTCAGAGACAAGTATTTCCAACCGAATACAAGAGATGGAAGAAAGAATCTCAGACTCTGAAGATACTATAGAGGAAATGAATTCACAGATTAAAGAACAAAACAAATCTAACAAATTCTTAACACAAAACATCCAGGAAATCTGGGACACAATGAAAAGACCAAACCAAAGAATAATTGGGGTAGAAGAAGGAAAAGAATTACAACTCAAAGGCCCAAAAATGTATTCAACAAAATTATAGAAGAAAACTTCCCCAACCTAAAGAAGGATGTTCCTATGAAGGTACAAGAAGTCTACAGAACACCGAATAGACTGGATCAAAAGAAAGCATACCCACACCATATAATAATCAAAACACAAAACATACAGAATAAAGAACAGATATTAAGAGCTGCAAATGAAAAAGGTCAAGTAACATATAAAGGGAAACCTATCAGAATTACACCTGATTTCTCAATGGAAACCATGAAAGCCAGAAGAGCATGGATAGATGTGCTACAGACACTAAGGCAACATGGATGCAAGCCCAGAATACTATACCCAGCAAAGCTTGCATTCACCATCGATGGAGAAAACAAGTTATTCCAGGACAAAAACAGATTTAAACAATACATAGCCAGAATTCCAGCCTTGCAGAAAGTAATAGAAGGAAAATCACAAACCAAGGAGTCCAACAATGCCCACAATAACTCAGGCATCTAGCGACCCTTCACCAGGACAAGTAGAAGAAGGGAAACACACAAACTCTACTACAAAAAAAAATGACCGGTGTTAACAACCACTGGTCATTAATATTACTTAATATCAATGGACTCAATTCACCTATAAAAAGGCACAGGCTAAGAGATTGGATACGAAAACAGGATCCAACATTCTGCTGTTTACAAGAAACGCACCTCAACCACAAAGACAGACACCTACTCAGAGTAAAGGGTTGGGAAAAGGTTTACCAAGCAAATGGACCTAAGAAACAAGCCCGTGTGGCCATACGAATTTCTAACAAAGTTGACTTCAAACTAAAATCAATCAGAAGAGATGGAAAGGGACACTTTATACTCATTACAGGAAAAATCTATCAGAATGAAGTCTCAATCCTGAATATCTATGCCCCTAATACAAAAGCACCCACTTATGTAAAAGAAACATTACTAGAACTCAAGGCAGCAATCAAACCAAACACACTGATAGTGGGAGACTTCAACACTCCTCTCTCACCAATGGACAGGTCAATCAGACAAAAACCTAACAGAGAATTAAGAGACTTAATAGAGGTAATGATCCAAATGGACTTAACAGACATCTATAGAACATTCCACCCAAACAGGAAAGAATATACCTTCTTCTCTGCGGCTCATGGGACCTTTTCGAAAATTGACCATATACTTGGTAACAAAGCAAACTTCCACAGTTACAAAGAAATATTAGTAACCACCTGTGTCTTATTGGATCACCATAGATTAAAATTAGAATTCAACAACAATGCTATCCCCAGAAATCCCACAATCTCATGGAAACAGAACAGTCAACTACTGCACCACACCTGGGCCAAGGAAGAAATAAAGAAAGAAATTAAAGTCTTTCTTGAATTTAATGAAAACAAAGACACAGCATACTGAAACCTATGGAACACAATGAAAGCAGTGCTAAGAGGAAAGTTCATAGCACTAAGTGCCCACTTAAAGAAAATGGAGAAGGCACTCATTGGTGACTTAAGAGCACACCTGAAAGCTCTGGAAAAAAAAGAAGCAGACTCACCTAGGAGAAGTAAAAGACTGGAAATAATCAAACTGAGGACAGAAATCAACAAAATAGAAACACAGAAAACAATCCAAAGAATCAATGAAACAAGAAGCTGGTTCTTGGAGAAAATCAACAAGATTGACAAACCCCTAGCCAAACTAATCAAACGGCAGAGAGAGAACACACAAATTAATAAGATCAGAAATGAAAAGGGGGACATAACCACAGACACAGAGGAAATTCAGAGAATCATTAGATCTTACTACAAAAGCCTGTATGTCACAAAATTGGAAAATGTAAAAGAAATGGACATTTTTTTAGATAAGTACCATATACCAAAATTAAACCTGGACCAGGTAAATGCTCTAAATATTCCTGTTAGTCGTGAAGAATTAGAAACTGTTATCAAAAATCTCCCTACCAAAAAGAGCCAAGGACCAGATTGTTTCAATGCAGAATTCTACCAGAACTTCCAAGAAGACCTAATACCTATACTCCTTAAGGTATTTCATAATATAGAAACACAAGAGTCACTGCCAAATTTCTTTTATGAAGCTACAGTTACCCTGATACCTAAACCACAAAAACACTCAACCAAGAAAGAAAATTACAGGCCAATCTCACTCATGAACATTGATGCAAAAATTCTCAATAAAATATTGGCAAACCGAATCCAAGAACACATTACAAAAAATATCCACTACGATCAAGTAGGCTTCATCCCAGAGATGCAGGGCTGGTTCAACATACAAAAATATATCAATTTAATCTATCATATAAATAAATTTAAGGAAAAAAAGCATATGATCATCGCATTATATGCTGAAAAAGCATTTGACAAAATTTAGCACCCCTTTATGATAAAGGTCTTGGAGAGATTAGGGATACAAGGATCATTCCTAAATATAATAAAGGCTATTTACAACAAGCCGACAACTAACATCAAATTAAATGGAGAGAAACTCAAGGCCATCCCACTAAATTCAGAAACACAACCAGGCTGTCCACTCTCTCCTTATCTCTTCAATATAGTGCTTGAAGTTCTAGCAATAGCAATAAGACAACTTAAGGAGATCAAGGGGATTCGATTTGGAAAGGAAGAAGTTAAACTTTCATTATTTGCAGATGATATGATAGTATACATAAGTGACCCCAAAAACTCCACCAAAGAACTCCTACAGCTGATAAACTCCTTCAGTAATGTGGCAGGATATAAGATCAACTCCAAAAAATCAGTCGCCCTCCTTTACACGAAGGATAAGGAAGCAGAGAGGGAAATCAGAGAAGTATCACCTTTCACAATAGCCACAAATAACATAAGATATCTGGGAGTAACTCTAACCAAGGAAGTGAAGGATTTATTTGACAAGAACTTTAAGTCTTTGAGGAAAGAAATTGAAGAGGATACCAGAAAATGGAAGGATCTCCCTTGCTCGTGGATTGGGAGGATCAACATAGTAAAAATGGCAATTCTACCAAAAGCAATCTATAGATTCAATGCAATCCCCATCAAGGTCCCATCAAAATTCTTCACATATATTGAGAGGACAATAATCAACTTTATATGGAAAAACAAGAAACCCAGGATAGCCAAAACAATCTTATACAATAAAGGTACCTCTGGAGGCATTACCATCCCTGACTTCAAACTCTATTACAGAGCTACAGTATTGAAAACAGCTTGGTATTGGCATAAAAACAGAGAAGTCGACCAATGGAATCATATAGAAGACCCGGATCTTAACCCACAAACCTATGAACACCTGATTTTTGATAAAGGAGCCAAAAGTACACAATGGAAGAAATAGGGCATCTGCAACAAATGGTGCTGGCATAACTGGATGTCAACCTGTAGAAGAATGAAAGTAGATCCATATCTATCACCATGCACAAAACTCAAGTCCAAATGGATTAAAGACCTCAATATTAATCTGAACACACTGAACTTGATAGAGGAGAAAGTGGGAAGTACTCTACAACAAATGGGCACAGGAGACCATTTCCTACGTATAACCCCAGCTGCACAGATATTAAGGGCAACATTGAATAAATGGGACCTCCTGAAGCTGAGCAGCTTCTGTAAAGCAAAGGACAGTGTCATTAAGAAACAAAGGCAGCCTTCTGACTGGGAAAAGACCTTCACCAATCCTGCAACTGACAAAGGTCTGATCTCTAAATTATATAAGGAACTCAAGAGACTAGACTTCAAAATGCTAATTAACCCAATTAAAAATGGGGCTCTGAACTGAACAGAGAATTCTCAACAGAAGAAGTTCAAATGGCCAAAAGACACTTAAGGTCATGCTCAAACTCCTTAGCTATCAGGGAAATGCAAATCAAAACAACTATGTTCATAGCAGCATTATTTGTAATAGCCAGATCCTGGAAACAACCTAAATGCCCTTCAGTGGAAGAATGAATGAAGAAACTGTGGAATATATACATGTTAGAATACTACTCGGCGGTAAAAAACAATGACATCTTGAATTTTGCATGCAAATGGATGGAAATAGAAAACACTATTCTGAGTGAGGTAACCCAGACCCAAAAAGATGAACATGGGAAGTACTTACTCATAATCGGTTTCTAGCCATAATTAAAGGACATTGAGCCTATAATTCGAGATCCTTAAGAAGATAATAAGAAGGTGAACCCAAAGATAAACATAGTAATCCTCCTGGATATTGGAAGTAGACAATATCGCCAGGCAAAAAATGGGAACTTGAGGGTGGGGTGAGACGGGGCCAAGGGGAGATGGGGAGAGAAGCATGAAGGTGAGAATTGGGAGATCTCGGGGGAATGGGATGCTTGGGATACAGGTAGGGTGGATATGGGAGCAGGGAAGCATATATCTTAATTAAGGGAGCCATCTGAGAGTCGTCAAGAGACCTGACTCTAGAGGGGTTCCTGGGTTTCCAGGTAGATGCCCCCAGCTAGTTCCTTGGACAGCTGAGGTGAGGGAGCCGGAAAAGTCCAGATCCTACAGCCATACTGATGAATTTCTTGCATATCACCATAGAACCTCCACCTGGCGATAGATGAAGAAAATGACAGAGCCCCACATTGGAGCACCAGACTGAGCTCCCAAGGTCCTGATGAGGAGCAGACGGAGGGAGAACATGAGAAAGAAAGTCAGGACCGTGAGGGAACCTCCATCTGGCGACAGATGGGGGAAATGACTGAGCGCCACATTGGAGCACCGGACTGAGCTCCCAAGGTCCTGATGAGGACCAGAAGGAGGGAGAACATGAGAAAAAAAGTCAGGACCGTGAGGGGTGTGTTCATCCATGGAGACGGTGGAATAGAACTAATGGGAGATCACCAACTCCAGTTGGAATGGGACTGATGGAACATGCAACCAAACCGGATTCTCTGAATAGGTCCAATGGTGTAGGATGACCGAGAAGCCAAGGACAATGTCGCTGGGCTTTGATTCTTCTGCATGGATGGGCTCTGTGGGAGCCTTGTCAGCTTGGTTGATCACCTTCCTGGACCTGGGGGGAGTTGGAAGGACCGTGGACTTAACATAGAGTAGGGAACCCTGATGGCTCCGTGGCCTGGAGAGGGAGGCGGGGCATGGGTGGTAGGGAGGGGAGGGAAAGGGGAGGAGGAGTGGGGGAGATGGAAATTTCAAAAAAAATATAAAAATAAAAAGAATAACAAAGACAAAAACAATATTTTAAAGGAATGCCAAAGGCCTTAGGTATTTTACAACCTGTGTTGACTACCCTCTAACCAGACTTTACATGAACCTAATGTTCAGTCTACAGTGATTCAGTGATACATGAGTGTGAATGGCCTATAATGGCCCATACATTACTAACAGCATCTTCTTCCTGATTTCTAGGGCCTAATAGGCTGTGGACTGACTCATGTAAGAATATCAGGATTCTGTTCCATGTTGAACTTTGGTTGTCTATTCCCCTCCCTACTAGTTGATCCCACACTGCCTGGCCCAAACCTGTCAGTCCTCTTTTCTCCCTCTGGGCTATCAATGAAGTGAGGTCTTAATACAACCCAGTTGTCAATACAGACCATCACAGGCCAAGTCTGTTGACCCTCTAGCCATGTGGTTTGTGTTATTTTTATCACCACAGCAACAATGTTGATTGACACTGCTTGTTCATTTCCAACTGCCCGAACCCAAAATAATTACACAGAAATTGTATTAATTAATTCACTGCTTGGCCAATAGCTTAAGCATCTTTCTAGCTAGCTCTTATATCTTAAATTAACCAATTTTTATTAATCTGTGCATCACCACAAGGTCATGGCATACTACCAAGGTTCAGGTGTCTATCTGGTGACTATATGGCATCTATCTAACTCTGCCTACTCTCTCTCTCTCTCTCTCTCTCTCTCTCTCTCTCTCTCTCTCTCTCTCTCTCTCTCTCTCTCTCTCTATCCTGGACATATTCTGGTGTTGGAGGTCCATCTGTCTGTGTGTTGCTTTTCTTGGTTAATGGATAAAGAAACTAACTTGGCCTGTTGATATGGCAGAACTTAGGCACTTAGGTAGGTGCAGATGGAACTGAATGCTGAGAGAAAGAAGGATGTCGTCAGGAGATGCCAGAGATAGATGTGCTGGAACTTTTCTGGTAGGCCACAACCTCATGGTGATATACAGATTAATAGAAATGGGTTAACTTAAGATGTAAGAGTTAGCCAATAAGAAGCTAGAGCTAATGTGCCAAGTTGTGTTTTAATTAATAGAGTTTCTGTGTGATTATTTCAGTTCTGCGTGGCTAGGACAAACAAGCAGCTCACCCCAACAATATTCTTTTAAGCCATTGGCCAAAAGTAGCTTTTTATTTAACCAATAGCAATAAAATATATTCACAGCATACACCACTACAAATTCTAGTTTGGTGCTTCTACCTACACCATCTCTGTACTGGGCAACTATAGAGATGAGTAGTGTCACATCTAACACTTTATTAGGCTTAGATATTGGTTTGATTTTAGCAGGTGTCTCAGTGACTTGAAAGAAAACTGGACCCAGGAGAGCCTGCATGGCATTAGTGGCAGGCCTTGCAGACACTTTACAACATTGCTGCAAATATGCATATCATCTTTGTACAGTTTGGTTCTGTCCCACCCCAGAAAGTCCTTTAGTCAAACTCTTTGTCTCATAGGCTGTTTTATACCGAGGCCAGTGCTGGTTTCTACTCATTGTAATGCTTTTATGTAGCTAGAAATTGCCGTTCAAGCAGTACAAATCAAGCTTTTTCTCTTTTCCATTCCTGAGATTTAAACCTCATTGAAACTGTTTGCTTGGCTTGATTGTGCCATGCTACCTAATTGCAGCTTTCTGAACCTTTGGTTAACTCCAATGTGAGGGAGCACAGGGATAACAGGAAATATGGTTGCTTAGCCTGTCCTAAAAGGATCATAGCCTGTTCAAAAGACATTTGAGCTTTTCTGTTCCCATCTCATTTGGTCTTCTTTATCAAGGTATACAGAGGATGGAAACTTGAATAAGGTAGAACATGAAAATTCACTGGCATCCTAGGAGTCCCAAGAACACTTGCAGCTCTTTCACATTTGCAGGCACTGGCTGCTGTAAAGGTCTTTCAATAACCATATCAGGTACAGTGCATGCCTGTAGAACAACTGTGCCTTGCCTTGTGCTTTATATGAATTGCTCTTTCCCCAACCTTATTACTTTAGGTGCATTTGTATCTGTATGTCTTTTAGATGTTCCCTAAATCTATAAAAAATATTCATGGATTATTATTATGTCTTCTATGTAATAAAAACTTATACATGGAAAGACAGGAAAACAAAGCAAGGCCTAGGGCTACCATCTCCTGAATAATAGTGGGTCTATGGAGGTAAATGTGGGAAAGTACTCTAAAGGTCTAGTATTGACTGTTTCAGGTGAATACAAGTTGTTCTTAATATCTGACAGCTAAGGAAATGCTTAACAATTAATTATTAAAGTCTAATAAAACACATCACCATTTGTATCAGTTGTTCAGTGGAAGGACAGTGTTGAGCTCAGCCACATGGATAAGGAGAACTACCTTATATAATTCTTTTTAATCTATGATTATTTTTTAGAAGCAGCCTGGCTTCTTCACAGACTATACTGTGCTAGAAAGGGCTTTGTACTGATCAAAAAAACCTCTACCTTTTAAAATATCATAATGGTTTTTGGAATTTCAGCATAGCCACTAGGCAAGCTATATTCTTTGATATCCACCTCCCTACTCAGAGTAGGAAATGTTGCATGTTCTCATTTTGCCCAACCATACATGACTAGCTTACCACTCTGGATCTCAAGCAAAACAGTCCCTACATTTGTATTTGAGTAACTGATAAGATTCTCAGTTTTCTCCATTTTTTCATTCTCTCTCATGTGCTCTAGAATGTCAGAAATTCTATATATGATTCATATAATGCTCTCAGTCAAACAGGTACCAAAGCTTCTGCTAATTCATAAGGATCAAGTAACACCATAACACTCAGCAAAGACACTAGAGCCACCAAAGGCCTCAAGGTCTCTGCCATATCAACTCATTTTTATAACATTTCTGTAATCAGAGCTCTATTTTACGAAATAAATTAGGACCAAACATAGCTTTTCCTGCCCCTTGTTCCCTCAGTAATGTCTGTCTTTCTCTATAGACTTCCATGTCTGAGGGATAATAGGGACACTAGAGACCAATTATCAAGTGTTTCTAATGCTTCTGATAAGTTAGACCATCAGGGGCTGATTTTGTTAATTTTGTTTCAAGTTTTATAGCCTTTGTCTTAAGAAGGGATGTGTATGTATGTGTTTATGTGTGTGTATGTGTGTGTTTGTGTATTTATGTGTGTGTGTATCAGCTATTCTACCTCCATAGCAGGCAGACTGATCATATTATCATATCTGCTCCCATGGTTACAATCTCTAGAAGCAGGCTGTGACAGACACTTTCATTGCTTGTTGAAAAGACTTTCTCAATTTGAGCAGATGAAGTACTGAATATTCACTGATTACCATATTTATTTGTTATATTAGACCATTAATGTCTCAGTCTGCATCTAAAATCACAGATTTTTCTTTCTTCTCTATTAAGGGACAAACTGAGGGGAGTCTTCTGTCACCTTTACATTGCTGTCCTCCCCATTCTCATTCTTCTCAGGCACAGATGTGAATCAGTAATTCAACACCGACATGTTATTCTCTTTTTAATGTAATTTACCTACCACATGCCAAATCAGAGGCTAAGACTGAAGGTATTAGCCATATCCCCCTTTTTCAATGTCAATCCTCTTTTATAGAAACTGGTTGCTGTTTGCCAACCTTCCAAGTCTTAGATACATTTCTTACTATACGTAGCAGTGTCCAAGCAACCTAAGCATCCACTTTCTAATGATGCACCCTTACAGGGACTATCAAAGATTGGAAGAACTATACCTTTAACTGTTCTCAGGGGATCTCTGTACTCACTCACACAGAAGACCCTACTCAGTCAGCAGCCATACCACTTATGCCACTTAGAAGAGAGTCACCATTAATTTACCCACACATATTCCAATTCTCAATGACTCAGAACAGTAAAACGTCTCATTACCTATACCAATAATCATGTAACTGCTGCTACTACTACAGTTACAGTAGAAAATTGAATGTAACTGTAGTTGGAGACATGATAGTTCTCCTTTCTTAAGAGTTGACTGATAAATAAAATACCAAATAAACTGAATAGACAGTCTTCAAAATAGAAAAAAAAACAGTTACCTTTAACTACCAGAAAAGATGTTCAATATCCTTAGTCATCATTGAAACACAAATTGGAATTACTTTGAGGTACTACCTCAATCTAGTCAGAATGGCTGACAAGAAATACTAAAGAGGATGTCAAGAGAAAAGAGCCGTATTCACTGTCAAAGTGAGTGAGTGAAAATTAGTACAACTATTGTATAAATAAGTTTGTAGATTCCTAGATATATTAAAAAGGACTATGATATTATATAATAATTTAGTTCAGGTCATATATTCAGAGGACTGTGTATAGATATTAGCACCCCCATGTTTATTGCTGCTTCACTCACTATAGCAAGTAACTAGAATTAATCTACTTGTTCATCAACAGATGAGAAATAATAAAAATCTGGTGTACACCTACACACATAGAATTTCCTGGAAAAAGATAGTTAGATTATATAATATTAAGCATAGTCATACAATGACAGAAATAAATGATATACATGATTTTTTCATATGCAGAATATTTCCAATAATACATGTGTATGTTTAAAAATATGCATATGGTACAGTATAGCATGTAGAAGAAAGAATCAAGAAAGCCTAAGTTAGAGGATGAGGAAGGACTGAATGAAGGCAGTGTAAATATGTTATTAAAGATGATGGAACTACCATTGCTTTTCTATTCTTAACTATGTCATTGATTTTTTTTGGGGGGGTAAGCAGTTAAATATATAAAATATACTCAAAGAGTGCTAATATAAAATGTAATATGGAATCACATATCGCCCATTCTAAATGGCTACTCTGTAGAAATTTATTTAGATGAATACATCTATAAAATTTGGGTCTGGTTCATTCTTATATGTTATTTTTTTGCAAGTTTCATTTTAACAAAATTAATATTATTAAAGAAGCTAATTCAGTGGGGTGAGCCAAACATCTGGTTAAGCAACTACCCTTAGATAAACAGTGTTCTAGTTAATTGCTCTGATACTATGATAAAACACTGACCAAATCAAACTTTGGGAGGAAGGTGCTTTATTTGACATATAGCTTTCAGTACATTCTTAAGGAATCCCTGGACAGATGTGT
This sequence comes from Arvicola amphibius, assembly GCF_903992535.2. NCBI lineage: Eukaryota > Metazoa > Chordata > Mammalia > Rodentia > Cricetidae > Arvicola > Arvicola amphibius. The sequence continues at coordinate 111,462,351 of NC_052058.2, read as the reverse complement.
AAGGTAGAAACCTGGAAGCAGCGGTAATAAAGTAGAAACCACAGAAGAAGACTGTTCACTGTCTTGTCTCAGCCTGGCTCAGCCAGTTTTCTTACATAAAAGAAGATCACCTGAGACACAGTTCACAGTAGACTGGACCTTCCCTCATCTGTCTTTAACTAAGAAAATAACCCTGTAGACATGCCTAGGTGGCAATATTATAGAAACAATTTTTCACTTGAGATTTTCCAGGGATATTCTAATTTGTATCAAGTTGATAGTAAAAATAAACAAACAAATAATTAAAAAAACCACTGAGCACAGGAGTTAGTCTAACTTTGAGATAATAAAATTTTTCTTCCCAGAATTTCCTGTGTGTAAGGTTCTTGTGTGTCTGTCCACACTTCTGAACACACCAGGTTCCACTGCATAGATCCAAACCTATATTCAGGCCCTTATTTAAGTTCAACTGGTCAAAAACAAAACAAAAGGAAATGAATCTGAGAAGGAGACATGAAGAAAGAAGTGAAAATAACAAGAATGAGGAGGGACATAAAAAAGCATGAGAAATGAGAATAAACCTAAAGTAGTATATACATGTATGAAACTATCGAAGAACAAATTTAATAAATATTAAAGAAATTAAGGGTTGTGCAGTTAATGTCTTCGTTATTTTATTAAACTTCATAAGCATTAAATTTAATTTTAATGGGAATTTTTGTCTGGGTCCCACATTGGTGTGACATCTGTCGGGGTCCAGACTTGATGTTCCATAAAACCACACCTGAAGCCCTGCAGGCCTTCTTCTCTCTGGGCCTTTATTCCTATGTTGTGAGAGAATATTTTTAACTGACTTTCCTTGTAAAACAACGGCTACAGCCAGACCCTGTGTATACAAATAAACAATATCTGAACAAATCGGAATATAATCAGAGATGTCATCTTTCTTTCTAAAAGGCTTTAAAGCAGTCTTATATACTGCATTAGCATTTTGAGATGCTTGGCTACCTGAGACGGCAGTTTGCAGCTGTCTGCTAAGCTACCACTCAGTGGTTCTAACATACACCAGAAACTGACTGTGGCCACAGCTCCCAGATGTCTCAAAAGTCCTCTTGGAGGCCAGCAGTGGCATCAGCTGCTTGCAAAGTCAGCCACACCACTTTTACTTTCCCACACCAAAAATGGTGGCAGCTGTGCCACCAGTGTGGGAGAGGTAGATTTACAAAATCTACAAATTCTAAAAATTTCTTTACTTGATTCTGCTGGCTATTAAAATGGACCAAAATAAATGTAAATACAACTGAATACTATTTCCTGGTCCAATATCTACAATTGCATACAGTCTTACTCCCAATATATATCACTGCCCTTTTTTGCTTATTCAAGTGCTCATCTTTTACTTCCACACCTGTGGAGTCTTATTCTTCTGTGGCGTCCCTCACGTTCTTCTCTTTACCACTGGCCACATGTCCACGCACCATCTGTCCTAGCCTCATGCTAAGTCAAATCTCCTGTCAATGACATTGAAAGAGCAAGACTAGGCCTTAACCCTCTAACCTTTATTCAAGGTGGAATGGATCCACTTCTGTGGGTCATCTTAAGATGCAAAACAAGTATCCACACTGTAGGTCAAGATATTCTGTTAGTAGCAGCCACCAAAGTTAAGTCTCCTGTCAATAACCTTGAAGGAGCAAGACTTGGTCTGAGCTCTCTGACCGTTGGAGTGGAATGGACTCACTTCTGAGGGAACCCTCAAATTTTTAGCTTTTATTTTAAAATTTTATTATTTTAAACATGCAATAAATACTCTTTATTCTTAAAAATATTTCTGGTTTCAAAACAGAAACAATCATCCTTGAATCCATCAAAATAAAAACATTATTAAAGCAAGATTTAAATAAATGTCCAGAATTTATGTTTTACATTTATTAATCTCATAAATTCCATTTGATTGTTTAAAGTAAAAAGAAACAACATGCTAGAAAGAGTATGACAAATACCCATGAAACTACTCCAAAGTGATGTATCACTGAGATCGCTTTAAAGACTAAGGCAACAAATACTCTTCTTGATGTTCTGTTATGAAAACAGTGTGATAAATTTGTGATGATAACCAAAGAAAGCATTTTTGCAGTGATCCATATATAAAGGTTAAATGCTGTAATATGATTCAAGCTGGTGGAGTAAGCTTGCTTATTATTTATTTTAGAAAACGTATCTGGGGAAAAGCAGGCACCATTAAATAAACATGTAGTAATAACTCAAAAAAGAAAATTACTATGTATGTATCAGAAATAAATAAAATAAAGATGGCTAATGACACATTGCAAGTCAATCTGAAAATGAAGGAGATGCATGATAATGTGTGCAATGTCACTGATAATTTAAATGTGGCATGACTATACCAGGGCTATTCCAAAACAAACTGTGTACATAAAAGCACAGCTAATTTGCCAAGGGACGAGCCATGTGATTGCTGCTTATCTATCATTTCAGATGTGTTGGAATAGAAAGCATGTTTGTGATCAAAATATTCTTTGTACTATAAAGATAACATTTTCAAGCAGATTATCAAATTTAGAAAAAGAACAATTTTTCACATGAGTTTGAAAAACAAATGGGTATGGAAAAACACTACAATGCACATACACACACACACACACATACACACACACACACACACATCAATTGAAAATTGGTGTCTCCAAATATTATTGTTAAGCTCAATGGGACATTGTTATACAAGGAAATCACTGATGATTTAGAATAAAAGATATGCCAATTATATAGAGATGCTGCATTGGAAAAGGAAGAAAATAATAAGATAAAAATAGATAAACAAAAGTATATGAACTTTGAGCAAGGAGATGATAAAATATTGAACATAATTATTATAGTTCATAACTTAGATACAAGCTCTATCAAGGTGAAAACACTGGGACAAGAACAAGAAACAGGTCAGTGACAATCAACTAAGATGAGAATGATCTCATTAATGAACAGTTTGTAGTCTGGAGAGAAGGGAATTTTGAGTGCAAAATGGATGTCAGAATCTTTATAAGGGACCAGAATATGCAAAGTGCCTCTAGGTCCTCTAGCTAGAGTTCAACACTTCACCCAGGGAGACTAGTAAGAAATGAAGGTATGAAGTCATACAAGCTACAAAGGCACACCTACCATTTAACCAAACCCAGATGTGATTCTCACCCTGGTTTCTCATTCAAGAAAGAGTTCTATCTATATACTTAAGTTGTGATAAGTGCCAAGAATGTACTGGAAGCTTGGACAGAACCACCTGACTCTTTTCATATACTTTCCAAGTCACAGCTGGTAATGCTAGATACAGAATTGCTCTCATAGTTTTGAAGTTTATCTGCTAAAATCACCTTGTGAATTTTGTGCTAAATGAAAGGTTTGAATCTGATCCTAAGAATAAATTAGTGTCTAATAAAATTATTTTTAAAAAAAGAGTTCTAGGAGTCAGGTGAAGAAAGTGCCATATACCTCATTGAAGTATAATCACCATCCAGGGAACTCTGCTTGTTTATACCCTAACAATTCTTATGGCTATCCAAAAAATGAGATCCATAAAGCTTGACCTCATAAGAAATATATTGGTCAATTGTGTTTCCCCCTCACTACCCACTGCCATGCAACTCAGAACAAAGTTACCTAACTACAGATTAAATTGTACATCCTGGAATTTGAGGAATAAAGTCATATAGTCTAAACAGCTTTGTGGGGAAGGTGCCACATGTCTGGTTTCTGATATTTACTTTTGAGATCCATTCATTTTGTCATATCTGTAATTTATGCCACTTTATGGAATATTTATCTTTTCATATGTTTATGAACATCTAAGCTGTTTTTAGTATTTTGTCTTTGTGGTTAGTTTATTTTCTTGTACTTTTTTGATTCAGTGTCTTATGTAGCCCATTATATCTTAGAATTCTATTTATCAATGGTTTCAAAACTTCCTAATCCTGCAAGCCTTTAATATAATTCTTCTGGTAATAATTCTTAAATTTTTTGATAAGTTTTCAAAGCTTTACTGTTTGCTTAATTCTAATTGAATTGTGATCTTACTCTTACTTTTTACAAGATAAATCCTATCAAATTACTTAAAACATATTTTGCAACTCAAAATATAATCTATATCTGTAATCAATCAGTTAGGTATTGATCAATGTGCACTAGAAAAGGATATAAGCATTTTCGTAGTTATATATTTATCTATAACTATTGGTCTGGCAAGTTGCTCATTATCATTATCCTGGCTGTTATGTTTACTAAAATTTTCAGATAATGTATTTTTTTCTAGAAAAGCCAGGATATGTATCTGTCCAAATGGACTGCTAGAATTATTTGTAAAGGTTAGAGAACAATTTTTATTAGTTAGTTGATTTTTTTTCTCACATCTTATGTGGTTCAGGTATTAAACTCTGCCAATCAATTTCAGTACCAAGTAGCATATATACTGAAACGCCTCGCAGAGTCCCAAAGAATGATTCTCAAAGATATGATGCAAGTCTGAAAACTGCAGAGTTCTTCCCTTAAGATTGGTTTGAAATTATATCAGTCTTGTCAACTAAAAGACTAAAGAAAGCATTAGATAATTGAGAGATATGAAACAACTAGATGAAATTCAGGGATTCTGTTTAAACAAAAAAACTAGAAAGAAAACAAGAAAGCCTTCAATATAAGCTACAAAAACACTTGAAGGAAACTAAACTGTGTTTCAAAATGAATAAATCCTTTCTGAGGATTTCCTTATTTGTTTTCTTAACATTAATATGGTTTTTGCAGGGAAGTATATGCAGTGTTTACTATCTCAGCCAAGTCAGGGATGCCTCCTCATCCCATTTGTAAGTATAAATTGCAAATCATTTCAATCATTCCCTGAGCACTGTTTTTCTTACTTGCATAAAGCACAGTTGATCAATCTTGAAATACAAGTGCATTGAATTAGAGAATTCTTATTGCCATCTATTATTTAATCTCCCTTTGTTATCCTAGTAAATAATCACAATGCAGTGCACTTAACTAGGAAATCACATCTCCAAGTCTTTGAGAGGATATGCATAGTTCTTTCTCAGAATTTAGAGCAAGTTACTTTCACTTTGTAAAATAATAAAAACTGCCCAGTTTCCTTGAATTTAATACTCTACAAACGAAGACTAAACTTGAACTTGTGGCACACCTGTTTCAGCTTCCTTAAATAACTGATCAGTAGTATCATTTATCTTCCATACAGTCTGTTACCTACTTTCTGAATGCTGCTGTGATGACTTTATAAGTAGTCATCTTTATCATGAAATGCCCTTGAGGAGAGGCTGAGGATGACAGAACAGAAACTAGAAGGATCTGTACCCATGCCAAAACTTAAACTGCGAACCTCATCTTTCATTTAAGAAGTAAACTCTTCACTGTAGTTTATCTCTCTTTGGCAACTGTGTCTATCCACATGAAGTCCAAAATCAGATCTGAAAAATGCAAAGAATCAGATGATTAAAAGAGTCACACAGGACCCCAGAAGCAAGAAGAGGACATCAAAGTGACCTGGTATACAGAATTGACTCTTTGAAAAGATGCTGATGTTTTTCAAGTAGAATTTCTACAGGCTAAGTTATATGTGCACAGACACACATAAACATGTGCATGTGTCACTATATCAAACTGAAGTAAAAGGACTTAAGAAATGTTAAGAGAAGTTATAAAATATAAATGGAAGATGAACAATAACTACATAGGTAAAGTGAAAACATTAACTATAATGGCAATAATAAGGTGGTGTGTTGGCTTATTTGAAACCAAAAGTAGAATTTGGATGTGAAGGAAAAGGAAAGGAAAGAGAACAGTTTAAGTGAAGAATAGGCAAAAAGCATAAGACTAGAAATGTTCTGATGTGAGCAATGCCCTCACTTGGTAGATGCAATTTAGACATTTTTGTTCAAGACATAGCAGGCTTTTACTTCCTAACCACGTTTTCTGTACTGGAGGAGGTGTTCTACAAACAGAAGAAGATGCATAGTGTTTGCCCATGTGTCTCAAGGGCTAAAGCATGTCACAACCTCTGAAAGCAGGCTTTTGTATACTGTAGAATTCTGGGAGTCCTGGAAGAGTCCCATGTTGGGATCTATTTGTAAGTAGACTTTTCTTTCCCACCTGCAAGTTTCCAAATAAATGACACAAAGAATTGATATTAGTTTTAAATGCTCAGTCAATAGCTCAGGATTATTACTAACACAATTTAAAATAACCCATTTCTATTAATCTATGTGTTCCTACCTGGCTCATGACATTTCCTGTCCTCCAGCATATCCTGCTCCCTTCTGTGTCTCCTGGTGACTCCACTGACTCTGCCATACTTTCTACCAGCTTTCTCAGTTTGACTGACCCACCTATATTTCCTGCCTGGCAAACAGTCAGGTATTTCTCTATTAACCAATGAGAGTAATATATATTTACAGTGTAAAGAAGGATTATTCCATAGCACAGAACAAGAAACTGAGAGATTACATCTTTAAATGCAAGTATGATCATTAATAGGAAATAGTACAAACTCATGAAACCTGGCACCACTGAGATATGTCCTCCTCTTCTCATGACCTTTTAAAGCAGCAGTATCCACTGGGTACCTAGTTTTCAAATATTTAAGCCTATGGGGAACATTTTTCATTCAAATCATCATATTACACTCCTTGCTCACCATAGACTCAAGTCTACATAAATATATAATATGAATTTGCTCAACTTTAAATATTCCTACAATCTTTCTCTGTCTCCATGCTGTTTTGTTGATAGAGGCCACCTGATTATTCCTTGAAATAATGACACAGAAACCATATTATTTGCAATACTGTTTGGCCAATAGCTTATATTTCTGGTTAAGGCATGTCTTAAATTAACCAATCTCTATTAATTTGTGTATTTTCACAAGGCTGTGGCTTACTGGGTAAAGTTCCGGTGGGACTACATGGCTTCTCTATGATTCTGCCTTCTCTCTCTCTCAGCATTCAGTTTAGTTTTCCCCACCCAGCTCTCTGTTCTGCCCTGCTCTACTATATGCTCAAAGCAGTTTTTTTATTGTTATTAACCAATTGTATTCACAGCATACAGAGGGGAATTTCTGATCACTGTTTTACAACCCAATGTCCAAAGTTTCTTTGAGATTGAAAGCAATCCCTTAACTATGGCTACATATAAAATAAAAAGCAATTTGCAGATTATTTTTAATGAATTCAAATGAGACATACATCCTTTCCTTTTTTATACAGCACTTCAATAATGTATCCCTATTTCTCCCTGTTTATAATCACTGAACACTAAACAGCTGAAGAAAAGACACAAAGGCATACTCTGATAGTTAAACAATGGCAGTGGAATAAATGACCTCAAAGATTTAAAGTTTTCAAATCAATGTACATCTTGAACCTAAACAATTAGCCACTAGATGTACTTACTGGGGAAAAAGACAATGAGAGTTGAAGGGCATGCATTTATGGAGGTATCGGAGCAAGAGAGGAGCATGGAGGCTGAACCAAAAATGTACCCAATATATCCACTTCCATTAAGTTTAATTAAACAGGACTGGAATGTATTTTGTATCTGTATATCATTGTAACAAGTCTCTTTCTGTCTTACCAGTTCACAAATAATAACATGGAATCTTTTTATTAATTTTGAAAAAAGTTAGCCTATAGTATAGGCTTGCTGCTAGTTGGCTTTTAATACTTACATGAGCCTATTTATATTAATCTACATTCTGTCACATGGCTCATAGCTGTCAACTCTCTATCGCATACATTGCTTGTTCTTTGTCTCCTCACATTTCCTCCTTTTTCTTTTCAGTTTTCTTTTTCCCCAGAAGTCCTTCCTAATCTCTTCCTGCTTTGATATTAGACATTCATCTTCTTATTAAACAAATCAGAAGGAACCTTGACAAAGTCACATATTCACAATGTAAACAAATGTTCCGCGACAGATAGTTCTTTTTAAACTTTCTGTTATGTATTTATACATAGAATTTTTTTTGGAAAAGATAGATAAACTTGAAGCAGTTATTAAAGAAAATAAAAATGGCTTATTTACATTTTTCAATTAAGTTTGGTCAGAAGAATGTTGGGGGAAAGATATACCACCCTTTGGCTACTACATCTGGATCTGTTCAGGTTTCTAGTTCCATTGGGGAAAAAAACACCATGACTAAATTTAATATGGCAATAAACTTATATTTCAATTTAAACATCTGAGGTCACAGTCTGATGTGGGGTTCCCCTCTTTATGCTATGAATAGTTTTATTGTCATTGATTAATGAATAAAAGCTGTTTCAGCCATGGCTTAGCAGAGCAAATCCAGGCAGGAAATCTGAACAGAGATATAGTGTTGGAGGAGGGAGCCACTTGTTTGTTCCTGGCTGCCCGGCTAGCTTAGACCTGAAATAATGACACAGAAAGTATATTAATTAAATCATTGCTTAGCCCATTAGCGTTAGCTTCTTATTGGCTAACTCTTGCATATTAATTTAACCAATCTCTATTCATTTGTACATCACCACAAGGTCGTGGCCTACCAGCAAAGTTCTAGCACATCTGTCTCCAGAGGCTCCATGGCTTTTCCCTGACTCTTTCTCCCAGCATTCTGCCTAGTTTTCCGTGACTAAGTTCTGCCTTGCTACAGGTCCAAAGCAGTTTTCTTATTCATCAATTGTAATAACAGCATACAGAGGGGACTCTCACATCAATACAGAGAGAAAGTAGGCAGAGTCAAGGAGACACCATGTATCTGCTGAAGGAGAAGGATCTTGAAACTTTCCATTAAGCCACAACCCTACAACAATACACAGATTATTAGAAATGGATTAATTCAAGATGTAAGAGCTAGTTATAAATATGCTTGAGCCATTCAGCAAGCAGTGTTGTAACTAATACAGTTTCTGTGTGATTATTCATATCTGGGAGGCTGAGAAGCCAGCAAGTAGTCTCCTCTTACAAATGGTGCCCAATATGGGGCATGGACCCATGACCCTGAGATTAAGAGTTTCATGATCTACTGACTGAGCAGTTTCTTCTTACAACAGTCAATTACTAGGGAAAATCAGGCAGAAACTCAGGAAGGACAGGAACCTAGACAAAGGAAATAAAGCAGATGTCATGGAGGAATTCGGCTTACTGGCTTGTTCCTCATGACTTGTTCAGCCTGATTTCCTGTATAGCCCAGGACCAGTACCTGTCCAGGGTCAGAAGTACCTATAAAGTTCTGGGCCTTCCCACATCAATCATTAATTAAGAAAATGTACCATGGGTCAGTTTTGAGGGAACATTTTTCTCAATTGATACTCCCTTTACCTAAATGACTCTTGTTTAAGTCAAATGGTTGTAAAGTCAACCAGACAATAAAAGAGTATCTAAAATATTAGTGTTGGTTAGGCTGTGTAGGAAGTTGATTCTTTTATTGTTTCTTGGAGGATAAGTTATTTCCAGAGTAACTTGCCTGAAATGTCTTTCTTGCTGACCATCAATTTTGATTCAAGGATGTCTTCAGTATTAATCTGTGTGGATCTTTCAAAAAGAGCACAAATGTTTGGCATATGCGGGGAAAGGCAGGCTATTATTGAATTAAAGGTCATCCTTAACTATATGAGACCCAACTTCAAATATAAAATAAATAAAATTGAAAGTTTTCAGAACTACATTTTTATAGAGCTTTTTGATATCTATAGTGTTTCTTCATAGACAGTAGGAAATCTGCAAATATTATCTGTATCTAGAAAAAATAATTTGTTTTATCTGTTAGCACAGAAATGGAAATATTAGGAACATTGATTAGAATAAGCACATATAGACATTTCAGGAAGTTTGGAAAGTCAGGACAGGAACATGGAAGAGAAACCATGGTAGAAGACTTCTTTGCTGGCTCATACTTAACTTTCTTATACAGTGCCAGGCTCACTTGCCTAAGAATGGTTTACTCACCATGGGTTGGACACTATCACATTAACTATTAGTCACTGTAGTCTCTCACAGATATGATCACAGGCCAATCTAATTGAGGCAATTCTTAAATTGAGGATCCTCTTTCCCAGGGGAGTCTAAAGTTGTATCACGTTGAGAATAAAAAGGAATCAGGATGACACTTTCCTTTAAAATGTATCTGTCGAATTTCAGATGCTAAAGAAGAAATTTCATGCTAGAATTCCTCAAGAATCTACAGAGAATAAATCAATAGATTTCTGGATTTGTTGGAATGCATTCATATGGCCAGATTTATTTTCTCTGTTTTGGATAACCTTACCCTGTTAATATAAAGACTTTTTTTAAAAAAAATATGGAACATGGAATGCTTCACAATTTGGAGTGACATTCCTTTCTCCCTAGCCATCCAATCAATTGTCTTTCCTTTCTCTAGCTTCTTCTTTAAATACTAGGACTTTGAGATAATTGTGAGGGAATTAAGTGAAGAAACAGAAAGAAATCAGACAGATGTAACAACAGAGAATTGACTTTTTATTTTATTTTCTTTTATTTTGTTTCCCCCTTTTGTTCTCTTTCTTTCCATCTCACTTTCTTGTTTGCCAAGGTCCAATACAGCCTAATATTGTTTCCCAGTTGCCTGTATAATGAAGGCTGGCTCTGTATTTCTTGTATTCCAGCCAGGCACTACTCTCCACACTGTACTTGAGTTCCTAATTCTTGGTAAAGAGCAAGGGTACCAAAGAACTTACAGGCACATAGAAGAGAAACTTAAACTTTTAATTGATATGCTTTGCATTATGCTCCCTGTGGTATAATTCCTTGAACTGGAAGGTCTAGGAACTCTCTCTATGTCTATATGGGTTCTTGCTGCCTTCAACTTTTCTGACTCCATAGAAGTTGATCAAAGGAAAGAGGTTTTAAAATGATCTGTAACTAAAATGTCCTTAGATGATAAAAATTATTGCTCTTGGCTATAATTTAGGTTTGGAATAAAGGAGGATATTAAGTATAAAAGTCAGAAAATAACAGTATTTTTTTCTTGTGGAACATACTGCTTCTTTACAGAAATGACTGAAGAAAGGACACACTTCAGAAACCAAAAACCATGTAAATTATGAATCATGTGATTTTCTTGTAAAATAATTAAAATATTAACATTTATCATCTTATGAAAATCTGCATTTGCTCTTAGCATATGTGAGTACTATTTTTCACTAACTATAGGAATAAAATAGCTTAGAGTAGAATTTCACTTTCATAAAATACATTGCTTTGAAGACTAAATGGCATATTGGAAACATTTTTGACTTACAAAAAACCACTTCTGCTAATGTTCTTAATCCATATTTCTTAATAATATCATGGGCTATATTTTATGGTCCTTTGGCACCAGTCTTCTCCTTTGAATTTCTAATTAAACACTGGGTTATTTTAACTCATTTTGAAAGTTTCATTGTGCTGCAATTACCACCATCTACCCTCCCAAGACTACATATACATAGGGAATGACTACCAGGTAGTGAGGGAAAAATAATACTTCCTCTTTGCAAAGACTCCTATGGTGTCATTAATATCAGATTATGAAAAGAGCAAGATCAGGATGAAAGGTGATCTATAGTATTCCTTTTTCCTAATGAAATGAAGATGTTTTGAGTTCTCTTCCTCCCTCATCCTCTGACTTACATGAGGCCTGTGTGAAAGGAGCTGTACCAATATAACTCTGTAATGGAGGTAAAGAACTGAATAACTGGAGGATATGAACCTAGAAAACCAACTATATGGAAAGGGAAACAGGAAAAGCCTTGAAGAACCATCCCACTAAAAGTTTCTTCAAGAAGAAAATGCCAGTTTCAGAAATGGCTCAGCAATGTGTGATACAGGACTTGATATTTTCACCTATGGCATGCTCTTCCTACGATACTTCTGAAGTTTTATGACTATAACTGACCTGGTGCTAAATGGCCATTTGGTTGACAGTTGGTGAATGAGCTCACAATTTATGAATGGATACCAAAAGCATAACAGGATGCCACCTCACCTCTCCTCAATAAAAAGGAAGTAATCATCAACACATTCATATATATCAAAGGTATCACTGTTTATATTGAATTCAAAAACAAGAGTTGTGCTTTTTTTTTTTACTTGTTTTGAAAGGTTTAAGACATCTAGCATATTACTCACAACTATATGTAGTAAGATTTGGTACCCTCTTCTGGTGTGCAAACATACATGCAGGCAGAATACTATATACATAATAAATAAATATATCTTTAATAAGATATCTACCATATATTTCAGACTGAATACAATGCGTTTGTTATATTTATGGTTTTACTAGGGAGCGCTTTGGTTTCACTTGACTAAGTCTTTGCCTTTCCCTTCTTGCTCAGGCTCTACATGAATACCTGACTTTCTATAAATATTACAGTGAAATTAGATGGTATATCATTGCTCTATTATATTCCATAGGTTGTCTTTATGTACAAATGGATAGTACTTTGCCTACTAAGTGAGTGCATTGACTTTAGGTATCATAACCTTATAAAACATAACTACCGTAGCTAAACAAGCTAAACATTGAGTTCTAATACCTCTTTGCAATTGTCAACACTTCTAGTCTGAAACCTATGTGGTTTCCATGAAGCTTCTCATTAATAGTGGTAACTGATGTCTATGGAATCATGACACAAAATCATTTGAGTTTCACATTACACAAAAAATCCTCTCATATTTGTTCATATCTGGTTGATTACCACAATCACTGAAAATTGTTAATTATGTACTTGTACTTTCTTAAATAATAACATGCATTGTTGTTTATCTGTCTAAAACATTACATTTTCAAGATAGAAACAATGAGTATAAGATACAATGACTGCTTATAACATGAATTTTCTTAAACTTCACTAAAACAATTGTAGCATGTACATAAATAATCCTGCTATAGTATGGATCATGATAAGTACATCAGAGAAATACATTCTAACAGAGAAGAAGCTAAAACTCTTACCTTCAAAATTGAAGAAATGTAGAGAAAATAAATAGGCAGAAGAGTACTCTTTGGCATAAGTCACCAGGTCTGAATCCTGGCAAATTAGGTGTTTTACTGACCTTCAGACTCCTAATTCAGACATTCTAAAATTAGACTCAATATACTGAAAATCACTGGTATATAAAACGTGTGAATTATTGCTTACTTCTATTTTTATTCTTACTTCTATTATTATTACTTCTATTTTCAAATATAATGAAAATGTTCCCTCTTTTCAAGATATAATGCTACACTTCAGTCTTGGATATGTTCTATTCCTTGAACTATTGATTGAAATTAACCACACTTTGATGAAGAAGGACGCTTTAAAGAAACTCCATACTAGCTTAGAATTGAGTATATTAGAGAGCTATTTTTATGGATAGATGCACAGATCACAATCCTCTTCTGAAATGAGGAACAGCAGCCAAAATCAAAAGCCAGAAAAGAGGACAGGTGCTCTCTTTACATGTGCATATATTGTATAAGAGGCCATGCCCAAGTGGCCAGGAACTTAAAGGATACTGGTGGAAGGAATGACTACAGCACCTCCCCTTTTTGTTTAATAAGAAAGTTCTAAGTCTAATACAAAGTTATATATAATAAAAACAAATATCAGGTATGAAAATTAGAATAACAACTAGCATAAATAATAGCAAGCAAGAAATATGAAATAAATGTTTCGACAGTAATCCTATTCTATTGAGTTTAAGTCTTGTATAATAAATAACTTGGTCAAGTCATGAGAAGAAAGTAACTCTAAATATCTAGTCATCAACTCCATCAAAGGTCCAAGAAGGAAATTAATATTACTTGAGAAAGCAGAAAGTGCAATCAAGCAACTTCAAAATGTAAAACAAATGACAAAGACAACTGGCTACCTGGGAAATCACCCAAAGTCTAATTTGCAATGTTGGGGCAACCAAATTTGGCTAAGGCCTAGGGTAATTAACAGACCATTTTCAGGGCAGGAAATTTTTCAAAACTGTCTTACCTGTCTTGGCAAGATTTGACAGTCTTTTTTCTTGTATCCTGTTTTTCCTGTCCAGATAGTGTGCATTCTGTCAGTGGTTGATGCATAGGCAGGTCCTTGCTCAACGTCCAGTTTTGCCAAGAAGAAAACAAGCTCCAAGTGGAGTATCATTGATAATCAACCTTCTCTCAGGAAGAAATCAGTGCTTCCAGGAGCAATGATGTCTCATGTCAACAAAAATCTAAGTTATTTAAATGCCATTTTCTATAGCTTTTTGAAGTGGTTGAAGATTATCTATCTATGCAGAACATAATCTCTATCCAAAAAACCTGATTAGTCTAACTATAAGCATTGCAAACATGGATGACTATTGACCTAGGAATCTGAATACCCTATATAACTTAAAGACTAAGACTTTATATTAGAATATTAAACAATCTTTAAAAAACAGTACTACAAATGAGGACAACGACCTCAAAATATAAACAATATATAAGTATCTTTATCAGAGGTAGACATATATATTTCAATATGATAAATATATCCTAGAATTGTATCAATATACAAAATGTCTTAAGCTGAGGTAGAAGCATGCATACAACACAATATGACAAAATAACTTTGCTTAGAAATACAAATATTGTAGATGAAAATAGGAACATATTCAATGTAATTTAAGCTTGTATTAATATACAAGAATCCATACCATTGTAAATTGCCTATAAATAATAGCTCACAAGTATTCACTCTATTACTCCTTATTATTATTATTATTATTATTATTATTATTAGTGTGAGCTTTTTTCAAAAAAATCCCTGATCCTACAAAATTTTCCTCCAACACCCAACCCTATACCAATAATAATGAACCCCTAAATGATGTCCTTAATTCTGAGAACAAATTTTGTTGAGAGAGGGGACATCATCTTCCAGAATTACTTCCAGCTGTCATGGGTCAATGTTCTTTCTGTTGGATCCCGTGAAAGTAAAATGATGGTTATAATCCAAGATTACTATCTGGTAATTGCAAATAGTCCTCAGAGTATTCAGTAGGGTTTTTCTGAGGTTTCTCTTTGGAGGTCTAGCCATAACGTTGTAAAAAATTTGCACAATTTCAACTAACCAAGTTGGAACCATCTGGAGCAGCTGGTATCCAAAACATGTCTCAGAGTATCGCTGTCAGCATCATTAAATCATATCAACCAGATAGAGTTGTTGTTGGGCCCCATCTTCTTCCTGGAAACATCAATGATTACTGCAGAAAAATTTATCGGTCATTGTGGAAAACTTAAAATTATTTATATAGACATATATAGACAATGAAATATATAATAGAGAAAAATAGATATGAAAAAAAGTACTTTTTTTTCTAAATTCTGTCTTCTTCTTTTCCCATACCAGATAGCTCTTGGTATGAGAGAGAAACTCTGAATTTTTTCTTTTAATAACATGCTTGGATTTAGAAAAGGACATACCCATTATCCAACTCCAACTCCAAAGTCAGCTCAATATATTGATATGTGTTTGAGTGTGTATGTGCGTGTGCTTTGATCACCTGCCCTTACAAATCATATTCCTTTTTCTTAATTATCTTATTAGATTACTATTTTTCCTTCTGTCAGCATCCAAACATCTAGGTTCTCTTGAATTTTTGAAGATGTTTATTTTTCTGTAAAGATAAGAGCAGAACTTTGCTGCAAACCCTATATGGTATATGTAACTCCTGTATGGTTGTCATCAATGTGGAAGAGCTGTCTTTTCTCTTTCTCAAGAGATTTCTCTTTTTCAAAGTGAATCTTTATTAATTTTGACAATACTTATAGTTTTTCTTCTCCTTTGGAAACAAGAGCAAAACCCCTTCCCCAACATAGCACTTCGCCTGAATTCCATTGTGAGGTCAACACATCCTTGGAATACACTGGCTGATTTAATCAGAAGACTTTTCTATTATCCAATGTTTCTCTTCTGCTGTTGTCCATTTCTCATTAGTGTTAAGAAAATTCAAGGTCAATAAAGTATTATGTACTCTATTTCTGGGGGTATTCTCCATCCATTTCTATTCATATAACATTCTTTATACTTCAATTTCATCTTTCTACAAGTGCTTAACCTGGAGATTGTGCTGTGTACCTGTATTAGGCTTTATATTATAATGAGAAAAAAACTGTTTCATTTTCTTAGAGACATAAGCTGGACCATTATCTGTCTTTATTTGTGCAGGTATACCCATGATGGCCATATCATCTAATAAACATGTGATTACTGAATCAGCCTTTTCTGAGCTGAAAGCCGTTGCCCTCTGAAAACCTGAATACGTGTCACAATGGTGTGGTATACATATTTTAATTTTCCCAAATTCTGTAAAGTGGAACATAAACATCTGCCAAATTTCATTCCCTTGAGTACCCTTTGAATTGTTCTGTGCAGGTAGCAGTGTTTTGGTTACAGAAAGAGCAAGTGGGACATTTCTTTGTAATTTTCTTATCTTGTTGCCATGTAATAGAACACTTTTTCTTTAAAACTTGCTATTCTCTCCCCATCTTCCCTTGGCCCAGTCTTGCCCAACCCTCAAGTTCCCAATTTTGCCTGGCGATCGTGTCTACTTCCAATATCCAGGAGGGTTACTATATCATTTTGGGAGTTCACCTTCTTATTATCTTCTCAAGGATCCCAAATGTATAGGAAGATGGGGAGAGAAAAGTGTGAAGGGGAGAACAGGGGGAGCTCGGAGGAATGGGGTGCTTGGGATATAGGAAGGGTGGATATGGGAGCAGGGAAGCATATATCTTAATTTAAGGAGCTACCTGAGGGTTGTCAAGAGACTTGACCCTAGAGGGGTTCCCAGGTTTCCAGGGAGACACCCCCAGTTAGTTCCTTGGGCAGCTGAGGAGAGGGAGCCTGAAAAGGCCAGTTCCTATAGCCATACTGATGAATTTCTTGCATATCACCATAGAACCTCCACCTGACGATAGATGAAGAAAATGACAGAGCCCCACATTGGAGCACCGGACTGTGCTCCCAAGTCCTGATGAGGAAGCAGAAGGAGGGAGAACATGAGAAAGAAAGTCAGGACCGTGAGGGAACCTCCAGCTGGCGACAGATGGGGAAGGTGACTGAGCCCCACATTGGAGCACTGGACTGAGCTCCCAAGGTCCTGATGAGGAGCAGAAGGAGCGAGAACATGAGGGAGAAAGTCAGGAACGAGAGGGGTGCGTTCACTCATGGAGACGGTGGGACAGAACTAATGGGAGATCACCAACTCCAGTTGGAATGGGACTGATGGATCATGCGACCAAACCCGTCTCTCTGAATGTGGCCAACAGCGGGGGCTGACTGAGAAGCAAAGGACAATGGCTCTGGGCTCTGATTCTTCTGCATGGACGGGCTCTGTGGGAGCCTTCTCAGCTTGGTCGATCACCTTCCTGGACCTGGGGGGAGTTGGGAGGACCTTGGTCTTAGCATAGAGTGGGGAACCCTGATGGCTCCTTGGCCTTGAGAGGGAGGGAGGGGAAGTATGGGTGGGAAGGGAGGGGAAGGGGAGGGCGAAGGGCGAGAGGGAGGGGAGGGAAGGGGGAGGAGGAGGGGAGGGAGGGGGGAGAGGAGGGAAGGAGATGTAAATTTTTTAAATATAAAAAAAATAAACCATTGAGAAAAACAAAAGAAAGTATACATAAAAAAAACCTTTGCTATTGACATGATGTTTCTTATGGAATTTCTGGGGCCTTCAACCACACTTCCAATCAGTAACCAATCAATTTTGGCATTACCTTGTGCTAGAGGACCTGACCGATGTATATAGATTCAGATGTGTGTTATATATATGGGGAAAAGATTATTTCCTGACCATATCTTGAACCTTGTATAAATAATGAAAGTAAATTCTTACATCCATCTTGTATAAATTCAGTGGTTTCCATATATAAAATGACTGTTCTGCATAATGTGTATCCATTAACTATTTAAGACGGTTTTTAAAATCCCCTCAGCACCATGTTGATATACCATTATAATTCTGCCATTTGGATAGATTTTAAACCTGCCTTCCATGATTTATTTGCATTAGATAAAATCCATGGGCTTCAGTTGTCAGGGAAAATCCAAAAGTTCTCTTTATAAGGTTAAGTCTATTGCTTTGAGATAATTGCTATTAATTTCTCCCCAAAATTAGCCACAACCTCTTTGCCATGGTTCATTGTTTCCCATAACTTTTTTATTTCATCAGTATTAAAAGGCACTATAATCTCTGCTGGGTCTATACTTGCTAATTGATGAAGTCTCAATTTACCTTTTATAATTGTTTCAAGAATTATTTCCACATAACATTTAATGTTTACTTGGTTTATGTGGTAAAAAAGATCAATTCTAAGATAATATAGTCCCACTGCATTAAAATTCCTATAAGAGAAATCTGGAAGGGAATATGACTAAAATACAATTAATATTTGGTTTCCACCCTACCCACATGTGCCTCCAATAATTTCTCATCAACAAACAGTCAATTGTTTTTTCTGCCTCAGCTATTAATTCTCTGGGACTTATCAAGACTTTATCATCACCTAACATTTTGTTTAAATGAATTATTAGTTCAGGTGTTATCCCAACAGCTGATCATAGTCAGAAAATGTCTCCAAATAAATCTTTGAAAGTCATTAAGATTCCACAACTGGTTCCTTCTAATTTTTGCCTTTTGTGTTCTAATTTTCTGTAAAACTATTCTATAACCTAGGTAATTGGACAGAATCTCCTCTCTATTTTTTAGGAGCAATTTATAATCCCCATTTTGGCAAAACTTTCTTTACTCTTCAAACATTCTTTCTTAAGTATCTGTGTTTGAATCAGTTAGCAAAATGTCATTCATGTAAAGGTAAATATAGAATTAGGAAATTGATTATGTATTATTTCCAATGGCTGACTTACAAAGTATGACTCAGGGTGGGCTATTAAGCATTCCCTGTGGGAGGATAGTCCACTGGTATCTCTTAGTAGGCTTAGAATTATATAAATAGGCACTGCAAAGGCAAATTTTTTCCTCTATCCTTTCCTTGTAAAGTATAGTGAAGAAATGATCTTTTAATTCAATAAGTATAAGTGGTTCTTCCTTTTGGTAATAGAGAAGTCAAGAAGGAATTCCATATTGTAGAGGACCCATAGCTTGAATTATCTTGTTACAGCTTATATCTGTCACAATTCTGCTTTATTCAGATTTCTTTTAACAACAAATACAGAAGAATTGCAACGTCTAGTTGATTCTTCTATATGGTGAACATTTAGTTTCTCTTGTAACAGCTATTCTAAAACCTGCAGTTGTCTTCTGTTAATGGCCCACTGTTTAACACCAGATTGGTTCTCAGTTAACCATTTTAAAGGTAGGGCCTGTGATATCTCTATAGGTTTGATAGTTGCTTTGCGTTCTCTATACAACCTGAATGGGTAGTGAATTTTGTATAGTACTTTTATAATATCCTTCCCAGAATCATGAGTTTCTGGGACTGCAGCAATGTTTATCTGGTATTCCATTGCAGCAGCAGGTTCATGACCCCATAAATTCCACAGCAATATTAACCACATATGGCCTCACTTTCATCTCTGATCTTCTGGCCTTATACACTCAACCAATATTGTGGTTTGTGTCACTTGAAATAGGGTTCCAATTCCTAGTAATTAAACATTGCCTCTTGAGAAGGCCAATTTGGATGCCAAGATACTGGATTAATAATTGATACTCATGTAAAAGGGGAAATGATAGAGGAGGGTCATCTGTCTATATGTTACTTTCATTGGTTAATAAAGAAAACGCCCTTGGCCCTTGATAAGACAGAAAATATGGTGGGTGGAGTAAGACAGAAAAAATGCTGGGAAGAAGGCAGTGAGGCAGATGCCTCAGGGCAGTCTCCATGACTCTCCTCTTTGAGACAGACATAGGTTAGGATCTTTTCTGGTAAGCCACCACCTCGTGGTGCTACACAGATTACTAAATATGGGTTAATCAGAATGTGAGAGTTAGCCAGTAAGAGGCTAGAAAACTAATAGGCCAAACAGTATTTAAAGAATATAAAGTTCCATTGTAATTATTTCGGTTTATGTATGTAAACTAACCAGGAGCGGGGTGGCAGGACGGCAAGCCCACCCACTTTACCACCATGTCCACACCCGTATCTATCAAACCCACAATTACAATGTCATTTATATATACCTTTTAGATTTTGGTTCTTTGATAGAAGGTCTGCCAGAAAATGCATTTCATTTTCTACTTGGAGTTTTTATTTATCCTCCGATATTGATTCATTTCCCAGAACAGGATGGTTCTTGTTTAACAGAAGGATCTGTATTTTTTTAATTTTTCTCACTGAGACATGTCATCTATGGTGACTGGGAATGACTGGCCACTTTTGACTTGGGGGTCTGGTTGAGCCTCCCCCAGGAGTTTTCCCAATTGAATCGGGTTGCCTAGTCTGTCTTTTTGTTGATCTAAATTCATTGATCCAATGTTGGCCTTTGCCACACCTTTTATATATACCTGAATTCTGAGTCTTTCTATTCTTGCCATTCCCAGAGGATATATTATTCCTAGGAATTCCCTTTCAGATGTCATATTCTACCACTATTAAAACATTTAGCATTTTGATGTCTCATTTCTTTGGAAAATTGCTTCTCATATCCAAAATTCAATATTATAGTTAAATGTCTCAATTTTCATTTTATGTAGGATTCATACATCCTTTGGTGTTGATCTAAACTTTAAGGGCCCAAGTATCTTTTTGCATTCTAAGTTGACATTTTCAAAAGTCAAATATTCAATAAGTAGTCCTCTAGCATCAGGTTTGTTACTCCTATTTGTATAGCCTTAGTCTTTGTAAAAAGTCACTAAAGGCTCTCTCTGGCCCCATTTAACCTTGATATATTATTTAATTATTTTGCCTAGTTCTTGAATCCCTGTCTAAATCATTAAGACTGCTTTGTGTCATAGGGACAATATTTGGTTCATCATGAAGAGCTTGAGCCTGTCGGTCAGCATAAGTGCCTTCACCAAGAGTTTGACATTAGAAAGTCTAACAGTCCTTTTGCTTTTCCACTTGTTCTAAAATTTTGCTTCTTTTATGAAATAGCATTTAAACACCAATTGAAGCCTGTCATCCAGGACTACTGAAACTAACTAAACAAAGTCATGTGGTGTTGCTTTTAATGCTGAGAAGTCCATGTCTTTATCATCTCCTTAACAAATGCAGAATGCAAGTCATAAGTACTGTGGCTCACTTAATTTCTTTTAGATCATTCATTCATATAGGAATCCATGTACTTTGTCGGATCCTTTGGGCCTCTAGAAGTTGATGCTTTGTCAGAGGCTAGATTCACAGGGTAGGAAGCTAAAACCCTGGGTAAGTCATCACTGACAGCTACTAGCAAGTTTAATCCTGTCCTTGTACCTTCTTTCCCCTGTTCATCAGCTCTAATTGTTCCTCAATCATTTTAAATCTTTTTACTACTTTCTTTGTAAAGCCTTAATCTCCTGACCTGTATATTTTCTGGCAATTTCACTGGTGCACCTAGCCTCTGGTCCTCATTCTGCCACATATGATTCCAAGGTCTGAAGTTTTTTTCTTTAAAGATAATAATTCCTTGGAAATTATTGGATAGCATGTAGGTTGCCATCCTTGAGAAATATTCTATCTTCTAACATATCATAACCTTTTAACAAATTTTGATTGTCAAATTCAAGAGTATGAATTCTTTCATAGAATTTCTCAGTATTAGGCCGGGCGGTGGTGTGGCACACGCCTTAATCCCAGCACTCGGGAGGTAGAGGCAGGCGGATCTCTGAGTTCAAGGCCAGCCTGGTCTACAAGAGCTAGTTCCAGGACAGGCCCTAGAAACTACAGGGAAACCCTGTCTCGAAAAACCAAAAAAAAAAAAAAAAATTCTCAGTATTATTTGACATGGATTCTATTTTGTCTGACAAATTAATGATACCCTTTTTAATAGCTTATTTTTATCAGGTCTACAAGAGCTAGTTTTAGAACAGGCACCAAAGCTACAGAGAAACCTTACTCAAAATATAAATAGATAGATAGGTAGATAGATAGATAGATAGATAGATAGATAGATAGATAGATAGATAGATAGATGATAGATAGATAGATAGTATAAGAGGCCACAACCAAGTGTGTGGGTAACTTAAAGAACTTAAAGGCTACTGGTGGTAGAAATTCCTATAGTACATGATACAAAAAAGGAAACAAGAAAGAAAGAAAATTTACTAATTTTACTAATTCTTACCAAATAGATTTGATGCACATTTCTTATAATACTGCATTCAGATATATTGATATTTCAATTCAAGGTGTTAAGATTCTACATGCAATTTTATAGCCACATCTACACAATTTTATAGCTGTATAACAGTTATCCCTCTAAGTTGATACAATTCATGCCATTACTATGAAGCTCTAGTCTTCATTTTTTACAAATAAATAAGAAACTCCAATGGAAGAAACATTTAAAAATTAAGTTTGAGGCAACTGAAATCATTCAAACTATGGTTTCAGTTTTAAAAGGATTAACATATGAATTAAAAACAATTCAGTGACAAATCTTAATTGCTGATGTTAGTTTTCTTATATTTTCTCTATGACTTTAACAAATAGCACTATGGATAGTCAACACTGAGCAACATTTTTATCCTAATTTCATTCATTTAGACCAAGAATATGAACATTTTTATTTATTTATTTTTATTTAAAAAAATGAAAAGTCTCCCTGAGAACCTTGACATGTTAAAGCACATTCATTTCCAGATCTGATCACATCTTGAAGGGACTTGTGGGTCACAGTACATACCAACAACACTGGATTGCTGTCCTGTAAATTCTGTCTGTATCTGTAAAGGATTTATACAGGTGCTAATCAGCTCACATCAGGGAGATAGGTGAGGTAGAAATGTGCAGATGAGAACCATGTAAAAGTTCCTTAATAAATATCTGAAAATCAAAGCTTTCCAGGATCTTTTCTCTTTGCCAAAAACATAAACACATTTGCTTTCTCCCTTCTTTCTGTTAAAGTGAAGAAATCAGTTTAATGCTAGGTTTAATATGATCTTACAAAATGGATAGTAGATGTTTGGCATTTCTAGTGATAGTGGAAAAAACACCTGCTGCTGATCTTATTATAAGGCATATAAAATAGTTTAGGTTTTTAATACTATTTTTAAATGCAGAACTATTTTCTCAGATTTGTTCTCAATGTTGGCTTACATTATATTCCCTATTTTCAGCTTCTAACAATGATTTGCTACTTTCCCTACCCAAAAACTCTTATATTTGTAGAGATAGATAAGGAGAAAAGAAGCGGGTGAACAAAATTACTGAACTAACTTGTGAATAAATTTCATTTAACATGAAGAAGTGAGCTGAACATTCATCGAAATACCTTCAAAATCACTATTCAAAATAAGAAAAGCACACTGTATAAGGTATAAATTTAATACTTTATATCACAGAGAGAAGAAGAAATTTTAGAGATAAAATGACCGGTAATTTCTGGGTCTTTTTTGGCAAGTGCCTTGGATGAACATATAGGATATTAGCCCTCTGTAAGTAACAGCTATCTTAAGATTCATTTTTCAGAGCAAGAGATGGTTAATGATAGTCTAGAAATGAAACTAGTATTAATGCCAAATATAACCTCTGCTGCACATGAGAAAAAATTGGAAGAACACCATAATCCAATATTTTATCATGGTGCAACAGAAGGACAGCAAAATGTGTTCCAATGCAAATTATAATTGAAATCATCTAGCTAATATGTCATGCTGTAAAAAGCAATGACCTTTTGGTGGAGATGTATTTCCAGCAACAGCAAGTACTTCTCTTGCATATAGAGAGCCTCACTTCAAATACTGGCACTGAAACACAAATGAATAGATTATGGCAAAGAAATCCTAGGCATGCCTCTATTATTGGTTTTATATGCTTGGAATTACTTGGATCATCCAAGTTAAATTAATAATGCTAAGTGACATGTAGAAAACATAATTTCCATATATTTTTCTGGAATTACTATACTAATTAACAAAACGAAATACCTTTTTTTAGCCTGTCTTAAATTCACCCATAAGACTTGATCAACTATGCTGTGATACTTGTAGGATTGGGTAAAGTACAGTAGGAATGGGGCAAAATGCAAATGCTTATATTTTTTTATGGAATTTTTTCATTGATATTACAGTTCATATTTATGCTATGTAAAGTATGTGGAGTAAGATTATAAGTGAGATAATAAATATTAGAGATGTATCCTTTTCCCCACTTTCATTTACTATAACATAAAAAACTTCATTTTTCTGTGGCTGCCCTTTGTTTCCTTTTGGGAAGCTATCAAATACTCTAAATGTGCAAACTCCTGAGATAATATATACTATTATATAACACTCCTATGCAGGAGTGTTATCCTGGTCAGTGGTAGGAATCTCCAGGGAATCATTAAAAACATTTTTATTCATTTTGATATAAAGATATTCTGTAGAGCATGGTAATGTTTTAGACTGAATACTATAGGTAGATTTTCTATAATGCTAGCAACCCCTGATCTAAAATATTCTTGAGATCAGATGCAAACTGACTATCAGATACTTTATTTTCATTCAAATCAGTTTTTTAAAAAGTGAAATAACAAGGTCAATAATTATTCTAATATAGATATTGGCAATTGCTTTAAATAAAATTAAAGTATATTTTAAATTCTACTAGGACACTCTTTTAGTAGGGATTTACTAGGAAACAAATGTTTTAGGCAATATAATACCAACATGATTAAGCACCAATTATTTTATGCAACATAAAATCTATAGTATTTCATTAACAGTACTTTAAATATATAATATATGTATATCTATATATCTCTATCTCTAGCTCTATATCATCTATATCATCTATATCATCTATCTCTATCTACATCTACATCTAACATCTACATCTAATCTATATCTATATCTATCATCATCTATATCATCATCTATATCATCATCTATATCTATATCTATATCATCTATATCTATATCTATATCATCATCTATGTCTATGCCTATGCCTATATCTATATCTATATATCATATATATTTGTATATATATATGTTTATATCAATTTATTCTATAGCTGGGACAGATATAGAGGAGTAACTTTAAAGTTATTGCTAAGTTTTGACCTATATGCAAAAATGTCAATCACCAACTCAAAGAAATTCATTTTTCTCAGTGGAGATGAATTCTTACTGTGCTAAACATAGAATTTAAAGGCAGAGGCATGCTACTATTTTCCTAACTTTATTATGAATGAGTAGCAGGTATTTCTTTTTGCTCAACTTGCTCCTTTTTATCATAGACCTAAACAAAGTAGTAATAATGAGACAGCTTGGTGTAGAAGTCCTTCTGTTTATGTGTTGCTTGCCATTGGTTCATGAATAAAGAAATTGCCCTGGCGTTTTTGATAGGGGCAGAACTTAGGTAGGTGAGGAAAACAGAAACTGGAGGCTTGGAGGAAGAAGGATGGAGTCAGTTCAGGAAAAGCCATCCAGTTATGCCAGCACCATTTGTTGAGATGTTTTTCTTTCTTCTATTGTATACTTTTAGCTCCTTTGTTGAAAATCAGGTGTTCATAGGTGTTGTGGGTTAATATCCGGGTCTTATATTCGATTCCATTGGGTCGACTTCTCTGTTTTTTATGCCAATACCAAGCTGTTTTCATTATGTAGGTCTGTAATAGAGTTTGAAGTCAGGGATGGTAATGCCTCCAGAAGTCTCCTTTATTGTATAAGATTGTTTTGTCTATCATGGGTTTTTTTTCCATATAAAGTTGATTATTGTTTCTCTCAATGTCTGTGAAGAACAAAGGAAAACATATAGTTATCCGCTTGGATATGGAAGTAGACAAGATTGCCAGCCCAAAATTGGGACCTTGGGATTGGGGGTTGGAGTGGGGTAAGGGGAGAGGGGGAAAGAGAAGGGAGAAGGTGAGGAGGAGAAAGCTTGGGGGAATTTGATGGTGGGGATGGAGGAAGGGGGGATATGGGAGCAGGGAATTAGATATCTTTATTAAGGGAGCCATTTGAGGGTTAACTAGAAAACTTGACTCTAGGTGGGTTCCCAGATGTCCAAGGAGATGTCCCCAGATTGTTCCTTGGGCAGCTAAGGAGAGGGTGCCTGAACTGGCCCTATCCTATAGCCACACTGATGAATATCTTGCATATCACCACAGAACCTTCATCTGGTGATAGATGGAGATAGAGACAGAGCCCACAATTGGAGCACTGGACTGAGCTCCCAAGGTCCAAATGAGGAGCCGAAGGACATGTGCAAGGAAGTCAGGACCATGAGGGGATGTGTCCACCCACAGAGACAGTGGGACTGATCTAATGGGAGCTCACCAAGGCCAGCTCGACTGGACTGATGGAGCATGTGATCAAACTAGACTCTGAATGTGCCTGACAATGAGGGCTGACTGAGAAGCCAAAGACAATGGCACTGGGTTTTGATTCTACTGTATGTACTGGCTTTATGGGAGCCTAGTCTGTTTGGATGCTTACGTTCCTAGACCTGGATAGAGTGAGAGGACCTTGGACTTCCCACAGGGCAGGGAACCCTGACTGCTCTTTGTACTGGAGAAGGATGGGAAGGGGAAATGGGGGTAGGGGGAGGGAAATTGGAGGAGTGGAGGAGGTGGAAATTTTTAATAAAAATAAAAAAATAAAATAAAATGTAATGTATAATTAAGAAATATAGGTTAATAGGTAGTCATCTATTATAGTCAAGTTTGTAGTCATGTTAGATTGTCTAGATGTCTAGAGATATATTTCAGTTAGATAGGTGTTCTTCAAATCTTTCAGAGACCTTCACAATATGGCATTTAAAATGTTTAAGAATTTAAGATTTTTTCATGACAGTGAGACACATCTTTTCCTGGCAGCAACAAGCTACTTAAAGAGAAAGATGGACATCAAAAAGTCTCCTTAGCAATTTGTGCGAGACTGCTCTTGCCTAGACTGTGTCACTGGACATGCAGGATCCATAGAGAAATGACTGCTAACTTGCCTTAAGGTGAGATGGTCCTTTGGGGTTCCTGCTTCATGAAAAAGTCTGAAGACATTCTGCAGAACACAGGAGAAAATTACTGAGAAACTGCCAATATAGTGAAACTATTTAAAAATTCCTGCTTCATGGAAAAGTCTCTAGATACTATGAGGCTGTGGGCTGAAGATGGAAGCCCCAATGATACAGAAAAACTGTTGGTGATTGTCAACGCGCCCCGTACAGGCAGTAAGATGTCTCTGTCAAGTCTAGAGTTCTGGAAGTTGCTTATAATGCACTTCCAGTTTTACATAGGTAATATCATATCCTTCTGGAGGTCTTTGATGGTGTTGAAGAATTTATAGTTATAGGTATAGTTTTCCTTAGTTATGATAAAAGATAAAGTAGATATAAATATTGTAACTGTAATTCTTGCTTGATAACTGTTTTGTTATATGTTAATTTATTATGTCGAAGTCCTTCATTATTGTTTAAAAACAGAAAAGGGGAAATGGTGTAAGAAGTCCTTCTGTTTATGTGTTGCTTTCATTGGTTAATGAATAAAAGAAACTACCTTGGCCTTTTGATAGGGCAGAACTTAGGAAGGCAGGGAAAATAGAACTGAATACTGGGAGGAAGAATGGTGGAGTCAGAGAAACCATGGATCCTCTGCCTTGAATGGATGCCACTAGTTAGAATCTTTTCAGTAAGCCACTGCCATGTGGCAATATACAAATTAATAGAAATGGGTTAAATCAAGAAGTGAGTTAGCTAATAAGAGGCTAAAGATAATGGTCCAAGCAGAGATTTTAATTAATACAATTTTTGTGTTACAAATGTAATTTAGCAGGTGGCCTAGACAAACAAGGGGGACCTCACCCTAGACTTAAACAAAAGTAATAACCATGAGACAGAGTCATTATTAGGCAGTCCTAAAATCTACTCTATCAAAGAAATCTTTCCATCGCATTTTAATTTAACCTTAATAAACTCTTAGAAAGATGGCAGAGAAGCAGATTCATTCCTTGAAAATAAAAGCAAGAAGAATCTTTAACCTAGTGCAAATTTGTTCACTTTGTTCCCTTCTGATACCTCTTGAGTTGGAAACACAAAAGACATCAAATTGCCAAAGAAATCTCGAGCAAAACAAAAATTGCTCGGGAGATTACCATTCATATGTTAATGATATATTACAGAGCCACAGTAATAAAATCAGTAACACAGTGGAAGAAACATATAGATCAATTGAACAGAAAGACCAAAATTACAAGTTTATATACCTATAACTGTGATGGTTTGAATATGGATGGCCCCTATAGGCTCATATATTTGAGTGCCTGCTCACCAGAGAGTGGAACTTTTGAAAGAGTTAGAAAGATGGGTAGGTATGAACTTGTTTGCAGGAATATGTAACCGGGATTATGCTTTGACGTTTTTGATCATTTGTGTAATGTCCACAGTCTGCCCAGGTCCCTCTCCCTATCTCTCTCTCCACTATCTCTCTCTGTCTCTCTTCGTCTCTCTCTGTTTCTCTGTCTCTCTCTGTCTCTCTGTCTCTGTCTCTTTCTCTCTATCTGTCTCTTTTCTCTCTCTGTCTCTTTCTCTCTCTCTCTCTCTCCATGCTTAAAGCTCAGAAGATAGCTCTCAGATATTTTATGCTTCCATATTCTCTGCCATAATGACAATGGACTAAGCCTCTGAAGTATAAGCCAGCTCATAATAAAATACCTTATTTTATAAGAGTAGACTTGGTCATGGTGTGCTCTTCACAGTCATTTGAACAGAACAATGACTAAGACAGCATCCATTTGATTTTTAAAAATGAAACTAAAAATAGTGGAGAAAAGATACCAATATTAAAATTGTGCTGAGAAACTAGATATACATGTATAGAAGAATTAAATTTCCTTCATATCTAGCACTTTGCATGAAAACTACTTCAAACGGATCACAGATTTGAATGTGATATCTGAAACAGGTAGAAAAAAACAAAGATATCATGCTACAAGTCATAGGTGGAAAAAAACTTTATGAATAAGGTTCTATTTGCCCAGGAATAAAGGCCAATAGTTAATAAGTGAGATCTAATAAACCAAAAATTTCTGTACAGCTAAGAAAAAAGTCAATTAAGTAAAGTAGAAGATAGAGAATTTGATAGAGTCCTTACCAGCTACATCAGACAGAGGATAAATACCACAATATAGAAAAACTTAAGGAAAAACTTTTATAAAACTTTTAAATTGACTATATATCTAATGGAATTCTTAAAGGAAGTAAAAATGAATTTAAAAATATTTTAAAATTTTCATCATTCTATCCTTAACAATATGGAAATTCAAATCAAAAATAACTTATTTCATCTTATAGCAGTCAAAATGGCAAAGGTCAACAAAACAAACCAACAGCAAATGGTGGCAAGAATGTTAGGAAAAAGGAAACTCTCATTCACTGCTGGAGAGGATTACAAACTGCTATAGCCACTCTAAAAGTCAGTGTGGAGGAACTAGCTGGGGCGTCTTCCTGGACACCTGGTAACCCCTCTAGAGTCAAGTCTCTGCCAACCCTAGTTCCTTGGGCAGCTGAGGAGAAGGTGCCAGAAATGTACAGATCCTATTGCCAATACTCATGAATATCTTGCATATCACCATAGAACCTTCACTGGCATTGGATGGAGAAATGACAGAGCCCCACAAAGGAGGCACTGGACTGAGCTCTCAAGGTCCTGATGAGGAGCAAACAGGAGGGAGGATCATGAGCAAGGAAGCCAGGACCGAGAGGAGTGCTTTTATACCCATTGAGACGGTAGGACAGATCTAAAGGTAGACCACCAAGTCCAGTCGGAATGGGACTGATGGAACAGGGGACCAAAACCGGACTCTCTGAATGTGGCTTGACGGTGGAGGAGAACTGAGAAACCAAGGACCATGGCAATGAACATGAACCCTACAAGCATGGACGGCTCACTGTGAGCCTTGTCGTTTGGTTGCTTCACCTTCCTGGACTTAGGGGAGCTGGGAGGACCTTGGACTTAACATAGTGAAGGGAACCCTGATGGCTCTTTGTCTTTGGAGAGGGGTGGATGGGGGTATGGTGGAAGGGAGGGGAGGGAAGGGGTGAGGAGGAGGGGAGGAGATGGAAATCTTTAATAAAAAAAGTGAGACAAAAAAAAATCAGTGTAGGAAATCAATAATCTTCAAGTATGGGAGAGAAGAGAGAGAAGGAGAGATACCACCACTTGGCACATGATCAAAGGACTTTGCATTCTATTCCCTGTGTAATGTTCTATTCCCTGTTCTATATTATTCATTACCAATTTAGTCACAAAAGCTAAGAAAACGAAGCAATCTAAATGTCCTTCAATGGAAGAATATATAATGAAAAGGTGTTAATTATTCTATGGGATAGTACTCAGGTGTAAAGAAAAATAAATCTACAGCATATGGATGGAACGAGAAAAGATTATAATAAGTCAGAAAATCCAGACACCAAAAACAAATTTCACAAGTTCTCTCCCAGTGAAGGCTCCTAACTCCCATTCTTCAGAGATAAGTACATAGCCTGGAGCAACCACAGAAACCAGGAAAGTAAAAAAGTACAATGAAGTGAGGACATGAAAAATGTGTGCTAAAGATATAACAGGATGCAGGTAATATGAAAGGGAACTGGAATATGCAGTGCAGATATTTAATTGGGGAGAGAAAGAGGGGCAGGGAAATAACATTGAATATATTTTAAGCAATAAGAATCATATATTAATTATCTAATATCGCATAACATATATTATACACACACACATATATATGTATATATATACATATATATATGTGTGTGTGTACATATATTAGCATATAAAATAAAGTTTAAATGAAGCCACACCAATTAGGCTGTGAATGCTTCCCCAAGAATCATGGACTATTCAATAGATACCCTAATATTAAAAATGAATAAATCCCTTTTGTTGTTTTTTCAGTGGAGTCCAAGTCCTGAAACAATAATTGCTATTGCTGTTGCCCTGGTTGCCTTCTAGAGGTGAAAAGTAAGTTGATATTGCTGAGAACACTATGTACTTTAAACATAGGACTACAGGAACTGAACTGCATATAACCTTCTATCTGAGGACTAGCATTTACAGCATGTTTATAGCTTTTATGTGCTATGTAATCATCCAAAGGGGAATACAATCAATGGTATTGCCCATTTGTGATATTTTTATACCAGAACACACAATACCATATCAAGATAACCATAAGGGTGAGATGGAAGCACTCATACCTTGGCAGTAACCAGTAGCTGACTAGTTACTTAAGGCCCATCCACTCAATACAAATAGAATCATGCCTGGTACTGGAAACCAAGCCTGAACCTTAATGTGACTGAAGGGGTCAGTCTTAAAGAAGAACCTACTACTACCTCCTTATTAAAGCAGCATAAATCCTACCAATAATTTGCATTGCTATGGGTCTTGGTTTATTTATACAATTTTTTTTTTTGGTTTTTCGAGACAGGTTTCCCTGTAGTTTCCTAGAGCCTGTCCTGGA
The DNA here is from genome assembly GCF_903992535.2 of Arvicola amphibius. NCBI lineage: Eukaryota > Metazoa > Chordata > Mammalia > Rodentia > Cricetidae > Arvicola > Arvicola amphibius. The sequence continues at coordinate 111,430,800 of NC_052058.2, read as the reverse complement.
ACTAGCTCTTGTAGACGCAGGCTGGCCTCGAACTCAGAGATCCGCCTGCCTCTGCCTCCCGAGTGCTGGGATTAAAGGCTGTGCGCCACCACCGCCCGGCTATTTATACAAATTTAAGTTCAATTTTGCTATATGTATATTTCTGCTCTTGATTAAGGTATTGAAATATGTAGTTAATTTTAAAATGTAAGATATAATTAAATATATGTTAATAGAGGATCATCTATAACAGTCAAACTTGTGGTCATGTTAGTTAGATTTTTTCTAGGTGTATAGAGATATAGTTCAGTTAGATAGTATTCTTCAAATCTTTCAGAGACATTCAGAATATGGCATTTAAAATGTTTAAAAATTTGGAACTTTTCATGACAATGAGACATATCTGCCCTGGCAGTACCAATCTACTTCAGAGAAAGATGGGCATCAAAGAGGCTTCGTATGGAGTTGGTTTAAACATTTGGGCAAAAAAAAACTGCTCTTGCCTGGACTGTTGTATAAAACTGGACATGCAGGACCCACAGAACAATGAGTACTGAACTTTGCCTAAAGGTGAGATGGTCCTTTGGTATTCCTGCTTCATAAAAGAGTCGGCAAGACATTCTGCAGGACACAAAATAAAGTGACAGAAATGTCTTTGAAATTTCCTGCTTCATGGAAAAGTCTGCTGGATACTAATGGGCCTGTAGGCTGAAGATGAATACCCAATGTTGGAGAAGAACTTTAGGTGACTATCCAGGCTGTGAGATGTCTCTGTCAATTCTAAAGCTTTGGAAGTTGCATACAGTGCACTTCCTATTTACTTAGTTAATATTATATTCTTCTGGAGTCTTTGATGGTGTTGAAGAATTTATATTTATAATTAATAGTTTCTTTAGTTATGTTAAAAATAAATTACATATAAATATTATAACTATAATTCTTGCTAGAATTTTACTATGTTAAAGCCTTTCCTTTTATTTAAACAGAAAAGGGGAAGTGATGTGGGAGTCCCCTCTATGTGATGCTTATATTGGTTAATGAATAAAGAAACTGTCTTGGCCTGATAGGGCAGAACTTAGGTAGATTGAGAGGATGGAACTGAATTCTAGAGGAAGAAAGCAGAGTCAGAGAGAAGCCATGGATCCACCAGAAACAGATGCTTTTTATATATATTAAATTCTAAAGTGTTCAAACCATACAAGAAACTATTGATTTGATTAAAAATATGTTGTTTGTTTAGGGACACTACTCTTATAGACTGATAATAAAAGTGTTATCTAACTTTCACTCAAAGAATGAAAATTCCTCCATATCTTAAACCCCTAAATTCTGACACTCATATACATAGATTAGACAACAGAATCTATTGCCTTGTCCATCACAATGTGCTAGGAAAGAATACCATAGTAATATTAGGGAGAAGATTTATTTGATCTTTCTTTGTATTATTGTTCTTTTTATTTTCTTCCTTCCTTCCTTTCTTTGTTTATTTCTTCCTACATTTATTTCTTTCTAGAATAGTGGAAAATTTGTCTTTATTCTAGGTCTTTGGCATATCTAGTTTTCCCAAGTAGTTGATCACCCAAGTGCTGGGTATGGGTCTCATAGAATGAGGTTTAAATATCTAACAATGGTTGGTTAATTCTAAAACTTTGTGATACAATTTCCTTAGCTTATCTCACCAGCAGGACCACCATTGTAGACCAAATGTTTTGTGGATAGGTTGGAGTTTATGTTTTTATTTTGTAGTGTGAAAACAAAAACAAAGAAAAGACAATGAACAGAGGTGTAAAAGATCTTTGTAGACACCAGCTGGACTTTTCCACATTCAGTGACTTATATATGTATTATCTTGCTGTAAGTTTTTGGAGAGTAATCTATAGCCTTGTGGATAGCATATGTGGTTTGGGGATTCAAATGGACCCATTTGACAAACAACTCCATTAGAAATAACTCAATCCCAGCACAAGAAACTTTGTTTGGTGACAAGAGATAAGCTGCAGGGGCAATGGTTCCTCATCACTTGGCAATTTCTTTAGACTGTCTTCATATATGTATATATTTTAGGAAGTCTCTATTGTATTTCCCTACTACCTCTTAGATGGGTTTTAGTTTTAACTATCTCTCCCTGTATTCCCCTCCTTCTCCCCCAACTACCTTAGCCTCTATACTTGATTTTGATTGTTCCACCACCATCCATCCATCCATAACTATCTATTCTATTACCATTTCCTATGAGATCTATCAGTCCATCCTAGTTCTTACTATGTACCTAACCTCTTCAGTTATACAAACTATAGCTTGGTTATCATTGACTTAACATCTCATATCTACATATGGGTGCATAAATATCATATTTTATCATATTTCTCTTTCTGGATGTAGGATACCTCACTTGGAATGACTATTTGCTGGTGACTTTCATGATTTTATTTCTTAATAGCTAAATGCTACTCTCCCTTGTCCACATTAGCCACAGCTTTATTATCCATTATTCTATTGAGGAGCATCTAGATTATTGCCAATTTCTGGCTATTATTAATAGAGCAACTATCGTCATGGATGAGCAAGTATCTTTATGGTTGCATCAACTGTCCTTTAGGGATATACCCAAAAGTGGTATAACTGGATTTTGAAGTAGATCAACTCCAAAATTCCTAAGAAACTGCCACATGGATTTCCAGAGTAGCTGTAAAAGTTTCCACTCCCACTATAAATGGAGGAATATTCTCCATACTCCACACCTTCACCAATATGAGCTGCCACTTGTATTAATGATCTTATCCATCCTTATGGGTGTAAGATAGAATCTCATTGACTTGCATACTCCTCCTTTCTAAAATTCTGAACATATTTTTAAGTCATTTGTGGCCATTTAAGTAGTGTCTGCAGAGAATTTTTTAGAATATTAGAATGTTACTTCATTTAAAATTGAGTTATCTGTTTTCTTGGTATCTAGTTTTTATTTAATTCTTTATATATTTTAGATATTATTCTTATGTTGAATGTGTGGTTGGTAAAGATAGTTTCTCATTCTGTCGAATGTCAATTTTTCTGAAAGATGACATCTTTTACCATATAGAAGCTTCTCAGTTTCATGAGGATCTATCTATTAATTATTGATTTTAACATTTGTGCTAACAAAATTATGTTCAGAAAGTCTTTTTCTGTAGTAACGAGTTCAAAACCTTTCTTCACTTTCTCTATAATCACATTCAGTATATTTTGTTTTATGTTGCAATATTTGATCCAATTAGACTTGAGATTTTTGCAGGGTGATAAATATGAATCTATTTAGATTCTTCTACATGCAGTCATCAAATTTGAAGGTATGTTTTTTGGAAATATTTTATTTTCAGTATGTATTTTTGGCTTCTTCATCAAAAGTCAGGTGTCCATAGATATATGGATTTATGTCTGGGTATTTAATTCACTTTATTTGTTCAGTGTGTCTCTTTTTGTGCCAATATCATGCTATTTTTACTACTTTATCTCTGCAATACAACTTGAAATCAGGGATGGTGATATGTCCAGTATTTCTTTTATTATTCAGTCAAGGATGTCTTAGCTGTCCGGTTTATTTTGTGCTTTCCTATGAAACTGAGAATTATCTCTTCAACATCTGGAAAGAATTGTTTTGAAATTTTTGATGGATGTTATATTGAATATATGCATTGTTTTTGATAGGATGGCCATTTTACTATAGTAATCCAACCCATTGATGAGCATGGTGATCATGTCTGATATTTTTCTTCAATTTTTTCTTCAAAGAGTTGAAGTTTTTATCATATAAATTTTCACTTGCTAGTTTAGAGTTGCCCAAATATATTCTATATTATTTAGACTATAATATAATATGTGTGTGAAATATAATATAAAAGATTTTACATTATTTAACAGATATTGCTTGTCTGATTTCCTTCTTAGCCCATTAGTCATTTTTATATAGGAGGGAGACTGATTTTTATAAGTTAATTTTGTATCCAAATGCATTGCTGAAAATGTTTGTCAGCTGTAGAGGTTTCCCATTGGAATTTTTACAGTATCATATATATATATATATATATATATATATATATATATATATATATTACCATATACTATCATATCACCTATAAGTAAAAATATGCTGACTTCTTTTCCAACTTTTGTACCCATTGATTGCCTTCAGTTGTTTTATTGCTCTAGCTAAGACAACAAGTACTAAATTGAATAGGCATGTAGAGTGTACCAACCTTGCCTTGATCTTGATTTCCATAGAATTGCTTGAAGTTTCTCTTCACTGAAGTTGATATTGGCTATGCCCTTGTTCCACTTGCCATTATTATGTTGTGGTATACCCCTTGTATCCCTAATTATTCCAGTACTTTTATTGTGAAGGAATATTGGGTTCTGTCAAGTGCCTTTTCTGCATTCAATAAGACGATCATTTAGTTTTATCTTTCAGATTTTTGTATATGGTATATTACTTTCATCAGTTTATATATATTGAACTATACCTGTATTTCTGGAATGAAGCCTACATAATCATAGTGGATGATTGTTTGAATATGTTCTTGGATTTGATTTGCAAGTATTTTATTGAGATATTTTTGTATCTCTGTTCATCATGGAAATTGATGTACAATTCTCTTGCTTTGGGGGATCTTAGTGTGATTTGGATATCAGCGTAACTTGGAACTCATAAAATCAATTGGGAAATATCACTTCTATTTGATTTTATTGAATAATTTGAGGAGTATTGGCATTAACCTTTCTTTGAATCCTGGTAGAATTCTGTGCTAAAGATTCTGTCCTTAAACTTTCTTTGGTTTGGAGATTTTAATTGCTGCTACTCATTCATTAGGAATTTCAGGTATATTTAAATTGATGAGCTGTTCTTGATTTAACTTTCATAAGTGTTATATGTGGGGAATTGTATCCATTTTTGGATTTTTTTTAATTTGATAGAGTACAAGTTCTTAAAGCATGTCTTTATAAGTCTCTGATTTCCTCAAAGTCTGTTGTTATTCACTTCTCTTCATTTCTAATTTTGTTAATTTAGTTATTCTCTCCACATTTTACTTAATTTGGTATGGGTTTTTCAATCTTATTGATTTTTGAAAGAACTAGCTCTTTTTTTTATTGATTCTTTGTAATTTTTGTTTGTTTATTTGTTTCTCTTTTATTGATTTTGGCCCTGAGTGTGATTATATCCTGCCATCTATTCTTTGGTTGTGATATTTTCTTTTTTTTTCTGAAGTTTCAGGTAATATGTTAAGTTGCTAGTATGAGATATATCAAAGTATTTTATGTAGGTACTTATTGTTATGAATTTGCCTCTTAAAATGTCTTTATTGATTCCAATAAGTTTGGTTATGGTGTGAATCTATTTTCATTCAAAAAAGTTTTCAGAGCCAGGCGGTGGTGGTGCACACCTTTAATCCCAGCACTAGGGAGGCAGAGGCAGGCAGATCTCTGAGTTCAAGGCCAGCCTGGTCTACAAGAGCTAGTTCCAGGACAGGCTCCAATGCTACAGAGAAACCCTGTCTTGAAAAATACCAAAAAAAAGTTTTCAGTTTCTTTCCTCATTTCTATCTTGGCTCATTTTTCATTCTATAGTGACTTGCTCAGTTTCTATGAGATTGTAAGCTTTCTGTTGTTTATTTGCTGATATCCAAGTTTCTCTGTAGTGCTGTGATGGGATACAAATGTGGTGAGGCTTGCTTTATGTCCAAATACGTGGTCAGTTTTAGAGAAAGTTCCAGCAGGTGCTGAGAAGAAAGTTGATTCTTTCGTGTTCGGATAAAATCTTCTATAAATATTTGTTAGGTACATTTAGTTTACAATGTCAGTTAGCTCGAACCTTTCTCTGTTTAGTTTATATCTAGATAATCTCTCTATTAGTGAGAGTGGAGTATTGAATTATTATACTATTAATGTATAAGGGTCATTTGGAATTTAAGCTGTAGTATATTTCTTTTATGAACTTGGGTACTTTTGTATTTGGGGCATAGATCTTACAAATTCCAATGTCCTCTTTTTTCCTTCAATGAATATGTAGTATCCATTACAAAATACTCCGATAAGTTTCAGTTTGAAGTATGTTTGTCATATAAATAAATGGCTATACTAGGTCATTTCTAAGGTCCATGTGCTTGGAGTATCTTTTTCCATCCTTATAGCCTGAGTTGATAGCTATACTTGATGATAACTTTTGGTGATTCAGTAGAAGTATAAATCTTGTTTTCATATGCATTGTGATATTCTTGTTTTTTTATATAATTTGGGAATTGAGACCATTGTCATTGAGAGATACCCATAAACAGTATTTGTTGCTTTTGTTATCTTATTATGTTGTTGTTGCCAGGTAGTGTGTTTGTGTGTGTGCGTGTACATCTATTTATCTGTCTGTTTCCCCTCTTTTTATTTGGTGCTCAGGAATTATTTATTCCTTGTGTTTTCTTAAGTATGGTTAACACTTTAGGTTTGAAATTTCCTTGTAGTGCAGTATTTAAGGCTGAATTTGTAGACAGACACTGCTTAAATTTGCTTTTATCTCTGAATGCCTTATATTTGCCCATCAATTGTGATTAAAAGTTTTTCTGGGTATATGAGTCTAGGTGGCATCTATTGCCTCTCAAAGTCTGTAGAACATCTTTCAATGTCCTTCTGGGTTTTAGACTATCCATTGAGAATTCAGGTGTTATTCTAATAGTTATACCTTTATATGTTACTTGCTCTGTTTCCCTTGCAGCTTTTAAATTTTCTTCTTTGTTTTGTATGTTTGGTGTTTTGTTTATTATGTGCCAATGCAAATTTCCATTCTGGTTCAGTCTATTTGGTCATATATAAGCTTCTTGTATCATTTTAGGCATATTGTTTTTTAGGTTAGAAAATTAATCTTCTATGATTTTGTTAAATATATATTCTCTGGGTTTTTTTCTTGAGATTCTTCTCATTCTATCCTATTATTCTTAGGTTTGGTCTTTTCATCATTTCTGGATGTTTTGTGCCTGGATTTTTCAGTGTTGTTGCTGTTGTTTTATATTTATTATTTTCTTTGACATACTTATCAGTTTCTTTTTCTTGACTTCAATGACTGAGATTCTCTCTTCTGTCTCTTGTGTTCTTTTCATATATTCAAACATCTTTTCTGATGTTTGTGTTTCAGCTCCTAAATTTTTCATTTGCTGATTTTTCTCAGTTTGATTTTGTTTATTTGATTCTCTTTACATTTTCAGGTCTTAAACTGTTTACTTATTTCCTTTTGCTTAAATTTTCCTAGATTTCTTTAAGGGGTTATTCATTTTCTCTTTAAGCACAACTATTATACTCATAAAGGCTATTTTATGGTCTTTTTCTTGTGCTTCAAATATGTTATTATACTCCAAGTTTGCTGTGGTAGTGTTGCTGGGCTCTAGTGGAGACATGGTATCCTGAATCTTTATGCTGACATGTACTGGAAATGTGAATGGAATGTGATTGGAATGTGATTGGCTTTGAGGGGGATTACACAGGATGGAGAGAAGCAGAGTATTCTACCAGGATCAGCTTAATTACCTGGGGATATGGACAGTGAATGAGAAGAGGCCCTAGGCAGTGTTCTGCTAAAGACATAGGAATGAGACTGGATAATTGGACTTGAGGGATGGAGAAAGAGTTAAAGATCTCTGACAGGAGTGGTCCTTGAATTTCCAGGAAATGCCTGTTTTGTTTTGGAGGATGATATAAAGTAGTTAGTGTAGGGAAGGAAGTTGAGAGAGGTTGATCTGTGATCCACTTTAGATGTGGGCAGTGAGGAAGAGAGGCTGCAGCACAGGATTTGCTGCAGGTTAAAACTTGGGGATTGGTTTTGGAGGTTATGAGGGAAAGGTGAAGATCTGCATTTAGCCTACTTGTTTTTCTGACTGGAGTGACCCATAGATTTCTAGGCGATGCCTAACTGAAGCTGGGGCTTGGATAGCATTGAGTGAGTAAATACATTGGGAGAGGAAGATCTGTGTGATCCACTGGAGACTGGGGATGGTGGTGAGCAGGAGATGATCTGCTACAGGACTGAGGATGGTCATCTTCTCTCTAGAACTGTACAGAGAAATTATGGTTACCTGGGATTTCTTCATTATCCCACAAATGGTATAGCTCGGAATTCCCTCTGGGGAATTACAGGCTATACTTAAAATGAAATACTCAAATGATTGTACTCTAAACATAAGGTATATACTCCAGATAACCTGTTATATCTGATTATAAACAGCCACTCCTATCATGATTTTATTTAACTCCACATCATAGATATAACATAATGTGAACTCATTATATGCTGATATGTTATGACAGTGAGGGATAATATGAGTGGATATAATTACTAAAGTAAAAATATGCTAATGCAGTCTTCAGACTGTAGGCTCATGAAATACCAATGAAGAATGCCTTTTAGGCAATGAGCACTTTACTTCACCAAGATGCTTATTTCTGGAGCTTAAAGAATAAGACACTTGATCAATCTTACAAATACTCAAATTCAAGATATTTTTCTTATATTTTCTAAAATAGCCCCTTGAATTATTGAATGACCCTTGAAAAGTGTATTTTGGGGAAAGAGTTCCTCCAAATCAACTTGTTTGATTTGAAGTAGAAAGGGTCAGGATGACCAGATGGAAATTACTATTTACATTAATTTTTTTACTGATTTAATAATTATTCCATTGACAAAGAGAGGTGTGACTTCATGAAGTGAGAAAATGCTATGTTCTGCTCATAGCTGCACTTAAAAAAAACCAAGCTACAGCATGTTCAAAGTTACTACTTGCAGAAACACTCTAATTATAGCTGCCTGTCTTCTCAGCACCATTTCCTCTATGTTCCAAAAGTTCTTTATTTCATTATTTGACAATCCACATAATGAAAGAGAATTACATACATGAGGAGGGTTACTGTTGTCCTATTCTAAAGAAATCAACAGCCTCATGAAATCTGTTTAAATCTATACACTGTCTCTGTAAATTTTTCATTATCTTCCTTTCTTTCTCATATTTCCTAAAAACAAGATGGTAAAGTGGCAGACTGTCCCACTTTGTTTTCTGTTGCTGTGATAAAACACTAAGCAAAACTAACTTTAAGAGGAAAGCATTTGCTGTGTCTTAGTGGTTAAAATATATAATCAAGAGAAGCCAGGCCAGGAACTCAATCACAACCTGGAGGTAGAAACGAAAACAGAAACAGTAGAGCAATGTTGCCTATTGGCTTGCTCAACTACTACTTTTAAAGGCCCAGGCCCACCTGCCTAGGGATGGTGCTGCCACATGGGATTTGCCCTCCTTCCTCAATTAACAGCTATGAAATTTTCCTACAGACATGCCCACTGACCAAGCTGATTGAGTCAGCTCCTAAACTGAGGCCCTGCTCACATGTATGTCTAGGTTTGCTTCAGTTTCACAAAAACTATGACACAAAATAATCTGATACTAAAAGTTTCAAAAGTATTCCAAGATAGTTTTTAAATATAGGAAATAGTTACTTAGACAAAATTATTATTTACTAAATAATACTACCTATTGATATAAACTCAAAGTGCTGAAAATGGAAGGATTAGGGAGAAATAATTAAAATATATTCCAAAGGTATTAGTCAACAGAAACAAGTGGTAGTAATGCTCATTCCATATATAAAATTTATACTCTTAAAAATTAAATATCTTCTCTATAATGTCTTAAGCAATCTATAATTTTTCAGATTAAAATGTTTATCTTAGTCCTTGGTTTCAAGGACAACAATAATAAAGATGATAAAATAGACTCAGGAAGACCAAGAGGTTCAACCTTATAAAAATACTACAAATAACTAAGAGCTATGGATAGCTAAGAAGTGTAAGAGTGAGAAAAACTAATTTTCCCAGGAAAACACACCAAACACTTATCCAACACCAAACATCTATCCCTGAAAAGACACATGAGTAACATTATGCAGACTGAATAGGTCATATTTAGGAAAGTGTGTGTTTGTGGGTGTACATATATGCCTGTAACAGCAATCAGTGAAAAATGAGACCATGAATTTGAAAAAGAATAAGGATGACTACTTGGTAAAGTTGGGAAGAAGAAAAGGAAAGCTAAAAATTATCTAATTATGTTATCATCTCAGAAAAGAAAAAGAAGAAAAATCACTTTCCACTATGCTGTATATAACATACATTTTAATATTACTATTAAAAACTTATTAAAGTTGACTAATCTAAGATATAATTAGAATATATTTAAAGATATAAAAGGTAAAAAATTAAGTAAAAAATGAATGCAATTACACCACACTGGACATATTCTGCATGTGTCTGCCCAGCATTCTTGAGATGAGGCAGCAGTATCAGAATTGGAAGGCCATCCTCAGCTATAAGGAGAGGCAACACAGAAAATGAACCAGTTGTTTAGCCCATGAATTTTGGAGAAAAAAGGCATCTCATTCCACAAACGAATCAAGACATAAAGTTGTACTGAGAAAATACATTTTTAAAATATGAAAAGGTAAGCAATACTCTAAGGATTTGCATTTAGCTTATAAAACCACTAGAGCTGCAAAGAAGTGATTGTATCAGTCTCAGCATAACACATTTGGAAAAGGAAAGGAAGACATTCCTCCAGCATGTGGTCATCTTCCAGTTCTTACCCTGAATAATGGTTATTAGAATTAATTCAGCCATTATTTTTATAAAAGTTTTTCTGTAACTGGATCTGACTTTATAATGAGGTTTATAAAAGATGTAGATATTAAAAGTTGTGGAGACATATAAAACTAAATTTGATTTCCAGCCCATCAAATACTACAGAAGCTCATGTTTACTTGATTTTTTAGTGAAACATGAATAAACAGAAAATTCCCACTCCCAAAAGCTGTTCCCAGGATGAACACATAACTACACTACACATAGAAGGGTAGAGTGGGTTCCAGAATGAACGCATAATTACACTGCACATGAAAAGGTAGAATGGGTTCCAGATGAACATATAACCACACATAGAAGGGTAGAGTGGGTTCTAGGATGAACACATAACTACACATAGAAGGATAGAGTGGGTTCTAGGATGAACACATAACTACACATAGAAGCATAGAGTGGGTTCCAGGGTAAACACATAACTACACATAGAAGGGTAGAGTGGGTTCCAGGATAAACACATAACTACACATAGAAGGATAGTGTGGGTTCCGGGATAAAGGCATAACTACACATAGAAGGGTAGAGTGGGTTCTAGGATGAACACATAACTACACATAGAAGGATAGGGTGGGTTCCAGGATGAACACATAACTACACATAGAAGGGTAGAATGGGCTCCAGGATGAACACATAACTACACATAAAAGGGTAGAGTGGGTTCCAGGATGAACGCATAACTCCACATAGAAGGGTAGAGTGGGCTCTTTGCTAGGATTTCTGATGTTTGTTCTTCTTATGTAGTTTACATTTTGCCTTCACCTTGCTATGACTCTACCATGTGATATTGCTAATTTTTAAATTAGATTTTTTAATTAACTGCTCTGACTCTAAGGGTCTACTCTAAATAACTAGAAAGTCCCCTTCTAAACAGCAGCAGAATCCTGACAGCAGTGACCAGTGCCATCGCTAGAGGGGCTTATTTCAACTGAGTTCTGAATTCCCAGAACACTTAATTACAAAATGGCACCTCTTATTCCTGATTAAAAATAATAATGGTGATTAATAATAAAACTATGTTTTTATGGAAAGCATGCCATTTATCATAAAGAGCATGCTCCCTTCATGAAGTAGGTACTCAATACAGTTTTAAAATGATGGATTGCATCAAGTTGAAACAATAGACTCTTAGCAATGATGGAAAAACCCTAATAGAGAAGGCAGTATCAGCATAATGACCAAATTAAAGGTGATTTTGTGAACCAAGGAGATCTGAAAGAAAAGTGGTTAAGGAACTCTAAGGGAAATATGATCCATATTAAAGAGATCTGAGTCATTGGCCTAGTCTCACTTCTTGTAACAATCTATTATGCCATCTTACTAATAGACAAATTGTCTCATGAAAGTAGGATAGCTTCTTTTATTCTAGAAACAGACTACAAGTTTAAGACAAGTCAGTCTTGGGAACCAATAGACAGGCAATCAGGGAAGTAGTGAAGTGGGAAGAAAACAAACTCAATTTCCCAGGTAGTTTATCATCACATATAAGGCTAAAGATAAGCTATCCATAAAGTAATTAAGCAGAGCAGATTAAAAGAAGAAATAATAGTAAAATGAAGATTTTTATCTCTGCTGTAAGAGCCCACATGTGACTCAGTTTTCATCTGGAGTCATTTTTGACTTAAAGAAGTCATTTTGAGTTCAAGCTTGCCTGCTCTGCTTTTTCCTATAACCTTAATGGCTCTGAGAGATTTCTGATTTAGCCTCTAAGAAAAGAACACTCTATCTTGTAGAGAGTACACTGCTGATGATAAGCCTGAGGAACATCAAGACAGAAAGTAAGGCTTCTTCCAAGCACATGTTGGAGAGGGGGCTGCTCACTCAAGACAGGAATTGTCTTGTGGTTAGATACTGACTATCTGTTCTGTGCTTTGTTATGCTTTTGTATATAAGCAAGTTCTGAAGTAAACTTGGGTCTGTTTGGCTCTTTCTGTATGGTCAGATAAACCTTCTGGTTCTATCCTGTCTTCTGTTTCTTTCATCTGAATTTTCTTTGACCTCAAGGATCCCCTCTTCAGGAACCCTAACTGCCTTTGTAGGAGCAAGATCCTACACTCTAGCATCTAATGAACACAGTATTTCCCAGGTCATACATATGCATGCTACCCAGTCCAGTTCAAATGACAGGTGTGCCCTCTACTTTATGGCTTTCCCACACTAAGTACATAAATGTAAAAGACCAGTAGAGCTTTCCCGCATGTACACCAGCTGTATAAACCTTGATAAATGTCACTATTCTAGTAGGTGAGCCTTTCATATCAGTCCACCTTTGAAAATGGATACTATGAAGTAATCCCATACTACCTCAGAATTGAGTATAATAAAGGGTTTTTATTTTGGAGTAGACTCACAGATCACAGTCCCCTGCCCAAATGGGTAACAAGAACAGAATCTAGCAGCCAAAAGGAGAGCACACAAACTTTACAAATAAATGTCTATACCCAAGTGTTTTGGAATCTTAAAGGCTATTGACTAAAGGAGTTCCCACAGCACCACCCCATTTTTCTAAATAAGAGAGTTCTAAGTCTAATACAAAACTATATATAATAAGAAAAAACTATACATAATAAGAAAAAATATCAAGTATAATAATATCAAGTATAATAATATAGAATTACAACTAGCATAAACAATTATCAGTCAAGAAACATATGCTGTTTCAATAATTATCCTATCCTAAGGAGTCTAAGTCTTATTTTAGAAATGGCTTGACCAAGTCATGAGAGGAAAGTAACTATGACTGTCTAGTCTTCAACCCCATTGAAGACCTGAGAAGAGAAATAATATTATTTGAGTAAAGAGAAGTGCCATCAAGCAACTTCCAAATGTGCAATAAATGACAGAGACAACTGGCTACCTGGGAAATCATCCAAAGTCTCATTTGCAACATTGGAGCAAACAACTTTGGCTAAGGCCTAGAGTAACTGACAGACCATTTTCAGAAGCAGAGAAATTTTCAGAACCATCTTACCTTGTCTTGGCAAGGTTTGGCAGTCTTTTTTATTGTATCCTGCTTGTCCTGTTAAAACACCATGCACTTTGTCTGTGATCAAGGTATGGGCATTTCTTTGCCTGAAGGCTAGTTTTGCCAAGAAGAAAACAAGCTTCAAGTAGAGTATCTTCAGTGCCCAACATTGCCTTGGAAAAAGATCAAAGCTGCCAGGAGAAGTTATGTCACATATGAACAAAACCCTGAGTTATTTAAATGCCGTATTCTATAGTTCTTTGAAGTAATTGAAGATTACAACCTCAGTGTATCTAAAGAGCCTCATTAGTCTAACTATAAGTGTGACAAACAAACATGGATGACTATTGACCTGGTACCCAAAACTGCTCTTCAAGTAGCGCTATCAGCATTATGATGTCATATCAGCCACGTGGAATTGTTGTTTGGGGGTCCCATCTTCCTCCTAGAAACTTCAAAGATTGCTGCATGAAAAGTTATTATTCACTGTGAAAAACTTAAACATTATTCATATAGACACAAATTTGAGGAAAGGTACAATTGAGACAAAAATAGGCATGGAGAGAAGTAAAATTTTTCCTAAATACTTTCTTCTTTCTATCCCATACCAGATGGCTCCTGATGTGAGTCAAATACACTGATTTTTTTTAACAACATGATTGGTTTAAAGAAGAATAGCCATTGTTGAACTCCAAAGCCATCTTTGATTTTTAATTAGAGATATACATGTTCAGGTAATGAAATTTTACCATTCAGATGATATACCATCATAAATCAGATTTCTCTTTACTTGGTGATTTTTTTTTTCTGGATAGATATCTTTTTTACTCTTTAGGCATCTAGATGTCCAAGATTTCTAAACTTTTTGAAGATGAGTATTTTCCTGCAAAGATAAGATCAAAATGCTGCCCCAACCTTTATAAGTTTTCCTTAACACTTGTATAATTGCCACCTCTGTGGATGAGCTGTCATTTCTCTTTCTAAAAGGTTTCTATTTTTCATACTGAATCTTTCTTAATTTTGATAGTGTGCATAGCTTTTCTTCTCCTGTGGGAACAAAAGAAAAATCTCTTCCCCAACATAGCACATCTCCTGGTTTTCATTCTGAGGTCAATAAATACTTGAAGTACACCAGCTGATTTAATTCAGATGTTTTTTTCTACTATCCAATGTCTCTCTGCTGCTTGTTTCCATTCTGAGGTCAACAAATCCTTGAAATACAATGACTGATTTAATTCAGATTTTTAGTATTAAATGTCTCTCTGTTGTCGTTGTTCTTTTTTCATTAGCATTAAGAAAACTTAAGGTTAATAATGCATTATGCAATCTATTTCTATGGGTATTTTTATGCCTTTGTATTTGGTTAACATATCTTTTGTAATTCAGTTTGTTCTTTCTTAACTGCCTGACTTGTAGGATTGTTCGGTATACCTGTAATATGCTTTATATTATAATAAGCAAAAAAATCTTCCATTTTCTTAGGAACATATGCTGGACCATTGTCTGTCTTTATTTATACAGGTATACCTGTGATGGCCATAAGTTCTAATAAATGTGTGATTGTTGAATCAGCCTTTCCTGAGCTCAAAGCAATTGCCTATTGAATACCCAAATAAGCCGGGCGGTGGTGGCGCACGCCTTTAATCCCAGCACTCAGGAGGCAGAGGCAGGCGGATCTCTGTGAGTTCGAGGCCAGCCTGGTCTACAAGAGCTAGTTCCAGGACAGGCTCTAAAAAAGCTGCAGAGAAACCCTGTCTCGAAAACCCAAAAAAAAAAAAAAAAAAGAATACCTAAATAAGTGTCAAAGGTATGATGTACATATTTTAATTTTCCAGAATCTGCAAAGTGGAACACATCTGTCTGCCACTCTCATTCCCTTAAGTACCTATCTGGTTATAGAAAAAGCAAGTAGGACATCTCTTTATAAGTACCTTATCTCATTGCTATGTAATAAAAAACTCTCTCTTCAAAACTTTGCTATTAACATGATGCTTTCTTATAAAATTCTGAGGCCTTCAACACACTTCCATTCAATAATTGATCAATTTCTTCCATACCTTGTGTTAGAGGACTTGGCAGACCATATGGGATCAGATGTGTGTTATGAACATGGGACAAAGCCTATTCCTAATTATATCTGAAACTTGAATGAATAATGAAGTCAATTTTGTATCATCTGGTATAAATTCAGCACTTTCGGCATGCAAAACACTATTTACATATTGTCAAGTAGTAACAAAGGGCTTTGGTCCACCTAACTTAAATCTTCTGGTTTGTCCTACATTTCCTGATTTATTTGCATCAGTGTAAAATGTATAGGCTACAGTTATTGGTGTGTTATGTACAACTGGGGAAATATCCAAGTAGTTCCCCTTATAAGGTGAATTTATGACTTCAGGGATAAATCTCTCGTAACAATTAGCACAAGTTCATTGCCAGGGTTTATTGTCTTTGCATATTTTTTTAAATTTCATCAGAAGTAAAAGACATTATAATCTTTGTTGTGTCATACCTGCTAGTTGACAAAGTCCTCACCTTTTCTTTTTATAATTAATTCAGAGACTATTTCTAAATAAGTTTTTAATTTTTTATTCAGTTTAAGTAGTAAAAAGATCCATTCTAAGAATTCTAAGATAATATCTTTCCTCTACATTAAAATTTCTGTGGGGGAAATTATGGAAGGCAATATGACTAGAATGCAAGTAAGATTTGGATCTACCTGATCTACATGTACCTCCTATAATTTCTCTTAAACTGAAGTTAATTCTTTTTCAGCTTCAGCTGTTAATTCCATAGGACCATTTAAGTCTTTTTCACCATTTAAGATTGTGTTTAAATAAATTATTAGATCAGGTATTATTGCAACAGCAGGTTATAGATTTAAAATGTCTCCTAGCAATCTTTGAAAGTCATTAAGAGTCTGCAATTAGTCTCTCTTAATTTGAGCTTTTTGTGTTCTAATTTTCTGTAAATGTATTTTTTTAATCTCAGTAATTGATAAAATCTCCTCTTTATATTTTTTTCAGGAGCAATTTGTAATCGCCATTTAGGTAAAACATTATTCACTTTTTCAAACATTCTTTTTAATGTATCAGCATTTGATGAAAATAGCAAAATGTCATCCATGTAATGGTAAATTATGGATTTAGGAAATTGTTTATGCATTGTTTCCGATGGCTGACTTACAAAGTATTGGCACAGGGTGAAGCTATTGAGCATTCCCTGTGGGAGGATGGTCCATTGATATATCTTAGTAGGGTGAGAATTATTATAAGTAGGTACTGTGAAAGCAAATTTTTCTCTGTCCTTTTCTTCTAAGGGTATAGTGAAGAAACAGCCTTTTAAATCAATAGCTATAGGCCATCCTATTGGTAATAGGAAAGGCAAAGGAATTCCAGGTTTTATAGATTCCATGCATTGAATTACATTATTCACCATACTCGAGTTTCCAGATTACTTTTTAACAACAAAATAAGGGAGAATTCCAATGGCTGGTTGATTCTTCAGTTTGTTGAGCATCTAGCTGATCCAGTGCCAGATGTTCTGTAGCTTATAATTTCTCTTCTGTTAAAGGCCATTGTTTAACCCATATTTATTTCTCAGTACCAATTTTAAAGGTTGGGACATTGGTACCTCTAATGGTCTGCTGGTTGCTTTCTGTTCATGTACAGCCTGAATGACTGATGACCTTTGTTTATAGTACCTTATAATATCCTTCCCAGAAACATGAGTTTCTGAGACTACAAGAATGTTAATCTGGGTATTCCATTGCTGCAACAAATCATTACCCCATACATTTGCTGTGATATTAGCTACATATGGCCGCAGCCTTTCTCTTTTTGTCTAACTCTAAGCATTCAACCCATCTCAAGTTTTATTTTAATTGAGATAAAATTTCAATTCCTAGGAATTCAACATCGGCCTCTTCAAGAGGCCAATTTGGATACCAAGATTTTGGAGCAATAATAGTCATATCCATACCTTTGTCCAGTAATCCCTCAATTAAAATATTTTAAATGATCTTTTATCTTTGATCATTTATAGAAGTTTGCCAAAATATATACTTCTGATTTCATATTAGAATTTTTGATTCAATCTCCATGTTTATTCTATCATCCAGAACAGTATTTTTACATCAGTCAATGGATTTTTTAAAATTTCCTGGTGAGTCATGTCCTCCACAGTGACTGGGAATGACAATGTTTCACTTGAGAGCCTTCAAAAGGTCCCCCCAAGGAGTTTCTTGATGGTATCAGATTATCTTGTCTGTCATTTATTGATCTACATTTATTGGTACAATGTAGGACTTTGCCACATCTTCTACTTAATCCAGAAGATTGAGAACTTCTATTTTTGCCACACCCAGAGGAGATATTATTTCTAGGAATGCCTTGACTTCAATCCTTTCCAAATGTCCAATTCTACAACAATTAAAACATTTGGCATTTTGATGTCTCCTCATACCTTTGGAAACTATTTCTCCTACCTAAGCCTCAGTATTATAATCAAATGTCTCAACATTCATTGTATGCAAGATCCATTCATCCATTGGTGTTGATCTAAACTTTAAAGACCCAAGTACATTTTGGCATTCTAAATTGGAATTTTCAAATTCCAGAGATTCTATAAATACTCATCTAGCTTCTGGGTCTGTTACTCCCATTTGTACCACCTTAGTCAATCTTTGTAAAAAGTCACTAAAGTGTTCTAATTTTGCCCTGTTTAACCCTAATATATGATTCAATTAATTCTGCTGTGTGGCATAGGGACAGGATGTGTTCCTCATAAAGAGCTTGATCCTGTGGGTTAGCATGAATGCCCTCACCAAGAATTTGATCTTGGGATGCTTTAAATCCTTTTGCTTTTCCTTATTGTTCTAAAATTTTTCCTCTCTCATCAATGGCATTTCCACAGTTGTTGTGGCCCATCTTCCAGGACTGCTGAAACTAATTGAAGCCACTCATGTTGAGTAGCTTATTGGTGGAAGCCCATGTCTTTACTATCACTCTTACAGATGGTAAATGAAGGCCATAAAATACTACTGCTTGCTTAATTTCATTTAGATTATTCATACCTATAAGCTTCCATCTACATTCTTTATATCCCTTTCTTAATTTAGAACTTGAGGGTTTGTCAGAGGTGATTTCAGGGTAGGAACCTAAAACTCTGGGTAAGTCATCTCTGACTATGACACATACTGGCAAGGCTAAATCCTGTTTTTGTACCGTCTCTTCCTGCTCATAAATTCTGATAATTTCCTCAATCATTTCAAATTACCACTGCCTTTTATAAAGCCTGAATTTCTTGACCTGTGTGTAATTCTGGTGATTTAATTGACTCACAAAATTTTTGGTCCTCATTCTGCACATGTGATTCCATGGCATGAAATTTATCCACTAAGGACAACTTCTCATCCTTGGATAATATTTGGATGACATGCAGATCATCTTTCTGGAGATATACTCTATATGTTAACTTATTATAACTTTTTTTTTTTTTGGTTTTTCGAGACAGGGTTTCTCTGCAGCTTTTTTTTTGAGAGCCTGTCCTGGAACTAGCTCTTGTAGACCAGGCTGGCCTCGAACTCACAGAGATCCGCCTGCCTCTGCCTCCCGAGTGCTGGGATTAAAGGCGTGCGCCACCACCGCCCGGCCTTTATTATAACTTTTTAATCAGAGTTTGATTGTTAAATTCAACAGTATGAATTCTTTCAGATTATTCCTCAGCACCCTTTGACATGAATTGATTTTTGTCAGCCAAATTAATGCTATTCTTTTCAATGGTATAAATTTTTTATTTAACTTTTGAGTTTCCATATTACTTTTTTCAGCTAGCTGTTCATTATTAGTCTGTAAAGACTGTATCATTTCTAAAAGTGCCTGATTCTTGGCTTTGTCGTAAAGCCATTTTCTTAAGGATATAATATGAAAAACAAAGCTAAGTCCCAGTACCCAATGAATGGATGTATCAAATTTATTTATTTATTTATTTATTTATCAAATAAAGTTACCTCTATTAAGAGATTTCAGTAAATTGCTGTAGGTGTAATAATCTTTATTGGCCAGCAGGTTTTGTAGTTGCAGCCAAGTGGCAGAGAGATGCAAGTTTTGGCATAAATATGTGAACAGTCCTATTGAGTTCCACATGGACACCTGTTTAAATACTGACAAATATGCTTTGATTGACAAGTTAAGAGCAATTAAATCAATTCTGTACATAGAGACAGTTGGTTTGTTGTTGTTGTTGCTGTTGTTGTTGTTGTTTGGCAGAATATCAAGGAACCCAGAGCTCACAATCAGGGAACACAAACCAGAAGCTGTGCAAGTTGCTGCATGGAAGGAAAAGCAGTGGGGGTCTGGGGAGCATGCCTAAGACCAGAAAATTACCAAGTCACCACACTGTAGCTCTGCTGTGGTGGGTTTTGGAGAAAAAAAAACTTAGTAGGTAAAATCAGAAGGTAGGTATGGAAGAGTTTCTGGTCCCCAGACATTTGGGCATTGTAGACTGGTCCCAGTAGGTGTGGAGTTGGGATTCACTTGGGTGCCAGATGAAGATGGGTACTATAAAGGAATCCCACACTAGCTCAGAATTGAGTATAATATAGGGTTCTTTATTCAGGGGGTAGACTCACAAGTCACAGTCCTCTGCACAAACAGGGAACAGAAACCGAATCCAGCAGCTGAGAACCTGCACAAGCTTTATGTGATCCAGTTGATAACTGTCCAACCAACTTATTTTCTCCTAATCCACCCAATTCACTTCTGCCAGACAAATCAACCTGAGGGACTGCTATAATTATGTCATATACCACAGACCTAAACCTATAATTTATCTATCTTCTGATTATTGTGCAGAAATCAAAACTCTTCAAGGGTCTTTAAATTAATCTGATGTAGATTTAGCCTCTTTCTGGTTACGATCATCTTCACCAAAACTAGACAATGACTGCTGAAATCTCCACTATAAAATCTTACTCACAATTTCAGGTTCCTCTCCATTTATAATTATTTTCTACATTTCTACAAGTTGAAAATATCTGCCTCCTTTTGGAAACTTAAAGAAAGATACAACTTGCTTAAATATATAAAACTTTATATCTTCTATGAGACATCTTGGTTCCTTGGACCACTGCAATACTTAATCATTTCTCAAGCCCATGAGGCCTATTGACTGTATTATACATTGAACTTGGTGCTCTGGTTCTGAACTTCAGCTGAGAAAATGTGAGAACAAATATGCACCATGGGAAACTGGCATATGCAAAGGGAGAGAACTCAAGTTGTTCTTGACTATAGCCCAGAAAATCCATATAATATTTATCCATAGACCTCCTTGCATTAATTCAAAAGAAGGAAAGAAAGACTTGAAAATAACATACCTTTAATTTTTGAAACTTAAAAAGAAAACAAATTTCTTTATATCCACTTAGTAAAAGAATTACAGATTATTAGAAATATACAAATAGTTTGTATCCTGGGCTTTTGTTTAATTATTCTTTTGAATATAATTTTGAGGAAAAGAACTCTAATTTTTTCAAATTCTATAGTTCCTTTTAAAATAGTTTTACCCAAACTCCATTTAAAATATATAAGAACTGTGTGAAAGAAGCATATCCACTATCAAACTTTAGCTTGCACTGTGTGCTTATGCAATAAATTGTGCAGAACAATATGTCCTTGAAGCCTTTGGGGAAATATTGAGAAGCAGAAGGTAAAAAATCCATCCTGTGAAGCCCCAAGCACACTGCTTCCCGGACCTAACATGGCTTTAATAATATGTTGCAAAAACATGGTGTCAGCTTGGAAGAGCCGTGGGGAGTACTTTACTAAGTGAGAAAAGATTTATGAATAAATCACTGAAGAGGAGTTATGGTGGTGCATGCCTTTGCTAACAAGGTGTAACGAACAATATTTCCTCTCTGCTCTGTCAACAATTAAGGCTCATTTGTCTTTGTTGCACAGCTCATACATAGTCACCATCACTTCATAAATTCATTACCATGGTCTGTAAAGCTTAAGACAAGGTCAGAAAGCTTATGAAAAGAGTTAGTAATCTATCCACTAAGGACTGTGAAATATTAATGGGGATAGCTTGATACACAGGGGACCTGGTTTGTATTACAAAAGTGACTGGCCATCATCACACTAGGTCATTCTGAAAAAAAAAAACAATCCTAGGGCTTAAGACGACCAGAAAAAAATCAGACAGATCAAAGCAGTCAAGACAGAAATCAGCAGCCTCTGAAATATTGCATTAGACTTCTGCCTAGTAGGAGTTCCTCTGAGAACTACCTGAATCAGAAACATTAGAAGACATAGACAATAAAGCTTCCCTTGTGCTGGCATTTCACTGCCATGTAGACCACGCCACACTTAAGGATGGGCAGAATTTGTTATTGTTTTTATTAAAAAGGGTTCTTTTCTAGCTCCCGGCTGTATGCCTCTTGTACTGCTAGCTTTTGTCATAATAGTCCTTCTTATTAGTTTACCATGCAAGTTCCACAGAATCTGCTTTAGTGACAGCAAACTGTGATGCTTTCCATTTTTACTTTAGCCCAGGCTAAATTCTCTGAGGACTCTGATGACATGATGATTTCCTTCTGTATTGCTTCATATAACTAATTACATAAGCATCAGGTATGACCTAAAGCTTTGATGATGGATATACTCTGACTTAAAAATGGAAAATTCTTACAAAGATAAAGAATGAGTAGTTATAAAAAAGAAATAAAAGCAAGTCTAGTCCAGCTCTAGCCAACACATCACTCATGTTTTTTCTCTTGGTTGTTTAGCCTCTCTTTCTTCTCTCTCTTTCAGAACAAGACTAAATTTCCCATGTTATGAACAATTAATTTCAAGAACACCAAAAAGCCAATTTCAGGCCTCACTCAACTAACATGAAGTATTTTAATACCACAATATTCTATGAATACATAAGATATCATTTTATTTTAATTTGAAGAAAATTAACGTTACCTTATCTATAGCTTCACTTTTTGTATTTTCCACAAAAGGCTTGTTTACATGTTTCCCCAAATTCCAAACCTACAAAGGAAATAAAATTGTGGTTCTCATGCTTTTGTTTTTAGAATTTATGCATTTCTATCCAACAGCCTCAGAGATATTAAAGAGGTTTCCAGAATCTATTTAACGTCACTGTGACATTCTCCAGGAATGAATCAAGAGAAAACAGAAGATGAGTTTCTATTTTTCAAAGCAAATCTTTCCAAGGGGCTTATTTTCCCCTTCTATTAAACAAAAATGGTCCAACACTAAGAATAATCCTTGATGAGAAATTTACTTATTGATTTTCTCAGTATACTAATTTCACATGTATATTTTCAGCACTATATTTAGTTGGGCAGGAAAGTAAGGAGACAGAGAAAAATATAAGTGATATCATTAATAGTCACATTGTGTTATAATTTTATCTTTTGCCTGAAAAGATTGCAAATTTGGTAAATTTTCATGATTGAATTTATGACACAGAATCACAGTACAGTAAGAGTATTGTTAAATACTTGATAATCTGTTTAAAGGAATTTATAATTTCCTATTTGAAAAATGATGGAAGATTCAGGGGGCTAGAGAAGTGACCTGTCTGAAAGATATATCCAGTGGTTGACTAGTGCCACAAATATCCTGGGAGTAACCTGTAAACAGAGATTATGCGTTTGATTCCCAAATGCTAAGACCCAAATAATCACACAAAAACAATATTAATTATGACACAGTTTGGCAAATGGCTCAAGCATATTGCTAGCTAGCTCTTATATCTTAAATTAATCCATTTATATTAATCTATGTATCACCAGGAGAGTGTGGCCTACCAGTAAGTTTCCCGAATCTGTTTACTTCAACAGCTACTTCAAGGTATCTCCTTAGCTGCCTCCTATCTCAATATATCTCTGTTCAGATTTTCCTCCTGGATTTGTTCTGCTAAATGATTGGCCAGAAACACCTTTATTCATTAGCCAATAAAAGCAACACATATACAGAAGGATTTTCCAACACCTTTTTCTTAGATTTAATGCCTAATATATAAGCTGGAATGCTTACCTATCACTGTTAATGAGGCTAAGAATCTGAACCTAGATAGTTCATGAACCCTAGGAGAAAATCTATTATTATTATTTTACCTGAGGAGTATAATGACTGGAAATGCTGTTATAATGACTCTAACTGTAACACCCATAGGTCAGAGCTTCTCTCTAACTACATCAGAAAACTTCTTTCTATAGTAAATGGTACAGAGACCCAAAACCAGGCAAGATGCAGACAGTGATAGGCTTTAGAGCACTCATCCCTAAATAGAATGTCTGTATTACAGTCCTGTCATCAAAAGTCAGGGATCAGTGCAATCAACACAGAAAAGAAGAGAGAAAGGTAAGAGTCAGTGACTCCAATGAAACAGTATGATCCAGACCTAACAAGACTGATGAACTAACAGAAATTGTGGTAGTGTGCACAAGATCTACATGTGTACAGATGAGAAAAGCTTCCAGCGTAGAGAAGGGAAAGTAAGCATATGTCTCATTCCTAATCAACTAAAACATGCTGGGAAAGTAAAAATCAGCTTCTCTAATGAAACATCACTGGGTATATTAATCATAGTCTAGGGCAAGCCCTATGCCTTGGAGTAATCGAACAGCACAAAACAAGCTTCATGATTTTAATTAGTTATTTCTTCGGTGTGTGTGTGTGTGTGTGTGTGTGTGTATGTGTGTGTATGTGTGTGTGTGTGTGTGTAGTTTTATGTTGATTATCTTTTCCTTTAAGAGAAAGATATTGAAGTTGAGTAGGTAGTGGGGGAGAGAATCTGGGCTGACTTGGGGCGAAGGCAAAGAATATGACTAAAATAAATCCACTCTATTGTTTTCTTCCTTAAAAAAGATAGAGTGGTATAGTCATGGCCACATGGTGTGTGTGTGTGTGTGTGTGTCATTGTGAATAAAGAAAAAAATAGTGTAGAACACATTTAAAAATTCTACAAAGAAGCCCAAACTAATGAGCTAGTTTTAACATAGTTGAGTATCAAAGGATGGGGCAAAAAGCAAGACTCTGAACAATACAAAATCATAAAAGTTTTAAAATATATAGTAAATATAGTTATTTAGTGAATCTGTTATGGGATCCTTCATTTCTTAGTTACTTTTTTTTTGCTGTGAAAAGACACCATAACTAAGGCAACATATAGAAAAAAAATTTGACTGGTGGCTTGCTCACAGCTTAAAGAGTTTAGTCCATTATTATTATGGTGGAAAGCATGGTGGCAGGCAGGAAGGGATGGTGCTAGAAACATAGCTGTGAGCTACTTCTTAATCCAGGTAGAGTAAAATGAGAGAGTGAACGAGAGAGAGAGAGAGCGAGAGAGAGAGAAAGACATGAAGAGAGACAGACAGACAGAGACAGACAGATGTAGAGATACAGAGAGAGAGAGACAGACAGAGATGAGAGAGAGTAAGAGAGAGAGAGACAAGAGAGAGAGAAATGAGAGAGAGAGACAGAGAGAGAGAGAGAGACAGAGAGACAGAGAGACAGAGAGACAGAGAGACAGAGAAATGAGAGAGAGAGACAGAGAAACTGGAACTGGCCTGATCTTTTAAAGTCAAAAAGCCCACCTCCAAAGACATACTTTCTCCAACAAACCAACACCTCATTCTTCCTCTAAATCTTCTCAAAATAATCTGGTGACTAAGTATTCAAAAATATGAGTGTTCTGAGTCTGTTGAGGAATTTCTTATTCAAACCACCACATTTATAAACTGGTAAATATTAAATTTGGAATAAGATGGTCATTAGATGTGGCATTAGTGGGTGCTGGAGAGCTTCAACTCTTTTTATAGATAGATTGTTTTAATAGCTGAATGGTGGGTACACTGGGATCCGATATATTTTTCTCTGTATCTATGATATATAAGAAATGATTTATAATAATTTTTAATACCAATTGTTTGAATAAAAATATAATAAAAGAGGAATAAAATAAAGATCAAAGTCATCAATCTCTAGGCATGTAAGCAAAAGTTCATTCTCATTGACATCTTATGTCTTATATAAAATCTTTTACAATAAAACATTATCAAATATAATTAATATAGGCAAATCAAAAGGGAAATTGAAATATTATTAATAAGTTTAAAAATATATGATGATAAAACACTATTAAATTGTACCATCAACATTTCTCCAATAATATTAACCTTATAGAAATCTGGAAAGGACTGATTATCTAAGCTAGAAAAATACTGGTATTGTATGGCAAAATGTAACTAGTTCTGATAACCCTTGCCAATGGATCATAATCTAAATGTGTTAAACAGTTGAGGTACCATCTGCATCTTTTTCATGTATCATTAACTTCCATGGTGTAATGAATTGTACAATTAAACTCTTTTATTACATGTTTTTGCATTAAAATTATTCTACTAACAATCCAAAGAGATGTCACAGGATTGACTTGGGAGGCTGCCATCAATGTTTATATGCATAAGCATAAAAGTGTTCCCAACTCCATATGGATGGAGCCTGCTATGAGGAAAATAAGAACAAGGCTCTACCCATTCAGTTAAACTAAAAGATAAATTAGAACCCAAAAATACAAAATTAGTTCCTGTTTATTTTTTTTAATTTCAACTCCATTAAGCATTCTGCATTGTATTCTACAATTGTACGTGCATAGAAAGCATCCCTAAACACCTAAAGTTTTCCACTCTAGCTTTGTCATAAATCCATTTTTTATTTGATTAAGTATAGATTTAAACTCAGGTACAGATCCATTTTTACTTGACATCTTTTATTGAAAATTCATGGATAAGAACATGTATGGTTTTGATATTAGGTCCTCAACTGGCTTTTAGATAGATGTCATCAACCTTTATATCTTCTGTTGATTTCCTGTTTTCTGTCTTGCTTCATTATATATGTGCTGCTGTTCTTGGGAGTAGACTGGGCCTTCACATCAACCCTGACACACAGACTTGCTTTGTCAAACATTCTGGTCCTCTAAGGACTCACTCACTCTGTATTGCAATATAGATGTTTCACATCTATGACTTCAGTCATGAGCCATCCTAGATACTTCTCCCCTAAACACTTAAATGCTTAAACAGCATCCTGTACTGAAGGTCTCAGTTTTGCTTCACTATTGTGTAAATTTGGGACTTTTCTGTACTTTTACCCCAAATTCTCATCTCTATTCTTTTTCATTTTGTGTAACTATACCTGTGTTTCCTTATACCTATATCTCTTATGCATATTTCTTTTATTTATACCACAAATTACCATCTTTGTTTCTACTGTGCATATAGAATAGAGTGAGGACAAAGGATGCAGATGTCAGAAGTCATTTTTGTACATCATTTCAGATGGGAGTATTGCAGTCTGCTGCCCTCTGAACATGAGGCATGCTTGCTTTGCTGTTTGACCACAGTTACCACAGATTTTGTGAAAGGAAATTTGTAGAAAGCCATCTCCTCTCAGATAGTGACATTGAAATCACTCAACTGACTTAGCTTTGTATTTTTAGAACCATATCTGAAAAGCTACAGCACATAGATGCTCCCAGTGCTGGCAGTAATGGGAGAAGAATAACATATAAAATGAAATTCCATATCTCATATTTTAAAATAAAATTGCCGTATAGTCTGTGGCAAATGATGCCCACCATTGCTGCTGCTTTTTCTGGTGTCTTCATCATTTTTAATTATTTTCCCATATCACCTTCTCAGCATCTAGTTGGCAGTATGTTGTCATACAGTCAGTAAGGATGTGGTGGACTCACACTATTACACTATGAGGAAAGATGGGGGCCTCTGGAAAATTTAGGTAAAAGAGTCATGATTTAAATACTATGTAGGCAGGAAGAATCAAGACCCCATTACAGAAGAAAGTTAAAATAATAACATTTGACTTGTCTAAAGTAGCGGTTTTATTCAGCCAAGATAAATAGTAATAAAAATCTATGTGTGAAAAAAAAAAACTATTGTAGCCTTCAAACTTGTTCACAAGATTAGTGAAAGTTCAACTCTGACAAAGGGATTTCAGGTTATGTAAAAGACCATAACTCTTGTACTCTGACAATATTTCAAGGTTAAAGAAGACAGTGACACCAGAGACTTTGTATTTGTTTTACAAACTTCACTCCCAAAATAAGAGTAAGTAGAGTGCATTAGACATTTATTAACTGTGTTGCTTACATTTTAATTGTGGTAAACTGAATCTTAACAGATTACAAGTGAAATGAGATAAAATGATTGACAAAAGTTATTAAGAGTAGATATTTAGTCCAAAGAATTTTATTCTTGGAAAAAAAACAGAACTTTGTGATATGACTACTATGTATCAAGTCTATATAAAATTGATATCCCAAATAAGACTTCTAAGTCTTGAAGAAAATGAATAATCATGATTATATCATGGTAGAATGCATGAAACAAACTTTCAAAAGTTGTTTTCTTTTTAAGTATATAATTATTGACAATGTGAAATTTAAGCTTCTAAAAGTCATGCTTTTAACTCTCTGGAAATTTTGTTTATATGTAATATTGTCTATTTGAAATTTTATGGATTTTACTTATCTGGAAGGCAATGTTAGTAGAAGTGAGGCCTGGGGAAAATATTGTATGTGTGTATGTGTGTCTGTGTCTGTGTGTATACAATATATATATATATATATATATATTAAAACAAAACTTGATTATAATAGCTTTAAGATAAAACAGTATAATAGACAATCATGTATGTTCCAAACTCAAATGTTTAAATCACTGCCCCCTCCACATGTTAATAGTTTAAGATGGAACATAAGTGATTAAAATGGTTTAAAGGTTGGAAGCCAGGGATGATAGCATGCTTTATGAAATGGACTTGAGACCGCATCATCTCCAGGATGGATAATACATTGAAAGTTCACTGTATGAAACCTGGAAGAGCACTTCACTGGAAGTCAGCAGCACTGATCTGACTGAAGCTTCTACAGCCAGAACGTAGAACTTTCTGTTTGTCACGAACCAATGTTACTTTTACATAGAAGTCAGAACTAAAACACATGACACACACAAACCTTTTCAATGAACACTATACAATCATTTACTCCCAGTAAAGCAAAATTATGGTAATAAAAACAACTAGAGAAACTGTACCCCATTGGGAACACGTTTGGCAAACAAATCTGTAATTCTCTCATGAAAACTGGGGTTTTAGGAATACATGGCACTGTTAGCAAACTGGAATATATATGATATATTCATCAGTTGTGATGCAAAATATGAAGTGCATAACAACAAAAATCACCCAAGAATGTTCATAAGTTTTGATCCATTTATCACCGGAATAGCAATCTGATTAAAATACAGCTTAAATCAAGATGAATATAATAGAAAAATCTATACATTTCCAAAAGTTATTATTATTTTCATAATAATTTTCTCTTTAAAATGTTTGTAACATTTTGTGTGGAAGTGTGTAGATGCTACAGCATGCATGTGGAGGTAATAAACAGCTTGCAGTAGTCCATTTTTTTCCTTCTTCCCTGTAGATTCTGAAAATGGAACTTTGGTCATCAGTTTTGGTTGCAAGCTCCTCTAACTGCTTAGTCATCTTGCTGGCTCCTTTTCATATTATTTATCTTAATAAATGCTCACTTTGGGCATATGTGTTATACAAGACAGACAGCATTGACCATACAGATGTAGGATCCCCACCTGCTCAGAGGATCCACCTTCATAAATATCCTCATGGCCAATGTGCAGGGAAGATCTCAACAGGATATCTTCAAGTTGACCATGAGTCTCAAATGAATTGCGTCTTGTTTAAGACAGAAAAAAAACATGGAGTATGTCAAGCAACCTTATCACTTTCTCAAGACTTCCATATTGGTCACTAGTATCCCTTAAATCTACACATTCCATCAATTCTTCCAACCTAGAAATAAACAATTAGTCCTTGAGAAATTATGCCAATGACTACTTTTTTCTCAGTAGCAAGCCCTAAAAGTCCCCTAGCCAGTCTCTATCTCATCCCAATAATATAGCTGCTTACAGCATTCTACATATACCCTTATTGTTTTTTAAAAAATATATAATTATTGGTTCCATAGAAACTAGAGATAATGTCTTACTTCAACATTTCCACATAGTCAATATTAAAGTCATTTCAAATTATGGAAGATGCTTAAAATAGAAAACAAATTGATACTTAATCCTAAACCAAGAGATATAAGAGATTTATTCAGGAAAGGCCTCTGGAGCATTGATATTTTGTCAGAGATTTAATATAATCAGCATTTTAGCAAAGAAATCATCAGAGCCCTAATGATGAGATGATCCTTAAATGCATTCCTGGGAGGGGTGCAGAGATGATTCAGTTGATAAAGTGTTTATCAAATAAACATGAAGATCTGATTCATATCGCAAACACTGGCATAAAAACTGGGAACAGTGACAACACAATTATAATCCCAGCACTGAGAAGCCCGAGGCAGGCAGATCCCTAGAGCTCATTAACCAGGTGGCATAGCCAAAATAGCGAGCTCCAAGTTTGGAAAGAAGCTGCCTTGCTATCAAAAAATGAAAAGAAGTGAATTATTGAAAAAAACATCAAACATCAACGTCCAACCCCCAACTTAAACACACACATTCATGTGCACCACATGCACATAGGCACACATATGCACTATACCCATAAACACATAAAAAATAAAAACAAATGAGTAAAGAAAGGCACTCAATGCCTAAAGCAGGACTATGATAACCATGTTGTACCCTTAAAAGATAGAGCTGTAGAAATCTCAGTGTAAGGGTGTGAATCCAAGGCAGTAAAGAACATTCGGGCATTAACTGGGACAATCTTCCAAGTTAAGATATAACCAGGGATATGTACAGGGCAGAGAGTCTGACTAAAGGAACAATTTTGGAATCCTACTGTGCTATCTTTGAGTGAGTGTACAGAAACAAATAAGCACTGCAATTAAAATAATTTTTAAAAGTTTCAATTTCTTATCCTTTTATTAAAACATTGATTATCTTAAATTATTTATGAGGACTTACTAATATTAATAAATACACCTGACTCATGATCTTTGAGGAGTAGTCAACTTTAGTGTGACCTGAAGAAGTTAGTATAGAGCACTAAGTTCCTTTGAGGGATTTTTGCTGTTATTTTCTGTGTTTTTAAAACAGTATCACTTATTGACCAGGTGAAGCAGAAGCCTAAATGAGAACACAGGTTGCTGTAGGATAATCCTTCTGTATGCTCTGAATATGTTTTACTCTCATTGGTTAATAATAAATCTGTTAGGCCTATTGCAAGGCAGTATACAATAAGGTAGGACAATCAAACTGAGGACTCAGAAGAAGAAGGATGGAGTCAAGAAAGAAAACAGATACTTTCACAAACTTTAAGAAATCCCCACCCACTTACTTGAAAAGCACCTTATCCGAAAGTCAGATGATCATTTCACAGACCTAAAGACAGAGAGCTAGAGCACTCTGAGGACTGCTAACCTCACTTGAATACCAATATCCAGCCCTGTGTGTCTAGTTATAGAGGTAGTATAGTATTTTTGAGCGCTGCAGCTCTCTACGAGGAACTATTGCCACTTTAGGACAATGGGCCTCCTCAGTCATGCCCTGCCATTCTCTCATACTTCTGGAAAATTTCCTGGAAAATGTCACCCCATTTCTGCCTCAGCAGAGGCTATCCAGAAAATATGATTGAATCTCTCGATGATGAATACTTCCTGCACTGCCTTGAGGGCATCATTTGAAGTTTCTAGGATCACAGTAAAGAGCAGTAGTTGTAAATATAAAGAAGAAAGAGGAATGGTCTTTGTCTGTTTGACCTCAGGACACACCTTGAAAATCATTCTTTTGAAAAATACTTTTTATGTCTTGCTTTTGTGAATTTCAACTTTATTTAAATTAAGCATAAAACAAATACCATTCTCATTGACCAAGGTTTGATAAGGTTCTTTTTATAGAGTTATAATGTACCTGATTAAAATATTGACTTTGATATAGAAATGTCAGAAGTACTCTCCAAATGTATCCATGGGTTCTGTATTATGGAGAGATTCAAGTCAGCATTTTAAATTAACTGTTAAAAAGGTAGAAACATGAAATTACTAGACAGTTTTAATGAGTATATTTCCAAATGTACTGATAAACATCTGTGACATTTATGACATTCAGACATCTATGCCTTGCTCTCTTGAAAATCTTTGATTCAAAAATATAAAACTAAAAAGTAATGCTTCATTTATCCCAGTCTATTGTCTATTAAATGTGACTTGATAATTGGGAAACCCTTGAACTTTAATGACTACTCTTATGACTTCCTGTGCTCCACACAGTCCCTCTGAGCTATATGGAAGTCTAGAAAGAATTAAATTTAACCAGCAGTACTATTTTAATAGAAATGACTTGCCTCAGTGGCCTTATAATGTTAACCCAATTTTACTTTAAAAATGATGCAGTTCAATAGGATTGCATTTGCCTAAAAATGCAGCCAGCATGTACAATATGCACTTTATAGATCTACCAGATATATCTAGGTGCTACACATAATAGATAAAAGTCTAAAGCTTCCTCTATAGTGGTAGATAGCCAGTGCTATCTCCTTGTCCATTTATCATGATCTATCCATCCATTTATCTACCTATCTATTAGCTATTTAAAAGTCTACATGAGCAATGTTGAAAACTTGTTTTACATTAATGCAGGTCACTAAATGACGCTTAA
Organism: Arvicola amphibius; assembly: GCF_903992535.2. Taxonomy (NCBI): domain Eukaryota; kingdom Metazoa; phylum Chordata; class Mammalia; order Rodentia; family Cricetidae; genus Arvicola; species Arvicola amphibius. The sequence continues at coordinate 111,398,427 of NC_052058.2, read as the reverse complement.
GTTTGAGTTTTGTGATGATTGTATACTTGATTATTTACTCATTTAAATGCTATCCCCTAAGTCTGAATATTTCAATCCAGAATTGCCCAATTTGCCTCAACACCAACAACTTAAACACAAATAAGGCTCTTGGCACAGCCACCCACCCTCTGATAATAATTGTCTACTTCTTTATCCCTCAAGGTTCTGCTTTCTATCCCCTTTTTATTCATGCCTCATAACTAAATAACATTTAGGACATGTTCCAGGAAGGGCTATTTTATCAGAGTCTTACTTTCTCGTAAATTAGACCTGGTCTAACTTTCCCCTCAGCAGTCTCAGAGTAAGCTCCCACCAGAGGCAAATAATGTCATATTCGGACAATCAAATGCCCTTCACAGACATTCGGCTCTGGAATGACAGGAAGTCCTGGTTAGAGAGGTGGAAACCTGCCCCACTCTTCAATCATGTCCCTTTTTTCTTTTATGATTGGATACATTAGCATACGCAAGTGAGTTTGGAAGTGCTATTATGTTATTAATTGGCCTCAGATTCTCTCCCTCAAAAGACGGATGTCATAGTGGGTAATTTCCAACCATCCCAAAGCAATAAAGAGTAATTAGTTCTCTTTTGTACTGCTGGAAATCTTTGATTTTCCTACATTTTCCACCTCATAAAACAGGCACAGCAAACAGAAGTGGCATTCATTACAGTTTTTAGGCCACTGACTTTTCTACAATACAGCAGAGTCAATATTTATGTCTTAGCTAGGGTTACTATTGCTGTGATGAAACACCATAACCAAAGCAATTTGGGTAGGAAAGGGTTAATTTTGCTCAGAGTTCTATATAACAGTTCATTTTCAAAGCATTCAGGACAGGAACTCAAGCAAAGCAGGAACCTGGAGGCAGGAGCTGATGCAAAGGTGATGGAGGGTTACTGGCTACTGGCTTGCTCCTCATGGCTATCCTTAGACTGCTTTCTTATAGAAGCCAGGACCACCAGGGAATGGCACCACATATAAGGGGCTGCCCACCTCCACATGCCATTGATTACTAATTTAAAAAGTGTCTTATAACCAGAGCTTACAGATTTTTTTCAGGTAAGGCTTCCTCTCTCTGATGACTCTAGATTATGTAAAAGCTGACATCAAACTAGCCAATACAGTATATATGAAACAATTTTTTGTCAGTCAATAGCCGGTTATCATAAGAGCAAATTTATACTTAGAGATCAAATTAAGATCATCAGAAAAGGGTAGGCATGGCAGGGCCCACTTCCTTTTGTCACATTTTATGCATTCTTCTGGGCCTGAGATGGTATGTTTCTGTGAGATTTTTCTAAGAAAATGAGAAAACTCAAAGTAAAAAAAAAAAAGGAATGAGTTGCCCAGTTTAGGGATTATCATGCAAATTTGACCTATAGAGAAGCCTATGGAAGTCTTTCTGGTTCTCACCCAGCACCATCAAATTACTGAAAAAATTCTGACATGATATAGACCTAGGCTCTCAATTAATTCAGGCTTCTCTAACCAAAATGAAACACTGTACATATTATAGACCACGTGGATTTATTTATCCCTGTTCCAGCAATTGCCAAATCACTGGTGGTTGTTCTCATTGTGATTACATCTGGGAACATAAAAGCATAATCTTTGCATTGCTTCAAAGTGGCAGTGTCCTGACAACCTAATGACTCTGCCAAGGCTCCACCATTCATACAATCATCTTAATTGTTAGAATTCCAACACATGGCTCGAGGGAAGGCAGGAACTCGAGCATGACATCTACAGGATTTGAAATGTTGTAGTGGAGTCCCACAGTCTGATGAACAGTCCTCCATGTAGGTGGTCCTGAAACATGCAGTAGAAAGTCCCAGCCTGAGAGAAAAGGCATGGGCCCATTATGTGGGAAACAGCTCTTCCAGTTCCTGAGTGTTTGTAAGTGATTGAGCCTGAAGAAGGGCTCAAAAAGCACCCCTCTGTGAGGGGTGTTCTTATCAGCTGTTGACTGAATGGTCATGGAAAGTTTGGCTCAGTATTCAAACTTAACTAATTTAAACTTCATAGATAATGTCTTTTTCTGCAAATAAATTGATATAGTAGACATTTAAAAAGAAATTCAACATGTTGTTGTATATGTGCATTAATCTTAAATATATACTGTGTCTTCCAAGAGAAAATGGAGGGAGAAAGATAAATAAATATATAAAACAAGCATTTCTCCTTGAAATGTCCTCACTAAGAATGTTCACCTGAAGAATGACCCAGTGACACCATTGTTATCAATCCCAGTTCAGGTGGCTCTTCAGTAGGCTTGTCTAATCTGAGGTAAACCTCAACAGAGCAACGTTGAGGAATTATTTCAAAGCCAAAACATCCCGTTGTTACAGAATTCATTTTACCTCACAAAAAGCTCTCTTTGTGTCTGTCACAAAAAAAATCTTGAATCATTAATACTGTAGAGGTTTGTAGAAAAGCCTAATTAACGTTAATTTGTGAACTCTCTTAAAGTTAAAATTTATACTGTAAGATTTCAACCTTTAGTATAATTTTGGAATATTTGTATTTTGAAAGAAAAGATGTGCGCATCCTGGGGACTCAAGTTGTCTGTCCATTGTTAAACAGATTTACATATTTTGAGGGATATTGAGAAATACTCAAAAGGGAACATTGTTGAAGGCCACAGAGAAATTCAAAGCTTTTTCAAATATTAAATTTTCTTTATTTCTTCTTTGAGCCATTCATTCTTAAACAATGAGTTGTTTTTGTCTCCAAGAGTTTTGTGTCCCAGCATGCAGTCTATTTTACAGAAGCTTCCATTGCTGCTGAGCAGATTGTCTGACATTTGTATAGTTATTCTCTAGATATCTATTGGGTATGTTTGATGTCTGGCATTTGTATAGTTATTCTGTATATATTTATTGGATATGTCTGATGTACAATGTCATTTAATTCTGAGGTTTCTCTTTTCAATTTTTGTCCAGATGACCTGTCTACTGGAGCAAGTTGGGTATTGAAATGTTCTACTATTAATAAATTGGTAATCCAAATCTTTAAATCCAGTAATAACTTTTTATAAGAATTGAACATGAGTTGATCAAGTGTCTGTGGAATAGGGCACTAAGTCCTTTGGGCATATTCCAAGGATGATATAGCTGGATCCTATGGTAGACTCATACTTTAGATCTCCGAGGGCTCTCCAGGCTGGTTTTGAGAATGGCTACACCAATTTCTGCTCCACCAACACTGAAGTCTGCTTACTATTTCTTTACAACATCATTGCATTTGTTCTCAGTTGTTTTATTCATCTTAGCCATCTGACTGGGATAATATGTAATCTCAAAGCTGTTTTAATTTGCATTTCTCTAATTGTTAGGAATGATGAGCACAATTTGAGGTATTCCTTAGCTATTTTTATTTCTTCCATTTAGAAAGTTCTGTTTCAATACTTAACCCCATTTTTTATTTGGGTTTGGTTCCTTGACTTTGGTTTTTTAACTTAGTTTTATATTCTGGACATTAATCATCTGTCATATGTATAGCTGGATGAGATACTTTCCTATTCTGTGGTGCTCATCTTCACTCACTGAGTTGTCTCTTTAGCTATAAGGCACCTTTTCATTTTTGATAGGTTCCACTCATCAACCACGGGAATAAAAGGAGTCCTGTTCAGAAAGTCAGAAAGTTCTTTTCTATACCTGTATCTTGTGATGTGCTGTCTATGTTGGTTTTAGTTTTTGTTTTTCCTAGCAGTTTTAGTGTTACCTGTTTCAAGTTAATGTTCACTCTGATCCACTTGGATCCAATTTTTTAGGCTTGTAAATATCAACCTAATTGCATTCTTCCACATATGAGCATACAGTTTTCCCAGCCATCTGTTGAAGATACTGTTTCTTCTCCAATCTGTTTTATCATGCTGTGTCATTTATCAGATGACTGTTGTTAGGAGTACTCATGTTTGGGTTTTCTATTTTATCTACTTTGTTGACAAGCTTGTTCCAGTACCAAACTGTTTTAGTTACTATAGATAATAATCTACCTTGAAGGTTAGAATACAAGTCCCTCCAGTATTCTTTATTTTACTCAGGATTGTTTTGGTTAAAAATGGTCTATTGTGGTTGAATTTTGTAAAGAATATTGTGGGTACTTTGGAATTTAATTCAATCTGTAAAATCTGGCACTAAACACCACTTTTAGAAACCTATATGCTATGAGCCTAGCAGCCCTAATCAAGGAAATAAAAGTTAATATCCCATTTTTAGTTTGGTATACTCACTATCATTCTTTGTTACATGCATTTTTGTTAGACAATAATGAGTATTCCCAAACTTTAAATTGTGACTTAATCTCTAAACAAATCTTTTTTCACATACTTCAAGGCTTGATCCATTTAAGCCTGTTTCTACCAATGTATTTTCCTAACATATGTTGAACTCATGCTATCATAGTTTTGTTTCCTTTTCCTCATCTTGATAGGCAAGGCACTAAACATTAATTAACATGAAACTTCTTACCTATATAGAGAGATCTAAAACAAGCTTTAAGACAGCAAGCAACAGAAGTAAATAACCCATTCAAAGACCTGCTGTATATTGAAAATTGAGTATTTTAATTATTGACAATACTTGAGTAGTAAAATTATTGTAAAGAAGAGAGCAACAAAGAGTACCAGTTTACCCCACAAGGGACAAACAGACCTTTTACTCTCGGTTTTATTCTTTAACAGTATTATCAACAAATAAGCCACAATTTTTCTTAACAAAATATGTTGGTAAATAGAGGCCATTTGAATAGAACCTGTGCATGCAATCCAGTGTGTTTACAAATAAAAACTCTAATCACCTTCAAGGGCCCTTACAGATCAAAAGAAAGAGAAGGAGTTGTTTGAGACCACCAACATATAAAGAGCAGAAAAGTTCCAAGTACTGCAGAAACTTTATTTTTTCCAGAAACTAAACACAAAGGTTTCAATTTGGCACTAAAATGTTACAAATGTTTTATAATTGAATTATTTGTTTTCTTGGATGTTTGAGTCCTTGTATATTCTCGATACTAACTGCCTGGAAGAAATTCAGCTAATAAGGATGTTTCCCATACCATAGATTTCCTCTTCACTTAAATAATAGTGTCTTTTGCTACACAAAAGTTCTTTGATATTATAAGATTCCAGTCATTAATTGTAAGTCTTAATGCCTGCAGTATGGGGGTCCTGTTCCAGTGTCCTTTTCTGTGACAATAAATTTAAGCATATTTCCTACTTTCTCCTCTACCAGATTCAGAGTTTCAGCTCTTATGTTGAGATTCTTTTTTGCATTTTTATTGATATTTATTGAGCTCTACATTTTTCTCTGTTCCCCTCCCTGCCTCTCCCCTCCTCCCTCCAACCCTCTCCCAAGGTCCTCATGTTCCCAATTTACTCAGGAGATCTTGTCTTTTTCTACTTTCTACTTCCCATGTAGATTAGATCTATGTAAGTCTTTTTTAGTATACTCATTGTTGTCTAAGTTCTCTGGGATTGTGGTTTGTGGGCTGGCTTTCTTTGCTTTATGTTTAAAAACCACCTATGAGTGAGTATGTGTTATAATTGTCTTTCCGTGTCTAGGTTACCTCAGTCAAAATAATGTTTTCTAGCTCCATCCATTTTCTTGTAAAATTCAAGATGTCATTATTTTTTTCTGCCATGTAGTACTCCATTGTGTAAATGTACTACATTTTCCTTATCCATCCTTCAGTCAAGGGGCATTTAGGTTGTTTCCAGGTTCTGCCTATGACAAGCAAAGCTGTTATGAACATAATTGAGCACATGTCCTTGTGGCACGATTGAGCATCCTTTGGATATATACCCAAAAGTGGTAATACTGGGTCTTGAGGAAGGTTGTTTCCTAATTTTCTGAGAAATTGCCACACTGACATCCAAAGGGGTTGTACCAACTTGCATTCCCACTAGCAATGCAGAAGTGTTCCTTTTACCACACATCCTCTCCAACATAAGTTGTCATCAGTATTTTTGATCTTGGTTATTCTTTCAGATGTAAGATGGAATCTCAGAGTTGTTTTGATTTGCATTTCTCTGATGACTAAGGATGGTGAACATTTCCTTAAGTGTCTTTCAGCCATTTTAGAATCCTCTGTTGAGAGTTCTCTGTTTAGGTCTGTACTCCATTTTTTTTTTATTGAATTATGTGTTCTTTTGGTGTCCAATTTCTTGAGTTCTTTGTATATTTTGGAGATCAGACCTCTGTCTGATGTGGGGTTAGTGAACATTTTTTCCCATTCTGTAGGCTGTCATTTTGTCTTGTTGACCATGTCCTTTGCTTTACAGAAGCTTTTCAGTTTCAGGAGGTCCCATTTATGAATTGTTTCTCTCAATGTCTATGCTACTAGGGTTATATTTAGGAAGTGGTTTCCTGGGCCAATGTGTTCAAGTGTACTTCCCACTTTCTCTTCTATAAGGTTCAGTGTGTCTGGCTTTATGTTGAGATCTTTGATCCATTTGGATTTGAGTTTTGTTCATGGTGATAGATATGGGTCTATTTTCATTCTCTATATGTTGATATCCAGGTATACCAGCACCACTTGTTAAAAATCCTTTCTTTTTTCCATTTGATACTTTTTGCTTCCTTAATGTATCTGCAGTTATGTATGTGCAATACAAAAGAAAGGTAAAGATCCAATTTGATTATTCTACATGTAGCTAACTAATTGGACCAACACCATTTTGGATGATGTTATCTTTTCTTCAACATGTATTTTTGACCTCTTCTTTAAAACTTAGCTGGCTTCAGGGGTGTTTATATGTGGGTCCTCAATTCTCTTTCATTGATTAATTAATCTGTTTTTGTTTTAGTGCCATGCTGTTTGCATTACATAGTTCTAGAGTAATTTGAAGTTTGGGATGGTAATAACTCCAGTAGCTGCTTGTTGTTCAGTTTTTATGGCTATGGCTATCCTGGGTTTTATATACATTTCTGCTCTCCCATATTCATTGATGATCTATTAACAATAGCCAGAGAATGGAAACAGTTTAGGGAAGTGGCCTGTGAGCCCTGAAATCTACAATAATTAATGGACTGCCCAGACATTCCTACTAGTAGAATAGTGGCTAACCACTCTTTGATGGGATTTAAGTCCACATGATTAAAACCATACTTAACACTTTTATTGCACCAAAAACCCATGGTTAGATAGGTCATAGAAACTGGGGGGAATCTATTGTTATTATTCTATTAAATGGACATATTATTAAACTGACTCCTTATGACTTATCATTAAATGTATAGATTAGTATATCTGTCAGTCATCATCATAGAAACTTTTCTTTGTCATAGGTGCTGATTAATACTGAGAACCACAAGCATCCATCCATGGTACTAAAAATGTAAAAATGTGGAATGCTTATCACCAAATGGGATATATACATCACATTCTCCTCCCAAGGCTCAGGATTCATTAGAATGATTAGAAGAGGGATCAGAAAGAATGTAATAGTCACAAGTAGTAGATGACCATGCATAAACAGTGTCTTCTGAACACAGTAGGGAAACTACACTGATGAACTCAGCAGTTGTGACAGCATTTACAAACTGTGCACAAACTCATGCCAGAACAAGTCCTAGCATTAAGAGAGAAAGTGGGCATGAAGTCCCACTCCTAGAAGAAGAACTAGAGAAAATATATAGCATAGTCACTGGGAGAAAGAGAGTCAGCCTTCTTTAAGAGATTAGACCTTGGTATGTCAACTAGGTTCTAATGGAAGCAATACATTTAAGAAGGTATGTACAGCAAAACTATATAGACAGTTAGCAAAGGGTAGTAGATCTTCAAGTGTTTATGGGATCAGATGAAATCAAAATATTAAAAATGATAAAATCATTGGACGCACACACATACACACAGAGAGGGTGTGTGTGTGTGTGTGTGAGTGTGTGTGTGTGTGTGTGTGTGTGTGTGTGTGTGTGTGTGTGTGTGTTATAGTAACTTGTCAAGATAACAGAATGGAATACTTGAACATTTTGTCACCCTAATTTAAAGCTTTTGATTATTAAGACAAAGTGTAAGTTCAATTTACACTGCTAATTTATATCCTATGTTTCTGTTCAAATATTAAAAATAGATCTTCCTAAGAATCCCCACTTTGTGCTTCTAGATATTTGTTTACTTATTCTTATTATTTTTCTGGATTAATAATGGGATGACAATCAGGAATGAAAATTACAAAATAAAGAAAGGTTTTGAATTTTCTTGGGGTTCTCATTTTCCACATATAATATGCACATATACCATCAGCTTAAGCAGCAGTTCTCAATCTGTGGGTCTTTGGGGGTTGCATATCAGGTACCCTGCATATGAGATATTTACATTACAATTCACACAGTAGCAGTAAAATTACAGATAGGAAGCAGCAGCAAAATAATATTATGGTTGGGCTTAAGAACAACATGAGATACTGTATTAAAGGGTTTCAACATTAGGAAGGCTGAGAATCACTATTCTATACTATCATATTAACTAAACATCTTTCTATGACTTTATAATTACAGACTTCAATATCAATTGAGTGGTATTTTGACAGGGGGAAAACATATTTTCATATGTTAATTTTCTATGAAAAACTGAACATAAACTTGTACAAATATATGGTTCTGCATCATCATATTTCCTTGGAAAGAAGTATTGTATGTATTTATCCTGATACCAGCAGTACTTCAAAAATACAACATTGAACTATAGTATATCATATTATCTTGACAACTTTAAGACGTAAAGTTATCTTTGGATACAGGGATACACTGTATTGGAAATCTAGCTATGAAATGTTTGTTGTCATCAGACAAGAGAAAGCCAGTCAGTCTTTCTACCTTTGTAAGGAAAAACACTCATGACATCTGCTTTTCTACTTTGGGAATAAGAAAGCCAACATTTATTTTTTTATTTATTTTACTTTTTATTACTTTATAAATAATACCATTTAAAATTTCTACTTCCTCCCCTCCTTCCATTTCTCTACTAACCCTTGCCTCCTCCCCCTTCAGTCCTAAGAGAGGGCAGGAAACCCTGCCCTGTAGGAAGTCCTAGGTCCCCCCTACATCCAGGCTTAGGAAGGTATCCATCCAAATAGACAAGGAACCCAAAAAGCCAGTACATGCAGTAGAGATGAATCCCAGTGCCATTATCATTGGCTACTCAGTCTGTCCCAATTGTCAGCCACATTCAGAGTCCAGTTTGGTCTATGCTTGTTTAGTCACAGTCCAGCTGGATGTGGTGAGCTCCTATTAGATCACGCAAGTGTAAAAACCAACATCTAAAATGTTATGAAGGATTTTAATTCCTAAGAAATGGCATTGACTGAGTTAGGAACCTAAGAGACTGTCCATACACTAACAGTCAGCAATAATGTTAATCTGGTATGAAAATCATGCAGAGTGATAATTTTCCCACTCTCAGAAGAAAAATGAAAGAATTTGACAGTGTAGATCTGAAGAAACAAGAAGACATAGATCTTCTGGAACAGATCAAATCCCTGCTGTTTCTGTGAATTACAGAAGCATCAAGAAACCAAGACAGACATTGGTACCAGCTATGGACAAAGCAGGTAAATCACCCATGAGAGAGGTCCCCAGAATTCTCTTCACTGGTCCAGAAAATGACTCAGACATAGAAGGAAGGTGGAAGTTCCTTCCTTCTATGACACAAAGGGGAGCTTTTGATTATACATTACATAATTCTTAATGAGGAAAAATATCTTAACAGTGGAAAAGATTCTTTGTATACTATATTTGGATCTCTCCACAAACATTTTTACATATATTCTACTAACAGAGCAATTCAGAGAAGAGGACAAGTGCAGTTTCTTTCCTCTGATGTTTGAGTGAGACACTATATCAACCCATATTCCAAAAAAGAACATCTCAAGAATAATTTTTTCATTATTATTATTACAAATTTTCACCCCCTCCCCTCCTCCTATTTTCCTCCCTCTTCCTCCTCTCCCTTCCCCTCCCTCTCCAGTCCAATGAGCACTCAGGGTTCCCTGCCCTGTGGGAAGTCCAAGATCCTCCCAACTCCATCCAGGTCTAGGAAGGTGAGCATCCAAACAGACGAGGTTCCCACAAAGCCAGTACATGGAATAGAATCAAAACCCAGTGCCATTGTCTTGGCTTCTCAGTCAGCCCTTCATGTAAGCCATGTACAGATAGTCTGGTTTGATCACATGCTCCATCAGACCCAGTCCAGCTGGCCTTGATGAGATCCCTTTGGATAGGCCCCACTTTCACAGTGGGTGGGTGCACCACACACGACCTTGAATTCCTTGCTCATGTTCTCTCTCCTTCTGCACCTCATTTGGACCTTAGGAGCTCAGTCCAGTGCTCCAATGTGGGTCTCTTTCTCTGTCTCTATCTATCGCCAGATGAAGGTTCTATGGTGGTATACAAGAAATTCATCAGAATGGCTATAGTATAGGGCCAGTTCAGGCGCCCTCTCCTCAGCTGCTCAAGAATCAATCTGGAGACATCTCCTTGGACACCTGGGAACCCCTCTAAAGTCCAGATTCTTGCCAACCCTCAAATGGCTCCCTTAAGATATGTACTTCCTTGCTCCCATATCCACTCCTCCTCCATCACAACTGTCCCATTCCACCAAGTCCTCTCCATCCTCCCCTTCTCACTTCTCTCTCCCCATCTTCCCTTACCCCCATCCCACCCCCACCGCCAAGCTCTCCATTTTTGCCTGGAAATCTTGTCTACTTCTAATATCCAGGAGAATAACTACATGGGATTTTTTAGGGTGGGGGTTCACCTTCCTATTTAGCTTCTCTAGGATCATGAATTATACAGTCACCCTGATTCCAAAACCACACAAAGACCCAACCAAGAAAGAGAATTACAGACCAATCTCACTCATGGACATCGATACAAAAATTCTCAATAAAATTCTGGCAAACCGAATCCAAGAACACATTAAAAAAACTATCCATTATGATCAAGAAGGCTTCATCCCAGAGATGCAGGGTTGGTTCAAGATATGAAAATCTATCAATGTAATCCATCATATAAATAAAATGAAAGAAAAAAAACATATGATTATTTCATTAGATGTGGAAAAAGCATTTAACAAAATTCATCAACCCCTTATGATAAAGCATTTGGAGAGGTTAGGAATACAAGGATCATACCTACATATAATAAAAAACAATATATAGCAAACCAACAGCTAATATCAAATTAAATGGTGAAAAACTCAAAGCCATTCCACTAAATTCAGGAACAAGACAAGGGTGTCCACTCTCACCATATCTCTTCAACACAGTTCTTGAAGTTCTAGCAATAGCAATAAGACAACATCAAGAGATCAAGGGGATTTGAATCTGAAAGGAAGAAGTCAAACTTTCGTTATTTGCAGATGATATGATAGTGTACATTAGTAACCCCCAAACCTCTACCAAAGAACTCCTACAGTTTATAAATACCTTCAGTGATGTGGCAGGCTACACGATCAACTCAAAAAAAATCAGTAGCCCTCCTATACACAAAGGATAGAGAAGCAGAGAGGGAATTCAAAGAAACTTCACTCTTTACAATAGCCACAAATAGCATAAAGTATCTTGGGGTAACTCTAACCAAGGAAGTGAAAGAACTATTTGACAAGAACTTTAAGTCATTGAAGAAAGAAATTGAAGAGGACACCAGAAAATGAAAAGACCTCCCATGCTCTTGGATGGGTAGGATCAACATAGTAAAAATGGCAATTCTACCAAAAGCAATCTATAAGTCCAATGCAATCCCCATTAAAATCCCAACAAAATTCCTCACAGACCTTGAGAGAAAAATAATCAACTTTATTTGGAAAAAAACAAAATCCCAGGATAGCCAAAACAATCTTATACAATAAAGGAACTTCTGGAGGCATTAACATCCCTAACTTCAAACTCTATTACAGAGCTACAGTAATGAAAACAGCTTGTTACTGGCGTAAAAACAGAGAAGTCAACCAATGGAATAGAATAGAAGACCTGGATATTAACCCACAACCCTATGAACACCTGATTTTTTACAAAGGAGCTAAAAGTATACAATGGAAGAAAAAAAGCATCTTCAACAATTGGTGCTGTCAGAACTGGTTGTCAACCTGTAGAAGAATGAAAATAGATCCATATCTATCACCATGCAAAAAACTCAAGTACAAATGGATTAAAGATCTCAATATCAATCTGAACACACTGAACCTGATAGAAGAGAAAGTGGTAAATAGTCTACAACATATGGACACAGGAGACCACTTCCTATGTATAACCCCTGTAGCATAGACAATAAGTGCAACATTGAATAAATGGGACCTCCTGAAACTGAGAAGCTTCTTTAAAGCAAAGTACACCATCATTAACACAAAAAGGCAACCTACTGATTGGGAGAATATCTTCAGCAACCCCGCAACAGAAAAAGGTCTGATCTCCAAAATATATAAAGAAATCAAGAAACTAGACTTCAAAATGCTAATTAACCCAATTAAAAAAATGGGGTACTGATCTGAACAGAGAATTCCCAACTGAAGAAGTTCAAATGGCCAAAAGACATTTAAGGTCATGCTCACCCTCCTTAGAGATCAGGGAAATGCAAATCAAAACAACATTGAGATACCGTTTTATACCTGTCAGAAGGGCTAAAATCAAAAACACCAATGATAGCCTTTGCTGGAGAGGATGTGGAGTAAGGGGAACACTCATCCATTACTGGTGGGAATGCAAACTTGTGCAACCACTTTGGATATGAGTGTGGTAGTTTCTCAGGAAATTCGGGATCAACCTACCCCAGGATCCAGCAATACCACTCCTGGGAATATATCCACGAGATGGTCTATCATACTACAAAATCATTTGTTCAACTATGTGCATAGCAGCATTAATTGTAATAGCCAGAACCTGGAAACAACCTAGATGCCCCTCAATGGAAGAATGGATAAAGAAAGTGTGGAATATATACACATTAGAGTACTACTCAGAGGAAAAAAAAAAAAAAACAAAACAATGACATCTTGAATTTTGAATGCAAATGGATAGAAATAGAGTACACTATCCTGAGTGAGGTAACCAAGACCCAAAAAGGTGAATATGGTATGTACTCACTCATTAGTGGATTTAACCATAAATGAAGGACATTAACTCAAGAATAAATTAAGGGCAGTTCCCTCACCCAAAGAAAGACCCAAATTCTTGCATTTCCAGGGCCTTAAAACTCTTACTCTGCTCTTTAGTTTATCATTCATCACACAAGGGTGCCTATTTCTTACCTTTTGGCATACTTAAGTATATAATCATGCATCATCTAACATCACTCATCACTATCTGTTTTCCCTGTAACTAAGGAAATCCCTCCAAAATATGTTATTCAATAAATATGAGACATATTTGCTTTTAGATTGTAGTTTACTGTGAGTGTTGCTATTAATTTCATTGCTGTGATGAAAACTGTTTTGTGATTTTTCTTTCTTTCTTTCTTTCTTTCTTTCTTTCTTTTTTTTTTTTTTTTTTTTTTTTTTTGGTTTTTCAAGACAGGGTTTCTCTGCAGCTTTTTTTAGAGCCTGTCCCGGAACTAGCTCTTGTAGACCAGGCTGGCCTCGAACTCACAGAGATCCGCCTGCCTCTGCCTCCCGAGTGCTGGGATTAAAGGCGTGCGCCACCACCGCCCAGCATGATTTTTCTTTCTTAAATAATAGATAGGACCAACGGAAAAAAAATAGATAGTTGAACATTTTAGATCTGAATGCACAGGATAAATACTCTAAATCTGAACTCTGCTGAGAATGAGAAATCATCATATGTTGCACTGTCCCTGAGTTTTGTAATTCTGCTTCTTTATAGCTTTTCTCTCTACCATTTACTTTCACATTCTATAAAGAGCTTTTCCCCAAACAGGAGAGCACACATTTCTGCAATGCATAGGGTGATGAAAGATCTAGAAGCTAATTGTTGAACTCATAAATAGGTACCATGGCAGAGGAAATAGAAAAAAAACAAGACAAATGTTACTGTGTTATGGTCACAAAATTCCATGAACAGAGAAAAGAGGGGCAAGTCACCTTCCTATTGGGAGTAACTTCTTAAATTCATACTTCTGTTCAAATTATTTAGCTCCAGGACCTTCACTTGACATCATCCACCCAAAATACTTGCACATAGAGAAAAACAATCTTTATCAATATTGCTATTCTTTCTAGAACCAATACACATTGAAAAATGTAAAAGTGATTGCTTTTCATGACTATTTAAATCATCTTAGTTGACAAGATGGTGATGGTTAGCTTGCATCCCACACAGAACACATGTGTTAGGAGGAGGAAGTCAGAGCTCTGAGTCCCAGTTTTTTATACGAGCTACTTCAAGGACAGAAGACCCACTGGCAATTGCAAGATCTTCATTTAGCCTTCATGTGGAATTCTGAGATGTTCAAAGGCTCAGGAATTTCAGTGAGCTCTGAGATGTGACAGTACATCCATATATCTTTGAACTGAAAAAGAAATAAAATTTGAAATGGGGATTTCATGGCATTGCCATTTAAATCTTAAATTTAATTGCTTGACTTGTATCCATCTAAAATTAGATTCCAGGTAGCTCACACTATTAGCTTTCCTAGGGTTAAATCATGCAGACATGCCTATTAAGTATGTTAAATCTGTGGCCACAAACATGGTATATGGAGACCTTAAAAAAGAAGAAACATGTATGTCAAAAACTAGTCAGCTATTGATATTAGGTTGAATTATTGAAAGTCAATAGCAGACTCCTCATGGATGAGTGGTAGTCAGAAACATCCAGACAATCCTGGGGCTGTGGGACACACTCCTGATGATTTCTACTTCAGAGGCACAGCCTAGCAACACTTGATTGAAGACACAACACCATGGAAAATGTGTTCAAGGAAGCATCCATCATCTGCATGATCATAGCTAGTTACATGCTAACCAATATGTGGACTATGTGAATCCTATTAGGAGGAAAGTGTAACCTCCACCCACAAATTCATAGAGCAGAAGATGTACCCACCAATGTTTATATACAGGACTTTTAAAGAAGGAATTGGGGTTCAATGAGGGGTTAATTGTGGCATTTTATCCTGTAAGATTTGGTAGATACAGAAGAAAATTCAAAAGCTCATCAGAAAGAAAATGGCACAGAAAAAAAAAAAAAGACAATGGGTGAAGTAAAAGAGACTAACCCTAGGATATACCAAATCTATTAAAATCCTGGCTGAGTCACCAGCCTTCAGAATCAGAGACTCAAATTTCATCATTTAAAACAGCTGGCCTATAATTAATTGTAATTGGAAGGCTGCTTGTTCATTCCTGGCTGCTCAGCCCTGAAATAATCACTCAAAATTTATTTTATTAATATATAAATATATTATTTGAATCACTACTTGGCCAATCACTTAAGCATATTGCTAATTATCTCTTATATCATTTGTTAATCTATGTTTATTATTTTAAATTTTACCATGAGTTCATGGCCCACTGGCAAGGTTCCAACTGGTAGCTCACATGTTTCTCCTCTGGTGGCTCCATGGCTTCTCCCCACTCTGCCTTCTTTAGCCCAGCATTCAGTTTACGTTTTCCTGCCTAGCTCTACTCTGCCCTATCACAGGCCAAGCCAACACCTTGATTACCCAATAGAAACAACACATATATGGAAGGCCTTCCCACACTATTTTCCCTTTTCTGTTAAAAAAGGAAGGTTTTAACTTTAACATAATATTTATATCTACATTATCTTGTATCATAACTAAGGGAAACTATAACTATCTTCAACTCCATCAAAGACTCAAGACGAATATAATATTACCTAAGTAAACAGGAAGTGCATTGTAAGCAACTTCCAAAACTCTAGAATTGACAGAGGCATCTTGTTAGCTGGACAGTCACCCAAAGTTCTTTGGAATGTTGGGGTGCCCATCTTCAGCCTATAGGCCCATAGTATTTAGCGGACTTTTCCATGAAGCAGGAAATTTGAAGATCTGTTCTGTCTTGTAATGGAAATTCATCAGTCATTTTTTAAGCTTAGGAGTGTCTAGTATCAAATGTCTCTCTGCAGTTAAAAAATTCAAAGAAAACACAATAATATACATAATCCAGACTTTCTGTGTATATTCCATCTTTATATGGCTTATTGTTTTTGGATACTATTACTTTTTAATATTTATTTTATTATCTTTACTCCTTTAATCTTTGACTGTCTGAACTCCTCTTTAAAGACTTTGTTTTATTTTGTTCTTTTAAACAATTTACTTCCTTTTATGACTTTCTATACTCTTTCTAATCTCTCTCCTAAGCCTACATACATTTTTTTAAACACACTGTGTCTTATTATTTAGATGTCTTTTATGTCTGAATTTATCTGATTATATATCTGTAATGCTTTTCTGTCCTGTAGAGCTATTAAATAGTAAGCAGCTTGGTTCCAGTGGCCCTGGGTACTGGCTCTGCCTCTCTCTGCCTTTCAAAGTGGCAGAGGTACCATTACCGACAGCTCTGAAACCCCCATGTAGGAGCAGTGCTCAGTACTTTATCTCTGAGAAGGAGCGTGCAGCACATAAACACTTTTTATCTGAGTAATAGATAAATATGCCAAGCAGCGACATTCAGAGCAGGTCATTATAAATTTTTATCTATACCACTGCGGTGGTCTGAAGGCAGAGGCTGGGAAATCTCCATGTTAAAGGCCATTCTGTTCTATAGAGCGAGTTTTAGAGTGGCCAGTCTTAGACAATGAAGGAAACAATCAATATCAGAAAGCTAATGAAGATGTAATTGACAGAGGGGGCTGCCTTCTAGCCCCTATAAAGAGTAGAACTTAGCAGCTTTGGCCACATGGTTCTTGTAAGGATGTCCCCTCAGATCTAGTTCAGGAAATACCTAGACACCAAATTTTCAGCACAAAAGAGATTTATAACCTTACAGAAGCAAGCAGAGGTTGGGGTGGGGGTGGGTGATATGGGATTCCCCTCTGTATGCTGTGAATAGCATTGTTTAATAAAGAAGCTGTTTTAGGCCTATGATAGGGTAGAACAGAGCTAGGCAGGGAAATCTAAACTGAATGCTGGAAGAAAGAAGGTGGAATCAGAGAGAAGCCATGTTGCCCCACCAGAGACAGACACCAGAACTTTACCCATTAAGCCACAGCCCCATGGTGATACACAGATTAATGGAGATGGGTTAAATTAATATGTAAAAGTTAGCCAATAAGAAGCTAGAGCTAAGGGCTAAGCAGTGATTTAACTAAAACAGTTTCTGTGTGGTTATTTTGGGGCTGAGCAGCCAGGAACAAACAAACAGCTGCCCTAGAACAAATTGGTGCACTAACCTGGCCAACTAAAATCCACTTAAAATCTGCGAGAGTTTGGGAAGGAATTCTAGGCACACAAAAAAAAATGAGTTAAGTATGGCTTAACTCTGTGCCTTCTTTAAGAGAGGTTTTTCTGATTCAGTGGTAGCAGAAAAACATCTGCAGTGTTTTGAAATGGTAGCTTTCTGGGTTGTGCTGCCAGCATGAACTCTGTCTCTTTCAGGAGGCTGAGCATTTAAATGGAGATCATGGGCAGTGTGCTGCAAATTACCTGGTGGCAGCATGGGCCAACTGGTTATCAGAGTTGAGGTGGTGAGGACAACTCACACCCAGCAGTTTCAGAGGCAGTGAACAGACTTCCACTATGTCAGACTGGGTAGAGCAAACATACAGGGTCATATTTGCCCTAGCAATGCTGATGCTTAGGTTCTTAAGAAGCACTTAGCATTTTAAGAAGCCATCCAGGTCAGAAAATGATTACAGATACGCAATAAGGACAGGTTCAGACATAAAAGGCCTCTAAATAAGATACAGTGTGTTTAAAAAAATGTACGTAGGATTGTGAGAGAGAAGTAAAAGAGAATAGAGAGTTATAAAAAGAAATAAATCATTTCAAAAAATATAACAAAGTCTCTGAAGAGACAAAGTATAGATTGTCATAGGTTAAAAGGAGTAAAGATGATAAGCCATGTAAAAATGAAAAATACACAGAGAGTCTGGATTATGTGTATTATTGTGTTTTCTTAGAATTTTTTTAACTGCAGGGAGACATTTGATACTTGGGACTGCTAAACTAAGCCAATATCTTAATTTCAATATATGGGTCTAAAGATTTGTTGCTTTGGAAAAGAGGTTCTTCCTTTGTTTCCACAGAGGATTAAAACCTGTGAAAACTTTCCAGGTTATTGTAGTTTGATGCACCAATACCCCTTAAAATGTTGCCATGAAAACCCCCCAAGAGACTTTGCCCAACAAAAATCAGGAAGCAGTCTGGAGAGAGCTTTGCCCAAATTTCCTGTATGATTGCTCATAAATGTTTCTTCGCATTTAAAGGGTGGATATGCTATAGAGATTTGTATTGATACAAATTTAAGATCAATTGGATGAGGCTGGGAAGCTGAAGCCTGTATTACCTTGGAGACCACAAAATGTTGGAAATGCTAGAGTCATGGAATACCTGGCAAAGAATACTGCTAACAGTGACTGAAACAAGCCCAAGAGGAAGAAGTGTGTTGTAGTCAACAAAGCTGAAAGGAGATGGAGATCTGAAGAATGTTTTGACATCAGACATGAAGATGGAATGTATGGAGTTGACTTAGCTGGTGTTCAGTCTTGTGTTGGTCCAGTATTTCCTCACTATGTTTATTTTTCTCCATTAAATATATATATATATATATATATATATATATATATATATATATATATATATATAATGCTATTATATGTAAGAAATATGTGACCGACTTTTTCAGTTTGATTTTTTTAGGGGATTAAGAGATTGCCTTGAGTCTCAAAAGTGACATTGGACTCTGGACTTTTATAGACTACCCTAAGAAAAAATATACATGGATCAGCCTAGAAAGGAGAAAAAGATAAGATCACTTGAGTAAATTGGAAGCATGGAGGCATGGAAGAGGAGAGGGGAATAAGGAAAAGTGTAGAGAAAAAAATGTATAGCTCAATTAGAAACAATAAATTTTAAAAATGTACAATAAAATAAAATAAATTGTTCAACATGTAACCTGGGGCATGAAACTAAAAGAAACTTAAGGATTATAGCTAATATGGAATGTAAAATCTGTGTAGGCTAGCTCCTCTTTGAGCATTAGTCAGAGATGGATGGATGGTCTCATTAAAAAGATTTTTTCTTATTAATCTCCTAAAAACTTAAACTTAATGTGTTTTTGTATCATGTTATGGCAACAAGCCTATGGGGCCAAGGAGTGGGACGTGGTGGTTTGAATAGCCATGGCCCCATAGATTCATGTGTCTGAATACCTGGTTACTAGGCAGTAGTATTATTAGAAGGTATGGGCTTGTTGGTGCAGTTATGGCTTTAATGGAGGAAGTGTGTTGCTGGGAACAAGTTATCAGGTCATAGATGTCCAAGCCAGTTCAATGAGTCACTGATTCTTCCTACTGCCTGTGGATCCAGATGTAGAACTCTGAGCTACCTCTGCAGCATCATGTCTGCTTGCATGCCACCATGCTTTACACTGTGATGATAATCTACTAAACCTCTGACTAGAAACCAATCCAACTAAATCTTTTTCTTCATAAGAGTTGCCTTGGTTATAGTGTCTCTTCACAGTCATAAAAACCCTAACTAAGACACATGGTAAGGCTACATGATGAAAGATTAGAAGATGGTAATTAATTTTCAGATCTTCTTTAGAAAGCAGTGTTCCACAAATGTTGTGATTTTAACTGAATCATGTGGTTATCGAACTGCATATTTTATAAACAGTATATTTTGACTCCACATACAGATATGTAACAAAAATTTTGCTTTAATATGTGCACATGAATTTAAATAAAACTTAAGTCCATCCTAAATTGGCCTATTCAAATTGTAATATAGTATAATTTATGTTAAAATATTTATACAAAACTTCCCAGAACTTTAAAGAAAAAAACGCCTCAAGTAGAAATTGGTTCTTCTGCACCAAATCTAATTTATTCCATTCTCTTCTTTCTTCCTAGTTCACACTTAACAATTGAAATCAGTACAGTCAACATAATTTCCTTACTTAATATCTGTTGTTGTTAGCCTAATGAAAACTCCTTAAAGTCAAATGCAGAGGTCTCTGTTTTTATTAGTATAATTTGGGGATATATAAAATATAATTAACAAGTAGTTAAATTGTCAAAATTTGGTCAATTATGTAATGCACAGAATGTAAATATCGGTTGACTCAAAGCATGGTAAAAAATCTGGTATTTATAAAACCATTTTCACTTTTAACATCCACAAACCACATGGCAATGACAAGAAAGCACAGGAAATTTTTACCAAGTCATAAAAATAAAAAGCCTAGGAGGTAAGGGCTTCAAGAGTATTCCTAGTATTAAACATACCCTCAAGAGAAGCCATGTTAATGTTTCAAAATAAACATTCAGAAACAAAGCAAAGTATACATGAATATTTTCAAATAATTACAAATATGACAGATATTCCCAAGCCATGCTAACAACTTTCCAAAAGGAAAATCATATTTTCAAGCAAAACCCATGTATACTTCTAGATGGTAAATAGGTTACTCGTCAAAAGCTGACAGAACAAAATGGCTAAGATCAAAAACACTGAGGATACTTTATATCAGAGAGGGAATGCAAACTTTCACAGCCACTTCAGAAATCAGTATGGCAATTTCTCAGAAAATTAGGAAAAAATCTACCTCAACAGGAAGCATTAACACTCTTGGGCAAAGGATGCACACTCATACTACAAGGTCATTGCTCAACAATTTTGTGATAGCCAGAACCTACATGCCCCTCAACCAAAGAATGGATGAAAAAAAATATGATATATTTATACATGAAATTTGCAGGCAGATGAATGGATCTAGAAAAAAACATCCTGAGTGAGGTGATCCAGACTCAGAAAGACAAACATGGTATGTGCTCATTGATAAGTGGATATTATATATAAAGCAAAGGTTAACCAGAGTACAATCCACAGCTACAGAGAAGCTAGGAAACAAGGAGAACCCTAAAAACACATATATCTCCCTGAGAAGGGGAAATAGATTAGATCTCCTGGGTAAACTAGGGTTGGGGTGGTAGAAGAGAGGAACTGGGTCATGAAAATATGGGGAAATGGGATGGTCAAGTTGGGAAAGGCCCTGAGTGGGAGAGAAATGAAAAAGGTATCTTGATAGAGGGAACCATTAAGGGGTTAAGAAGAAACCTGATGCAAGGCAAATTCCTGTAGTGAGGAGCTGTGGGCAGGCCTGCTTTTCATCCTGCCCGGCTCCGGCATGGTTAGCTTTACACCCAAAATAACAACACACAAATTGTATTCTTTTAAACACTGCCTGGCCATTAGTTTCAGCCTCTTACTCACATCTTGACTAACCCACATCTAATAATCTGTGTAACACCATGAATGCTGTCTTACTGGGAAAGATTTAGCACATCTGACCTGGTGGCTGGCTTCATGGCATCTGTTTCCCTGAAGAGAGGCATGGCGGTCTGCCCCTGAGAGCAGAGGCATGGCGATTTATCTCAGTTAGGAGAGGCGTGGCATCTGACTGAGCCATCTACCTCACTTCCTTCTTCCTGTTCTGTCTACTCCACCCACCTAAGGGCTAGCCAAGGCAGTTTGTTTATTAGCCAATGAGAATCCTCCATCAAATTCCCAGGTATCCACAAAGACAATCATAAGACTCCTAGCAACAGTGAAGAGGGTGCCCTAAATTGGCCTTTCGTTGTAAACAGATTGATGGAATATCTTGTCACCAGAGAACCTTTATCCAGTAACTGATGGAAGCCAATGCTGAGATCCACAGTCAAGCACCTGGCAAAACTCTGGGAAGACAGTTGAAGAGGAGGAGGGGTTATATGAACAATAGCAGTGGTGGAGGTGGTGGGGGATCATGATCATGATGGAAAAATCCACAGAGACAATTGACCCAAACTGATGGGAATCCATGGATTCCAATCTGACAGCTGTGGGCCCTGCACAAGACTGAACCATATGCTCTCTGCATGTGCTTGACAGTTGTGTTGCTTGGTCTGTTTGTGGGGCCCCTGGCAGTGAGACCAAGATCTATCCCTGGTGCATGAGCTGGCTTTTTGAAACTCATTCCCAATGGTGGGATGCCTTGATCACCCTTGATGCAGGAGGGAAGGACTTGGTCCTGCCTCAACTTAATGTGCCAGACTTTATTGACTTACCCTTTCTGAGGAGTGGCTAGAGTGGGTTGCAGGAAAGCAGGAGGAGGGGAGGGAGGAAAAATACAGTTGTATGTAAAATGAATTTTAAAAAGCTGACAAAATGGTAGATAAGTAGACAATGTCTCTGAACAAGAGCCATTTGTCACTTTCATAGATACAAAACTGTACTTAGTATTCTGTTGTTATCAAAAGGCACGATGACTAGCACAACATGAAGGAAAGCATTCCATTAAGTACTTGCTTACACTTTCAAAGCTGAATTTATTATCTGCTTCATGGCAGGCAGGAAGGCATGTTGCTGGGGAAGTAACTGAGAGTTTTCCGTTTTTTATTCTTATACACAGGGAGAGAGAGAGAGAGAGAGAGAGAGAGAGAGAGAGAGAGAGAACCTTAGACTGAACTAGGGAGTTCAGAAACCTCAAAGACACCCTTAGTGACATACTTACTCCAACAGGCCACATTTCACAATCCTTGTCATACGGTGACATTTCCTGATGACAAAGCATTTGAGTATATAGACCTTTGGGGGCCATTTTTAATCAAACCACCATACACCATGAGAATGGAAAAGATAATGGATTCAATTTCATATTAATATTTGTTTATTGCTATGTATTCTCCTCTCTCATAGAAATAAGAAAATGATAAACTTTGCTAGGCTGTGAACTTAGGAAAAGCTAATGAACGTTTGTGGTGTGCATATATAGCATGGTATAGGTTTTATTTTCTATAGAATATTTTATGAAAATTTCCATCAAATAAGAAGCACCTTATTTGCATTGTTATTGCATGATACTGTATATATAGCTTCTTTGGAATATCTTTAATATTTATCACATTTACTCCAGTGTATATTCTTTACATATGCCAAATTCAAACCAATGAGAGAGTGAACTGCTCCTTCCAAATCAAGCTTAAGGCTTAGAATTAATGTGTGTGTGTGTGTGTGTGTGTGTGTGTGTGTATTCTTGTGAGAGCCAGAGGAGTGAAAACATCACTGGATGTTATTTTCATACTATAAAGCACCAGAACTTTTGTATTTACAATTTAATGTGTTAAAATCTAAATTCACACCTAATCCATTCATCTTCAAATTAAATTGAATGGTGTTAATAGAAAGATCCTAATTTCAAATCAAAACAAAAAGAGCCTCTCTAATTTGCTAGTGTATAGTTTGGGAGAGAATACAATTTGTTATTTATAGGAAGCATTCTGTTTGCCATAACAAAGGGTTTTCTTATCTGAAATCTAGTCAGAAGGTGCCCTAGAGGTGAGATCCAAAGTCCTCTTTCATTTGCAGTCCAGCCACTGCCTGGCTCTCAATCAAGATTCTCTCAGTCAGCTTCTTAAATGGTACAGGCATCATAACTACCTGTTTTCTAATTCTGAGTGTGCAAACTGTTCTAACACCAAGTAGTTTCCTCCCTTTGCTGTGATTCCTCTGGTTACAATAGTAAGGAGTCATCTAGACTGCCAACTGAAGGGGCCAATGCAAAATAAACATTTAGGAACAGTTTTTTCCCTATTTTTCAAACTTCTCCTACAGATTGAAGCTGAATATAGAATATACCTTTTCCCACAGTTCCTATAAAAATGTGCTTTATTACCTCTTTAAACAAATAAATACTCTACACTAGTTACTGTTATACTCGGAAACACAGTCCTAATGTTGGATGATATAAATTAAATTTCCAACCCCAAAATAAAATGAAAGAAAAATTGTTTTACAATTCATGTAATTTCAAATGTTCAGCCTAGGGATATAGCTCAGTAGTAGAGCAGCAGATTGGTATTTAGCTTGTATGATTTCTATAACCACAATGAAATAAAAATGAATAATAAAAAACTAAATTAATAATATGTTCATATTACGTTAACTTATATGTAACTATATTTTCAGAAACAATAGAACCCAGGAAAAAATGTTGTTCTGGGACAGAAGATAAGTGGAAATAAGTTTGTCTTGGCAGACTGGGAACTGTGTAGTCACATACTGAGTCACCAACATATTCATACCTATGTAGCATGTTCTCAATTACTCAACTGCATAAAAGTCATTGCCTCAGAATTTCCCTACTGAATGGCTTTATTTGACTGAAATAATGAAACTGGGAAATTGACCTACATCTGAATCACTTATCCTGAACATGGTACTTACACTGCTTGTGTCCTTGGAGTGTCCATTGGAAACCAGTGGACACATTGGTGCCTTTGGCAGCTTGACAACATGAGCACTTGTGGAGGAGCCATTAGCAAAGGTAAATGCTCATTAAGTAGCTGTGCTTTAGGATCTGTCATTGTCTATCTATCTGTCTATCTATCTATCTATCATCTATCTATCTATCTATCTATCTATCTATCATCTATCTATCTATCTATCTATCATATCTCTCTCGCGTGCACTCTCTCTCTCTCTCTCTCTCTCTCTCTCTCTCTCTCTCTTTTCCTTTCCTTCTTCACCTCCATCTATACCTGCTTCTCCCTTCCCCTATACAAACTTCTCTGGATCACTGATCAGATGATTATGTGTAAAAATAAGCACTGAAGATACTGCCTCATAATTCACACATCCTACCCTCATTGCTTTCTGCACTTAAGTCCCATCTGTCTCCTTGGTTTCAGTATTTCAGCATAAGACAAACCAGATCTTCAAGAAAATTTCTTTCTGAATCCCCAGTGGCCTCATTTCAAACCATGGGAAAATTCAGTGGATACACGTGAACAAGACAGAGGATATAAGTACACTTTTGAGTTTCTTTTTCTTCCATGGCAAGTAAACTAATGTCCTCAACTTTCAATGCATGTAGCAAGCTCTTCCTTTCCATGCTCTATCCATCACATATCTATGCTACACTATTCCCGGTAACTTTCTTAATGATTTTAGGTAACGAGAAAAATGGGAAAGTCCAGAAGAATAAGGGAATGAATACTCTAAGAGAACATCCAATAATGTAGCTATTAGATATTATTTTTTCAACATAGACAGAAAATTAATAAAAAAATATTACTAGAGCTTAAGAATGGGAGAATCATTCAATTTGAATATATATACATATATATGAATTTATAAGACATTATGCTAAATGAAACAAGACAAGCATGCACAGAAAATTAATACATTATATCAATATGTGTTCATCGGTTAGCTTTTTGTTACTGTAACAAAAGCCTGTGGGAAGTGATTTAAAAGAAGCAAGATTTGAGCCGGGCGGTGGTGGCACACGCCTTTAATCCCAGCACTCGGGAGGCAGAGGCAGGCGGATCTCTGAGTTCGAGGCCAGCCTGGTCTACAAGAGCTAGTTCCAGGACAGGCTCTAGAAACTGCAGGGAAACCTTGTCTCGAAAAACCAGAAAAAAAAAAAAAAAAAAAAAAAAAAAAAAAAAAAAAAAAAAAAAAAAAAAACGAAGAAGCAAGATTTGTTTGGGACCACAGGTTCAGAAATTTCTGTCTGCCTCCATCATCAGTTGTGTATTGTTATGGGCTTGTGATGACAGTGGAGCACCGCGTACAAGAATAGGACAGGGCAAAGCTGTTGGCTCTAGAGGAGCCATGAAGCACGTTGAAAGAGTTCATGAACCAGAAATGCTCACCAAAGAATGCTCCTCAAAACTTTCTTTCTCCAGTTGGGTCCCAATTTCTAGTTTTCACACTGTAATAATATCTTCAGAATATTAATCATTTAATGAATTAATACAGAGTTCTTAGCATCTAGTCATCTCTCTCTCTTTTTTTTTTTTTTTTTGGTTTTTCGAGACAGGGTTTCCCTGTAGTTTTTAGAGCCTGTCCTGGAACTAGCTCTTGTAGACCAGGCTGGCCTCGAACTCAGAGATCCGCCTGCCTCTGCCTCCCGAGTGCTGCGATTAAAGGCGTGCGCCACCACTGCCCGGCTATCTAGTCATCTCTTAATGATGCCCCTAGCTGGGGACCAAACATTCAATGATTTTGAAAGGAGAAACATTATATTCAAGAATAATATTAAGTCTGTGTTTAACTCTTGGAAAAAGAGTAAAGGTGAATTCCAGTAGGTTGGGGCAAAAGTATCAATGCTGATCAAAGGTTTTAGGTAGATAGAATACAGTTGTATGACTACAGTCAATAACAAAGACTGTATGTTTTAGTTATATATATATGCTTTGTATTTATATGTTGTGAGTATATGTATGCTCTCATGATTGTGGACACGTCTGAGTAGAGGAATGCATAAACTGTAACTCCAAGATATTAATGGGCCCCTTTGCACAACCGATTCCATGATGAAAGTACCAATCAGACCCTAAAACTCAGCATGTAGACAGTACCACATGCCAAACTGAAAACATCTCTCAAAGTCCAAAGATCTCGGAATGTCTTAAAATGTACCAACCATGCTTCCTAGCTTTTGGAGTTTTGCTTCTGCATAACTATTCTTGTTAACTGCTGTAGGTCAACCCAGTATCCTTTATTGTTGTTGTTGTTGTTGTTGTTGTGTGTGTGCATGTGTGCTCAAAAGCTTACCCTTCAATAATCTTGGGGCTGCACTGGGATACAAAATATCCAAGTCCTGGTCTGTTACTTACAGAGGGAAGCCTGTCTAAGGT
This sequence comes from Arvicola amphibius, assembly GCF_903992535.2. Lineage (NCBI taxonomy): Eukaryota > Metazoa > Chordata > Mammalia > Rodentia > Cricetidae > Arvicola > Arvicola amphibius. Next base: position 111,371,638 of record NC_052058.2, on the reverse strand, counting down.
GCATTCTGTTTAGTGCAGAGAGGCTGAATGCAGTTGTTTATCTAGTGTTGGTCTGGGATTTGCATGAGACATCCATCAATACACTTCCCTGATCTGTGCAGGCGTATGAATGTGTAGTAGCCAGCCCTGATCATATTTACTGTGTGTCTATTTGTTTCTTTATATTTTTGTCAGTTCTGTTGATTGTAGAAATAATCCTTTCCAGGACCCCACCTGCTTTTGAACACACCCAATGACAGAGGATTTCTCATAGTCTCACAGGCAGTGAGGGGCAGTACTGGCAACATGTTAGGCAGCAAGCAATGGCTGTTGCGGTTGCTATGGTGACTCCAGTGACAATAGTAAACATGGGCTTCCTTGGACAAAAAAAAACAAAAAAACAAAAACAAAACAGAGTTTTATGAATGAGGATGGTTATGTATGTTTCTTACATGGAAAAGCTCTAGTCCTCTTGTGAAATCAATTGGTCCTCTTTTGAGTAGCCCGATTACCTTTCAGGCCAGCTGACTTTCAAAGGTTGTTAGGAGACATTTCCAGCTTACGACCAGCTGTTGGCATAACACCTGATATGATAATTCATTTAAATAAAACCTTGGATGGTGAAAAAGACTTAAACAGTCCCAGAGAATTAACAGCTGAAGCAGAAAAGGAGCTGAGAATGATTGAAGAGAAATTACAAGAGACACATGTGGACAGGGTGAATCCAGAGCTCAGTTGTATTCTCGTCATATTGCCTTCCAAAATTTCTCCTACAGGAATTTTAATGCAGAGAGATGATATTATCTTAGAATGGATCTTTTTACCACATAAACCAAGTAAGAAAATAAAAACTTATGTGGAAAAAGTCTCTGAATTAATTATAAAAGGCAAATTGAGACTTCGTCAACTAGCAGGCATAGACCCAGCAGAAATTATAGTTCCTTTCACTGCTGATGAACTAAAAAAATTGTGGGAAGATAACGAACCATGGCAAAGAGCTTGCGCTAATTTTTTGGGAGAAATCAATAACAACTATCCGAAAAGCAAGAGGCTTAACTTTATAAAGAGAACTTCTTGGATTCTCCCCCGAATCATCCGTGATGCTCCAATAACTGGAGCACGTACATTTTATACTGATGCTAATAAATCAGGGAAAGCAGGTTACAAATCAGAAGATTTGAGTAAGGTGGAACAAAGCCCTTATGATTCTGTCCAGAAGGCAGAATTATATGCCATTCTTATGGTGGTAAGGGATTTTAAAGAACCGCTTAATATAGTTACTGATTCACAATATGCAGAAAGAGTAATCTTACATATTGAAACTGCTGAATTTATACCTGATGATACAGAACTAACCTCATTGTTTATCCAGGTACAAGACATGATCAGGAACAGGCTTTGCCCTATGTATATAACACACATCAGATCCCATACGGGTCTGCCAGGTCCTCTAGCAAAAGGTAATGCAGAAATTGATCAATTGTTGATTGGTAGTGTGCTGCAGGCCTCTGAATTTCATAAAAAACATCATGTCAATAGCAAAGGCTTGAAGAAAGAGTTTTCTATTACATGGCAACAAGCTAAGGAAATTGTAAAGAAATGCCCTACTTGCTCTTTTTATAACCAAACACCACTGCCTGCAGGGGCTAATCCAAAGGGCACTCAAAGGAATGAAATCTGGCAGATGGATGTGTTTCACTTTGCAGAATTTGGCAAATTAAAATATGTACACCACACCATTGACACTTATTCAGGTTTTCAATGGGCAACTGCTTTAAGCTCAGAAAAAGCTGATTCAGTAATCACTCATTTATTAGAAGTTATGGCCATCATGGGTATACCTACACAAATAAAGACGGATAATGGTCCAGCTTATGTCTCTAGGAAAATGAAACAGTTTTTTGCTTATTACAATATTAAGCATGTTACAGGTATACCATACAATCCTACAGGTCAAGCAGTCATAGAAAGATCAAATAGAACTATAAAGGATATGTTAAACAAACAGAAAGGGGTGGAAAATACCCCTAGAAATAGGTTACATAGTGCTTTATTAACCTTGAATTTTCTCAACGCTAATGAGAAGGGGACAACGGCTGCAGAAAGACATTGGATAATGGAAAAGTCTGCTGAATTAAATCAACCAGTTTATTTCAAGGATGTGCTGACCTCGCAGTGGAAGCCAGGAGATGTGCTGCGTTGGGGAAGGGGTTTTGCTCTTGTCTCCACAGGAGAGGAAAAATTGTGGATACCGTCAAAATTAATAAAGGTTCGGTTTGAAGAGAAGAAGCCCCTTGGAAAAGAAAAATAATTCATTCACAAGGATGATGATCATACTGATGGTAAGAAAAGCATATAGGTTGGGGGCAGGGTTCTTTTCTTATCTCCACAGGAAACCACTCATCTTCAAAGAACTTAAGGGACCCTGGATATTTAAATACTGATGCATGGACACTAGTTACAACCTAATATGGATCAACACAGAACCCGAATATGTTTAGTAAGTATAAAACATTTTTTTTACATATATACTGTGCCTTTATTTATATGTATATAGAGCTGGTTTTGGAGTTGGACTATGGCTCAGTCCTTCTTCAATTCCAAGCCTGTTTATAAGAGATATCTCAGAGTTTCTGTCTCAGGTCAGGAGCCATGAAATGGGACAGAATAATAATAGTAATAATAATAATAATAATAATAATAATAATAATAATGATAATGATGATGATGATGATGATACTTGATAAACTTTCTTTGCCTTTCCTCATATCTGTCTGTCTTTATTATACCTTCCATCGAATATATATGTCTGTATATGTCTTTGTAGATAATGTTTACCTTTCCTGTAACAAACAACAAATTTTCCTTCAGTAATCTTTGAAGTTTCCAGGATGAAGATGGGGCCCCACAACATCAATTTCACCTGGTTACTATGACGTCATGTTTTTAATAGCGCTAAAATTAGACCTTTTTTTGGTTTTTTTTTTTTTTTTTTTTGGTACCAACTACACAAGACAGTTTCAAATGGTGTACAATTTTGACAACACTCTGGCCGGACCTCCTCAAAACACTCAGAGGCTAGTTACAATTTCCTCGACCAAATGTTATTCTGGGATTTTTACCATCATTTGCTTTCATGGAACCCCCTGAGAAGAACGTCGCCCCCATGTCAGCTAGAAGCAATCTTAGAGGACGACGCCCCCTCTCCCAACAGAGTTTGCCCTCTGGTTTAGGGACATCATTTAGTAGATGGTATAGGGTTGAGGGGATGGGGGAGGTATTATATGGACTCAGGGGTGTTTATGAAAAAAAAAGGGGGGGATTACCTGGTTTGATGGGATGATTAGTATTTGTGAATTATTGTTATTAGAAAATTGCATTGGTGTTGATTCTTGTATATTGAACATTGTATGTGAGTATGCTTCTACCTCTATTGTATGAGAGTATGCTTCTACCTCTGTTTAAAACAATTGTTATATTGAGATATTTATCATATTGCAATGTACATTTCTACCTCTGATATTATTTGTATAATGACATTGTTTATGTTTGGGGATATTGTCCTCATTTATTGCACAGTTGTTTTTCAGGTTTTGTAGATACATAGAAATTATATTTAGTATAGATAGTATAATCTTCGACCTTTTTGAAGAGCTGTAGAACATGGCCTTTAATCTAACCTAGAGTTTGGTACTTATGAGACACAATCACTCCTGGCAACACCACTCTACTCCCGAGAGAATGTTGAGCACCAAAGACACTCCACTGGGAGCTTGTCTTCTTCTTGGCAGAAGTGGCCTTTAGGCAAAGAAAAAGCCCATACCTCGACCACTGACAGAGTTTCAGAGTATCCGTAAATGGATAAAAACAGGATTGTCTTATCTTGCCAAGACAGGGTTGGACAGTTCTACAAAAAGTTCCTTGCCTTTGAAAAATGTTATGTCAGTTGTGTTAGGCCTTAGCCAAAGTTGGTTGCCTCAACATTGCAAAACGAAACTTTGGGTGACTGCCCAGGTAGTTAGTTGTCTCTGTCATTTGTTGCACATTTTGGAAGTTTCTTGTTTGTACTTCCTGGTTGCTTAAGTAATATTACTTCCCTTCTCAGATCTTTGATGGGGTTGAAGATTAGATAATTGTAGTTACCCTCTACATTATTTAGACTCCTTGAAATAGAATGCTTAGTAAAACTTTTGTTATATGTTTCTTCTTAATATTGTTTGTAATTTTATATTTATTATTTGTTCCTATTGAATATAGTTGTATTTGGTTTGGTTCTGTCTTATTTAGACAAAAGGGGGAGATGAAGGGGAAGCCTAGCCCAAAACCTTGTTTTGTAAGGCGTGTCCCCCTTGGTCTAAAGGCGTGTCCCTCTTAGGCGTGTCCCTCTTAGGCGTGTCCCCCTTAGGCTAATATTGACTTATAAAATCTTGCGGGCCTGCGGCCTGCCTGCTCTTTGTTTTCCTGCCCTCCTCGCTGGAACCTTGGATTTGTAAGTTCCCTTTCCTTTCCTTTATTAAAACTGACTTATATATATTAAAGCTTGTCTGGTGAATCATAACTGCCGATCAACCACGCACCTTCATTTGGCGCCCGAACAGGGACTGAAGTTTACGATCCAAATCAGCTGTTCTCTCCTCCGCAGCAATGAGTCTCTCCTTAATATCAGACTGTAGTTTTTCTAAATTTTGCTCATTTGACCGAGTCATATCAGACAAAGCCCTATTCCCTTCCTTGAGACCTTCAAACTCTTTCTTGGTGTCAGTCTGAATTGTTTTTGCAAATACCTCGACCGACTTAAAGTTGTCACTCAAAACAGTTGTGCCCTTTCTTAAGCATTCAACCTCTGTCCTAAGAATCCTGGTTTCATTCTGTAAGGACTTTTCTATTTTCAAACCATGTAAGGGAGAAACCAAATATGAGAAAAATTGCAAGCCCTATAAACATCCAAGTTATGGGAATATCATATGTGTCCTGTAATATTTCTACCATAGTATAATTAAATAGATTGCAGAAGCTTTCAACGGTGATATGGTCAGACATTTTTTTTTTTTTTTTTTTTTTTTAATCAAAAGAAATTTTACCTGTAATGACCGTTCCCTGCCAGTAGGTCGCTAGGGCAATAACCGCTCGGCCAAACCGAGTCTGCAGTACAGGCGGAGCTGGAATGTTGGGACTCCGGCAGTAACCACTAGTCTCCGGCAGGTCAGGGCCCAGGCCGAACTCAGCTGGGACTGGTGCTGCCTGAGGGGTTAGCGAGCTCAGACTGAGTCACCCGCGCACACACACGTCCTTTGCTCCGTACAAGCGGGGCTGGGACAGGCTAGTCTGGGAAACTGCTCTGAAGCAATCAAGAGCCCAAGGCCGAATCCTTGCCACGCAGTGTGGGAACTGGAGCTGAAGGCTCCCAAATGCCCGAGTTGGACGCCAAATGAAGGTGCGTGGTTGATCGGCAGTTATGATTCACCAGACAAGCTTTAATATATATAAGTCAGTTTTAATAAAGGAAAGGAAAGGGAACTTACAAATCCAAGGTTCCAGCGAGGAGGGCAGGAAAACAAAGAGCAGGCAGGCCGCAGGCCCGCAAGATTTTATAAGTCAATATTAGCCTAAGGGGGACACGCCTAAGAGGGACACGCCTAAGAGGGACACGCCTTTAGACCAAGGGGGACACGCCTTTAAACCAAGGGGGACACGCCTTACAAAACAAGGTTTTGGGCTAGGCTTCCCCAAGTTTCCCTGTGTTGATCAGTGGCTTTCTCTGTTGTGAGACACTCTCCCACACCCCCAGCTTAAAGCATGTGTCCTCCTATTGGGAACCAGAAAAATGGTCTTCCAGGTCACCCAGAAAATTTCATAACTTATTTTCTCAGTCCTTCCACTCCCAGAACTTACTAGTTTTGCTTGTTTTGTCTTTTGATCCCTGCTCCCATTGATCACAATGGTATTCACCTAGATTTTGGCAATGACCATAGCAATGAATAGATTGAGGGACAGCTTGAAGTCCCTTCTTTTTACCAGCAGACACACAGCACCAGGGACATGTGCCACCCCAAGTGAAAGTGAACAAAATAAGATACCCATAATTATAGGACCCAGGTCAGTCTTATCTTTAGGGTTCAGAGGACCGGGTAACAGCCTGTCTGGGTATGGGGTTGAAGGGTCACTGTTGTTTTGGTCTGAACTTTCTTTGCTGATATAAAATATCACCAGGCTGGAGTTTGTGGGAAGGCTCAGACTCAGGCAAGGGCAGCCTCTAGACTCCTCTGGGAACGAGTTCTCTGGGTATTTGACAGGGCCTGTAATGACTTAAGGATAGACAAGTGAGTAACTGTCTTATGAACTTTTGTATATGGTGTATCTGGCCCTTAGGAGGTAAAAAGGTAGGATGTTGGCCCAATTTGTGCCTGTCTTAGGGGCATATTTTCACATTGTTGTTTGTTGTTTATTATTTTTACTATTGTTGTTGTTGTTGCTGCTGTTATCATCCAAGGTTGTTCTTCAGAAGGAAGGGGTGATTTCTCTGTAATGAGACAAAAAGATCTATTTATGACAATGGGAAAAACTATTGATTTAGTGCCAATCAGTCAAGGATAATGAAAAAATAAAAATAGGCTGGGCTGTGATGGTGCACACCTTAATCCCAGCACTCGAGAGGTAGAGGGAGGCAGTTGTCTGTGAGTTCAAGGCCAGCCTGATCTACAAGAACTAATTCCAGGACAGACTCCAAAGCTAGAGAGAAACTCAGTCTAATAAATAAATAAATAAATAAAACAAAGTTTGGCTCTGGTCAAAAATAACCTCTGAAAAAAAGAGAGATTAAAAATCTAACAGTTATTATTGATTTGTTCTTTAATTCCCCTGGCTAGCTACTCTACATATGGCTATGGCTGGACTACTAACCCTTTTGCTCTTTGCTCTCATAATAGGATCCTGCTTGTTCAACTGCCTACTTAGTTCTATGTAAAACAAAAAATAAAAGTTTCATTAAACTACTAATGCTACCTCATTCCCGCAGATGAGTTTATGATTTGACTCATGCCCATAGAACCTGTGGAGAATATAATAGGACCAAGATCCTAGTGTGCACCCAGACTTTAGCACAACTGACTCCATGATAGAAGTCCCACTAAGGACATAAAACTCAGTATGTAGAAAGGACCAATGGTCAAAATAAAACAAAAGCCTAATTCCCTCAAAATCCACAGTTCTGGGAAAGTCTCTAAATGTAAACCTTACTTTTGGAATTCTGAAGTTCTGCTTCTGGTTAACTATTCTTGTTCATTAAAGTATGCTAATCCAGAACATGGATTGTGTGCTTAACAACCCACTGTGAGAAAATTTCAAGACTAGTCATGGATTTTAAACACCCAGGTCAGTGGCCTGCTAGTTAGTAAAGACGTCTAGGGTCTTATTCCAAAGTCTGTGTAGACTTCTTTGATGGATAACCTGCAATATGTCTCTGTATATGCCTGTGGAAATCCAAGTTGATGGTAGGTGTTTTCCTCCATGATTGTGAACCTTATTAATTGAGGAAGGGTCTCTCAGTTGGTCCAAGAGCTTGTGAACTGGCATTAATCTATCAAGAAAGCTTGCTCTGGGGATCTTATGTCTACCTTCAGAGTCCTGGAATTACAAGTAGAAAGTCACACCTGATCAACATTTACATGTAGTTTTAGGAAATATGAATGTCAGTCTTCACACCTGCAAGGCAAACCCTTTACCCACAGGGCTACCTCCTCAGCCCACTATGATATGTTTTAATCATACAATTAATTCTCAATTTCAAATGTCTCAAGCTAAAAATAATTTGTAAAAATGATGTTAGAGTTGTACTGTTAACTGTAATCATTTCACATTCTATACATATATCAAAACAGTACACTATAAAATACAATATTTATAATTATGATTTATCATTAACAAATAATATTAATAAAAATAAAAGTTATACGATAGCTATTAAGTAGTAACAGGTCATATTAAAATGATTGTTTTCTGACAGGTCAGTCTCATGATCCTTTGGTAACAATAATGTGGTCCAAGCAAAGTAAGTTTTACCCTGTATCCTAGCAAGCATATGAAGAAAAACCTGCCTAAACTTCTTACTCTTGCTACTCTTGGTCAATTCTTTTCTTCTGATGCCTGTGTTGCCTGCTGTTCTCCATTGTTTTCTCCCATCAAGACATTGCCCAATTAGGAAGAGTAGTTTCTTGGAGAGGTAAGCACTTATACAGAATTAGAATCTCTGTAAAACCACATGAGAACGAGGTCTTAATTCCACTTCCACGGATAGAAATGTCTTCAAATTGAGCGAATGATTTGTTGAGAAATAACAGTCATGCAATCACCTTGACCAGGGGCCCAGAAGATTCCACGTGAATCCTTCTGACCACTTTTATATTTCATTGCATCAGCATATTTCTATTTATTCAAACTTTACTTTTATTCAGCTGTAAGATTATTCGAATAATTCTTGCTTTTAACTACTATTCCAAGAACTATATTACATGTTTTTCTTTATGTAGTATGAGTGAAGACAGTGGTGGTGACCACCATTATTATTTCAAACATAGCAAGGTAAGTTTGATAATACTTTCTGTCCTTTCTATTTTCCATCTACCACAGCTATTATCAAATAAAATTTAATAAATCTCATAAAGATACTGTCTCAGTTAACTTATATCTTAAATAACCAAAGACAACATTCAAGATAACTCTTCTGATCAGAAAGAACTTTTCTTTGGCCAAAAAAGAGAAAGAGTAAATTACTGTATGGAGGAGTCCTTTTCAGTTACCTTAGAGAGGAACAAGAGAATTTTTCTGAAACATAGAAATAGCTATTTTCTTTGTTCTTCTGCAGAAAAATACTCAATGCCATTTAATTTCTACAAGATGAGCTTCTCAGGGGCCATGCACATGAGTCTTTGTTTTCCTATCAAAAAGGTATCAGTCTCTTTAACCTATTATCTCTTCCAAAGTGCTTTTCTAAGGGGGAAAGGTCCTCATACATATTTACAGCCATTTTAGATGACCATGGGCTATAGCGGTATATATATATATGAGTGCATGTGATTTTTTTCCTTGAGAGAAATTCATGTTTCCCATGTTGAAAGAGAACATTTAGCATGCAATAAGTTGCAAATTTTGATAACTTTTAAAACATTTTCCTTTTCCACTGGCAACCCTCTACTTCACAAAAATGCAAGCTGTTCCAGTCTATATTACTTCAAGTGTAATACAAATATATCATTGCAAATCAAATGTTGAAATATCTGGGTGCCCAATCCTGTCATTGTGTAGCTTGTCCCTGTTTTGGTGGTGGTAGTGATTACAGTGATGGTTAATAAAAATGAAAATCTTAAACATGAATGAATGTTCAAGACTTGTATCTTCAGTACTTCCTATGCATCCCCCTTTTAGATTAGAAAAAAATCATCAAAGGGACAGTTAATTAATTAACTTCTGAACATATACATTTAATGCTTAGATAAGCAAAAATAACTGTATATTTTAGACAACAGTTAGAATTAAATACATATCTCTAATGACCTGGGGATCAATACCATCCCCATTTACAAGAATGTTTCACACTTATTCTTATAAAATATTGAATGATAACAGAAGGATAAATATTATAGACTATCTGAAAGTGCTTCCTACCTGCACAGGAGTTCTCTGTGCGGCTACTTCAGAGAAGCTGAGGTTTAACCAGAAAGGGACACATTCATTATCAAGGGCTCAAGACTGAAATTTTCTTATGGGTGGGGTATTTCTGAATCTCTTGACATGCTTCATTATTTTATATAGGGCGAAAATACGTTCTTTTCCATAGAAACTGAAACCCTTGACAGAATGAAGGCCAAGGAAATAAAATCATTTATTATTTAAGTAGTTCTAATGAAATTCAAGAAAGTGCATCCATTCTTATGAAATCAAATTGTGCTACCTAAGGAAGATGGCACTAACTATGGCTAAATTTGGAGGTGTCTTCTTTTGTGACACTCTTATTTGGAATATCCTTAGTGGGCTGTCTGTCTCCTAACTAGCAGCAGATGCAGCAGTGTGGAGAGATAGGTTGATTTGAAAACTAGGAATTATGGCATGATTTAAATCTACCTTAGGTTATTATGAAATGGAAATTCATTATTACCTGACAGCTGGTGAAGAAGTTTGAAAAGAGTCAGAGGCTGCTTTCCAAGTAAAGTGTTAATGAGGGTATATTCAGAGGACTGTTGGTCTAACGAATATTCTAAATGCATTTTTTGTCAAAATGGTGCAAGCCCCAAAACATGTGTCTTGAGGATGAAAAGATGGAAACCTAGAATGGTGTCAGTCAAACTAGTTCCCATCCTCTTTACAGTGGCAACATGTGGCCTCTTATCTAAATCTGGACTTTGGCACACTGAAATCACTAGTTAATATCAGTGCCCTTACCTGCTTTATAATTATACCATGCTTACAATGATTCTGAAATTCATACTTCATTTTTTTTTTCTCAGAATAGGAAAATTTATTACTGTGTTTCAACTGTCAAAATTTAGGATCTTGGTCTTTCCTTCTTGCCTTTGTACAGGGCCAAAAGGGACACATTGGCTACTTTAACAACCTTAAAGCGGACTCCAGGAATATCACCTACAGCATGACCCTTTCGACCAAATCCAGCAACCAGAACTTCATCGTTTTCCTCAATGAAGTTCAAGCAACCATCATTGGGAACGAAAGCTGTGATCTTCTTGCCGTTCTTGATGAGCTGTACCCTGACACACTTCCTGATGGCAGAATTTGGCTGCTTGGCTTCAACTCCTACTTTTTCCAGCACGATTCCCTTGGCATGAGAGGCACCTCCAAAAGGATTGGCCTTCAGGGCCGTGCCCAAGTGGGCTTTCTTGTATTGTTTATCATGCCACTTCTGGTCCCGTCGGTGGCTGCGGAGCTTCCTGGCAGTACGGAGACCACGACACTTGCCCATCTTGCCGACGCCACGGGCCCGAGAGAAAGAGAGAACCGGAGCAGGAAGAACCCACAAGGCACTGCCTCATACTTCATTCTAAAGTCTGAGTAGATTCCCATAGAAGGCATACTTGCTGACCACACCTTCCTATTTCTCTATTCTGAGATTCCTGTAGATTTCTATGAGTTTTCTACAGATGAACAGTGCAATTGTCACTAGAACATCTATCTCTAGGGGAAAATACCCAATAGAGAGTATGGAAAATAAATGCACTCTTTGCAAATTGTAAAGATCAGTGGTCTACAGAAAGTAATTTTGTGCTGCTTACAAATGAATTCCCTAGTCCTAGAAGGTAGAAATTTCATTATACTATTTAGCTTGGAACATTCCTAATGCCTTCCACGGTTTGGGAGTGTTCTGGGGATGCAAATGTCTGACACAGCCATTTAACCTGCTAGCAATATTTGATAAACTCTTTTATAGTATGCTCAAACTAACTTGAACTGAATTTAGTAATAATGTTTAAAGAAAGGGAAGTAGATTATTTTTCTGAATAATTTGAAAAAAACTAATTAATTCTCTAAAATAAAGTAAGTACTCTTCAGAAATGTAAGCAGACTATATTTAGTAAATCAGACATGGCTTTCACTTCCTGAAAATCACCCAGAATGAGAGTTCATAATTTTACCATAAGAGTCATTAACTTATGAGTTGGCCGACATCATAATTTAAGTCAAATTTCATATATGCCTTGAATATACAATGTTCCTACAGAATTATTCCAAGAAATGTGCTGGTTACTTCTCGTGACAAAAGCAACTTAAGGAAGGAAGGGCTTGATTTGATCATGATCATGTCAAGAAAGGCATGTCTAGAGTATGAATTGGCTAATCACGCTGCATCTGTCATCAGGAAGGTGAATACTAAAGCTTGCTTTTTCCTGTTTGTCATTTTATTTAGTAAAGGAAACAGTTGTGCCACCTACATTCTTCAGAATTTGTCTTACCTCCTTAGATAGACCTCTTTTTTGTAAATGTTCTCACAGACCCCCTCCACCACCACCAAGGGATATTCCTTTAGTGACTTGGAACTTAGTCAAGATGAAATGAAAGTGAACCATCACAAAAAGCATTCTATGTTTTATAGTTTTTTGTTGACTCCAAATTTATCCCAAACCAAAACAAAAAATTTAAACAAATACTTCTCCCTTTAAATGGATAAGAGTTCTATAATTCCCACATCTGACATAAAGGCAGGAGGGAATAGAGAGGATGACATGATTACAAGGCAGATTTTTCTCATCGTGGGCTTCTTTCTATGAAATAAAGGAAATGCTCATAAAACAGTGACAAGTTGCTGGTAAAACATAACCCCATTGCCAGCTTCTAGCAAAACTGAAGCTATGATTTGTATACTTTTGTTTGCATCTGTTTTGTTCGTTTACATTGGAAAGTGTTTTGCTTGCATCACTATCAATGATTAGCAAGGAATAGTTATATAGTTATTGTATAGTTCTGAAACTTGAAAAGGTAGATTTAAAAAATTAAAGATATTAGTCTACTCTACACAGTTGTTTCCCTTAAACTTGTGTAAGTCATCATTAGCCAACATGAATAAAGAAACTCTCTTTGATAATATGCACTGTTGTGTAGAGTGTTTGCCATCTCAGCATAATCAGATGCATTTTTGTTTGCAAATTATAAATTATTCATAAATCTTATTACTGGTATGTGGCTGATGACTATGGGGCATAGGAGTTCTCTCTTCTTTTTCCTAATGCATGCTTTAAAACTGGAGACAAAAATAGAGTATATTTAGTGGAAGTGTCTGCTCTAAGCTAAACACAAAAGGAAGACAAATGTAATAATTAGGCTGTATTTATGGAACCAAAATAAAAGTAGTCTCTGATTTCATAACTGTCTCATCATGTAGTGCTGTCTTTGTATCACTGACTCCTGAACAGCGCACTCGTGGACTAGGATTGGTGGCTGGGACACAGTGCTGAATAAAGGTCACAGTACTGATCTAACAGGAACAAGTACAGTGTCCACAAGTAAACTGCCACCTTGAGAAGCAATCAAGCAGCTTCTACTGGGCTGATTGCCTCTAACTCCACAGCCAGTCATGGAGTAAAGTGGCAGCCAGGTCTTGATTAATCAGCAGAGGCACTAATGAACCAGCCTTGCCTGAGGATTCCTGTGCTCTCTGATTCTTAACGGCCTCTTTAGTAAATGACTTGGGGACTTAAGTGAGTCTCATATGGGCAGCCCACTCTGTATTGACACAGACATCTGATGACAGAGGAGAAAAATCCCAGTTAGTGGTGCATTCAGATTGTTTATTATTGATCAAAATGTGCCTCATATAAATTTTAACATCAGTGAGTGAAAAATAGAGATTGTTGAAATTTGAACTGAGAATTTAGTTTGGCAGATGGCTGAGTAACTTTGTGGAATAGTTGTTAGGATGACAAATTCTTTAAATTCTACCCCCAATGTAACCTAAAGACCAAGATACCCTGAACACAGAATGAATTCTGTCTCAATACATACTTAATTGACTCTGCAAATCTGGTAAATTGAAAGATGAGACATCTGCTGATTCTAGTGGACATATGATTTGAAATAACACTGAAGCAGAAGACATTCATTTGGGAGCACAATTCCAGGAAGCCTTGTCAATGAGCAGGGAATCAAGAACCAAGAAAGAATGTCAACAACAAAGTTTGTACCATTAACCTAAGTGCCGTGCCACTCTGGGCTACCACCATTTAATCCCACTGGGGAGCTTACAGTTTCAGAAGGACTGAAAGGTGTTTATTCTCCAGTTCCTATTAGTCATTAAACTCAGTGATGATGGAGTCCCGTCTGTGTGCTGTGATTACCATTAATGAATAAAGAAACTGCCTTGGACCTATAGCAAAGCAGAACTTAGGTAGGCAGGGAAAGCTAGGCTGAATACTGGGAAAAAGAAGGGCAGAAAAGTCATGGAGCCGCCCGCTGGAGACAGATGTGATGAAACTTTGCTGGCAGGCTGTGATCTCATGGTGATACACAGTTTAATGGAGATGGGTTAAATTCATATGTAAGAGTTAGCCAATAAGAAACTAGAGCTAATGGGCCAAGTAGTAATTTAATTAATACAGTTCTGTGTGATTATTTCGGGGCTAAGTGGCCAGGAACAAACAAGCGGCCCCCTGTAGCAAATAAGTAGCTGGAGGAACAGTGATAACTCATCTTCTATGACACTGTACCCTCACAGGTATGGAAGGGTCAACTGTCATCACAGCAGGTTCCACAAGTCATTGGTGCTTGGTGTCAGGTAGTTCATGGGGAAAGTCCAGGTACTCAGAATATCCACTTCAATTTCAAAAAACAGTAGTTCTTAATTTTTAAAATTTTCCACTATTCTTCAGATTAAAATTGTCATCTTTTAAGTAGTATCTGAATATTTTCTATGTAGTCACAGAGTAAAATCCAAAGGCCTACTGATTCATACTGGAAGTCACTAGAAACATTTTTAAAGAACATTAGATGATCCATGAAAGACACTGACAGCCTCCAGATTTCCTCTAATGGTTGTCTTAGTACTATCTACCATGAATCAATTTCTTTAGTAACAGAATCCTGGTCAAGGCTACATAAGCAAACATTTTATCACATTTGACTGCTTGGCCTTTACAGGACCTGATAGAATCTAGATTCATACACCTGTCTCCATAGTAGAGAATTTTCACTTACTGTAACAGCCATGTTTGATTAAAAGTACATATTCCACTACATCCTCTTTAGACAAATAATCACTTCATACATCAGTAATTATCACCAGATATTTTATTCCACTCTTTGATTTGATCACCACTTATGCTCTATTTTTTTTCAAAGGAACTATTTCTATTTACTCCTCTGAAAGGAGATATGATTATACTAAAATCCCAAAATATGAAAGAAATGGTCTATAAAAATGTTTCATAGTAGGCAAATGCTGCACAAACTTCCTTGATGCCTTATAAAATCTTACAAGCCACTCATTGTTTTTATTTTCTTCTGCATAAAATTTCACAATATTGATTCTATGCATTTAGCATGTCAAAGATGTATATTGAAATAAAAAATGTATATGATGACATTGTTTAAAACCAAAGGGGGATTACAGTAAGCAAGGCTTCTTGCTCCTCATTAACTATTTTCTTTCAAATTAGAATTAGACTCTGGTGTTTTCTCTTCCTGCTTTTAATTGTTCTGTAGAGATGCTGAGGAGTGGTGCTCTTGCCTTTCAATCTTGTAGAAGTGGGATGTGGTGGCAGTTATAATGTTAGACTCCTTTAAACAGATAGTTTTCTGTTTGTGTCTCATCAGGAAGTAAGTGCAAGTTTGAATCTATAACAATCTTGGTGGTCAGTATCCTATCTGCCTAATTGACTATCTCTCTCTGTAGCCTCCAGCAAATGATTAGAACAAACAAAACATGGCACACTTTTACCTCCATGCCACCTGTTCCTGAGCCTCCCTAAGTCTTCTTGAACAGTTAGATAAAAGGAACAGTAGGGAGTAAGGGGACTTCGAGAATTTAACAGGTCAAAAGAATCTCTCACTCCAAAATCTAAAAGGAAAAACATATCAAGCCATTAGTTTGACAATTGCAGTACATCCATCCCTGTCTACAGAGTCCATGTAACCTAGTTTTAAAATATGATTTAAAAAGTGTCCTTGTAGTTGTTTAACTAAAAGGTGGATTTCTCCAAAAAGCTTAAATGTCAAAAGATATCTTAAAGAATCAGTGAATGAAAGGTTATCATAAATTCTGTAAAGCCACATACTGAGGCTCTTCAGTGCCATGTGACTTACACATATGAAGTTCACTCAGTACAATATTCTCTGTTATGTATTCCAGAGAGAGGGTGCATCCAAGCAGAGTTCTATAGAGGTGAGTATTCTGAGAACAGGGTTGCTGGATAGATTTACAAAGCATGTGAACTCCTTACTCCTCACTTGAAAAGCCACACCTGTGAATAGGCATCCTAGATATCTTCCAGAAAGCGACAGTAGCATAGCATCATGATGGAAGAAGAGCTTTGTGTCTCATCAAGAATGCATGTAGACTCCAAATAATTGCCTGTTTGTGAATATGCTGTTATGAAAATAATTGCTAAGTTCTATGGTTGGCATCTGGGTTTCAGATGTGGCCACAGTATCATGGTGCTAATGCAAGGAGAAGGACACTTAGGTTGAGTGATTGAAGCTCCTCAAAAATTCATGTCAGCCCAAAATATCAAAGTGTGATCTTATATAAAATTACAGTCTTTTCAACAAATGAGTGATAAGGTGAGACAGACTGAAATAGATGAGCACTTGTTCCAGCAATTTGTGTCCTCACAAGAGAAGCCTATAAAAGGAAGGTCATACAAAGATGAGGTAGAGATTATAGTGGCGTAGTTTGGTATGAAATGCCCTGCACCCCCACCAAACTCATGTACTGAAGCTTCATTCTCAATGTAGTATTTCAAGGTGGGATGTTGGAAAAGCAGGTGGATCACAAAGGGAGTGAGTGATTTAAGCTATGGATTAACTACTGATGGATTCCTAGTTTGACATCGTGATTGGACAGTGATGGGTGGTGGGTTCTACTTCTAGGAGAAAGTGTTAGTCCCACCAGGTGAGCATAAGAACTTTACCATAATTTCAAGACAAATTTAAAGCAAGCTTGATTTTTATTGGGGTGCACCAAAGAGCTGGCCAGTGACTGCCTCAAAAGTTTGGTTAAAGAAAACAGCCATTTTTTGAGATCCTTTAAAAGGAATAAAATCACAGGTAGTTTCCCAGCAGATCTGCAGAAGAGAGATGATGGAACAATAAATAATTAAGAGTTAGAGTATTCTCAGTGACAGGCTGGGGCAGGTTAGGTTCAGGAAACAGGCTCAAAAACAACAACTCAGCTCTTATCATAAATGGAAACTTATATTTTTTTTTACTATACAGCATAATGATTCCTGTCTTCAAAAGGGAGTCAGGCAGGTGCCACAGATGTAGCTCCCTGAGTGCAATCCCTAAAGACTTTATCTGATCCCTTACCTACTCTCTACTACATAGTGAAGAATTTTAAAGGCCCATGCCTTTCTACCATGGCATTTCTGCCTTATAGCAATCCTAAAAGCAGAGAAAAGTGACTGGACTAAAATATCAGAATGCTTAAGCATTTATGCTTAAGTATTTATACTTCATTCTTTAATTATCGTTAGGTATTTGTCCAAAAGAAGAGAGAATATACTAATACATTTAAATAAAAAATTGTATGCCAATGATTTCTGGAAGTTTCAGATACCAGTTTCAGATAATACGGAAAAGTTCTGCCCTAAGAAACATCAGTAAGAACTTGGCCTGATCAACATGATATTCTTCTTTCTTTTCCTTTTTTGGGGGTGCAGTGCTTTATGTATTTAGTCCAAGCTTTCCTTGAATTCTTGTGATGTAGTTGTGAATGACCTAGAACTCAGTTCTCTTGCTTCTCTCTCCCTGGTGATGGAATTCAGTTGTGTACCCAGTTGATGATAAATTCTGGGCTTCATGCATGCTAGGCAGCCAACTAAGCCACACCAAAGCCCTCAACACGTTGGATTTCTAACTTTCCCCAGTGACAGTCTATGTATCTATGGTTTTAAGAAAATGAGTTTGAGATGGTTTGCTATAACAGCTGTTAGAAACTAGAACAAGCTCTGTGAGTGCTGATGAGTAAGAGTTTCTCAACAAAGATGATCACATCTCCGAGTCTATGCATACTTACATAAATATGAAGCCCATTGCCAGAATGGTGAGAACACTTCAGTCAATACAACAATGTTGTTCCCATTAAAACAAAACCTACATTACTGGGCGGTGGTGGTGCACGCCTTTAATCCCAGCACTCGGGAGGCAGAGGCAGGCGGATCTCTGAGTTCGTGGCCAGCCTGGTCTACAAGAGCTAGTTCCAGGACATGCTCTAGAAACTACAGGGAAACCCTGTCTTGAAACACCAAAAAAAGAAAATAAATAAAATGAAATAAAATAAGATAAAACCTACAACTTTTCTTTGTGTTAAGAGAGTTATCTCAGATATAAGGTACATATTGTCTCTCTGATCTTGTAATATACAAAATCCAGCCCTTCAGACCTCACCTCTTTAGATAGATTCTTTAGTCACCAGCAAGAATTCAGATAACATCAAGAAAGAAAATACACACCACACCCACAAGGCAGGAACTAACTGGAGAGTGAACAACAATGGTCATCTAATCAGCCATTTGCAGGTATCCATGGCTGATTCAATGATAAAATGATAATATCTTACTGGATAAGCCCTTGTTCTGACAAATCATTCTAAAACTACGGAATTATGCCAGGCTACTTCTATCAGTTAATATTGCTGAGTGGTACAGTATGGTTCTTAATTATAGCATTAAAATTTGTCTTTTGATACACTTTTAAAGGTTTTTGTGTGTTCTATTGAAAGCAGTACAGCAAAGATGGGGTCCCACTCTCTGAAGCTGGGCAGGGTCTCTGGGAGATCAGAATCATCTCTGCTCTCCTGTCTTTTCTGGTTTCTGCTCTGGCTGCATTGTCTTCTGTTTTTTTTTCTTCAGATTCCTACATACTTAGTTGCTTTTTCTCATTATTCTAAGGATGTGAAATGATGTATGGAAAGAATTTTCCATAAACTGTACTCACTTGTTCTTTTTATAAGTAGCAAAACAAAAAGATATAGACAGTAACAGTAATAGAAAGAAAAAAACTATTTTAAAATTTTTCATTACTCTTTCAGAAAAGACAAGTTCCACATTTAATATAGATTACTAACAAGCAATTATCTGAAAAAAAAATTGATTGTATATTCTTATTTCAAGAGGATGCCCTTCCACATATCTCTCACTAAATGACCTTTCTGGTTGCAACTTCCATATTTCTACTGTTCTTTCCTTAGGATAAGTTATCAGGCCTTTCACA
Organism: Arvicola amphibius; assembly: GCF_903992535.2. Lineage (NCBI taxonomy): Eukaryota > Metazoa > Chordata > Mammalia > Rodentia > Cricetidae > Arvicola > Arvicola amphibius. The sequence goes on along the minus strand of NC_052058.2, from coordinate 111,352,732 downwards.
ATATGAAGGCAGCATCAGCTAGGGCCCATAGGAAAGGCAGTGGCTTGGAAACCCTAATGATTGTGAATTCTCCCTGGGAACATCACTGCTAAATCTGCCTGCATAAGCATAGAGGAAATGCAGATTTGAATAAGCACCCCAACACTCTTTCGATAGAGTTCTAGGGTCTGTACATATCTGCTTCTGTCCACTGTTTTTTCATGCCCTTCCAGCAATGAACTCAACCACTTAACTGTATGGAGGTGGGGGAGTTCTTTGAGAAGAAATATCTCTATTGAATTTATTCAAAATTTACTTTTTCATTCTCTGTGTATAAAAGGTGTGACTCTGTACCCTGGGATGTATGCAGAGATGGTAAACATAATTTTCTTCTCTGAGTACTTATTATAAGATCAAAGAAGAAAGATAAACAACAGAGTAATATAAATGAGATATACAGTAAAAGGTTACTAAGGAGATCAAGGGCACACCAATATCTATGAATAACTGAGCATAACTGGACAAGACTGCAGATGGACCAAGTCTGAGTACACATGTGCTGAGGGACATTAGACAAAGCAGTAGAAGCAAACTTAATCTGAGAAGAAGGCTTTAAAGATCATTTTAGTTTAACTCAATGCAATATAAGACACTTGGGTCATCATCCAGGCCACTTAATAAGAATTTGTACCCCATTGTAAGGTCAGGTGGACTCTACTACAAACATAAAGAGCTAGAACATATGGTTCTCAGTAAGATGTCCAAGGCTTCTGGAGTCAGAGAGTGGAAGTTGAGGAACTTCTGCCTTTGGAAAGTCCAAGAGGAAAGCAGACAAGCATCACCAGTAAAAAGCACAGAGGACATTTTATTATAGGAGCAATGATATCCAAAGACAGCTCAAACAATATCGACCAGGGATTGGCATGTTGTTTTGGTTCGTCTGTCATTTCTTTTTATCATCCTTGAAAACTTGAAGGCTATTGTCTAAAGAAGTAAATATGAAAAGGAATATGGTGCAGGCTGTGAAAAATGAGACAGTGTTTAAGTGAATAGATAGTAAATAGCTTTATAGAATTTCCAGAAATAAAAAAGCAACATCTTCAAAGGGCTGAAGATGCCAAAAGCACAGTAAGAACAGAACCATATTTCATTCTTTATGACACTTTAACATGGAAAGAAGCCAGGTTATTCTTACAGTGACGTAGATGTCCAGGAGATATACTCAAACCATTGATAAAAGAATAGAATAAGTGTATAATGATATCAACTGAAATTAGCAAACAGGTCCATCTTTAGAAGGGAAACTCTAAGCCCTGCTTGTAGGGCATTCATGTTGTTGCAGAATGTGTGCATAGAATATTCCAATGTTATTAACATCAGTATGTATACATCCTGTCTAACCCTACCTAATCCTCTAGGTGGGCTTTGTCTCTATTTAATATCACCCATAATACAGAGCTGAGTTAGTATAATTTGGATTTTCCTTGATGCACTACTTTTCCATATGTGTACTAATGATTTTTATGTAAGTATTATGCATTTGATTAAAACCCAAACCTTAAGTTCCTAACATTATTTTAAACAGAAGCTCTATCAGCCTTGTAAAAGCTCCCCTGTATGACTACTTCACAATTTATGCAAATAATCCTATGCTAGATGGATTCAGGTTGGGACTTGATCTTGATATTTATAACAACTTTATCTTTTTGAAAAAAAATCTTTTTCACTCCTCTATTTTGAGCCCTTTGTTTTACTTTCACCACGTTAGGCCCCCAGTGCAGTAAATTGCTAGCCTGCATTCAACCCACCAGAATACTTACAGTGTCAGCTAGTTAAGGAATTAACATCTAATGAACAAGAATTACCAAGGCAGACCCAGAGGGTACCATTAAAGGATAGGGCTTAAATAACAACTTTAGGAAGTCTTTTACATAAAGATCAACTTGGACTATTGTCCATTAATAAAGAAGGATTAGTATGGGTTTTATCTGTGCTTAAAATGAATACTTATAGGTTAAGCCTAAGAATTTGGTGACTTTCTTTGTATGAATACGTAAAAGATACCATACCCTTGAGAATTAAAGTAAGAAATGAACACATTTAACCTAATTAAAAAACTTAATTTAGGCTAGCAGTGTAGCTCATCCCTGTAGTCACAGTGTTTGGGAGTCTGAGGCAGGAGGATGATGCTGAGTTCCAAGAAAGCCCGAAATGTATATAAAAATCCTATCCCTCAAACATCAAATAAATAAACAGACAAGTAAATGAACAAGCCTATATTTACCATTTCTCTATTAAGCTCTGACCTTTGGCCTGGAGAATCAAGAAACAATGACCATGACATTCTCCAGTTTAAAGAAACTTCTTGCCAAGTAGGAGAGACAATGAACAAAATACACCACAGAATACATACATTTAAGACACTGTTCAGTGCACTGGGAAAACATTAGAGATGAATTTAGATCCTATCTTCAGTGATGACCAAAGTATTCAGATTGAGTCACATGTTAATATGGTGCTTTGCATACCAGGTAGAGGCCTCTCACACTCTGCACTGTCCTTTCTAATACAGAAACATAAAGAGCAAATGAAGATTGGGAAACAGCTTATGTGCTCTGGCAATCTCCCATTAAGACTATGATGGTAGTGGAAAGAGAAAAGTCCCTTATCAAACAAGAGGAGGTGAAGGAGCATAATCACAAAGCAAAATGTGAAATTCTAGAACAGAAAAAAGGAAATAACAGAAAAATTAAAGAAGTAAGTTCGCAGTAATGCATTTGTGCTGATTTCTTGAATCAATATGATGGTAAAGTCAGAGAAACTAGAGGTGAGTTAAATGTATGTTAAAACTTTCTTTACTATGTGTATGGAGTTTCTGTTAAAATTATAATGAGATAAAGAATATATGTGTGTGTGTGTGTGTGTGTGTGTGTGTGTGTATAACAAACGCAGACAAAATCTGGTTTCTGCTCAAAGGAACTTCAAAGGTTCTTTCTTCACATGTAAAGAATGGAACAAACTGAATAAAACAAGAGTCCTTTGATATGTGAGAGAAATGAGGTCACAGGGCAAAGCACAGCTCCAAGGATTAAAACATGTGCATCTGAGTACAGAAAATTCTAACATATAAAAGGCAAAACTTATACACAAATAGAATTATTCTTGGGGGCCAGTACTGGAGGTGGATAGTTTTTAATAATAAGTGATAGATTTCGGGAGACTCTGAGTAGATAAATATGAGCTTTAAAATCTCCAAGATGAAAACTCTGTTCATCCATGACCTCCAGAGAAACAGAACAAATGGATATGTGAGAGAAGATTTCTTAAATTATTTGTCAGACAAGAATAACTATTTCTCAAGTATCTTTTTTAGCTTCCACTTAATTCTCATCTAACACAAAAACAAAGAAAAATAAAAAGATATGCAGACTGAGTAATAATTGATATTTTATTTAAAACATTTTATATAATATATTCTGATCAAGATTTCTCCTCCCCAAACTCCTCTCAGATACTCTCCTCCTCTCCACCCACTCACTCTCTTCCATAGCCTTTCTTTCGCTTTTTTTTAGAAAACAAACAGGAAAACAAAGTGAACAAACAAACCAGAATTAGATAAAAAGAAAAAATATAACAAACACACTTTCATGCATACATACACTCAAACAGGACCCATAAAAACACAAAATTGGAAACCATAGTATACAAGCAACAAATCATAAAATAAAACTAATGTAAGAAAAAAGAAGTCTCCAAAAATACTATTGAGCTCACTTTGTCTTATTCATCTATAGTTAGGCATGGGACCTATCCTTAAGTGTGGTTAATATATCCAGTGAGATTGCACTGGAAAAAAAACTAAATTTTCCTTTACAAGTAGGTGTCATTTGCAGAAAGCTTCTTGATTAGAGGTGGGAGTCTGTATTCACTCAACACTGGAACAATATGCACACCCTGAAAATGCTAGCACAGCCTCTGTAAGGTCACATCATCATCAGTCCTGCCGTGTCTGGAGGATACTGTTTCCTTAGAGTCATCCATTTCTCCCCTGTGGCTACAAAGCTAACCTCCATATATAAGAGAAAATACAGTATTTGTTTTGGGGGTCTGGGTTACTCTATCCAGGATGATTTTTTCCAGCTTCATACATATACATGCAGATTTCATAATTTAGGTTTCTTAACAGCTAAATTATTAATATTCCATTATGTAAATATACCACATTTTATTTTTCATCCATTCATCAATGGATCTCCAGGCTGTTTCTGATTTCTGGCTATTATAAATAGAGCACTAATGAACATGGATAAGCAACTATCTGTATAGTACAATGTAGAGTCCTTTGCATATATGCCCAAGAACAATAGAGTTGGCTCTTTATATGTAGTACCAGATTCCTAAGGAAACACCACACCGATTTCCACAGTGGCTGTACAGATTGGGCTCCCACCAGCAATGGAGGAGTGTTACGAGATAATCTTTTTGTATACTGTAAAGATATGTCTCTGTCTAAGGAACCTTCTGATTGGTTTAATAAAGAGCTAAGTATCCAATAGCTAGATTGGAGAGGATAGGTGAGACTTCCAGAGGGGGAGGGGGGACTCAGGAAGAATCTGAGATGTGGGGACTTTTATGAGTCAGACATAGAGTGAGTTAGACATGCAGAATGGAGGAAAGGTAAAGAGCTAAATTGGCAGAATAAATTAAGAGCACTTGTTGTCCATTCCAGAAGTCCCAGGTTCAAGTCTCTAACTCCAGTTACAGGAAATCTGGTACCTTCACACGGATACATATGCAGACAAAACACCAATGCACCTAAAAATAAGTAAAAAAAAATATTAAAAATTGTATCTATCCAAATAATGGTGTTCTTTGCCATGAAGAAACATTTCAGTTTTATTTTATTTTGAGGTGCCATTTATTAATTGTTGACCTTATTGCCTGCATTATCAGTGTCTTGTTCAGAAATTCTTTTTTCTGTGCCAATGAATTTAAGAATATTCTCAATTTTCTCTTCTATCAGATTCAGTGTATCTGGTATTGTGTCAAGGTCCTTGATACATTTGGAGTTAAGCTAGTTTTCATGGTGTTAAGTGTGGAATTTATGGATTCTTCTACATGCAGCCATCCAGTTTTACCAGCACAATTTGTTGAAGGTGCTGTCTTTCTCCCAGTAGGTATTTTTTATTTATTTGTCAAAAGTAGGTGTCTACAGGAATGTGGACTTATGTGTGGGTCTTCACTTTTATTTCATTGATCAACATGTCTGCATTTGTGCCAATACCATGCTGTTTTATTACTAAAAATCTGTAGAACAATTGGATATCTGTCATGTAGATACTTCGAGGATATCTTTTTTTATTCATGATTGCATTAGATTTTGTGCTTTTTTATGTTTCCAGATGAAACTGATTTTTTTTCCAATTTCTGTAAAGTGAAGGGTGATGTGCAGCAGAGTGTATCCTATCAATTGATAGCTTTCTTTGCTTCCTGGCTGCCAAGAGCTGGGCATCTTTCTTTTATCACATGTTTTGTAACTTATGATTTCCAGAAACAACAGACCTAAGGGACTACAGATTGAAAATGTTTGTATTAATCATTTTAGATTGCTGTGATAAAGAATCCCCACCAAGGCAACTGTTATAAAGGAGGTGTTGGGGTGGGGGGGCTTACGGTTCCAGAGGTTAAAGAGTCTGATGAGAACAAGTGGCACACTTAGTTGTAGGAACAGAACCCAAGATCGTCCATCTTGAAGTGCAAGCAGAAAACAAAGAGAGGGAACTAAACTTTCCTGAGTCCTTTATCTTCCTGAATCTTCCTCCACTGACACACTTTTTCTTACAAGGTTACACCTCTTATGCCTCACCAAACCATGACACCAGCTGGGGCCCAAGCATTCAAATGTCCCAGATTTGGGGAGCATTCTCATTAAAGCTACCATTTCTTCCCTCTTTTATTTTCTTGGTTATTTTGTCATAGCAGCAATATAAGTAAGATTTCCAACACAATGAAAAATAGCAGGTGAGTTCACAATTCAAAACACCCTATTATTGGCATTGCTATCCAAATAAATGAACTACTTAGATGTAAATCTAATAAAACATGTCTAAGATCTATTTGAGAAAAAAAAAAACATGAGACTCTAATAAAAGAAGTCAAGAAAGCTAAATAAACAGAAAAAAAATGCTCATGCTGGCATGCCAGCTATTTCCTCATTAAACTATGACTGCAGATTTGATCCAATACTAAAATCATTTCTATTTTTGAAAGGCATTCTAAATATGCCACACAAAGTCACCTGGTTATTCATAGCAGCTTCTCTAAAGGAATGAATATATCACATGCCACTACCAGAGAATACAAAATTGCTTAGTCTTCAAAATATGTGACCAAAATACCATGATGAAAGAACATCAAATGAATGCTATTCAGAGAAAGAAATGAACAGAAAAAGGCAATGTGCTATGGCTCCAACTAGTCTTCTGACCAAGATATTATCATGGTGGCAGTGAAATGCTCAGCAGTTGCCAGGGACTGTGGGAGTGAAGGATGAGTTTGTGCTGCATGTTATTTTTAAAAGAGAAAAACTATTTATGCTGTTATAAAGGTGGACTCATCCTTTAAACATTCTTTAAGCCATAGACCATAGAACCAAGAGTGGATCTGCTACAAACCACGAATCTTGGATTCATCCAATGGAATGAACTTAGCATCCTGCTTACATACTTCTGTAGTTATGAGAATGACATCTTCAATTTCTGGTTGCTTGCCATCTTACATTCCTTCCAAAAATGGAGTTTGTGGAAGACCACAAGAAAATAAAAGGAATGGTGTTTGTCACATGAGAATACAAATGCAGCAGAGAAAAGAAAGCTCAGACAGTAAACTAGAGACTCTGAGATCCTAGGCAGAAATAGGAAGAAAACTATGAGATACTGAAGTGTCACCACTGTGTTCTAGGGACAGGCTTGCTTCCAATTCAGGGAAATTCCAAGTGTTGCAGTGCTGTGCCCTCAACAGGATTTGCTGGCCAGCCTAGAGAGTGTCAGCAAACACTCCATCTCAAATTCTCTTGGAGAATCTCAGGCCTTCAACAGACAACAGTCATTGTAGAATTAGTGCAGAAAGCTGGTCACTGATGGGGATACAGAAACCAGAGGTCTTGAAGGCTGCAGTCACATGTATCTAATGCAGCAGGTGTTAGAGACTGGAGTCACTTTCAGGACTAGAATCCCATCTACAGTTTGAACACTGGAGGCTTGAAGGCTAAGGCAGGAACAAGCTTTTTTGTCTTCAGCCATAGAGAGAGCACTAAAGGCTGAGGAGCAGTAAGAACCTAAAGAAGCCTGTCAGATGTAGAAGTCCCAGGCAAGGCAAGGTTCCCACGGGCATGACTCCAGGTGTCTTGATGGCAATCTATTTTCTCTGAAGCACATATGGGATCAGGGCCAAGGACCTGAACTAGGAGCCTGCTAAGAAGTTCACTTCAGCCAGACTCTGAAGTCTTCCCTTTTTTTCCTCCAAGATCCCAGAGATCTTAAACTACAGAGCTTTCTAGGTGAAATTTGATTAGCTGAATATATGTGGCTGTAAATAATGTAGAAAATAAAGTAAATAAAATGTAAAATCATGAAGCAGTTATCAACCCAAGAGATGAAAGAGAAAGCCAGACAAAATTTGAGGGAGTGCTTCATTTGGTTGACCATAGCTTTTCAGTTTGTTCCCTAAAAGCTAGTACTCTAAGCTATTTTCCATTGTTGGGGGCCTTATTTCAGGACACCAAATGAAAGGTCCAGTTTCCAGCAAAAGTCATCTGGTAGATCCCCCAAATGCCATCAAATAGAGCCTGCTCTTCCTGTGCAACAGGCCAGCTGGATTTTATTATTATTCTCTTATATTTTACATGCATGTATATATGCATGTATGTGAATGAGTGTATATATGTCTACCACATGTGTCCAAGTGCCCATGCAGTGGAGAAGGTCTTTTTCAGATCTCCTAGAACTAGAGTTATAGACAGCTGTGAGTCACCTTAAATAGGTACCAGAAACCAAACTTAAGGTCTTCTACAAGAGCAGCAAGTGTTCTTAATTACTGAGCCATCTCTCCACTCTCGAAACCTCAACATTCACACTCTACTCTCCAGTGTCCTCTATGCCCCACCCTTCACCAAACTGAGATTTTTGTCTGTCATTTCCCAAGTTTAATGCGTGAAACAATCCAACACCAGTTTGGATTCAAAGGGGTATTTATTTTAGGGGAAAAACTTACAGAACACAGACAGCCAGGAAGCGAGTCTAGTCACTGGAGCAAGAGCAGGAACCAAGAGAGCCAGCAGAGGTCTGCTGCTCTTTTTTAAAGAGAAATAGACCACGCCCAGTGGGCTGGTATCTCAGCGGCTATTGGCTGAAGGAGTAGAAGGTGCTCCCATAGCACAAGTTGCCTTGGCAACCTATCTTAGTCAGTGTTTTATTGCTGTGAAGAGACACAATGACCACACCAACTCTTGCCGCTCCAGTCAATCATAACTATTGGATTTTAAATATGGCAAAACAAACTTTTTTGTTTTGTTTTGTTGTGGGTTTGTTTTAATTTTTGATTGTTTATTGCTGTTGTTGTTTTGTTTTGTTTTTCATGACAGGGATTCTCTCTATAGCTTTGCAGTCTGTCCTGGAACTTGCTCTATAGACCAGGCTGGCCTTGACCTCACAGAGATTCGCCTACCTTTGCTTCCCGAGTGTTGGGATTAAAGCTATGTGCTACCACCACCCAATGGCAAGACAATTTTTACTGTCAAGCTGTAAAGAAGTCTGTTTAAAGAGCAGACCTAATTTCAGGAAACAACAAGGTCTATCACTCAAATGCTTATAGCTGCTCTCTTCTAAGCAGGAGGTCTCTGCAGGGAATTCTTTATAGAGGAGAAAGGCATTTTCTCATGCCCTGTGCTGGAGAAGGACAAAGAAAGGAGTGAGACAGACATTTCTGCCTTAGGTGTTTTTCTCGACACCAAGGAGCTACACTTGAAATATCATGTCCTGGGCCTCTCAATACCAGTTCAGTAAAGCACAGATAAAAAAACGCACAAGTCTAAAACCATATGGCCAAGATCAAGAGACCCACAAAAGCTATCTAGTGGCCTTGGAGAAATGCTTCATCAGTGGAACAGTTGTGGGCTAGAATGTCCTGCTGGGAGACAATACGCATGACATTGCTATGTTCTACCATATCTTTCCTTTATGAATATGTTAACATTCCACTTTATTTTCTAGAAGAAAAGTCTGCATCATTGTGCATGGGTAGGTACAATGGCTTCTCTGGCTTGTTTCCCAAGCTTTCATTATTTTAAAATAATTTTCCATATTTCTCTCATATCCACAACTTTGGTATATCCTTATTTTGCCATATGAAAATCAGCCTCAGTGATGGTTAAGAATATTTCAAATACATGGGAAATTATGAAAGGCTTTTATGGGTTTCTCCATTTCCTCTGAAACTTCATATACATGCATGTACACACACACACACACAACACGCTCCCAAGCAGTAGTGCTAGCAAGAAGGTTTTTATACTAGAACAAACTGAACATATACAGACTGGGAACTTTAACCTCATTCACTATTTCTTCTTTATTAACTGTGAGCAATGTTAGATGGCCAATGATATAAATATGGCGGCTTGTAAGCAACAAACATTGTTTTTTCTTGGTTCTGGAAACTAGTAAGATCGAGACCTGGAAGATTGTGTGGTTGATGTTCTCTTTCTTGTTTGATGGACACTACTTTGGCATACTGCATCCTTAGGTATAGGGAAGGGCACAGGCCTCTTTCCTAAGGGCATTCATTCTACTCCTCAGAGTTTCCTCCTGACCTCCTGAAGATCCCAGTTCTTATGACTGTCTCATTAAATATTGTGCCTTGACTAATTTTGGCTTCACAGAAACACCTAAGGCACATATTTTGCATGTATAGACATATGTATAATTTCTATGAATTATAATATATATATGCAGGCATTGCATGCATATCTACTACGCTTTGTATAGTTAATAAAACAAAAATGAAATTATTTACATAAATCCTCAGCACCTGGAGTATGGCCACCTCTCTAATGTACTATCTAATATTTAGTTGAAAGCAGCAGGCAAAAGAAATTTTTTTTGTATCAAGTAGGAGTTTGTGTTTTGTCCAGACCCCTGCTGATTCTCCACTCGGCTTGGTAACTGCTCCTTTCACTGCTCATTTCACGCCAGTTCAAAGACAGGACAGATTGCTTCCAAGGCTTGCAGTAACCTCGTTATGCATTAATTGTGTTTATACTTTCCTTTTCAGACAAAATGCAAAAGTCAACTTTTGTTTCTAAATTCTCTTTTAAATTCCTGTGTACCAGAGTCCAAGTTTACAAAACTAAGCTTTCAGCATAACTCTTCAACAGAGGTGGGAAAAAAAAGAAAAAGAAATTTTTATTTTATGGGAAGTCCCACACAAACTAAAAGATAGGGAAAGTTGCTGCACTTTTCACATGATTGGTCTTTTGTACTGCATGAACATTTGTGGGGGTTAGTCAGTGCTGGTCCCTCGAAATGATTACAGCACTTTTATGTTGTTCAGAGTTAAGTAATTTATGAAAATATTAATATATCTAATGGATAAATAACAAATTCATATTTATCTAGGGCTGCTAAAAGGCTCCTGGAAATATTTTTAAAACTGGCAGTTATCCTCTAGTCACCAACTTTTTGTTATTTTGGCTCCGTTGGCCTCATAGACACCGACATGAAGACTGATAGGGTCCTGACACAGTAAGTGCAGGAGCAAATGAGATGACATCATTCCCAGGTTCTTATCTAGAATTCTCAAAACTGCCTGAACATTCCTACCTTATGTGACTATTATGAATATGTGACAATGCCACAGCTGCCCAGTAACTGCATCAAATCCACCACACACGGAAGCATCTCTTCACAGTGTGTGTGAGAAATGCAGAGATGCATGGATGCTTGGTATACCAAGAACTGAGCATTGATTGCTCAGCCATAAACTGGACATTTATTCCACACCTTCTAAGACTCAGAGAACAATGTGAAGATGAGGAAGTAAGGAACATAAAAGTCCAAAGATAGAAGAATTGAGACGCAGTCTTCAGCATCAGCAGCTGCCACAATGGGACTGCAGAGACTGGCCAGTCATGGAGCAGCACGTCTTCAATCCCAATTCTCCAGGCTCGAGGCAGACAGATCTCTGAGTTCAAGGCCATCCTGGTAAACAGAAAGAATTCCAGGACAGTTAATGATATACAGAGAAACCCTGTCTTGAAACAAGCGAGGAAACAAAAAAGAGATAACCACAACAGATCTAGGAGGGACCAACATACTTCTTCCCCTACATGCTGAACTATGTGCTACTAACTGATTATGGAAAAAGGACCGACATTGTATTCAAAGATAAACCCACCACGCTTCGATGGATAGTCCCCAAAACAGAGTTGGATCTTGATAAACTCAGTGGCTCACAAAACAAAAACAACTGAATGTTGGAGAGGGACTTACAGAGAGGAGTGGGTTACTAGTGGTTGGAAAGATATAGAAGAAAACAGAAGGTGATAGTAACATTAATTAGTATGTTATATACGGTCAAAAATCAAATACAATAAATATTAATATAAAGATTGCTAAGTTAATAAGAGTACATGCTGCCAAGCCTTACAACCTCATTTCAATACCTATACATGGTAGGAAGAGAAACCAACTAAGCAGTTGTCCTCTGAATTTCACACTTGGCCTATGGAACAATTGTGCATCCTCCCCATCCAAATCCCACACAAAAGTTTAATGGATTTATTTTTTCTTTAAAAATTTATTATGATATATTTTTATCATATTCTTTTATCCTTTTCTAACTCTGCCCAAGTTTTTGCCACCTACCTATACAGTCAGCTACATGCTTGTTTGCTCTCCCATACTTTCTCTCTTTTCTCTCTTCCCAATGGAGGAAAAACTAAAAAAATAAAACCACACAACAAAATCAAAAACATGATACAAAGTACCAAAACAAACAAAAAAGCATGAACATAAGAATTATTGAGTCCATTTGCCCTTGGGCAGCTACTCTTGGGCATGTGGTCTGCCAAATAGTGTGGTTCATATACCTAGTAACACCTCACTGGAGCTAGCTGATTTTTCTCTTCCCAGAAGGCATCAATTACAAATAGCTTCTTGATTAAGGGTGGGACTTTGTTTCCATGTCCTCTTCTCAATATTATGATTATTTTCTTCTTTACAGTTGTGCAGGTCTTATGCATGCTGTCACAGACATGATTGTCATATTTCATTCCCACTGTGTCTAGATGATGCTTGCTCCTTGAAGTCATTTACCATCTCTGTCTCTCAAAGGTTTTCTACCCTCCTCTTCCATATGGGTTCCTGAACCTCTAGGAGAGGCCTTTGATGGAGACATCCCATTTAATATTTACACTGCAAATTTCCTCACTTTCTGTACATTGTACCATTGTGAACTTTTTCCTAAATTACGATCTACTGAAAGAAGCTTCTCCGATGAAGTTTGAATAGTGCTCTGATCTATGGGTATAGTGATATATCATTAAGAATCATGATATTGCTATGTTCCTTTAGCAAAACAATAGATGTTAGATTTCCTCTAGCCTGTGAATTAACAGGTTTGTTCATTTTAAGAGTGAATAAATATGGCTTTTTCAAAAGACTTTCATTATTAGTTATTCCTCCTCATATTCCCCCATTTTTCCTACCATCCACTCCCTTTTAATCCTCCTATTATAATTTCACCTTTATCTTTTTATAACACTGTATTTCTCCTTCCTTAGAAGACCCATCTTCCCAACTGGTCTCTTATTAGCTGCTTAACATCTGTGGTTATTCAGAATGAAACATAGATATCTACAGCTTAAAAGCTAACATCCACATGTAAGAGAAAATATGTGATATTTGTCTTTGGGGTATGGCTTATCTCACTCAGGATGATTATTTCTGGATCTATTCATTAATTTTCAAATTTTATAGTTTCATTTCTCTTAAACTGCTGAATAGTATTCTATTGTGTGAATGTACTGTATTTTCATTAGTCATTCACTGGTTGATTGCCATTAATCCAAGTTGTTTCCAAGTTCGGCATATTATGAATAGAACAGTTATGAACATGAGTGAGAAAGGGTCTCTGGAGTAAGATTTAGAATCCTTTGGGTACATCCTTAACAGTTATGAAGCTGGGTCTTGAGGTAGATCTTGTCCCGGTTTCCCAAGCAAGCACCACACTGATTTCCATAGAAGTTTACAAGTTTGCACTTCCACCAGCAATGAATATGTGTTCCCCTTACTATATATCCTCACTTGCATGAACTGTCATTTGTTTTATTGATCTTGGCCATTGTAACTAGAATAAGATGAAGTATCAAAGTAGTTTTAATTTTTACTTCCTTGATAAAGAAAGATGTTGAACATTAAGTTCTCAGCCATTTCTATTCTGTATTTTGAGAACTCTGTTCATATTCTATTCTCAATTGTACTATTTGTATGCTTGTTGCTTGTTATTTTTAGCTATTTATATATTGCAGATACTGATGTAAAGATCTTTTGCCACTCTGTAAAATCCTGTTGTGTCCTTCTTAAGATCCAATTTATTAATTATTGGGCTTAATGCCTGTGCTACCCCTGTCCTGTTCAGAAACCCCTCTGTCAAGGAGTTCAAACCTATTTCCTACTTTATCTTCTATCAAAATAAATACTATATTTTTAAGTATCCATGAAACTAATACATGAGCCTTGGAGAATGAGCCTCAGTTTCTTTATAATAGATTTTTTTTTTCTTTTTATTGTTGGTTTTTGCCATTGTATTTGTTTGTTTAACTTGTGAAATAAAGATCTCAAATTTTCCAGGTGATTTTATAAATAGGAAAATGGGGGGAGTAATGGAAGTTAAAATAAGCACATTGCATGTGATAGACAACTTTAAATAACTTACATGCATGTGCTGACAACACAGTTCAAACTCAGTTTTTACATTAGCAAGTAAGGAGTTGTAGGGGAAAGACTATTCCATTAAGAACTGCTGCTAAAGCTCCGTTCCCATAGCCGTGTAGGTGGAGGCAAGTGGGGGACAAAAGAACAGGCTGTGGAAGCCCTGAAAGGGGTATGGGAAGGATTCCATTCTTTACGTTCTGTAAGAGCTCCTTCGCTGAGCATGGGTAAGTGCTGTTATGCCAGAACTGAGCAGAAGACAAGATAAGATAGATTCGGGAACTATAGTTAGAATCACTGTTTCCTCTATTAGCTATCACTTTGGGGAAATTTAAGAATTTTCCTGATAAATGATAAAAAAAGTTATTATAAATGGGGTAGTCCCCACAAGAACTGAGCTGCACCCATTCCAGACACAATACTAGATGAACAGCAGATTCCCAACATGATTTTACTACTGCTTTCTTGGAACTGTCACCCCTGTCAGCACAAGATATTCCAGGAAGCTACTGCCAATAAAAGTGAGCTGAACTGCTAAGCAGAGACCTGTGGGATGCTGAGCAAATCCAACTGACAAGGAGTAATATCGGAAACTGCCAACGTATTGCTTCTCTGAGCAGTTGTCAAGGACCGCTATAAAATGGGACAACATTTGGAAGGTTTTCCCCACCACACCATGATGGTTTGACCCTAAAGCTACCTGTCTCTGTCTAGCCTCTCCTATTTAATCCTAAGCGACTCTGAGTTTCTTTTTTTTTTTTAGGTTTATTTTTTTATATTAAAAAATTTCTATCTCCTCCCCTCCTCCTCCCCCTTCACTCCCCTCCTCCTCCCCCTTCCTTCCCCTCCCCTCCACCCATACCTCCCCTCCCTCCCTCTCAAGGCCAAGGAGCCATCAGGGTTCCCTATTCTATGTTAAGACCAAGGTCCTCCCAACTACCCCCAGGTCCAGGAAGGTGATCGACCAAGCTGAGAAGGCTCCCACAGAACCCGTCCATGCAGAAGAATCAGAGCGCAGCGCCCTTGTCCTTTGCTTTTCAGTCAGCCCCCGCTGTTAGCCACATTCAGAGAGACGGGTTTGGTCGCATGATCCATCAGTCCCATTCCAACTGGAGTTGGTGATCTCCCATTAGTTCTGTCCCACTGTCTCCATGATTGAACGCACCCCTCACGTTCCTGACTTTCTTTCTCATGTTCTCTCTCCTTCTGCTCCTCATCAGGACCTTGGGAGCTCAGTCCGGTGCTCCAATGTGGTGCTCTGTCATTTTCTTCATCTATCGCCAGGTGGAGGTTCTATGGTGATATGCAAGAAATTCATCAGTATGGCTATAAGAACAGGCCTTTTCAGGCTCCCTGTCCTCAACTGCCCAAGGAACTAACTGGGGGCATCTCCCTGGAAACCTGGGAACCCCTCTAGGGTCAAGTCTCTTGACAACTCTCAGGTGGCTCCCTAAATTAAGATATATGCTTCCCTGCTCCCATATCCACCCTTCCTGTATCCCAAGCATCCCATTCCTCCGAGCTCCACCCATTCTCCCATTCACGCTTTTCTCTCCCCATCTTCCCTTGGCCGCGTCTCGCCCAACCCTCAAATTCCCAATTTTTGCCTGGCAATCGTGTCTACTTCCAATATCCAGGAGGATTACTATATCTTTTTTGGGGGGGTTCACCTTCTTATTATCTTCTCAAGGATCCCAAATTATAGGCTCGATTTCCTTTAATTGTGGCTAGAAACCGATTATGAGAAAGTACATACCATGTTCATCTTTTTGGGTCTGGGTTACCTCACTAAGAATAGTGTTTTCTATTTCCATCCATTTGCATGCAAAATTCAAGATGTCATTGTTTTTTACCGCTGAGTAGTATTCTAGCATGTATATATTCCACAGTTTCTTCATTCATTCTTCCACTGAAGGGCATCTAGGTTGTTTCCAGGATCTAGCTATTACAAATAATGCTGCTATGAACATAGATGAGCAAATGCTTTTGTAGTATGATTGGGCATCTCTTGGGTAGATTCCCAGTAGTGGAATTGCTGGGTTCTGGGGTAGGTTGATCCCGAATTTCCTGAGAAACCGCCACACTGCTTTCCAAAGTGGTTGCACAAGTGTGCATTCCCACCAGCAATGGATGAGTGTACCCCTTACCCCACAACCTATCCAGCAAAGGTTATTATTGGAGTTTTGGATTTTAGCAAATCTGAGAGGTGTAAGATGATATCTCAAAGTTGTTTTGATTTGCATTTCCATGATAGCTAGGGAGGTTTAGCATGACCTTAAGTGTCTTTTGGCCATTTGAAATTCTTCTGTTGAGAATTCTCTGTTCAGTTCAGCGCCACATTTTTTAATTGGGTTAATTGGCATTTTACAGTCTAGTCTCTTGAGTTCCTTATATATTTTAGAGATCAGACCTTTGTCAGTTGCTGGTTTGGTGAAGATCTTTTCCCAGTCAGTAGGCTGCCTTTGTGTCTTAGTGACAATGTCCTTTGCTTTACAGAAGCTGCTCAGGTTCAGGAGGTCCCATTTATTCAATGTTGCCCTTAATGTCTGTGCAGCTGGGGTTATGCGTAGGAAACGGTTCCCTGTGCCCATTTGTTGTAGAGTACTTCCTACTTTCTCCTCTATCAAGCTCAATGTGTTCAGATTAATATTGAGGTCTTTAATCCATTTGGACTTGAGTTTTGTGCATGGTGATAGATACGGATCTACTTTCATTCTTCGAAAAGTTGACATCCAGTTATGCCAGCACCAATTGTTGAAGATGCCCTCTTTCTTCCTTTGTGTACTTTTGGCTCCTTTATCAAAAATCAGGTGTTCATAGGTTTGTGGTTTAAGATCCGGGTCTTCTATACGATTCCATTGGTCAACTTCTCTGTTTTTATGCCAATACCAAGCTGTTTTCAATACTGTAGCTCTGTAATAGAGTTTGAAGTCAGGGATGGTAATGCCTCCAGAAGTACCTTTATTGTATAAGATATTTTTTGGCTATCCTGGGTTTCTTGTTTTTCCATATAAAGTTGATTTTTGTCCTCTCAATCTCTGTGAAGAATTTTAATGGGACCTTGATTGGGATTGCATTGAATCTATAGATTGCTTTTGGTAGAATTGCCAATTTTACTATGTTGATCCTCCCAATCCACGAGCAGGGGAGATCCTTCCATTTTCTGGTATCCTCTTCAATTTCTTTCTTCAAAGACTTAAAGTTCTTGTCAAATAAATCCTTCACTTCCTTGGTTAGAGTTATTCCCAGATATCTGTTGGGGCAGCTGGCCCAGTCCCTGTGTTCAGGGGCGTGGCTGCCCCAGGGGAGTAGGATACCCTTAAATAGAATCCGGGCGCCGGAAGGAGCCCCGTTTGCTATCCCCTGCGTTACCTTCTGCTCCACTGGACCTTTGGTTCTGTAAGTTCCCATATTTCCCCTTTTATTAAAACTGATTTATTATAAAAGGACTATTTTGGTTACTTCCTAACCCCTCCTCCTGCCGATCTTATGCTATTTGTGGCTATTCTGAAAGGTGATACTTCTCTGATTTCCCCATCTGCTTCCTTATCTTTCGTGTATAGGAGGGCAACTGATATTTTGGAGTTGATCTTGTAGCCTGTCACGTTACTGAAGGAGTTTATCAGCTGTAGAAGTTCTTTGGTAGAGTTTTTGGGGTCGCTTATGTACACTATCATGTCATCTGCAAATAATGAAAGTTTAACTTCTTCCTTTCCAAATCGAATCCCCTTGATTCCCTTTTGTTGTCTTATTGCTATTGCTAGAACTTCAAGCACTATATTGAATAGATAAGGAGAGAGTGGACAGCCTTGTCATGTTCCTGAATTTAGTGGGATGACCTTGAGTTTCTCTCCGTTTAATTTGATGTTAGCTGTCGGCTTGCTGTAAATAGCTTTTATTATATTTAGGAATGACCCTTGTATCCCTAATCTCTCCAGGACCTTTATCATAAAAGGGTGCTGAATTTTGTCAAATGCTTTTTCAACATCTAATGAGATGACCATATGTTTTTTTTTTCCTTCAGTTTATTTATATGATGGATTACATTGATAGATTTTCGTATGTTGAACCAGCCCTGCATCTCTGGGATGAAGCCTACTTGATCGTAATGGATAATTTTTCTAATGTGTTCTTGGATTCGGTTTGCCTGTATTTTATTGAGAATTTTTTGCGTCAATGTTCATGAGTGAGATTGGCCTGTAATTCTCTATCTTGGTTGAGTCTTTGTGTGGTTTAGGTATCAGGGTAACTGTAGCTTCATAGAAGGAATTTGGCAGTGACTCTTGTGTTTCTATATATGAAATACCTTAAGGAGTATAGGTATTATGTCTTCTTGGAAGTTCTGGTATAATTCTGCATTGAAACCATCTGGTCCTGGGCTCTTTTTGGTAGGGAGGTTTCTGATAACAGTTTCTAATTCTTTGCGACTAACAGGATGATTTAGAGCATTTACCTGGTCATGGTTTAACTTTGGTATATGGTATTTATCTAAAAAACTGTCCATTTCTTTTACATTTTCCAATTTTGTGGCATACAGGCTTTTGTAGTAAGATCTAATGATTCTCTGAATTTACTCTGTGTCTGTGGTTATGTCCCCCTTTTCATTTCTAATCTTATTAATTTGCGTGTTCTCTCTCTGCCATTTGATTAGTTTGGCTAAGGGTTTGTCAATCTTGTAGACTTTCTCCAAGAACCAGCTTTTTGTTTCATTGATTCTTTGGATTGTTTTCTGTGTTTCTATTTTGTTGATTTCTGCCCTCAGTTTGATTATTTCCAGTCTTCTACTTCTCTTAGGTGAGTCTGCTTCTTTTTTTTTCCAGAGCTTTCAGGTGTGCTGTAAAGTCACCAATGAGTGCTTTCTCTGTTTTCTTTAAGTGGGCACTTAGTGCTATGAACTTTCCTCTTAGCACTGCTTTCATTGTGTCCCATAGGTTTGAGTATGTTGTGTCTTTGTTTTCATTAAATTCAAGAAAGACTTTAATTTCTTTCTTTATTTCTTCCTTGACCCAGGTGTGGTTCAGTAGTTGACTGTTCTGTTTCCATGAGTTTGTGGGCTTTCTGGGGGTAGCATTGTTATTGATTTCTAATTTTAATCAATGGTGATCCGATAAAACACAGGTGGTTACTAATATTTTTTTGTAACTGTGGAAGTTTGCTTTGTTACCAAGTATATGGTCAATTTTCGAAAAGGATCCATGAGCCGCAGAGAAGAAGGTATATTCTTTCCTATTTGCGTGGAATGTTCTATAGATGTCTGTTAAGTCCATTTGGTTCATTACCTCCAATAAGTCTTTCAATTCACTGTTAGGTTTCTGTCTGATTGACCTGTCCATTGGTGAGAGAGGAGTGTTGAAGTCTCCAACTATTAGTGTGTGTGGTTTGATGGCTGCCTTGAGTTCTAGAAGTGTTTCTTTTACATAAATGGGAGCTTTTATATTAGGGGCATAGATATTCATGATTGAGACTTCATTCTGAAGGATTTTTCCTGTTATGAGTATAAAGTGTCCCTTTCCATCTCTTCTGATTGATTTTAGTTTGAAGTCAACTTTATTGGAAATTAGAATGGCCACACCGGCTTGTTTTTAAGGTCCTTTTGCTTGATAAACCTTTTCCCAACCCTTTACTCTGAGTAGGTGTCTGTCTTTGTGGTTCAGGTGTGTTTCTTTTAAACAGCAGAATGTTGGATCCTGTTCTCATATCCAATCTCTTAGCCTGTGCCTTTTTATAGGTGAATTGAGTCCATTGATATTAAGTGATATTAATGACCAGTGGTTGTTAACTCCGGTTATTTTTTTTGTAGTAGAGTTTGTGTGTTTCCGTTCTTCTAGATGTGCTAGTGAAGAGTCGCTAGATGCCTGAGTTATTGTGGGCGTTGTTGGACTCCTTGGTTTGTGATTTTCCTTCTATTACTTTCTGCAAGGCTGGATTTCTGGCTACGTATCGTTTAAATCTGTTTTTGTCCTGGAATATCTTGATTTCTCCATCAATGGTGAATGCAAACTTTGCTGGGTATAGTAGTCTAGGCTTGCATTCATGTTCCCTTAGTGGATGTAGCACATCTATCCAAGCTCTTCTGGCTTTCATGGTTCCCATTGAGAAATCAGGTATAATTATGATAGGGTTCCCTTTGTATGTTACTTGACCTTTTTCCTTTGCAGCTCTTAATATCTGTTCTTTATTCTGTATGTTTTGTGTTTTGATTATTATATGGCGTGAGGATGCTTTCTTTTGATCCAGTCTATTTGGTTTTCTGTAGGCTTCTTGTACTTTCATAGGAACATCCTTCTTTAGGTTGGGGAAGTTTTCTTCTATAATTGTGTTGAATATGTTTTCTGGGCCTTTGAGTTGTAATTCTTCCCTTTCTTCTACCCCTATTATTCTTAGGTTTGGTCTTTTCATGGTGTCCCAGATTTCCTGGATGTTTTGTGTTAAGAATTTTTTAGATTTGTTTAGTTCTTTAATCTGTGAATTTATTTCCTCTCTAGTATCTTCAGAGTCCAAGATTCTTTCTTCCATCTCTTGTATTCGGTTGGAAATACTTGTCTCTGAAGTTTCTGTTCATTTACTCTGAGTTTCCATTTCCAGTCTTCCCTCAGATTGTGTTTTCTTCAATACCTCCATTTCATTTATCAGGTCTTGTACTGTTTCCCTTACCTGTTTGATTGCTTTTCCTTGTTTTTCTTGTTTTTCTTGGGTATCTTTGAGAGATTTATTTATTTCGTCTAACTTTTTGTTTGTCATCTCCATTTCTTTATGGCAGTTTTTTACCTCCTGTTTAAGGTCCTCTATTATTTTCATAAAGTACTGTTTAAGGTCGGTTTCTTCTATATCTTCTGGGGTAGGGTGTTCAAATCTTGTTGTTTCAGGATGTCTGGATTGTGGTGATGGCATGTTGCCTTTCATGTTGTTGGAGGAGCTCCTGCATTGGCGCCTGCCCATCTCTTCCTTCAAAAGGAGCCGGGAGGCGCTTGGTGTCCTAGACCAATCTTTGCTGTGACTGAAACTGGTTGGATCTCCTCAGTGCCAGAGGAGGACCTATTCCTTGCGTCATAATCTGAAGAAGCCCGCACTCCCTTGCAGGAATCCTCAGACCTGCCTGGAGGCCAGAGTCTGACCCCTTTGGGTGGATGGCCTTAGGAAAGGAGCAGAACACCTGGGAACACTAGGGAAGACTTGGGAGAGGCAGGTACGGGAGAAACAGAGACAAGCCTGAAGAGGGAGCTAGGGGGAGGGGGTCTGTGCTCTCTTCCAGGGCAGGTTGCCCCAGGGTCCGCATTCACTCACCAGTTCAGATGGAATGTCAGGGCACAGGATCAGGGATTCCAGGCAGCCCAGGGATGCTGCCCGGAAAAAAGGGCCAAGGTGGGGGCAGGGCGGGATGGAATATCACACAGCGAACCTGGCAGCACAATCTGAAGGAGCACTCACCCCTCCGCATTAATCCTCAGAACTGCCTGGAGGCCAGAGTCTGACCCCTTTGGGTGGATGGCCTTAGTACAGGAGCAGGACACCTGAAAACACTAGGGAAGGCTTGTGAGAGACCGGGTCTTGAGAGACAGAGACAAGCCTGCAGAGGGAGCTGGGGGAAGGGGGTCTGTGCTCTCTTCCAGGGCAGGTTGCCCCAGGGTCAGCATTCACTCACCAGTTCAGATGGACCGTCAGGGCACAGTTTCAGGGATTCCAGGCAGCCCAGGGATGCTGCCCCGACAAAAGGGCCAAGGTTGGGGCAGGGCAGGATGGAATATCACCCATCTCCATTTCTTTATGGCAGTTTTTTACCTCCTGTTTAAGGTCCTCTATTATTTTCATAAAGTACTGTTTAAGATTGGTTTCTTCTATATCTTCTGGGGTAGGGTGTTCAATTCTTGTTGTTTCAGGATGTCTGGGTTGTGGTGATGGCATGTTGCCTTTCATGTTGTTGGAGGAGCTCCTGCATTGGCGCCTGCCCATCTCTTCCTTCAAAAGGAGCCGGGAGGTGCTTGGTGTCCTAGACCAATCTTTGCTGTGACTGAAACTGGCTGGATCTCCCCAGTGCCAGAAGAGGACCTATTCCTTGCGTCACAATCTGAAGAAGCCCGCACTCACTTGCAGGAATCCTCAGACCTGCCTGGAGGCCAGAGTCTGACCCCTTTGGGTGGATGGCCTTAGTACAGGAGCAGGACACCTGAAAACACTAGGGAAGGCTTGGGAGAGGGCAGGGACATGAGAAACAAAGACAAGCCTGCAGAGGGAGCTGGGGGGAGAGGGTCTGTGCTCTCTTCCAGGGCAGGTTGCCCCAGGGTCTGCATTCACTCACCAGTCCAGATGGAAGTTCAGGGGACAGGATCAGGGATTCCAGGCAGCCCAGGGACGCCACCCGGACAAAAGGGCCAAGGTGGGGGCAGGGCCTGAGTTACTTGAATAATATTAAAAATCCAAGGTAAACGTTATAAACTGTATTTCCATACATTCAACCATATATTCCTCTTCATTCATCAAATACGTGTGGTGCCCTGCACAATATTAGAACATTTTCTGGTTGCTATAGATAGACTGAAATGTGATTTGTGCATCTCATTGCATAAAATCAGAAGAAAAATTATACACAAATATAAAGTTTTTTTAAAAATTGAGAGTAAACTAACAGTGATAATTTACTTTGAGATGTGTAAATGCTAAGTTGATAAATAGATGCCTATTATAAAAGCTTACCGGTGAAATCTAGGGGATAAGTATCCAGGAATCTATTGCAAAAAAGTTATCTTGAATCATACCTCTTCTTATAAAATATTTAATAAAGATAAAGTATTTTCTCACTCATCCTTGCCTGGTTTATACCCCAATTCATGGCAGGATGACTGAAATGCTATTTTATAATCTTCAAACACTTGGTTTGATGAATGCTTGGTTCTCACATTTCATGATGGAAATGAATGCATTTTCACTAATAGAGAGACATATGTTCAGCCCTTAGGTAGTGTGTAGAAAAAAAATGTGATATTGCAGGGCTTCTTGTCACTTTTCTATAGCTGTCAGCCTGTCAGTTCCACACCCCAGGTGCTCAGAACACTAATTGCTGGAGCTCTCTGCTGAGGGCACACACAACACCTATATAGCTGACCGTCCATAAAAGTCATAGAATTCTGCTACCATAAAAAGAAAAGAACAACTAAAAGGTTCTAATATGATTCATACATGGGTTGCACAGGTAGTCTGACCTCATTATTCCCTTAATGTGGAGATGTTATCAATTGCCAGGGTCCGGTGCTAGCTCAGACCATAAATTATTTCTCTTGACCAGACACCAACATAAGCTACCTTTCTGGACTGGCATGGAGGTATGGAAATAAAGACACAACTCACATGGCTTTATCTGGAGGGAAATTCTCAGTGACCCCTCATGAAATCCTGAGTTCACATCTTGAAGAATTCTTCCTGCTTTATTCTCCAAATAGTCTCTATACCAAAATTTAACTGAGGGAAAATACATTAGCATTCTGTTTCCTAGGTAACCAGGTGAATGGCTTTTAGTCACATCCACATCTGTCTGCTCTGTATGCTAGCTGACACATAGGCTTGAATCAACATCTCTATCAGGAATCCTCCAAATTACAAAGAAAGGAGCAAAGCAACATCCTGACCCTTTGTTAGGGGAGATACAGCCTGTCTGGAGGCTACATGACCACTTCAGGTGGGGCCTATGGCTTTAGAGCCTGGCTGCCACACCATATAGAAATATGGTCCTACAATCAATACTGAAAGCCCTGCTTCATGACTCAGTTTGTGGAATAAAGAACCTTGGCTTTCATATATTCAAAATAGATACCATATGACAATTTTAATTCCCAAAAGATATTCTTAGTAGAATTACTTGAACTGTGTTTTGATTCCTTTTTTGATTGTCAAATATGTGCAATTGATGTAGAATGTGCTGCTTTGACTTATATAAACATTAGGTGATAGTTAATAGCAGAGAATGATACTGGTGTGGAATTCATTGTTCCTTCATCCTTAAAGCATGGTGTGTAGTTTACATATTCCTAATTTCCCCCCTATTCCCCTGGTCTGTCACTTCTACGGACCTCCACTAATCTCCTTCACAGCTTCCTCCTTTCCCTATTCTCACTCAAGCTGATCATATATATTTCCATGGATATAATGATCTAAACACTTTCTGTTTTCTAGTTTCATGTTTCTTGTCTCTCGGGGTGATGAATTGAATATTTTACAGATATCTTAGACCTAATATGTTGAAAACAAAACCCTTGGGTTTTCCAAAAAATCTGTTTTTCCTGGAGTTGTCTTCCCATATATTTAGAGCACCTTCAGGCTCACAGATACTCAGGCCATGACCCTTAGAATGTTCCCTGACTCCTTTATTTTTGCAGACCCTATATCTGACCAGCCAATCTGACAGTCCTCATTTCTCTATACATCAGAAGTCTGACCAGTGTGCAGCAATGCACACTTAGTTTCATTGAAACTATCTTGGGCTGAATTATTATGATTTTCCACTTTAATAATAGTAAGCTTCCAAAATGAGTTCCCAGTTTCTTCCCTGGCCCTCCTTCTGCCTTTTCATGACTCAACAATTGAAACTGTCTTGATAAATAAGAGTAAAAGTATGTCACTCTTACGCTCAAAATATTCTAGTTTTTAGAATGTGGTCCAAGAAAGGAGTCATGTGAGATTTCTTAGTGCCTGTGAGAAAACTCCAAGAAGCAAAGACGAGAGTCTTGCAACCTGCTTGTTCAAGAATGGAAGGTATTTTCATATCCCTCCCAGGTGCTGTGAAATGGAATGAGTTCACTTCAGATTATTTGTTACAGCAGGCTATTGTTATTTGTTTATATGTCTCTATAAAAAACATGGTTTTGCCATGTGTGGCTTGCTCAACACATGTGCAGTTTGCCCTTGCAATTGTACACTTTACTCAAGTGATTATTAACTGTCCAGAGTATAAATTGCTTGATCATCTGAATAAAGTTGGCTACTGCATGAAACATTAGTCCACATCATTTATCAACTCTGTTCTCCTAGGTCCCACCATCATGTAGAAAAGTAAACACTAATGACAATTACATTTTTTAATGATCAAAAGAGGAAGTGGGACATAGATTTTTCCCATGTTCTCATTTAATTTCTTATGAGCCTTCCTCTCACTTCCACCTACATGAAACACTGTATTGTTTTTAGCGTTCATGTTATGTGTCCTAATCACATACTATTTTCTGTTCCTGGCTGTTGCTCACAGGCTTCATTTTATTACCTTCAGCTGTGACACATACATCTTCCCTAGTTATCCTGCAGAAATTTGCTTACATCTCTGCATCTCATCTCTCCCCAAATTATTTTTAACCTGTTTACTTTATTTTTGCCTACAGTATTCATATAGTCAAATTTTTGTCTATTTTATTCACCACTTATCCTTCAACCTAGAGTCATACATGTGTGTATGTATATGTATATATATATATATATATATATATATATATATATATATATTTGTACAAATATACAGGAGCACAGATGTCTCTTCCTATTTCTACCTGCTCAAAACTAATGTAACATTTCATTCAGTTCTTTACTGTTCTTTATGAGACAAAACTGGCAAGGAGTAAGAAGATAGTCACACACATACCTGGAGTTTATATATTTGTTTTTCTTTTGATTTTTGATACCACTGACTACAGTATATCTTACTTATCTCTCCAAATAAATGTTCCTTTCATCATAAACTTGGCCTACCAAATACAACTACAAATTATCCAGATAACGAACTTTACTTTGACACTATCTTAAAATTATGTACAAAAATGCAATGGTCAGA
Organism: Arvicola amphibius; assembly: GCF_903992535.2. Lineage (NCBI taxonomy): Eukaryota > Metazoa > Chordata > Mammalia > Rodentia > Cricetidae > Arvicola > Arvicola amphibius. Next base: position 111,326,956 of record NC_052058.2, on the reverse strand, counting down.
GCACTTAGTAAACGTAAATAGCTTTCAGTGTAAGAAGCTAGTTCATAACAAAATGCTTCAGCCACACATCTTTGCTACCAGATGGTGTTAGAAAATAAAAGCAAGTCTTGCACAACATAATTACACTGTGTATTGATAATATCACCAATATAACACTTTTATGAACAGTAGGCACAGTGCTGAAGCCTCTGTGTAGTTCAAAAAAGATATGCCAATCAACACCTTCCATAAAGAATGGCTCAAAAGTGGGTACCTAATGCAAGGTAAATTTTAGGTGTGGAATTCGGGCCATCCTAGGAAGAGGATTATGTGACTCTAACAAGTCCTTGACCTTAAGAACTGAACTACAGAACATAGGAGAAACTGTTATCTTTCCTTTGTGTTCTGCTGCCTTTAAAGAGAAGACTGTCTGCGTAGTTCTCAGTATGATTTATCGTGTGTCTTCAAGTATAGACAGACTCTAGAAGCTAATATCTAAGTAAGCACATTGCACTGATAACATGTTATCATTAGTTTTTTCTTATATTCATATATCCTGCTACTTACCTGTGGTATTCCAAATTATCACAAAGGCAATGTAGCACTCAGAAGGGACCTATTCCATGTTTAAAAAAAGCTTACTAAATGTAACCATATAAATTCATTTCTTTAAATTTTAATTTCCCACAATTTTAGTCCAAAGGCTTCTGGAATTCTACTTGTAGTCATGAAACAAATTTTATGAAGAATGAAGGACTGAAATAAAATTACGTGCATACAAGGATTTTCAGAATGAAAAAAAAAAGAGAAAATCTCAGATAGATCATTATTATTGCATTTGAGAAAACAGACAATTATATTTGAGAGATCAAAAAAAAAAGATGTTGGAAAATTTGTCCTGAAATCCAAAATGACATTGAGGTAAGCAAATTCTGGAATCTAGAACTTTTTTCTGTTTCCTGCTGTATTTTCCCAAAACTCATTAGGAGTGGACATGTTTTCAGGTATGTCACTCACTATTCTCACAATTCTGTCTCTGAAAGCCTCTAATATGTGCTTCTTTGATGGGCAATTAATCAGTGACATCAAAGCTAAGAAGCAGCTGATATATGACAAACAATAAGGGGTCCCTGGTTGGTGAATGCAACATGTCATGTTAAGATTTCCTTGGTCAGCCACTCCTCTTTCTAAAATTAGGTGACATACAGGTTGCTGAGGAACATGAGATTGAGAACTATGAGTTGTGGAAGTAGTAATAAAAAGAATGAACATGGTACAAGAACAAGAAGATTCTACTCACTATTGGTGTTCCAGAACCACACTAGTAGCCCATAAATCTACCTCCACATGCTGATTACTGAGACCAGATACAGAAAATACCCCAAAGATTGGATTTGATCTACAAAAACTCCTCTACTAGACCATCCCCAAGTAGCAAAAGTGTAAAAAGTGAATTACAATTACCCACTGTCTAATAACTCTGATCACAAGTATTTGCATGTATGTCTTCTTAACTCCTAGAAACCCAAGTCCAAACCTCAGGCCCTATGAGGAGTATTTCTGTGAACTTTCCATGGTTGAGTTATACAAATTGATATACTATGTCAGAGGATGAGGCTGCCCACTTCACTGCATTGTTGTAGTATATGTGAGGAGGAACAACTGGAACATTCGTGACTTGAGATTTATCAGGCATATTCTATTTATAACCTATATCTTTAAGTTATACATTGTCTTCATTATACAAAAATATGAAACTGAAATGTATTATTTGGGGAGGTCAGTACATATAAGGAACTAGGTTCAACCTCAAAATTGAAAGAAAATTGTATTATTTTACCGAATGTTTCGGTAAAGTGGAGCCAATGTTAGTTCTATAGCAGTCTTCCACCTGAAGTTTGAATTCTCGGTTTTTGTTTTCTGTTTGTTTGGTTAATTAGTTTTTCCTTTTCCAGCTCATATCTCACCAAGCAGACCAAGCATGGAACTTGATAACTAGTTCAGGCCTAAATTCACAATCCTTCCTATCTCAGCTCCTCCTGTGTTGTGATTATAGATCATGCTACAACTCTTGGTTTAAAATTGGTTCATCATTAATGAGGAATGCTATACAGTTACTTATCAATCAGCCCCTCTTGTATGTCCCAGCCATTCATTCAGATATGACTTTCTAATGTATCGCTACAATAAGCAAAAAAATAAATTTTTGCGGTCACCTTTTTCCCAATTTTCAGCAGCTGACAAACAAAACATGTCTTACTCAAACATCATCTCTTTTTATTCTGTATAATTTCTCAACTTAGAAATCAACCAGATAGCAGAAAAATATGTGCATTAATATGTATGCAAGGCATTAAGGCACAACATTTTTAATAGTCTTTAGAATTGTAAAGCTTTCTTCTACGTATCGACTAGTGTCCCTTTGAGTCATCTCAATAAAGAACCAAGAAAACAATCACATAAAGTCATAGCAATAGCCCTAACAGGACTCATGACTTGCTGAGTAAATCTGGTAGCACTGAGGACAGACTGGAACAGCAGGATGATACTCACTAGAGCAAGATTTAAAAAAAGTAACAACTTCTTCATCACTGTACTTTTGCTGTAGGAAATCCTAAAGCCTAGCCTTTAAGTTAACTGCCCACATGGGCATGGCCACTTATACTATAAATCCTGATGGAAAACATGACTTCTCTCTCTTGTCTAGCTGTGGGATTCTGTTCAAGCAGAGGACTCTAATCTGTGTGTCAACCCCTAAATAAATAACACTTCATTATACTCAGTTCTGAGCTGGTATAGGATTTCTTTTTAGCATTCATCTTCAACTGGAGCCCCACATGGGTCCAAACTCCACACCTAGTAGGTGGATAGGCATAAAGGCCCAAATGGTCTATAGCCCATGATGGTCACCCACCCTTGCCTGCTTGGCTTGCTTTCATCTACTAAGTGTTTTTTTAAACTCCTGTAACAGCAGAGCTAAGTGCACATGGTGACCTGGAAATTTCCAAGCTCACACACATCCTTCCACCCCACTGCTGCATTCCCTGATGCTTCTGGTGTGTGCTCCCTGCTCCTGATTTCTGGAATCCTTTCTCTGTGTATGGAATTGATTTAATTGCTTTTAATTTGTCAAACAAAGCATATTTCTCAATATTTAACCAGCACCAAGACAAAAAATAAAAGCAGCACAGGTCCGTTTGTGGCACCACTGGTTGTGCTGCTGGTCGCTACTCTGCAACCACAACACCTGCTGGACAATAAAGATTATTATACCTAAAACATTTTACCAGACCTGATAACACAGGTAAATATATGATTAATTAATGAATCAATAAACCTGAAAGTTATATAATGATAGACCATATTACCATAGAGAATTTTAGTAACCATTTTGCTGATACTATGGTTTGCATTCTGCAAGGCTTATATGGTTATTGTGATACATCCATTTATTGGTTATTGGGACTCAGTTTTTTCATATTATATCCTTAAGAAATGGTTTTATAACAGAACTAAGAATGAGGAACTTTTAGAAATGATACATTCTTTACAGACTAATAATAAACAGCTAGCTGACAGGATTAATACCATCAAAAATCAAAAGTTACCTAAAAAATAACATTGTTGAAAAGGATAACATTAATTTTACAGACAAAATTCAATCCATGTCAAATGATACTGAGAAATTATCTGAAAGAATACATACTGTTGAATTTGATGATCAAAATCTGTTAAAAAGTTATGATAGTTTACCAGATAAAGTGTCTCTCCAGGAAGGCAATCTATACACTGACCAAATAACATCCAAGGATGAGATATTATATTTATAAGAAAAAAAACTTCAGACCTTGGAATCACATGTGCAGAATGAGAACCAGAGGCTAGGTGCTTCAATGAATATATAAAGGTCAAGAGATTCAGGCTTTAAAAGAAAGGCAGTAGTAAAAAGATTTGAAATGATTGAGGAAATTATGGGAGCTAATGAGCAGGGCAAGAAGGTACAAGGACAGGGTTTAACATCACCAATACTTATCAGAGATGTCTTACCCAGTGTTTTAGCTTCCTATCCTGTAATTTACTCTGACAAACCATCAAGTTATAAATGGTCAAAAGGATCGAAAGAAGCTAGATGGATACCTATAGGAATGAATGATCTAAAAGAAATTAAGCAAAAGAAATTATGGTTTGCCTTCCACATATATTAGGGAGAAGGTAAAGAGGTAGGTTTCTAGCAATAAGGCTACTCCATTTGCCTGGCTTCAGTTAGTTTCAGCAGTCCTGAATGATGGGCCACAATTGATGTGGAAATATTATTTCAGAAGAAAGGCTAAAATTTTAGAGCATCAGGGAAAAGCAAAAGGACTTGAGACTTCCCAAGATCAAATTCTTGGTGAAGGCCACTTATGCTGATCCACAGGCTCACACTCTTTACCATGTACAAATCTTGTCTATATGCAGCAAAGCAGACTTAAATGCTTGGGACAGGATTCAAGAACCAAGAAAACTAAATGAATGATATACCAGCATTAAACAGGGCCAGAGAGAACATTTTACAAAGATTAACTAAGGCTGTAAAAGTAGGAATAACAGACCCAGATGCTAGATGAGTATTAATTGAATATCTGGCATTTGAAAATGCAAACTTAGAATCCAAAAATATACTTGGGCCTTTAAAGGTTAGATTGGCACCAATAGCTGAATGAATCCTGCATACAATGAACATTGAGACATTTGACTATAATACTGAATCTTGGGCAGGAGAAGCAGTTTCCAAGAGTATGAGGAGAGACCAAAATGCCAAATGTTTTTATTGTAGTAGAATAGAACACCTGAGAAGGGATTGTAAACAAGGAATTCCTAGAAATAATGCCTCCTCTGGGAATGGCAAAAATAAAAGGTGTCAACCTTCTGGAATATGTAGAAGATATGGCAAAGACTGACATTGAACCAATGAATTCAGATCAACAAAAGACAGACAAGGCAAGGCAATACCATTGAGAAACTCTGGGGGAACTCTGGCAAGTCCCCAAGTCAAAAGTGGTCCAGTAATTCCCAGTCACTATGGAGGACATGTCATACCAGAAAAATTAAAAAAGCCAGAGCCATCTGTAAAAAGCCAAACTGTTCTGGATGATGGAATAAACATGAAGGATGAGTCAAAAATTCAAATAAGAAATAGAAAACATATATTATGGCAGACTTCTATAAATAGACAGAGACCAAAACAGGAGTGCGTATAAATGGCATTATAATTGTGATTTTGATAGACATAGGTGCAGACTTATCATTACTCCAGAATCTTGGAATTAAAATTAGCCTCTTTAAAAGGCACATGTTCAATTCCTAGGAATTGGAACAGTATCGCAAGTGAGACAAAACATGAGATGTGTTAAATGCATAGGACTGGAAGGACAGAGAGGAAAGCTGAGGCTGTATGTGGCTAATTTTGCATTGAATTTATGGGGTCATGACCTGCTACAGCAATGGAATACCCAGATTAACATTACTGCAGTCCCAAGAAATTCATATTTCTGGGAAGGATATTCTAAGGTACTGTACACAAAGGTCACCAGTCATCCATGCTGTACAAGAACACAAAGCAACTAGCAAACCTATAAAGGTACCAACAGCCCTACCTTTAAAATGGTTAACTGAGAAAACAATATGGTTTTGGCCTTTAACAGAGGACAACCTGCAAGCTTTAAAACAGGTGGTACAGGGCAACTAGATGATCACCACATTGAAGAATCAACCAGCCCATGGAATTCTCCTTTATTTGTTGTTAAAAATAAATCTGATGAATGGAGAATGGTGACAGATCTAAGAGCTGTCAACAAGGTAATTCAACCTGTGGGCCAACAACAATCTGGAATTCCTCTGCCTTCTCTATTACTAAAACAATGGCCTCTTATAGTTATTGATTCAAAAGATTGTTTCTTCACTATACATTTACAAGAAAGGACAGAGGAAAAATTTGCATTCACGGTACCTACTTATAATAATTCTTAACCTACCAGGTGATACCAGTGAACCATCCTTCCACAGGGAATGCTCAGTATCCACACCCTGTGCCAATACTTTGTAAATCACTCACTGGAAATAATACAAAAAAATTTCCTAAATCTATAATTTACCATTACATGGATGACATTTTGCTGTCTGATTCAAACATAGATACTTCAGAAAGAAGTAAATAAAGTTTTGCCAAAATGTGTATTACAAATTGGTCATGAAAACATACAGAGATTCTGCAGGGACTTCTCCCAACAGCTACTGCCCTTCCCTTCCTATCCCATCTCAGCATCCCTAAGGCACCCCCCTCTCCTTCGGGGCCATAAGACCCCCCAGTTCAGCCCATATTGGGGCTGGGACCCGGTGGTGAGTGGCAGGAGTTCCTTTCTTTCACTCAGCTTGCCAGTGGCAAGCTGGGCCTTTTGTCTGTGAGATACCTGCCCAGCAAGGAGCCAATATCCTGTAATAGAAGACCCATTGGAAGTGTGAGTGTGTTTCTGACAAGCGGGCTGCAGAAGCCCGGGTCACGGAACACAGACATTCCTCGACCCCCTAATCTTTCTGGTCATTCTGCAGGGGCTTCTCCCTGCTACTGCCCTTCTCTTCCTATCCCATCCCAGCATCCCTAAGGGACCCCTCCCCTCCTTTGGGACCACAAGACCCCCCAGCTCAGCCTGTATTGGGGCTGGGACCCGGTGGTGAGTGGAGGGAGTTCCTTTGTTATACTCAGCTTGCCAGTTGCAAGATAGGCCTTTTGTCTGTGAGGTACCTCCTCAGCAAGAAGCCCTTATCAAGTAACAGAAGATCCATTGGAGGGATCCCAGGCCAACAAGGGGCCATAATCCTGTACCAGAAGAACTATCGGAGAGCATTTGAAGGAAGAAATGGGCAGGTGCCAAGCCAAGAATCCCTCCAACAATCTGAAAAACAACATGAAAACACCGGAATCTAGCAATCTTACAACAGAAGGACTTGAACACCCTAATCTAGAAGAGGTAGAAAAAATTGACATTGTGAAAGTGATAGAGACCATTAAACTGGATATGAAAAACTCCCTTAAAGCCGGGCAGTGGTGGCGCACGCCTTTAATCCCAGCACTCAGGAGGCAGAGGCAGGTGGATCTCTGTGAGTTCAAGGCCAGCCTGGTCTACAAGAGCTAGTTCCAGGGCAGGCTTTAAAAAAAGCTACAGAGAAACCCTGTCTCGAAAAACCAAAAAAGAAAAACTCCCTTAAAGAAATGGATGAGAAGTATAACAAAAAGTTTGAAGAAATGAGTAAATCCCTAAATGATAGCATGGAAAACCAAGAAAAAAACAATGAAACAGGTAATGGAAACAGTTCAAGAGTTGAAAACTGAACTGGAGGCAATGAAGAAAACACAAACAGAGGGCCGGCTGGATATGGAAAATCTAGGTAAATGAACAGAGACTAGAGAAACAAGCATAACCAACAGAATACAAAATAGAATACAAGAAATAGAAGAAAGAATCTCAGATTCTGAAGAAAAGATAGAGAAAATAAATGCACTGATCAAAGAAAACAGCAAATCCAAAAAATTGTCATCACAAAATATTCAGGAAATCTGGGACACAATAAAAAGACCAAAACTAAGAATGATAGGGGTAGAAGAAGGAGAAGAATTACAGATCGAAGGCCCAGAAAATATATTCAACAAAATTATAGAAGGAAACTTTCCCAACCTAAACAAAGATATTGCTAAGAAGGTTCAAGAAGCATACAGAACACTGAATAGACTAGATAAAAAAAAAATTCCCTCGCCATATAATAATGAAAACACAAAACATACAGATTAAAGAAAGAATATTAAGAGCTGCAAAGGAAAACGGTCAAATAACTTATAAAAGTAAACCTATCAGACTTACACCGGACTTCTCTATGGAAACCATGAAAGCCAGAAGGTCTTGGATAGATGTTTTGCAGAAACTAAGAGACCATGGATGCAAGCCCAGACTACTATACCCAGCCAAGCTATCGTTCACTATCAATGAAGAAAGCAAAATATTCCAGGATAAAAACAGATTTAAACAATATGTAGCTACAAATACAGCCTTACAGAAAGTAATAGAAGGAAAATCACAAACCAAGGAATCCAACAATGCCAACACTGCCTACAATAACTCAGTCATCTAGCGACCCTTCAAAAGCACAACTCAAAGAAAGGTAAAATACAAACTCTACTAACAAAAAAAAAAATGACTGGAGTTAACAACCACTGGTCATTAATATCACTGAATATCAATGGACTCAATTCACCTATAAAAAGGCAAAGGATAAGAAATTGGATATGAAAACAGGATCCAACATTCTGTTGTTTACAAGAAACACACCTCAACTACAAAGACAGACATATACTCAGAGTAAAGACTTGCGAAGAGGTTTTTCAAGCAAATGGACCTACAAATCAAGCGGGTGTGGCCATACAAATTTCTAGTGTGGCCATGCTAATTTCTAACAAAATAGACTTCAAACTAAAATCAATCAGAAAAGGAGATGGACATTTTATACTCATAACAAGAATAATTCATAAGGACAAAGTCTCAATCCTGAATATCTATGCCCCTAATATAAAAGCACCCACTTATGTAAAAGAAACACTTCTAGAACTCAGAGGCAGTCATCACACCACACACACTAATAGTAGGAGACATCGACAAACCTCTCTCACCGATGGACAGGTCAATAAGACAGAAACCAAACAGAGAAATAAGAGAATTAATGGAGGTAATGAAACAAAGGATCTCACAGACATCTATAGAACATTCCACCCAAATTGGAAAGAATATACCTTCTTCTTTGCAGCTCATGGAACCTTCTCAAAAACTGACCACATACTCGGAAACAGAACAAACTTTTACAGAAACAAAAAAATATTACTAACCACCTGTGTCTTGTCAGATCACCATGGATTAAAGCTAGAATTCAACAATTCAACCCCCGAAAGTCTACAAACTCATGGAAAATGAACAGTCAACTACTGAACCACAACTGGGTCAAGGAAGAAATAAAGAAAGAAATTAAAATTTTCCATGAATTTAATGAAAATAAAGACACAACATACTCAAACCTATGGGACACTATGAAAGCAGTGCTAAGAGGAAAGTTCATAGCACTAAGTGCCCACTTAAAGAAAATGCAGAAAGCACACATTGGAGATTTAACAGCATACCTGAAAGCTCTAGAAAAAAAGAAGCACACTCATCCAGGAGGAGTAGAAGACTGGATATAATTAAATTGAGGGCTGAAATCAACAAAATAGAAACTCAGAAAACAATCCAAAGAACCAATGAAACAAAAAGCTTGTTCTTAGATAAAATCAACTAGATTGACAAACCCCTAGCCAAACTAATCAAATGGCAGAGACAGAACATGCAAATTAATAAGATCAGAAATGAAAAGGGGGACATAACCACAGACACAGAGGAAATTCAGAGAATCATTAGATCTTACGACAAAAGCCTGTATGACACAAAATTGGAAAATGTAAAAGAAATGGACACAACCATATAACAAAGTTGAACAAAGATCAGGTGAACAATCTAAATAGATCTGTTAGTCATGAAGAATTAGAAGCTGTTATCCAAAACCTCCCTACCAATAAAAGCCCAGGACAAAATTGTTTCAATGCAGAATTCTACCAGAACTTCCAAGAAGACATAATACATTTACTCCTTAATGTATTCCACAATATAGAAACAGAACAGTCATTGCCAAAATCCTTTTCTGAAGCCACGGTTACCCTAATACCAAAACCACACAATGATTGAACCAAGATAGAGAATTACAGGCCAGTCTCCCTCATGAACATTGACGCAAAACTTCTCAAAAACATATTGGCAAAACAAATCCAATAACATATTAGAAAAATTATCCACTATGATCAAGTAGGCTTAATCCCAGAGATGCAGGGCTGGTTCAACATACAAAAATCTATCAATGTAATCCATCATATAAATAAACTGAAGGAAAAAAACATATGATCATCTCACTAGATGTTGAAAAAGCATTTGACAAAATTCAGCACCGCTTTATGATAAAGGTCTTGGAGAGATTAGGGATACAAGGGTCATTCCTAAATATAATAAAGGCTATTTACAGCAAGCCGACAGCTAACATCAAATTAAATGGAGAGAAACTCAAGGTCATCCCACTAAATTCAGGAACACGACAAGGCTGTCCACTCTCTCCTTATCTCTTCAATATAGTGCTTGAAGTTCTAGCAATAGCAATAAGACAACACAAGGAGATCAAGGAGATTCGTTTTAGAAAGGAAGAAGTTAAACTTTCGTTATTTGCAGATGATATGATAGTGTATATAAGCGACACCAAAAACTCCACCAAAGAAGTCCTACAGTTGATAAACTCCTTCACTAACGTGGCAGGATACAAGATCAACTCCAAAAAATCAGTCGCCCTCCTATACACAAAGGATAAGGAAGCAGAGAGGGAAATCAGAGAAGTACCACCTTTCACGATAGCCACAAATAGCATAAAATATCTTGGAGTAACTCTAACCAAGGAAGTGAAGGATTTATTTGAAAACTTTAAGTCTTTGAAGAAAGAAATTGATGAGGATACCAGAAAATGGAAGGATCTCCTTTGCTCTTGGATTGGGAAGATCAACATAGTAAAATGGCAATTCTACCAAAAGCAATCTATAGATTCAATGCAAGCCCCATCAAGGTCCCAACAAAATTCTTCACAGATATTGAGAGGACAGTATTCAACTTTATATGCAAAAGCAAGAAACCCAGGATAGCCAAAATAATCTTATACAATAAAGGTACTTCTGAAGGCATTACCATCCCTGACTTCAAACTCTATTACAGAGCTACAGTATTGAAAACAGCTTGGTATTGGCATAAAAACAGAGAAGTTGACCAATGGAATCATATAGAAGACCCGGATCTTAAACCACAAACCTATGAACACCTGATTTTTGATAAAGGAGCCAAAAGTACACAAAGGAAGAAAGAGGGCATCTTCAACAAATGGTGCCGGCATAACTGGATGTCAACCTGTAGAAGAATGAAAATAGATCCATATCTATCACCATGCACAAAACTCAAGTCCAAATGGATTAAAGACCTCAATATTAATCTGAACACATTGAGCTTGATAGAGGAGAAAGGGGGAAGTACTCTACAACAAATGGGCACTGGAGACCATTTCCTATGTATAACCACAGAAGCACAGACATTAAGGACAACATTGAATAAATGGGACCTCCTGAAGCTGAGCAGCTTCTGTAAAGCAAAGGGCACTGTCACTAAGACACAAAGGCAGCCTACTGACTGGGAAAAGATCTTCACCAACCCTGCAACTGACAAAGGTCTGATCTCTAAAATATATAAGAAACTCAAGAGACTAGACTTTAAAAATGCTAATTAACCCAATTAAAAATGGGGCGCTGAACTGAACAGAGAATTCTCAACAGAAGAAGTTCAAATGGCCAAAAGACATTTAAGGTCATGCTCAAACTCCTTAGCTATCAGGGAAATGCAAATCAAAACAATTTTGAGGTACCATTTTAAACCTGTCAGATTGGCTAAAATCAAAAACACCAATGATAACCTTTGCTGGAGAGGTTGTGGGGTGATGGGTACACTCATCAATTGCTGGTGGGAATGCAAACTTGTGCAACCAGTTTGGAAACAGTGTGGCGGCTTCTCAGGAAATTCAGGATCAACCTACCACAGGACCCAGTAATTCCAGTCTTGGGAATTTACCCAAGAGTTTCCCAATCATACTACAAAAGCATCTGGTCAACTATGTTCAAGCAGCATTATTTGTAATAGCCAAAACCTGGAAACAACCTAGATGCCCTTCAGTGGAAGAATAGATGAAGAAACTGTGGAATATATACATGTTAGAATACTACTCAGTTGTAAAAAACAATGACATCTTGAATTTTGAGTGTTCTCTCTCTGCTTTTGATTAGTTTGGCTAGGGGTTTGTCAATCTTGTTGATTTTCTCCAAGGACCAGATTTTTGTTTCATTGATTCTTTGGATTGTTTTCTGTGTTTCTCTTTTGTTGATTTCTTCCCACAGTTTGATTATTTCTAGTTTTCTATTTCTCCTAGGTGAGTCTGCTTCTTTTTTTCGAAAGCTTTCAGGTGTGCTGTTAAGTCTCCAATGAGTGCTTTCTCCATTTTCTTTAAGTGGGCACTTAGTGCTATGAACTTTCCTCTTAGCACTGCTTTCATAGTGTCCCATAGGTTTGAGTATGTTGTGTCTTTGTTTTCATGAAATTCAAGAAAGACTTTAATTTCTTTATTTCTTCCATGACCCAGGTGTGAGTCAGTAGTTGACTGTTCTGTTTCCATGAGTTTGTGGGCTTTCTGTGGGAGGCATTGTTGTTGAATTCTAGCTTTAATCCATGGTGATCCGATAAGACACAGGTGGTTACTAATATTTTTTTGTAACTGTGGAAGTTTTCTTTATTACCAAGTATATGGTCAATTTTCGAAAAGGAGCTGCAGAGAAGAAGGTATATTGTTTCCTATTTGTGTGGAGTGTTCTATAGATGTCTGTTAAGTCCATTTGGTTCATTACCTCCATTAAGTCTTTCAATTCTCTGTTAGTTTTCTGTCTGATTGACCTGTCCCTTGGTGAGAGAGGAGTGTTGAAGTCTCCTACTATTAGTGTGTGTGGTTTGATGGCTGCCTTGAGTTCTAGAAGTGTATCTTTTACATAAGTGTGTGCTTTTATATTAGGAGCATAGATATTCAGGATTGAGACTTCATTCTGAAGGATTTTTCCTGTTATGAGTATAAAGTGTCCCTTTCCATCTCTGCTGATTGAATTTAGTTTGAAGTCAATTTTGTTAGAAATTAGTATAGACACACCGGCTTGTTTCTTAAGTCCATTTCCTTGATAAACCTTTTCCCAACCCTTTACTCTGAGTAGGTGTCTGTCTTTGTTGTTGAGGTGTGTTTCTTGTAAACAGCAGAATGTTGGATCCTGTTTTCGTATCCAATCTCTTAGACAGTGCCTTTTTATAGGTGAATTGAGTCCATTGATATTAAGTGATATTAATGACCAGTGGTTGTTAACTCCAATCATTTTTTTGTAGTATAGTTTGTGTGTTTCCCTTCTTCCAGTTGTTTTTCCTGGTGAAGGGTCGCTAGATGCCTGAGTTATTGTGGGCGTTGTTGGACTCCTTGGGTTGTGATTATCCTTCTATTACTTTCTGCAAGGCTGGATTTGTGGCTACGTATTGTTTAAATCTGTTTTTGTCCTGGAATATCTGTTTTCTCCATTGATGGTGAATGCAAGCTTTGCTGGGTATAGTAGTCTGGGCTTGCATCCATGTTACCTTACTGTCTGTAGCACATCTATCCAAGACCTTCTGGTTTTCATGGTTTCCAGTGAGAAGTCAAGTGTAATTCTGATAGGTTTCCCTATAGTATCTTCAGAGTCCGAGATTCTTTCTTCCATCTCTTGTAATTGGTTGGAAATACTTGTCTCTGAAGTTTCTGTTCATTTACTCAGAATTTCCATTTCCAGTCTTCCCTCGGATTGTGTTTTCCTCATTACCTCCATTTCATTTTTCATGTACTGTTTCTCTTACCTGTTTGATTGCTTTTTCTTGTTTTTCTTGTTTTTCTTGTTTTTCTTGGGTATCTTTGAGAGATTTATTTGTTTCGTCTACATTTTTGTCATCTCCATTTCTTTATGGCAGTTTTTTACCTCCTGTTTAAGGTCCTCTATTATTTTCAAAAAGTACTGTTTAAGGTCGATTTCTTCTATTTCTTCTGGAGTATGGTGTTCAATTCTTATTGTTTCTGGATGACTGGATTCTGGTGATGACATGTTGCCTTTCAGGTTGTTGGAGGAGTTCTTGCATTGGCGCCTGCCCATCTCTTCCTTCAAATGGAGCTAGGAGAGACTTGGTGACTTGTTCCAATCCTTGCTCTGACTGAATCTGGGTGGATTTCCTCAGTGCCAGGGCAGGAGCTATTCCTTGCAGCACAATCTGAAGGAGCCTGCACTCCCTTGCAGGGCTCCTCAGACCTGCCTGGAGGGCAGCCTCTCCCCCCTCTGGTTAAGTGGCCTTAGGACAGGGTCAGGACACTTGAATACACTAGGGAAGGCTGTCCAGATGGGACTCCACAGCACTGAATCAGGGATTCCTTGTAGCTGAAAGATGCCTTCCAGATGTGTCTTCTGGTTTTAAGATCTGGTATCTTTGCTCCCAGATGTGTCTTCTGGTCCTAATATCCAGTGTCTTTGCTGGCCCGGGAGTTCCGGAGAGGGCCTACCTTGCTGCAGGTAGGCTATTGAAACAAAGAATCTCCTGCCCGCTGGTTGCACTCCCTACGCAGTCCCAGCACCCTGATTGGGCTGAGCTGGAGATGTTATGAACCTGAAGAGAGGAGGAAGAAGGAACAGTTTTTCTGGGTGCAGGCTGTGTGGGGTCTTAAGATGGAGGTGGTAGCCAGTGAGACTAGCCCCAGCCGGAAGACTGGAAAGTGCAACCCGTCAGGGAGTGGCTGTGATCTGTCTCCCAGGCTGCTGCCGAGGGGTCAGGAAGTCACTCACCTCCCAGATGTGTCTTCTGGTCCTAATATCCAGTGTCTTTGCTGGCCAGGGAGTTCCAGAGAGGGCTTACCTTGCTGAAGGCAGGCTATTGAAACAAAAGCGGTGAATTCAAATCTTAAGTGCATTTTAGTCATCTTGCCTTCCAGGACTTCCCCTACAGGAATTTTAATGCAAAGGGAAGACATTGTCTTAGAATAGATCTTTTTACCACAAAAACCAAATAAAAAAATAAAAAAAAACTTATTTGGAAAAAGTCTCTGAATTAATTCTAAAAGGAAAACTGAGACTTCATCAACTAGCAGGTATGAACCCAAAAAAATATTATAGTGCCTTTTACTACTGATGAATTTTAAAAAATATGGGAAGACAATGAACCATGGCAAAGAACTTGTGCTATTTTTTAGGAGAGATTAATAGCAATTATCCCAAAAGTGATGGAATTAACCTTATAAAAAGAACTACTTGGATCTTTCCCCATATTCTATGGGACACATCAATAACTGGAGCCTATACATTCTATACTGATGCAAATAAATTAGAAAAGGCAGCCTTCAAATCAGAAAATTTAAGTAAGGTGTAATAAAGCCCTTACAGTTCTGTCCAAAAGGCAGAATTATATGCTATTCTCATGTTACTAAGGGATTTTAAAGAACCTCTTAGTATAGTTACTGATTCTCAATATACAGAAAGACTTGTCTTACATATTGAAACTGCTGAATTTATACCAGATGATACAGAATTGACTTCATTATTTATACATTTTCAAGATATAATCAGGAATAGGCTGTGTGTCATATACATAATACACATCTGATGTCATATGGGTTTGCCAGGTTCCTTAGCAAAAGGTAATGTAGAAATTGATTGACTATTGATTGGAAGTATGCAGAAGGCCTCAGAATTTCATAAGAAACATCATGCCAATCTCAAAGGTTTAAAGAAAGAGTTTTCTAGTACATGGCAACAAGGTAAAGAGATTATAAAGAGATGTCCTAGTTATTCTTTCACTCTGCTACCTGCAGGGAGTAAACCAAAGAGTACTCAGAGAAATAAAATCTGAGAGATGGATATGTTCCACTTTGCAGATTTTGGAAAATTAAAATATGTACACCGCACCATTGACACTTATTCAGGTTTTCAATGGGCCACTAATTTGAACTCAGAAAAGGCTGATTCAGTAATCACACATTTATTAGAAATTATGGCCATCATGGCTATACCTCCACAAATAAAGACAGATAATGGTCCAGCATATGTTTCTAAGAAAATAAAACATTATTTTGCTTATTATAATGAAAAGCAAATTACAGGTAGACCAAACAATCCTACAGGTCAGGCAGTTATAGAAAGTTCAAATCAAACTATAAAAATATGTTAAACAAACAGAAGGGGATAGAAAATACCCCCAGAAATAGATTACATAATGCTTTATTATCCTTGAATTTTCTTAATGCTAATGAGAAAAGGACAACAGCAGCAGAGAGACATTTGGAAGAGTCTTCTCAATTAAATCAGCCAGTGTATTTCAATGATGTGTTGAACTCACAATAGAAGCCAGGAGATGTGTTACATTGGGGAAGGAGTTTTGCTCCTGTTTCAACAGGAGAAGAAAAGTTGTGGATACCAACAAAATTAATAAAGATTCAATTTGAAAAAGAGAAATCTTTAGAGAAAGAGAAATGATGCCTCATCCACAGAGGTGACAACCATACAATGAAACCACATAAGAGTTTGAGCAGGGTTCTGTTCTTGTCTTTGCAGGAAAATACTCATCTTTAGAAAGTCAAGAGACCCGGAATATCTAGGTTCCTAAAGAGGAAAAGGTAATTATCCAAATAAGATCACCAAGCAAAGAGAACTATCACTTATGAGCACAGGTCATCTGAAGGTAAGAATCTGTGAATATTAATTAGAATAATAGTCATGACTCACTTAAAAATCAAAGCTGGCTTTGGAGTTGGACATTGGTTCTGTCATTCTCTAAATTCAAGCATGTTGTTAAAAGAAAAATTCAGTTTCTGTCTCATGTAAGGAGCCATGTGGTATGGGACAAAAAGAAGAAAATATTTAGAAAAAAATTTACTTTTCTTCATACCTATTTTTCTTTCTGTTGTGCCTCTCATTGAATATATGTCTGTATAAATAATGATTATGTTTTCCACAATGAACAATGAATTTTCATGCAGTAATCTTTGAAATTTCCAGGAAGAAGATGGGGCCCCACAACAACAACTCCACCTGGTTGATATGACATCATGATGCTGATAGCATTACTATAAGAACAGTTTTGGGTACCGGCTGCTCAAGATGGTTCCAACTTGGTTAGCTGAAATGTTGCATTTTTTACAATGTTCTGGCCAGAACTCTAAATAGGAACGTCAAAAAAAAAAAAAATTAAAAAAAAAACCCTGCTGAATACTCAGAGACTATTTGCAATTATACCAGACAGTAATCTTGAAACTTAACCATCATTTTAATTTCACAGGATCCCATAGAAAGAACATTGCCCCCATAATGGCTGGAAATAATTCGAGAAGATGCCATTCCCTCTCCCAACAAAGTTTGTCCTCAGGGTTAGGAACATCATTAGAGATTGATTATAATTGGTTTAGGGTTGGGGTTGAGGGAAATTATGTAGGCTCAAGGATCTCTTTGAAAAAAAGGGGAGTAATTGAATGGGATAATAGATTACTGTGAGCTTACTCACAGTAATAAATAAAGTGAATAATAGAGTGAATACTTGTGTATTGATACAAATTATATTGAATATGTTCCTATTTTCATATACAATATCTGTATACCTAGGCAATGTTGTTTTGTTATATTTTATACATGCATGCTTCTACCTTTATTAAGATATTTTGTATATTGATACAATTTTAGAATATATTTATCATATCTCATTATGTATTTCTACCTCTGATCAAGATACTTATACATTGTTTACATTTTAAATTCATTGTCCTCCTCTGTTGCACTATTTCTTAAAGATTGTTTAATATTCTAATATTTAAGTTATATAGGTATTAAGAATTATAGGTCAATATTCATTTATGTTTGTCATATATATAGTTATAATAATCAGGTTCTTTAGATACATAAAGATTGTATTCTGCATAGAGAGGTAATTTTCAACCACTTCAAAGAGCTGTAGAATATGGTATTTAAATAACTTAGGGCTCTGTTGGCGTGAAACATGATTATTCCTGGCAGCACTTATCTATTCCTGAAAGAATGTTGAGCACCAAAGATGCTCCACTTGGAGCTTGTTTTCTTCTTGGCAAAACTGACAAAATGCATGATATCAAGACAAGACAATCAAGATACAAGAAAAAGACTGTCAAATCTTGCCAAGACAGGGTAAAACAGTTTTGAAAAATCTCATGCCTCTGAAAATGGTCTGTCACTTACTCTAGGCCACTGCCAAATTTGGTTAAACCAACATTGCAAATGAGGCTTTGGGTGATTGCACAGGTAGCCATTTGTCTCTGTCATTTATTTACTTATTTATTTATCTGGTTTTTCAAGACAGGGTTTCTTTGTAGCTTTGGAGCCTGTCCTGGAACTAGCTCTTATAGACCAGGCTGGTCTTGAACTCACAGAGATCTGCCTGCCTCTGCCTCCAGAGTCCTGGGATTAAAGGCGTGCGGCACTGCCACCTGGCATTTATTTACATTTTTGAAGTTGCTTGATTGTACTTCCTGCTTACTCAATTAATATTATTTTCTTTCTCAAGTCTTTGATGAGGTTGAAGACTAGATAGTTGTAGTTACTTTTCTCTCCTGACTTGGCCAAGTTATTTATAATACAAGACTTAAAGTCCTTAGGATAGGATAATTATTGAAACTTTTATCACATTTCTTGCATGATATTGTTTATACTGGTTGTAATTCTATATTTTATACCTGATATCTGTTCTTATTATATATACTTTTGTATTAGGCTTAAAACTCTCTTATTTAAACAAAAAGAGGAGGTACTTTATGAAATCCTACAGCCAATAGACTTTCCATTACCTGCCCACTTGGGTATGGCCTTTGAATACTTTAAATGCTAATGTAGAGTGCATGTTCACTCTCTTTTCTGGCTGTGGGATTTGCTTGCTGTTCCCCATTCAAGCAGGGGACTGTGATTTGTGAGTCTACCCCTAAATAAATAACTCTTTATTATACTCAATTCTGAGCTAGTGTGGGATTTCTTTCTAACATTCATCTTCAAGCTTTGATTAGGACTTTCTTTCTAGAATAAAGATACTGAAAGATACTATTTTCACTATTTAAGCAAACTAAAGTTATCATCGTCATCTCTATTTTGAAAGGAATATTATACTTGTATAAATTAAATGAAACGTACATCAGGGCTCATATCTTTGTAGCAATTTTGTGCCTGGAAATTACAGATTTCATATCTCATTCATTTGCAATCAGAAGGCCTTGTGTTTCATGTTCATTACAAAACTAAAGAACAGTTGTTGGTTTTACTCTAATTTATGATCACACGACTTGCCTTGTTGAGTATCTTGTACTTTTTGCTCTCAGTCAGAGACTATTCTTAGTAGACACCATGTGAAATCTGAGCATCTTACCATTTTACCTTAGCATCTTCCTTGCTGGAAAATTCTAGACTGGCCTATAAAAAAACTGAGGTTAGAGGTTGGAATTCTTACTGCATTTCAAACTAGCTTATATAACAGCTTCCTCAGCAGCTAAATTCCCAAGCATTTTCTGAAAATAAAAATGATAGTATCAAATTATCTCTCCTATATATGAAAAACTTCAGATGTTATATGTCACAGATACTACAGACAACCCAGGGATGCGGTAAAGGAAGGTCAATGCAGACAACTCAAGGATGCAGTAAGGGAAGGTATCTACAGACAAATCCAGGGATGCAATAAGGGAAGGGAGCTATAGATAACCCAGGGATGCAGTAAGGGAAGGCTACTGCAGACAGCCCAGGGATGCAGTAAGGGAAGGGAACTATAGACAACCTAGGGATACAGTAAGGAAAGGCCACTGCATACAACCCAGGAATGCAGTAAAGGAAGGCCACTGAGGACAACCCAAGGATGCAGTAAAGGAATGTAGTCAGCACATGTTCCATGTTTTTTTAAAGAAGAACATTCCTAATCTTTTATCCAGCACAAAGAGAACTAGAGTATAGCAACAAGGCACACCAGGAGGTCCCCTCATGCATTACTTAAAATTAAAGGAGCAGTGTAGAGTGTAGAGGAGTTGCCTCAAGTCTTCAGACTTGATACAGAATTCTTGTCATTGTCCCCATGTCCATGGGCTGATTTCATATAACTCTAGCATACAATTTGTTAATTTGCTCTATCGTAGTGGCATTTATATATCCTTGACTCTTTAACAGGGTATAGATACTTTTATTATTTTTTACCTTATTTTGACATTGAATTCCAAACGTTTGAGTACATATTTTAAAAAAACTAATTATTATTTCTCCATGGCCTAGATTTAAAATGTTTTACTGATAAAACAATTTTCAGGCTATCAACATTTTCAAAAATGTTTTAAGATTTTTGGGGCGCTGCAGAGAATGACTTTTGATGCCTATAAAATTCTGTAGCTCACAGACTGATTACTGTTCATGTTCTATTCATGATCTTAGAAACAAATTGTTTTCTTCATTCCAACTGGTTGACAGAGTCATGCAGAGCACATAAATTAACATCTACTTCCCAGTGAAATACATTAAAGGTGTACCAAACTATAAATATAAAATGTTATAAACAATAAAATATATGTAATTTATACCCAATAACAACCCCTAGTACACTAACACGGGGCTAGTAATGGTGATAATGACGGTAGTGATGGTGATGGTGATAGTGATGATGATGTGAAGGTAGTGATGGAGATGGTAATGGGATCATCTTCGGGGAACTATATTAAATCGGAACAAGCTATAAATAAAATCTCCAGAAAGTGAAAGAAGATGCATATCAATCATTTTTAATCAGACAATTTACTCTGCTGCTCTCTTCTTTTCTACAGTTTAAAATAATTCTGATAAATTTTTGTAATATTTTTGGAAATAACATATGCCTTCTCTTTATTCTTAAAATCCATCACCTTTAAACTATTTCCATTTATGCTTCCTTCTTACCAAACACATAACACGTTGTGATTTAATTTTCCAAACAGAAGACCTAATCATGAGCAGTTTTTCTATACTTTATTTGTTCCTTTAAATATTTCTCCATTTTATCAAAGTTGTTGATACATTGTTAATACTTGACTTAAATTACTTAGCATTCCTCTTTAACCTTGGTCCTTTTATGAGGGCAAATAAATAGGTGATTATTCTATTTTTACAAGGATGTTTTACACTGTACAAAATAAAGTGTGGTTAGAATGATAAATGCATCAAACTTTCACTTCAGCTTGATCATCAAAATTCTTTGTGTGACATTTGAATAGATAAAGGTTAAAATACCAGTTTATACTCAGTAATAACCTCCTTTAACACTTCATAGAAAAATGAAGCTTCAAAGTTAAGAACACAGCAATTAAGTCATTGTTGGGGTTTTAGATCTGTATAAAATATTTTTATGACATTTCCACTCATGTTGAGTTCTGTTTTCCAATGTATTACATGTCTTGTTCCCTCTTATAATTTGTAAATGTAATTTATTCAGTACCTTCAAATGTTCACTTGAAACAAGTTTGTTTACCTCTGGATCAAAAAGTGGGTAGAATTTTAACAAAGTGAAAACTGGCAAAATTAGAGTTCTCTTGCCTGTTTAGTGGCATCTTGAATCAATGTTTAGTGAGACTGGGGGTAATAACAGAACACTTATCATTCATTTTTAGTTTATTAAAATTATTCTTAGTCTAATTCATCTATTGCCTTAATGTTGTTAATCCTTAATGTTGTTAAGCCTTAATGTTGTTAAGGATTTCCAAAAATTATTCTCCATACATTGACTCATATTTGTACCAATGTTCTTTTCCTTTTCAAAAGATTTGCTATAATTGTATGTTTTTATTGGGGGTACCACATGGATCCTGGAGATTGAACTTCAATAGATCATTAAACTTGACAGTAGGATCCTTTACTGACCGAGTAGCTAAAGCATCAATATTCATCTTTGATGTACTTGTATAGGTTCAAAGAAAAACTTCTAGTGTGCATTTTCTTGTTGCATTTTTTTTTGCTGTGAGTTAAAAGGTCATTCCTAGTTTCACATAATCCCAATGTGTATCT
Source organism: Arvicola amphibius (assembly GCF_903992535.2). Lineage (NCBI taxonomy): Eukaryota > Metazoa > Chordata > Mammalia > Rodentia > Cricetidae > Arvicola > Arvicola amphibius. Next base: position 111,305,172 of record NC_052058.2, on the reverse strand, counting down.
TCAGTTTTGTTGTGTCCATGGAAGCATTGAGAGTAACACATTGAAAACTACAGTCAGGACCAACATCATGGAAAATTTCTCACTTGTTTGTGATGGAGTCTTACAATGTATCTAGTCCATTTTGAGTGTGTTTTTGTGCCTGGTGTAAATGAAGAGGCAATTTTCCTTTTTTTTATTATGGGCATCCATCTCCAGTCTTCCACTCTCATGTATTGGGGGAGACAGTCGCATTTCACTGTTTCCTTGAGATATGGGTGGTCCAATGACAATGTATGTGTCTGTGGAACAGAAAAAAAGGCTTGAAAATTCTGTCTTTAATATTTTTCAAGATAGGATTTTTCTGTGTAGCTTTGGTGCCTGCCCAGAAACTAGCTGTTGTAGAACAGGCTGGCCTCAAATTCACAGAGATCTACCTGCCTCTGCCTCCTGATTAAAAGCATGTGTGAGGTTTGGGTGCCGGGACTGGGAATTGAGTGCACCCAGGCCGGTGGGAGGTCCCCTGTTTAATTAGCCTGCCTGCAGCAAAGTAGGCCCTTTGTCAGTGAGCTGCTTGGCCTACAAGGAGACCTGAATGTCTACCAGAAGATCCATCATTCATTGTGGTGTGTGAGAGCCTGAACTGCGGCAGCTGCCTAGAGAGGGACCACCAACATTCCCCAACCCCCGCCCCCCCACACACACACTTCCTGCTCTTCCTGCAGGGGTTGGTTATTCTCCCTGATACAGCCTCTCTCTTCCTGTCCCTTCCCAGCTTGCACCCAGAAACCCCCCCCTTCATCCTCCCATCTTTGGGGCCACAAAATCCCACAGCCCAGCCTGTTTGGGCACCATACTTGGAATTGAGTGCACCCAGGTCAGTGGGAGGTCCCCTGTTTCAATAGCCTGCCTACAGCAAGGTAGGCCCTTTGTCAGTGAGCCGCTTGGCCAGCAAGGAGACCTGACTGTCTACCAGAAGATCCATCATTCATTGGGGTGAGTGAATTAAATTCATTGGGGTGAATTGATCTTCTAAAAGAAGCCCAAAGGGGATTATTCAGAGGAGGAAATGGGCAGGCGCCAATGCAAGAATTCCTCCAACAATATGAAAAACAACATGAAAGCACCAGAACCCAGTGAACTTATAACAGGAGGACTTGAACACACTTATCACCAAAAAGTAGAAAAAACTGACTTTATGAAAGTAATAGAGTCCCTTAAACAGGAGGTGAAAAACTCCCTTAAGGAAATGGACGAGAAGAATAACAAAAAGTTTGAAGAATTGAGTAAATCCGTAAATGATATCCTAGGAAACCAAGAAAAAACAATCAAACAGATAATGGAAACAGTGCAAGACTTGAAAACTGAAATGGAGGCAAGGAAGAAAACACAACCTGAGGGCCAGCTGGATATGGAAAATCTATGTAAATGAACAGAGACTACAGAAACAAGCATAACCAACAGAATACAAGAGATAGAAGAAAGAATCTCAGATTCTGAAGATACCATAGAGAAAATAAATGCACTGATCAAAGAAAACAGCAAATCCAACAAATTCTCATCACAAAACATCCAGGAAATCTGGGACAAATAAAAAGATCAAACCTAAGAATAATAGGCGTAGAAGAAGGAGAAGAATTACAGCTCAATGGTCCAGAAAATATATTTAATAAAATTATAGAAGAAAACTTCCCAAACCTAAAGAAAGATATTCCTACTAAGGCTCAAGAAGCTTACAGAACACCAAATAGACTGGATCAAAAAAATCATACCCTCGCCATATTATAATCAAAACACAAAACATACAGAATAAAGAAAGAATATTAAGAGCTGCAAAGGAAAAAGGTCAAGTAACTTATAAAGCTAAATCTATCAGACTAACACCTGACTTCTCTATGGAAACCATGAAAGCCAGAAGGTCCTGGATAGATGTTTTGCAGAAACTAAGAGACCATGGATGCAAGCCCAGATTACTATACCCAGCCAAGCTTTCGTTCACTATAAATGGAGAAAACAATATATTCCAAGATAAAAACAAATTTAAACAATACGTAGTCACAAATCCAGCCTTACAGAAAGTAAAAGAAGGAAAATCACAAACAAAGGAGTCCAGCATTGCCCACAATAACTTAGGGATCTAGCGACACTTCACCAGGAAGGACAACTAGAAGAAGGGAAACACACAAACTCTACTACAAAAAAATGATTGGAGTTAACAACTACTGGTCATTAATATCACTTAATATCAATGGACTCAATTCACCTATAAAAAGGCACAGGCTAAGAGATTGGATACAAAAACAGGATCCAGCATTCTGCTGTTTACAAGAAACACACCTCAACAACAAAGACAGACACCTAATCAGAGTAATGGGTTGGGAAAAGGTTTATCAAGCAAATGGACCTAAGAAACAAGCCGGTGTGTCCATACTAATTTCTAACAAAGTTGACTTCAAACTAAAATCAATCAGCAGAGATGGAAAGGGACACTTTATACTCATAACAGGAAAAATCCTTCAGAATGAAGTCTCAATCCTGAATATCTATGCTCCTAATATAAAAGCACACACTTATGTAAAAGATACACTTCTAGAACTCAAGGCAGCCATCAAACCACACACACTAATAGTAGGAGACTTCAACTCTCCTCTCTCACCAATGGACAGGTCAATCAGACAGAAACCTAACAGTGAATTGAAAGACTTAATGGAGGTAATGAACCAAATGGACTTAACAGACATCTATAGAACATTCCACCCAAATAGGAAAGAATATACCTTCTTCTCTGCGGCTCATGGAACCTTTGTGAAAATTGACCATAAACTTGGTAATAAAGCAAACTTCCACAGTTACAAAAACATATTAGTAACCACCTGTGTCCACTCTCTCCTTATCTCTTCATTATAGTGCTTGAAGTTCTAGCAATAGCAAAAAGACAACATAAGGGAATCAAGGGGATTCGATTTGGAAAGGAAGAAGTTAAACTTTCATTATTTGCAGATGATTTGATAGTGTACATAAGCGACCCCAAAAACTCCACCAAAGATCTCCTACAGCTGATAAACTCCTTCAGTAACATGGCCGGATACAAGATCAACTCCAAAAAATCAATTGCCCTCCTATGTAGTGAGGAGCAGACGGGGTGCATCCAGCCACTCTGCTCCTGGTCACCCGGCTAGCTTTACCCCGAAATAATTACATGGAAACTGTATTCTTTTAAATACTGCTTGGCCCATTAGTTCCAGCCTCTTATTAGCGAATTCTCACATCTCTTGCTTTAACCCATATCTAATAATCTGCGTAGCACCACGAAGTGGTGCCTTACCAGGAAGGTACTAGCTTATGTCCATCTTGGGCTGGAGCTTCATTGCGTCTGTCTCCCTGAGGAGAGGCACGGTGGTCTGACTAACTTAGGAGAGGCATGGCATCTGACTGAGCCATCTACCTATCTTCCTTCTTCCTGTTCTGTCTACTCCACCCACCTAAGGGCTGGCCAAGGCAGTTTCTTTATCACTAACTCCAGTTTGAATGGAACATGAGACTAAACCGGACTCTGAATGTGCGCTACAGTGGAGGCTGACTGAGATGGCACTGGGCTTTTATTCATCTTCATGGACGGGCTCTGTGGGATCCTTCTCAGCATGGTTGATCACCTTCCTGGACCTGGGGGTAGTTGGGAGGACCTTGGTCTTAACATTGAATAGGGAACCCTGATGGCTCCTTGGCCCAGAGAGGGAGGGAGGGGGGGATTGGTGGAGGGGAGGGGAGGGAAGAGGAAGGAGGAGGGGAAGAGATAGCAATTTTTAAATATAAAAAAATAAACCATATATGGTACTTCAAAAAAAAAAGAAAGCCATGTTATTGGAGGATATCAACAATGGTGGTTACCCAGGGAGCTAGTCATGATTCCTCCAAATGCCCAATGATTAGATCATTCATACAAACATATAGGAGTGTATTATCTTTGTCAAAATAAGGAGAGATGACACTATCAAATATTGTTGGCAAAAGGCTGAACAAGTGGCCATCCTCCACGGGAGAACAGTCCATCTGTATCTCTCATCATGTTGAGAGGAGTTAACTGTAGGAATGGAAAAGGTGAACTTTTCACAATCCTCCTCATGAAGAAGAATTGAGAAGAAACAGTCTTTTAGATCAATTATAGTGAGGTGAAACTGGATGGGGATTGCTGGGACCTAATGTAAGTGCCGTAAAGAGGCCCCCACTAGCTCCATATGGGCATTGGTTGCTCATAGGTCCTGTAACATTCTCCAGGTCCCATTAGGCTTACATATCACAAACACAAGGCTGTTCCAGGGGCTCATCGAGGGCCTTAACTGTCTTTCTTTAAGCAGATTTCTGGTGATTTCCTAGAGCATCTTAAGTTTAAATTCAGGTAACGGCCACTGTTCTACCCATTCCAGCTTACCAGGTGACCATGTAATGGTAGGGGACTCTGGGGGCCATGGACTCTACTTTTTGAGTGTATCCAGGTATCGGGGGTCTGCCTGATGACACCTTGCTTAGTTTTATCATCATAAAAGGCTAGGTGGTCAGTGGTAATAGCAGCATCCATTTGTCCTAACAAATCTTGTCCCAGGAGGTTTGCAGACAACTCCAGGAGAATCAGAGGCTTAAACTTTCCTTTGTCTCCATCTTGCCCCACCCAAGTTATGGGACTGACCATTTTTTGAGACATAGACCTTCCCCCAACCCTGTAATAGGCAGAAGAATGCCAAGAGGTTGCTGACAGCTTAGCAGTGAGAGCCAAATTGTCAAGAGACACTCTCTAAAAAATAAGATGAAGAGTCATGGTGGAACACACCCAACATGAACTTTTGGACTCCACATATATGTGCATAAATAAGAATAAATGTGTACATAGGAATACATATATACACAAACATACACATGCACGCGCGCATGCGTACGCGCGCACACACACAGACACACATACACACTACAGATCTACAGTTCCACAAAATGTAATGACCACTCAAAGAATATTGTACTAGATAGAGTATTAGAGGATAGCAGAGCTATCAGGTTAGATAGAAAACTGAAGTATTTTCCATAATTCATGAACTTTGGGGATAAACCCTATCATCAATCTAAAATTATTTATATTTTTATTTGAAAAATAGTGTAAGCATTACTAAATCTGGTGTTTTGAGTCAAGGGTATGGTCTTTCAGCAACCATGAAAAATCTTTAGCTGCCTTCTCCCTACAAATGACATATACATGCTGCCACTTAACATATTTGTATCACACATTTTTTCCTATTAGGGATAGTTTTAAAACTATGCCATTTCTCTCAGGTGATTTCTTATCAGCTTTTCCAGTATGCTCAAATTGTGGAACTTTCTTCCTGAAGTCAGTGCTGTGTGTTCCTAGCTCAGCCCCCACTGTTTTCAGCAGTTATCTCAGACTGCTGAGATGTAAGTATTTAATAGGCTTCTAGGGATGTAATAGGCCAAACCTTAAATCATATGTTCAATAAGCCACAGTCTTTCTTTCTATCATTGAACAACAAACTAAACAAGGAATAGGAGAAGTTGTGTCTAAGTCTTGGGGAGACTTTTCATGAAGCAGCAGATAGGAAAGCAGTAAACTCCACAGACACAATTCTAGAAGGGCTCAGCCTAAAAGTCACAATACTGATTGATACTGTATGTGATTATTTGTGTTCTTGTAATAAAAAGTCATTTCAACAAAACAAATCTGTATAATAAATTACTGAATGAAATTGAGTGATTTCCCCCTGCCTGCTTCCTTCTGTATCAGTCCCTTTGAAGAAGTACTAGTGTTAATATAGTGATTGAAAGATAAATGAAATTTAATACAGTGGATGCAATTTTCTATTCACTGAAGTAGAATCGAACTTAAATGTATGGGCTGATGTTCTATCTATGCAATGGAATATCTTCTCTTCTCTGTTAAGGGTCAGTGTACAAAGTAATTTAACTCTTTAGTTACACTGTTTTAAATCAATGTTAGGGGTAAATTAAATCAGAAGTATTAGCTAAAAGTATTGGAAACTTATTTTTAATTTGCTACTTATAAAGCACTTGTCTCCCTAATAGACATCACCATGGTAATAGAGAATACTGCCATCACATAGTTATAAGGTAGACTTTAGATATTGAAACACCATCTCTGATTAATATCATACATGAGCAAATATATGTAAGAGATATATGTCTAGAGGCCTTGTCTAGCTTGATTCTAAAATGCTTCCCATAGTACTGTGCCAAGCATTTTATAATTAATGTAGGCCTCTGTGTGTTTCCTTGGGGCTGAACAACTACAGGACCAGGTGGTACAGAAACTTCTGTCAACAAATGCTGCCAACATGGACAGCTACATCCAAATAAGAGACCCACATTGAGAGATCTTGGGAAGTAATTGTAGAAACAAAAGAACAGAGGTAAGCATGGCTTCTTGGTAGCAGCATTATCAGGTGGGCTCTGTTTGCTAGAGGAAAGTGTGTCTCCTTTAAGAGAGGCTTCCTGACTCAGCTTTAACTGCAAATACCCTGTAGCTCTTTTAAAAAACCCTGCCACCATGCACTTTAATGATGTTTATAAATAGCCAACAGCATGCTTCTTGGGGTGGCAGGGACCTGACACTCCATAGAGTTAGGACAATAAACATGGCTCCCTCCAGTACCCCGGTAATGAAGCTAACCTCTTCAAAAGCTAAGGAATGGGTGGATCCAGCTGTCAAAGCCACGGATTTAATACTAGCCACATTGCTTAGCAAATTAAAGACTCATGTGGTCAAAGAGAGAGATATAGTAAAGATAGATTCAGATGAAAAGAAACCTCTAAATGGTTCACAGTGTATTTAAAAAAATATGTAGGCTTGGGAGAGAAAAGAAAAAGGATAAAGGCCTTAAAAAATGAAAGAGAATATTGGATGTGGTTGCACACACCTTTAATCCAAGCACTTGTGAAGCAGAAGTAGGTGGATCTCTGTGAGTTCAAGGACAGCCTGGTATACAGAGTGAGTTCCAGGACAGTCAAAATACAAAGAAAACCCCTATCTCAAAAAAAATCAAAAATAAAAATAAAAATATCAAAATATAGTTTAAAATAAAAATGGAAAATATTCCGGGAATCTGGATACTGAAGATTATTGTATTGTCTTTTGACTACTGAGGAAGGAGCAACAGCTAATAAAAGACATTTGATTCTAAATGTTGCTGGGCTATATATTTTGAAAAAATATTTTGAAATATATATATATAATATATATATATATATATATATATATATAGAGAGAGAGAGAGAGAGAGAGAGAGAGAGAGAGAGAGAGAGAGAAAATAAAGGCACACATGAGCCTGGCAGGAGATAGATTGAGGTAGTGATGAGTGGATATAATCAAAAGGCATTGTACTCATGTATGAAAAGATTAAATAAAACATTTAAAAAAATAAGAACAAACATACTAAATTGATGGTCACTCTGAATGCTGGTCTAAAAGGCAAATTCAATACTGCAAGGAAACACATAGAGAATGCAGGCTATCTCTAGATAGTGCCAAAGGAGACATCTTGGAATGACCTTTGACCTTTGATCTTTGATAACAGTCCAAACCCAAGCTATTTGGACAGTTCTTACTGACAAACTAATGCCCCAGGCAGCCCAAATTTTCATAAGTATGGTTTTAAGTTGCTCAGTTTGGATGTTGTTACTCAAAAGAACAAACTAATAAATATAGCAAAGAATAAGCCTTAATGGAAGAATAATAAAAGACCAACAGTTCTTTAAATCATCCTGTGTTTGAAATTTTGTTAGTGACCAAAGACATGGCAATCAATACATTGAAATAACCTATGGTTCTGTTATCTACCATATTGTAAACTGAGGAAATAATAGTATATCCCTCAAAGGAGTATAGGAAAATTTGTAGAAGGATAATGTTTATCAGAAATGATCCATAAAATAAACAAATGTCATTATCAGTCTACAAGATGACAACGGAGATAGCACTCAGTTTGGGGTTTAAAGTATGATTAGTGGTATTTATAGCGACAAATAAAGACCATGATGGGACACCCACTGAAACAGTCTACCTGAGCTTATGGGAGCTCACCAACTCCAGCCACACCCAGAAGGAACCAGCATAGGACCAAACTAGTCCCTCTGAATGTGGTTGACAGTTGATGGCTGGGGCAGACTGAGGGGCCACTGGCAGTGGCATCAAAATTTGTTTCTACTGCATGTACCGGCTTTTTGGGAACATATTCTCTTTGGATGTATACCTTGCTCAGCCTAGGTATAGTGGGGCGGGCCTTGGGCCTTCCACAAGGCAGTGTGCTTTATCCTCTCTGGGGATTGGATGGGGGGGTGGGTATGTGTAAGGAGTGGGAGTAGGGGAGTGGGAACTTGGGTTGGTATATTTTAAAAATGTAATAAATAAAAAATGAGAGTGAGGATGCCAGATATCTAAAGATATATCACAGTAGAGGTGAGAGGTGAAAATCTTCCAAGGCAAAACCCTGGCCTGAATAGTAAGAGAGGGAAAACACAGGACTCGTGCTTTGGGCTTAGTCTTGCTTCCTTTCTTCCCACATACTCACCGATTTCAAGTTGAATGATGTTATGCAGAAAATTAAACTTCATTCCTTTTTTTGTATTTTTATATAGGAAACATAGCAGGCATATTATCTGCTTGCCATAAAAAGCAAATTCGATGCTGCCTATAAAGCAACTGGATTGTTTCCTGAAACACACTGGCTGTAAAATAAAGTACTGCTCTGTCCCAGAACACCCCAAACTGTGAGACCATTTTCCTTCTGGACCTTTAGTTCTCCAAGGATTATTTATATTCCTCTAAATTAGTGTCTCTACTTAGACAAACATTTTTTAATTAATATGAATAAACATCCATGGTTTGTCTTTGTTTTGTAATAAAAAGGCTTGATATAATGAATGTTTCTCATTTCCCACAATCTGTATTTTATAACATGAGTATCAGGATGTAAAATGAAGGAGAGGATATAGGTCTGTGTCTTCTATAAGATGCTAAAATAACTACAGCAAAAAAAAAATGCCTTTTTCTTCTACAGGACCTATTTTCAGTAAAAAAAAATGCAGATTGGAGATTGAGTTTTATATCTGCATCCTGTCATTTGCAATTGCTTTTATTTCTTTAACTGCTACCCAAAGTACCCTCCACAGTCCATGTGGTATCATAGAATTTTCTTGCTGAACCACACAACAAAACTTTATGAATCACTCATGGAGAAGTTAACTAAATAAAAACCAATATGTTTGTGACACTTCGAAGTAAATGTTCATTCTGTTATATGCTAGCTGTCCAAGTAGAGATTTGACTCAAATTGATTTCAAAGACAATGTTAGGTTTGGGTTTATGATATTTCCACTGGAATTTACTTATGTAATTCAATATTTGTTAGACTAAAAATAAGTAGAATGAACAAGTTACTTATTTTTCACATAGAAGTCTCTGACTAAACTCAAAGATAATAAAAAAAGCATTCACTCATTTCTCTGAAAAAGACTCTAATTTAAATTTGTATTGGCATGAAAAGCTTCCAAGCAATTTTCTTGTTAATCCATTAACGAGCATACTTCTGACAGATAGAGCTATTTTCTGCTATTAATCTTATTTTTGCCTACAAATAATATCATCTTGTCTGTTCTCAATATGAAATGTTCCCATGGTTGACTCAGTCTGATAACCTCTTGACTTTCTTCAATACTTGATTTCTTCCAAGAACGATCTGCAATCTATTCCTTGTCAGCAAATCCAGTCACGATTCTAAAACTCCTTTCAACTAGTATAGCATTCTTGGGCTCCAGTAGAACTTGCAGGATAAAGGAAAAACTTTCTGTTCTTTTGTCATGAGCCACTAATGTATCTCAACTCCATAAAGGTGAGTGGCTCTCCTTGCCAAACATAAAAAGTTGCTGTCCTAAGTTGGGACTTTTTCAGACTACATAAAACATAAATTTGACATTGAAGGATTTCTGAAGGCTCTCAGGGAAGAAGAGTCAAATAAATTTAAAACTACATATTATCTCATTCCCCTCTTCCTTTGAGGCACAAGGAAAATATAGACATATGAGAAAAGCATCCAAGTGCATACAATGGAGTCTGGTTAAATGAACACTGATGGGGGAGCTGACCAATCCCTTGTCTGAGGGGCGTGATCACTCCAGTGCTCCAAATACCTTTAAAAGATCCGTGTTTGTTTGTTTTTACCCTCTTTGTTTCCCTGTGCTCCTCGCTGGAACCTTGGCTTATGTAAGTTCCCTTTTCTTTCCTTTATTAAAGCTGAATATTATTAGCCGGGCAGTGGTGGCTCACGCCTTTAATCCCAGCACTCGGGAGGCAGAGGCAGGCAGATCTCTGTGAGTTCGAGACCAGCCTGGTCTACAAGAGCTAGTTCCAGGACAGGCTCCAAAGCTACAGAGAAACCCTGTCTCGAAAAACAAAACAAAACAAAACAAAAAAATAGCTGAATATTATGTATTAAAGCTAGTCTGGTTAATCATAATTGCCTATCGACCACACCCCTTCAGAACACATTTTTATTATTTTCTCCCATTTTAAAGGAAGAAAAAGTTCAAATGTAGATGAAGTCTCCAATTTGCTTCTACCATATACTTCCTCCCATTTTTAATATGATCTAATTCCTGAATTTTGTATTTTTAAACTTTGTGTCTTGCATATGTAAAAATATAAATATGCATCATTATTTTGAATATTTATAATTCTGCATGAATTATATTATTCTATATGTATCCTTTTGAAACTCAAATTGCTTAGCATTGGGTGTTTTAGATTTACCCACACAGTTTATTGCAAAGGTGCTATGGTATTTAAATGCTGTGTGGTATGGAAACACAAACATCAGTATGCCTAGTTCCAGTTGCTGAGGATTTTAGTAACTTTATGTTCCTGTTATTCTCTTCTTGTTGTTGTGAACTATTTGTGCATTTCTCTACGTGCAGTCTGAGAACTCTTAGAGCACAAACTGCTATTATGCATTATGAACAACCACAGCCCCCAGAACTGAGAAGCTTCAGTGCGCAATTTTCTCCTTTACCCAGAAGAATGATTTTTACACTTTCTCTGTTTACAATTGTCAAATTTCATGTGCTTTCTTTTCCAACTTTAAGCTGATTAGCTGGTAGCTTGAAGCACCTGTAACCATCACCCCTCTGGGTTTAATAGTGCTCATCGTCCTCATGATCAATTAATATCGAATTTTCTTATATCAACATCCTATTCTCCCTCTATTTTTATAAGCTTTAAAAATGATTTCAGAAAGGTGTGATATGCTCTTCATACTAATTCTATTCTGAAACTAGAGTCTTTTATTCATACATTTTTCTTCTACCTTAGAGAAAACTGCCACTATCAGGAATATCAACAAAAATAATATATTTTGCCCTCCTTTCTCTTATCTCATTCACTGTTATGCTACTTACATTTTAAAGAGAAGTGGAGGAAAGATGATTCCAATGAGATTGATGGTCTATGCTTTCTTTCATCATCCCTCTCACTCACGAACTTTAGGAGCTCCTCCAAGGTCCATTCCATAGCCTTTGGCTAAGTGTAGTGCTTTAAAATAAACCACTAGACAGGAATGGCATGGTCTCACTTATGTGTAGAATATAAGAAGCCAAATTTATAAGAAGAGTAGAAGGATGGTTACTGGATCCTGAGAAGAGAGAAGGAGGGGTGGAAAATAAGCAAAATAAGTAGTAGATGTTGATAAAACATACAAAACTTCTGTTAAACATGAAGCATGTGCTGTCAAGGTCTATCTCATGATAGTAGATATGTTAATTAGTTTAATATTATTTTTATGCTGTATGCATATATCAAAATATCACATTATGCTTCATAAATATATAATTATTCTCTATTGACTAAACTAAAAATTTAAACAAACTTATAAAATAAAACACCAGACTGAGCAACTAATTAGTTGTCATTTTTCCAATGTGTAGGCAGCCATTACCAGATTACATGGCCTAGCTAATTTAAGGTAATCTAATAAGTGACTATTGTAATATCCAGACTGGCAGTTCTGTTCCTCTAAACAAATAAATAAAACACTGACTAATACAGATCTCAATGCAGAAGTAATATATATCACATCCAACCTCATGTCATTGTCAAAAATTTCTGTAAATTGGCTGAGATTATAGAAATTTTTGGAAAACGTATTTTCAGCTCCAACTCCATAATGAAGGTGTGGGATTTACTTGGATAACTGGCAACTGTACCATAAGCTTCTAGGTTAGAAGCAGTATGTTGGGGGCTTACTTCTTGTCAATTTCTTTCTTGCCCTTACTCTTACCTTTGCCATATGCCACATCTTATAGAGTTGTTCCTAACAGAGCAAAATAAGTAATCAAGCAGACTTTTCCATTTTTGATGGACTCAAGAGTGTGCATGAAAATCTGATAGGTCTTCCAGTGGGTTTAAACACCATAACTGAACTAATGCTGAAAACTGTTTCTCCTCATTGACAAACACATTTAGGAGGAAAATATTAAAGCTATGTTGACAGAAAAAGGAGAAAGAGATAAAAGGGGAAAGAAGAAAAAGGTATGAAAGAGGATTCAAATTAAGATCATGAAAGAAAAATAAACCACTATTATTGATCTTATAGAAATTTAAAATAAGATTATAAGTATTATTATGAAAATTGTTAGCCAAATATTAGAAAATCTATTTTAAAAAATAACTATGTGAACCTTAGCAAATTTCTGCTGTTCAGGTGCAAGCCACCCCAGTCAAAACACATGAACAGAGACCATCTGCTGCACCAAAGGACACACTAGCCCCCAGAAGGTCAACCCAAACTAGGACAAGGACTCCCTTGTGGATCAGAGGCCATGCTGACTGCCAGAAATCCAGGTCATAAAGACCAGAAGCCCAAAAAGGAAACAAAATCCAAACAACAAAACACCCAACCAAGAAAGGTAAACTCAGAAATCAGCACCTAGACCTATAATCATGCCAAACCCAAATGCCTCAATGCCAATGTAAGAATGCAATCAACAACAGGTAGGACAATATGGCACTACTAGAACCCAGATATCATATGAAAATAAGATCTAAATATTCCAACTCAGCTGAAGCACAAGAAAACATCCTTAAAAACAACTTTATAAAGATGATAGTGGTCCTTAAAGAAGAAAGGACAAATAAGAACTGGAAGAAATCAATAAATCCCTTAAAATTTTCAAGAAAGCCAAGCAAAAACAAACAGGTAAAACAAATGTTAAAGACATGAAAACTGAAATAGAAGCAATAAAGAAAGCACAATTTCTGGAATTCTGGAATTGGAAATTCTGGGTGGGCTAACAGAACTACAGATGCAAGCATCACCAACAGAATACAAGAGATATAAGAGAAAATCTCGGGCATTGAAGATAAAATCGATGAAATAAATTTATCTGTCAAAGAAAATGTTAAATCTTAAAAACATCTCCTGACACCAAACATCCAGGAAATCTGGGACACTATGATAAGACCAAATCTAAGAATAATAAGAATAGAAGAAGGAGAATAATCTCAACTCAAAAACCCAGAAAATACATTTAGCAAAATCAGAGAAGAAAATTTTTCTAATCTAAAGAAGTGCATGCTTATAGGATACAAAAAAAAAAACTTACAAAACATCAAAAAAAGAGGTGGAGAAGGGCATTTCATACTCATCAAAGGAAGAATGCACCAAGATGGCATTTAATTCTAAACATCTAGAACATCTATGTACCAAGTTGTAAGATCACCCACATTTGTTAAAGGAACATGATTAAAGGTTAAATGGTACAATGACATGTACACATTAACACACCACTCTCTTCAAAGGACAGGTCATACAGACAAAACTGAATAGAGAAATAATGGGGCAAACAGACTTTATGAATCAAGTGGACTTAACAGATATCTGTAGAACTTTTCAACCAAACACAAAAGAATACAACTTATTATCAGCACCTCACAGAACATACTTCAAAAATTAAGCATATACTCAGTCTTAAAGCAAGTTCCAACAGATTCAAGAAATTGAAACAATGCCTCTGTATCTTATCATGTGGATTAAAGCTGAATTTTAAAAATAGAAAAAACAGAAAGCCTACAACCTCATAGAAACTGAACAAGTCTCTAGTGAGTGACTACTATGTTGAGAGAAAAAAATGAAAAAAAATTGAAGACTTTCTAGAATTCAATGCAAATGAATGTACAACATACCCAAATTTAGGCGACACTATAAAAACTCTGCTAAGAGGTAAGTTAATAGCACTAAGCACCTTGATAAAGAATTTGAAGACATCCTACAACCTCCATAAAACTCTGAAACCACAGCTTGCTCCAATATTGAGGGGACTTAATGAGTGAGTGAATAGCCTCATGGCAGGATGAGGTTCTCAAGAAGCTCCCCAGTGGGACAAAACCCTGGGCCCCTCCCCCAATTCCCTTGGCTTTTATAGCCAGCAAGCAGGGAGTTTCCTGCACCCAAACCCAAACATATCCAGACATCATCCAACCAATAGATATACCCCACCCCAAAGCCCACCTATCCTGCTACAACCTCAGTAAAACTCTGAAACACTACTTGCTCCAATAATGAAGGGACTTAAGAGGGGCCAACAGCTTGCTACAACACTGAGGGGGTTAATAGAGAGCACCAAGAGAGCAAGCCAGGAGAAAAGACCAAGAGCAGGCTTATAGAGATCTCAGAGGCTTTCTGAGAGAGACATTGACAATACAGAGCAGACCAAGAAACTCTCCCAAACACTCATTCAGCCACAGCAAAGATTAGACCAAGATGTAAAGACACTGCAGGACTCATTTGAAAGAAGAGATGGGTAGGCACCAATACAAGAACTCCCCCAACAACCTAAAAAGCAACATGGAATTGCAGAACCCAGCAGTCACACAACAGGAAGACTTGATTATCCTTACATAGAAGAAGTAGAAGAAAACAACTTTAAATGTAGCTTTATGAAAATGATGGAGACCTTTTAAGAGGAAATTAAAAACTCCCTTAAAGAAATGAAAAAGAAGACAAACAAAATATTGGAAGAAATAAATAAATCCCTCCAAGAAACAAGAAAACCAAGAAAAAATAATCAAACAGGTGAAGAAAACAGTTCAAGACTTGCACACTGAAATAGAGGTAATAAAGAAAACACAAATGGAGGAAATTCTGGATGTGGAAAATCCAGGTAAATGGACAGGAACTACAGAGACAAGTATAAACAATAGAATACAAGAGATATAAGGAATAACCATAGGTGCTGAAGATAATATAGAGAAAATGGAATCATTGGTAAAAGAAAACATTAAATCCAACAAATTCTTAACAAAAAACATCCAGAAAATCTGGGACACCATGAAAAGAACAAACCTAGGAATATTAGGGGTAGAAGAGGGAGAAGAACTCCAGCTCAAAGGCACAGAAAATATATTCAATAAAACTTTCCCAACCTAAAAAAAGGTTATCTGTATAAAGGTGCAAGAAACTTACAGAACATCAAATAGTCTGGATCAAAAAAATAATCCCCTTGCCATATAATAATCAAAACACAAAACACACAGAATAAAGAAAAAATATTAAGAGCTGCAAAGGGAAAAGGTCAAGTAACATATAAATGTAAACTTATCAGAAATTCACCCAACTTCTCAATGAAAACCATGAAAGGCAAAAGGTCCTGGACAGATGTGCTGCAGACACTAAGAGACCATGGATGCAAGCCCAGACTGCTATACCCAGCAAAGCTTTCTTTCACCATCAATGGAGAAAAAAAATAATCCATGGCAAATACATACTTAAACAATACTTATCCACAAACCGAGGTTACAGAAAGTACTAGAAAGAAAACCTCAACCCAAGGAAGCTAACAACACCCACAATAACATAGACATCTGATAACCCTCAACCAACACAACCCAAAGAAGAAAAACATACAAACAATACCACCAAAAAAATAACCAGAGTTAACAACCACTGTTCATTAATACCGCTTGATATCATTGGATATGATTCACCTATAAAAAGACATAGGCTAAGAGAATAAATATGAAAATAGGATCCAGCCTTCTGCTGTATACAAGAAATGCACCTCAACCCAAAGACAGACACTATCTCAGAGTATTGGGTTAGGAAAAGGTTTTTCAATCAAATGGACCTAAGAAACAAGTGGTGTAACTATCCTAATATCAAATAAAATTGATTTCAAACTAAAATCAATCAGAAGAGATAGAGAAGAACACTTTATACTCATAACAAGAACAATTCATGAAAATGCATTCTCAATCCTTAACATCTATGTTCCTTATACAAGAGCACCTACATACGTAAAAGAAACATTACTAAAACTTAAATTGCACATCAAACCCAACACACTATAAGTAGGAGAATTAAACATTCCACTCTCACAAATGGACAGGCAACCAGAGAGAAAATTAACAGAGAAATAAAAGAGCTAACAGATGTATTGAATCAAATGGATGTAACAGACATCTATAGAACATTCCATCCAAACACAAAAGAATATACCTTCTTCTAAGCACCTCATGGAACCATCTCTAAAATTGATCACATACTCGGTAACAAAGCAAACCTCCACAGATAACAAAGAAAAATGGAGTAACCCCTCTGTTTTATTGGATCACCAGGGATTAAAGATAGAATTTAACAACAATAATACTCTCAGAAAGCCTACAACATCATAGAAATTAAACAATGAACTACAGAACCACCCCTGGGTCAAGAAAGAAATTAAAGACTTCCTTGAATTCAAAAAAATGAAGGCACAACATATTTAAATTTATGGGACACCATGAAAGCAGTGCTAAGAGTAAAGTTCATAGCACTAAGTGCCCACATTTAAAAAAATGGAGAAAGCTCACATTAGTGACTTAACACCACACCTGAAATCCCTAGAACAAAAAGAAGCAGACCCACACAGGAGGAAAAGAAGACAGGAAATAATCAAATTGAGGGCTGAAGTCAATAAAATAGAAACAAAGAAAACAATCCAAAGAATCAGTGAAAGAAAGAGCTGGTTCTTTGAGAAAATCAACAAGATAGACTAACCCTTATCCAAACTAATCAAAAGGCAGAGAGAGGACATCCAAATTAACAAAATCAGAAATAAAAAGGGGGACATAACAACACTGAGGAATATCATTAGATATTACTACAAAAAAACCTGTAGTAATTTCCACAAAATTAAAAAATGTAAAAGAAATGGACATTTTTTAGATAAATATCATATAACAAAAGTGAATCCAGACCAGGTGAGCAATTTAAATAGAACTATAAACTACAAGGAAATAGAAGCTGTCATCAAAAACCTCACAAGCCAGATGGTTTTAGTAGAGAATTCCACAAAACTTTCAAGAAGAGCTAATACACCTATACTTCTCAAAGTATTCCACATAATAGAAACAGAAGGGACATGGCCAAACTCTTTTTAGGAGACTACAGTTACCTTGATACCAAAACCCCACAAAGACTCAACCAAAAAAGAGAATTACAAACCAGTCTCACTCATGAACATGGATTTTATACTCAATAAAATACTGACAAACCAAATATAAGAACACATCAAAATGTCATCCACCATGATCAGGTCGGCTTCATCCCAGAGATGCAGGGCTGGATCAATTTATGAAAATATATCAATGTAATCCATCATATAAGTAAACTGAAAGAAAAATAACATATGATCATTTCATTAGATGCTGAAAAAGAATTTTACAAAATCCAACATAGTATCCCTTCATGATAAAGAACTTGGAGAAATCAGTGATACAAGAAATATATCTAAATATAATAAAAGCAATATACAGTTAACATCAAATTAAATGGAGAGAAACTCAAAGCAATTTCACAAAAATCAGGAACACGACAAGGCTGTCCACTCTCTCCATATCTCCTCAACATAGTTCTTGAAGTTCTAGCAATAACAAAAGACAACAAAAGAAGATCAAGGGGATTCAAATTGCAAAGGAAAAAGTCAAACTTTCATTATTTGCAGATGATATGATAGTGTACATAAGTGACCCCAAAAACTCTACTAGAGAACTCCAAGAGCTGATAAATACTTTCAGTGATATGGCAGGCTATAAGATCAACTTAAAAGAAAAATACCAAGGGAGCCATTTTAAGGTTGGCTGGAGTCTTGGCTCTAGAGGGGTTCCCAGGTGTCTAAGGGGATTTCCCCAACTAGTTTCATGGGCAGCAGAGGAGAGGGTGCCTGTACTGGCCTTATCCTATAGCCACACTGATGAATATCTTGCATATCACCATAGAACCTTCATCAGGCGATGGATGGAGATAGAGACAAAGAGCCACATTGGAGCACTGGACTGAGCTCCCAAGGCCCAAATGAGGAACAGAAGGAGGGAGAACATGAGCAAGGAAGTCAGGACTGCATGGGGTGTGTCCACCCACTGAGACAATGGGACTGATCTAATGGGAGCTCACCAAGTCCAGCTGGACTGGGACTGATAGAGCATGTGATCAAACTGGACTCTCTGAATGTGGCTGACAATGAGGGCTGACTGAGAAGCCAAGGACAATGGCACTGAGTTTTGATCCTCCTGCATGCACTGGCCTTGTGGGAGATTAGTCTGTTTGGATGCTCACCTTTCTAGACCTGGATGGAGGAGAGAGGACCTTGGACTTCCCACAGGGCAGGAAACCCTGACTGCTCTTAGGACTGGAGAGGAAGGGAGAGAGGGAATGGGGGGAGTGGGAGGGAAATGGAAGGAGGGGATGAGGTAGAAAATGTTAATAAATAAATAAATTTTTTAAAAATAGTAGCCCTCCTATACACAAAGGATGAAGAAACTAAGAGGGAAATCAGAGAACTATCACCTTTTACAATAACCACAAATAACATAAAATATCTTGGGGTAACACTAACCAAAGAAGTGAAAGACCTGTTTGACAAGAACTTTAAATCTTTTAAAAGAAATTGAAGAAGATATCAAAAAATGGAAAGATCTCCCATGCTCTTGGATAAGTACTATCAACACAGTAGAAATGGCAATCATACCAAAAGCAATCTATAGATTCAATGAAATCCCCATCAAAATCTCAACACAATTCTTCACAGAACTTGAAAGATCAATAATCAACTTCATATGGAAAAAAAACCCAGAATAGGCAAAACACTCCTGTACAATAAAGGAACTTCCAGATGTGATTCTCATGGGATGAGGACCACACCTCCCAGAAGGATCAGTTTCACCCCGCCGGACTGGAAGACTACATTTCCCAGAAACACCACAACGGACAACCACGCCTATGCAGATTCTTATATATACCAGAGTTAAATCCATCCCCCTCTCTTTTTCCTCCCTCCCTTGACCCACACTGTGGAGCACCCCCCTTCCCTTAATAAATATTCCTCCCATGCACGTGGTTGCGTCCTGGGTCTCCCTTCCTCCGGCTCCGCGATACACCCCACACCGCAAAAGAAGAACAACATTGGTGCCGAAACCCGATGGCTGTGTCCCCCGGATTTCGGGACTGGGGCTCTGGGCTTGGCGCCAGCCTGGTTCCCCCGGACCGTGCCGGACCGGCTGAAGAACTGGAGACCTGAGACCTGAGGACCGGAGGCCCTATGGACTAAACATCTCAACTTCACATCTCAACACCTGCCTGTGCGCAGCTCTTCATCCAACACCGGCTTCAACCGTGAGTTAGTTCCCTTCCAGCTAGTCAAACGACCCTGGCCCACCCACTGGTCATCACTGAGTGCTCCACGGCCTGTTGGTTGTTTCTAGGGTCGGGGGGGACTTCTCTGGTCCCCTTCTCCGGCCTTCAATCCGGCTTGCATTCCCAGCTCTGACCGTGATTGAGACGGCAAGAAAGCCTCTCACTCCGCTCGCACCCGGGGCCCGGGGCTCCCGGCTCTCTTTTCTTTTCTTCCTTCCCTGCTTCTGACTCTCCACGTGATCACTACGGTGTGATCTCCCATCCAGGACAGAGGCTTGATCTTGCTGCACCCCTCCTGTCTGAGGAACGGTCCTCGTACACTTGAGGGTTCAGCCAGCCAAGCATAACATTCCGCGCGTGGCACTGGGACGCTGGGTCACGCGCCTGAATGTTCATTCCATCTGCATGCATTTCACCTGCCAGGAACGGTCCTTCAGGTTTGAAGTGCTACGGTTTTTCTTTGCAGGCGTGTTCATGGTCTAGCTATGGGAGCCAAGCAGTCCAAACCGATCCCCCCTGCCTCCCCACTGGGGCAGCTCTTAGAAACACTCAAGCCCCACGCTCTAATGCCAAGCGTTCATCAAACAAAGTTAATAAGTCTATGCTCAAAAAAATGGCCCACATATTCCTTAGAGGGTAATTGCAAATGGCTGCCTAACGGTACCTGTGACCCTGATATTTTACGGGAGTTAGCCAATCACTGCCATCGCACAGGCAGATGTAAAGAACCAATATATGTCTCTGCTTTCTTTTACCTAGCTGTCAAGATAGATTCTTCTGCCCTTTCTCGTTGTTCGTCTGCCCACATGTTTCTAGCTATGCCACCTGCTGCTAATTCAAGACCAGCCACTCCCGCAATGAACCCTGCGGATGAACCCCCACCTTCCAGGCCCAGGAGAACAGCCTCCCTTCGTTCCGCCCAGGAGGACTACACTCTACTTAAATCCCCCAGGGTCTCCTTTAGGTCTAAGGAACGACCCCCTGAAGCTAAAGAATCTTCACCTAACCTTGCTTCCTCCAGGTCCAGACGTAACAAAACTCCACCTAAACATTCTTCTTCCCGCTCTCCTCTCAGCAGGTCCTCATCCGGCTCCACCAGCTCCTCCCCCTCCCCTCCCCCTTTGCGCAGACGGTCCCTGTCTAGGTCTCGGCGAAGATCACGTGGGACTTCAGGTGCCTCATCCTCCTCATCGCCCGCCCGCCCGCCCGACTCCGCCTCCTCGGTCTTCTAGGGTATCGCGGCGTTCCCCACATTCCCGCGCTCTAGCACCCTCATTCACCCCTCCTCTTACACGCGCGCGGGCGGTCACCGGGCCAGATCCTGATCCGGATCAAATTAAGCCTGCGGCCATCCTGCCGCTGCGGGAGGTTGCTGGGGTAGATGGTCTAGTAAAGGTTCATGTTCCGTTCTCATTATCCGAGCTCTCTCACGTGGCTAACTTACTTGGGTCTTACACCTGTAACCCTACCACTTTTATTAAGGAATTTCAGTACCGAACACAGTCTTATAATATGACATTCCATGACATATACACCATATTAGCCAATAATCTCCTGCCCGAGGAACGCAGAGGGGTTTGGGAACAGGCAAGACAATACACAGACGAGGTTCACCAAACTCTAGCATCACATCCCCTTGGAGCAGAGGCGGTTCCGGAACAGGACCCCCATTGGGATTATAACAGCCCAGGGGATATCCTGGCCAGAGACCAATTCATAACATGTCTCCTGGCGGGCCTACGTAAGGCTGCCCTCAAACCGGTAAATTATTCTAAACTCTCAGAGGTCATTCAGGATACGAAGGAAAATCCTTCTTCATTTCTGGACCGTCTCACAAAGGCCCTGTTACAGTTCACAAACCTAGACCCGGAGAGTACGGAAGGCAGAAACATACTAATGACTCATTTTTTTAATCAGTGTTATCCAGATATCAAAGCCAAACTCAGGCGTTTGGAGAATGGCCCTTTAACCCCGCAGGCGGAAGTTCTAGAGGTAGCCTTTAAGGTATATCACTCGAGAAATGACAAGGCCCACGGTCACTGCCACGTGGTACCCGCAGCTGCTCAACTGACCGACATGATGGGCTATTGGTCCCGCCCCAACCGGGCACCACCCCCGCCTCCCGGAAGGCGTGATCCACCGGGTCCGTGCTTCAAATGTGGTAAGATGGGCCACTGGGCCCGAGCATGCCCCAATCCCCAACGTAGCCCCAAGGGACCTTGCCCAAGGTGTCACAGGGATAGTCACTGTTCTATAGATTGTCCTCATGTGCTCGGTGATGCAGACACAGAGAATGCCCAAGTGGACCTCTTGGGTCTGGCCTTGGATGACTGAAGGTGCCCGAGCTCCAACCCGACTGCCACGGTTATCTGCAGCCAGGAGCCATGGGTACTTCTCACTGTATCAGGAAGGCTCATCTCATTTCTCTTGGATACCGGAGCTACGTATTCGGTTCTGAGGGAATTTTGGGGGCCAACCTCTCCTTCAAATTCCCCTATTGTCGGGGTAGGGGGACAGCCCTATTTGCCCCAGCGGACTCTGCCACTCAATTGCGTGTTTAGAGGTATTTTTCTCACTCATTCATTTTTAGTCATGCCAACCTGCCCTGTGCCTTTAATGGGAAGAGATCTTTTAGCTAAACTGGGAGCCTCCATTTCTTTTGCTCCCCCCACTCGCTTTGTTCCAGACTTGCCAACGACACAGTTACTGCTGCTCCTGGCTCCCCAGCCTTCTGACACTAACGCCTCTCTTCCTCTGCCAGCCTCCCTGGTGGATCCTCTGGTATGGGACACTCAAAATCCTGCCGTTGCTAAACACCATTCCCCTGTGGTCATTCAATTACAGGACCCCACCAGATACATTACTCAAGCTCAGTACCCTCTCTCTTCCCAGAGCCGTAGAGGACTTAAACCGATTATCTCTGACCTTTTGAGGAAAAGACTGCTCCGCACCACCTCCTCCCCTTTCAACACCCCTATACTGGCTGTTAAGAAACCTAACGGGACTTATCGTTTGGTCCAGGATCTCTGGCTTATTAACTCAGCTGTTGTTCCCCTTCACCCAGTGGTTGCTAATCCCTTTACACTTTTATCCAATATTCCTCCAGGAACCTCTCACTTTTCAGTTCTAGACCTTAAGGATGCCTTTTTCTCCATTCCCCTTAGCCCTCAATCTCAAAACATCTTTGCCTTCACCTGGACTGGCCCGGACACTAATTTCTCCACACAGCTCACCTGGACCGTCCTTCCCCAGGGATTCTGGGACAGCCCACACCTCTTTGGCCAGGCTTTGGCCTCTGATCTGCTTTCACTGTCTCTCCATAAATCAAAAATAATTCAATATGTAGATGATATTCTCCTATGCAGCCCGTCTTTGGAGATCAGCAAGACGGACACTGCCGCCCTATTAAACTTCCTATCCAAAAGGGGCTATAGAGTCTCATCCTCTAAGGCCCAGCTGTCCACTACTGAGGTAACATATTTGGGTTTAACCATAACCCCAACACAAAAGGCTATTACTCTAGACAGAAAAAAACTAATTCAATCCCTTACAGTTCCTTTGACCAAAGAGGAGGTCTTATCGTTCCTGGGAGTGGCCAATTTCCTGCGTTCCTGGATCCCTTCCTTTTCCCTTTTAGCTCTTCCCCTGTACGAAGCAGCTCTGGGCTCCCTGCATGAGCCCTTATCCCATTCGATCATAAAGCCCTTCCAGAGACTCCAACGGGCTCTCATTCAAACCCCAGCTCTTCATCTTCCGGATTTAACTCGTCCCTTTTCTCTTTATGAAAAGAAAAGAAGAAGGAGGGATACGCTCTCGGGGTCTTAGGACATCAACTGGGACCTTCTTTTGCGCCTGTAGCATACCTGTCAAAGAAGATGGACCTCACCACTCGGGGCTGGGCACCCTGCATACGTGCGCTGGCAGCTGCTGAGCTTCTGATTCGTGAGTCAAAAAAACTGACCTTTGGAGCGCATACCACAGTCTTCTCTCACCATAACTTGTCCAATCTCCTAACTTACAAAGGCTTACAAATCCTACCCCCTTCTCGAGTTCTTTCCCTACAGGTGGCGCTGGTGGAAGATGCCAGTCTCACGTTTCAATGCTGCCCGCCTCTTAATATTTCAAACCTCTACCTCGATCTAAGGTTGATGACTCCCCATCCCACTCCTGCATTGAAATCCTAGAGGACCTACTACCTCACCCCTCACATATACAGGAGGGCAAACTGTCCCAGGCCACTTATACCTGGTACACAGATGGCAGCTCCTTTTTATGTGATGGGACTCATAAAGCGGGTTATGCTATAGTATCAGATACAGAGATAATTGAGGCAAAGGCACTCCCTGCTCATACTACCAACCAGCAGGCTGAACGAATAGCTCTCACCCGTGCCTTTCAGCTAGCGGAAGGACAAATTTTAAATGTTTACACAGACTCTAAGTATGCATTTCATATCCTCTTATCCCATGCAGCTATCTGGAAGGAGCGCGGGCTTCTTACGACAAAAGGTGGATCCATAACTAATTCTGATCATATCATGGACTTATTAAAAGCCTCTCATCTCCCTAAAGCTATAGGAATTATTCACTGCCGGTCTCATCAGTCCGACAGTTCTACTGTTTCCAAGGGAAACAATCGGGCTGACAGAGCAGCTAAGACAGCAGCACTCCAGAGCCCGGATCTACCTCAGTCTCCCCAGGGAGTCCTTACAGTACAGCCCACACTCCCACAGACACCTGACACCCAGCAGATCCTGTCCTACCAACACAGGCTCTTTCACCCTAATAATAAGGCCCTGCTCCACTTTGTTAAGGCTCATCTCCAACCTACTCCTGAGGATATAAGATTTCTAAAGGCCATGACTGCCTCCTGTCAGATCTGTCAAAAGTCAGATCCTAAGACTAAATACTGTAGCTTCCCTTTTCCTACCCATCAGGCTAGGGGCTCTCTTCCAGGAACTGACTGGCAGCTGGACTTTACTCATATGCCTACAGTCAAAAGAGTTAAATATCTTCTGGTTTTGGTGGATACAATGTCCGGGTGGGTTGAAGCCTTCCCCACTACTAACAAGAGAGCCCAGACAGTCTCCGATATTCTTCTCCAAGAGATCATCCCCCGGTTTGGGATTCCAACCTCTCTCCAATCAGACAACGGCCCTGAATTCACCTCCCAGATTTCTCAAAACCTGTCTAAGGCTCTCAACATTCCTTGGCATTTTCATATCCCGTACCATCCTCAGTCTTCAGGTAAGGTAGAGCGTGCCAATTGCTCTCTAAAGGACACCCTTCTTAAGTTGTCACAGGAACTGCATCTCGACTGGGTAAAGCTCTTACCTTTGGCCCTTCTTAGACTCAGGGCCCTACCAAAGAGCCCGCTGTTTATTTCACCCTTTGAACTCATGTATGGACGGCCGGTTCTAACCCCTGGCCTTCCACCTAAAACCTCCCCCCTACCTGATCACCTGCTCACGCCATTACTAACCCACTTACGCTCGCTACTGTGGGATTTCACTGATCACTCATTACCTCGACCATGTACTAATCCATGTCCACCACAAATTAAGATTAGAGAACAGGTACTATTTTCTCCCCCAGGTCAACGTCCCTCACCCTTTTCCCCTAAATGGCAGGGTCCCCTCAGAGTAATTCTTCTAACTCCCACAGCTGCCAAGCTCGAAGGACTTCCTCACTGGATTAACCCGTCACACCTTAAACCATTCACTCCTCCAACTCAAAAAGATTCCTCATTCACAGTAACTCAGACAGGACCTTGCTCTCTCAAGTTCCAGAGGACACCAACTTCAGTACAAGAAAAATAACGGTCCCATCTACACTTAACTCTTTATTACCCTAACACACCCTCTTTTCCTTTTCCTATGTATGACCTCTAAATTCTAAATAACTACTTAGTTGTCGTTACAGGAATCATCATCGCTCACGGAGACAAGGGATTCAGATGATAAATATGGTCAAAAAACCTTATTTCTCTTTTAAGGCATTTTCTTTAAGTTCTAGGAAGCCAGCTTGACACACCTGAACGGATTGGACACGAACAAAATAAGTATTCAAACGGAATAAGTATCATTTAAAAAAAAAAAACCCTAAAGCCCCCCACTACCTCGAATCCTTAAGCCTCCACCTCATATTCCCCCCCCTTAATCTTTCCTTTCCTAATGCGATTCTTGTTTTCCAGCACCTAACCACAACCCAGTTCCTCAAGACACCAACGGATGCGGTTTCAATCAGCCATCCCCGGGACACGGACCACCAGGACATCCCAGGACATCAGTAAACAGGACATCATTACCAGGACACACCGGAACCATCCCAGGATGTCAGCAAATGGGACCAGGACACCAGGACATCGAACACCCCCCCCCCCAAAAAAAATCCCTCAACGCCCACAAAGTCAGCAGGAAGCAGCTATGAGACTGGGCTATGCCCCCATTCCCTACCCACTAAGACTCCCCCCCCAAAATTTTTAATAAACCAAAAAGGGTGGAGATGTGATTCTCATGGGATGAGGACCACACCTCCCAGAAGGATCAGTTTCACCCCGCCGGACTGGAAGACTACATTTCCCAGAAACACCACAACGGACAACCATGCCTATGCAGATTCTTATATATATATCAGTGTTAAATCCATCCCCCTCTCTTTTTCCTCCCTCCCTGGACCCGCACTGTGGAGCACCCTCCTTCCCTTAATAAACATTCCTCCCACGCACGTGGTCGCGTCCTGGGTCTCCCTTCCTCCGGCTCCACGATACACCCCACGCCGCAAAAGAAGAACATCACCAGAAGCATCATCATTCCTGACATCAAGCTCTATTTCAGAACTACAGTAATAAAATTGCTTGGTATTGGCATAAAAACAGAAAGGCTGACAATAGAATCAAATTGAAGACCTCGATATTAACCCACACACCTATGCGCACCTGATTTTTGACAAAAAAGATGAAATTATACAATGGAAAAAAAGGAAGTATCTTCAGCAAATGTTGGTACCATTCCCTAAACAAAAGATTTGATATTAAGAGTAGCAAATGTGAGATAGTATATGTGAGCATTTTGTTTCATTTCTTATTACCTTTATTTTCCCACAGTGATGAACTATAATCTAGAATTACAAGCCAAAGAAAGCCATTTATTTTATCAAGATACTTATCTCAGCCATAGGTAATGGTGCTAGAACAGGGCCTAAGCGCCACACAAGAATCAATTACAGAGCCCCACATAGGAGTACCGGACTGACCTCCCAAGGTCCTGATGAGGAGCAAAAGGAGGGAGATCATGAGCAAGGAAGTCAGGACCGTGAGGAGTGCGTTTACCCATTGAGATGGTGGGACAGATCTAAAGGGAGACCACCAAGTCCAGTTGTAATGGGACTGATGGAACAGGGGACCAAACCAGACTCTCTGAATGTGGCTGACGGTGGAGGAGGACTGAGAAACCAAGGACAACGGCAATGCACATGAACTCCACAGCATGGATGGGCTCACTGTGAGCCATGTCAGTTTGGTTGCTCACCTTCCTGGACTTAGGGGGAGCTGGGAGGACCTTGGACTTAACATAGTGAAGGGAACCCTGATGGCTCTTTGTCTTGGAGAGGGGTGGAGTGGGGGTATGGGTGGAAGGGAGGGGAGGGAAGGGGGAGGCAGAAGGGAGGAGATGGAAAAATTGAGAAAAAAAAAGAAAAAAAAGAATCAATTACATATTTATATATTATTAATAAACAGTTTAAAACCTAAATTGAGAAAATTCACTAATGATTTTTTTTAAATGAAGCACTGTGATTCTCTGCTGGAAAGTGGTTCTACAAGTGTTTTAATTTTGCAAGTAAGGCAGATGAGAAACAGTAAGAAGTTTATTCTAGAAAAGGGTTCTTTGCCATGAATGGGCGAGACCCAATTGATAAGTAACTGAATTTTGTGTCTCTTATGTTGACTGAGTGGAGATATGTTTATACTGTTCCCAGATTCATTTGGGAAATTAATTCCTCTTTCCTATGCTTGCAGACTGAAGAACACCCCCCCTTTCCCAGAATCCTTCATTCCCATTTTCACCCAGATAAATGTGTCACACATATCAACCTTCCTTTCAGGATCTGCATCTGAGAAAATGCAGAGTAATTTCCCCTAGTGCCACATACATTCCTCTTCCCACTTTGGACACGTCGCTTCTTTGTTCCAGTCATACCTCACTCATTCAGAGAGAGAGAATTGGGTTGAGAATTAGAACTGAGTTTGGAGCTCTCGACTCAAGTCTTTTAGCTAATCTGTTTGAATTTGTACGTCACTGTCAAAGCAGATCTGAAATTAGGTAAGAAGAAATGTGTTTCTGCAGCATGATCACACAGGAGAAGGAACTGTTACAAGATGAAAAGGGAGAGTATCCCAGTGGGGTGAATGATGCAATCATGACATCTGCAGGTTATCTCCTAAATTAGAAAGAAAAGAAATTCTTTTTTATTGTTATTTAAATAAAACAGCATTTATTTACCCTCTCCTTTCTTTCCATCCTATCCCTTTCACATACAAATCCCCTGCCCCAAAGTCATGGTCTCTTCTTTCTCAATTATTCTTTTCACGTGTAAATATAAATAAGTCGACATGAAAACACAACCTGCTGAGTCCATTCAGTGCCACCTGCATGCTTGCAACTATATCTCTGGAACTTTTTTCTTTTATACGAAAGTAAAGCTGAAAAGGATGATCCTGGGAAAGTGGAATGAGTTGGGTTGAAAATTGGAATGAACTAACTTTGAACTCTGATCATCCTTGGAGGATACAGTTTCACTCTATGACAAGATATGAGGGTAAGGCATCAACAAACATCTATTAGCAAATACAATGCCTAAATTCAGCACTTTTCTTGCTGCTATAAGGAAATAGCTCAGAAGAACCACCTTAAGGAAAGGGCTGCTTTGTATTGCTCTTTGAATTTGCACTTCCGTACCTCTTGGAAGGGTGCAGGGAGTGACTGTCTGCTGTGCTGTCAGTGGAAGGCTGGCCACATTGCAACCAGTTGGGAAGCAGAACAAGAATGTGCTGCTCTCTTTTTATCTGATGCACTACCCAGTCCCTGAGTCGTTCTCACTTATGTACCCTCAGGATGTCTCTCTCTGTTAGACTGTTCTGGAAATTCCCCACCTATGTGCCCAGAGTTTTTCCACTTTTTCTTACCATACATTTTGGGGGAGTTTTGCAAGAGTTACCACAAATAACCAGGAGATTGGAGTCTCCTCCTTGGGTTCTCAGTCTTGATAGTAAAAGAATTTAAGACTGACATAAGAAAGCTGAAGGAAAATTTTATTGGTGAAAAAAAGAAAGAAAGCAAGAAAGCAAGCAAGCAAGCAGGGAGGGAGGGAGGGAGGGAGGGAGTGAGGGAGGGAGGAAAAAACAATCCAGGGGCTTGCTTGCTATGAAATTGACAGCTTTCTGGAAGAGAAGTGTGGAAGAAGTCTTAGGCTGGCCTGGAAGTCAGTCACATGATGCAGAGGGGAGATGTAGAAACAGAGTAGGGCCAAAGGATTATAGAAACCCTGGCTAGAACAGAGATAAAGGGAGAAAGTAAAGGTTAGGCATTTCAGGAAAGATGGAGCTGTAGAGAGGCAGGTCTTTAAGAAATTGTGCTGGAGTGAGAGTCCTGGGAAGAAAAATACATGATTTCTTGAGTGGGATAATTTATTCTGCCTATCTCTTTAATGTTTCTCTAGGGTGTAACCTGGTGATGAGCATCCCGACCAGAAAGTTGTACCCACCTAGACCATGTTCCACTCTCTTGATCTGAAGAAAACTGTGAAGGTACGTGGTTGATCGGCAGTTATGATTCACCAGACAAGCTTTAATATATATAATTCAGTTTTAATAAAGGAAAGGAAGGGGAACTTACAAATCCAAGGTTCCAGCGAGGAGCCCAGGAAAACAAAGAGCAGGCAGGCCACAGGCCTTTATAAGTCAATATTAGCCTAAGGGGGACACGTCTAAGGGGGACACGCCTTTAGACCAAGGGGGACACGCCTTTAGACTAAGGGGGACACGCATTACAAAACAAGGTTTTTGGCTAGGCTTCCCCTTCATCTCCCCCTTTTGTCTAAATAAGACAGAACCAAACCAAATACAACTATATTCAATAGGAACAAATAATAAATATAAAATTACAAACAACAAATAATATTAAGAAACATAAAACAAAAGTTTTACTAAGCATTCTATTTCAAGGAGTCTAAATAATGTAGAGGGTAACTACAATTATCTAATCTTCAACCCCATCAAAGATCTGAGAAGGGAAGTAATATTACTTAAACAACCAGGAAGTACAAACAAGAAACTTCCAAAATGTGCAACAAATGACAGAGACAACTAACTACCTGGGCAGTCACCCAAAGTTTTGTTTTGCAATGTTGAGGCAACCAACTTTGGCTAAGGCCTAACACAACTGACATAACATTTTTCAAAGGCAAGGAACTTTTTGTAGAACTGTCCTACCCTGTCTTGACAAGATAAGACAATCCTGTTTTATCCACTTATGGATATTCTGTATCTTTGTCAGTAGTTGAGGTATGGGCTTTTCTTTGCCCAAAGGCCAGTTCTGCCAAGAAGAAGACAAGCTCCCAGTGGAGTGCCTTTGGTGCTCAACATTTTCTCGGGAGTAGAGTGGTGTTGCCAGGAGTGATTGTGTCTCATAAGTATCAAACTCTAGGTTAGATTAAAGGCCATGTTCTACAGCTCTTCAAAGAGGTCGAAGATTATACTATCTATACTAAATATAATTTCTATGTATCTAAAGAACCTGAAAAACAACTGTGCAATAAATGAGGACAATATCCCCAAACATAAACAATGTCATTATACAAATAATATCAGAGGTAGAAATATACATTGCAATATGATAAATATCTCAATATAACAATTGTTTTAAACAGAGGTAGAAGCATACTCTCATACAATAGAGGTAGAAGCATACTAACATACAATGTTCAATATACAAGAATCAACACCAATGCAATTTTCTAATAACAATAATTCACAAATACCAATCATCCCATCAAACCAGGTAATTCCCCTCCCCTTTTTTTCATAAACATCCCTGAGTCCATATAATACCTCCCCCATCCCCTCAACCCTATACCAACTACTAAATGATGTCCCTAAACCAGAGGGCAAACTCTGTTGGGAGAGGGGGCATCGTCCTCTAAGATTGCTTCTAGCTGACATGGGGGTGACGTTCTTCTCAGGGGGTCCCATGAAAGCAAATGATGGTAAAATTCCCAGAATAGCATTTGGTCGAGGAAATTGTAACTAGCCTCTGAGTGTTTTGAGGAGGTCCGGCCAGAGTGTTGTCAAAATTGTACACCATTAGAAACTGTCTTGTGTAGTTGGTACCAAAAAAAAAAAAAAAACAAAAAAAAGGTCTAATTTTAGCGCTATTAAAAACATGACGTCATAGTAACCAGGTGAAATTGATGTTGTGGGGCCCCATCTTCATCCTGGAAACTTCAAAGATTACTGAAGGAAAATTTGTTGTTTGTTACAGGAAAGGTAAACATTATCTACAAAGACATATATAGACATATATATTCGATGGAAGCTATAATAAAGACAGACACAGATATGAGGAAAGGCAAAGAAAGTTTACCAAGTATCATCATCATCATCATCATCATCATCATCATTATTATTATTACTATTACTATTATTATTCTGTCCCATTTCATGGCTCCTGACCTGAGACAGAAACTCTGAGATATCTCTTATAAACAGGCTTGGAATTGAAGAAGGACTGAGCCATAGTCCAACTCCAAAACCAGCTCTATATACATATAAATAAAAGCACAGTATATATGTAAAAAAATGTTTTATACTTACTAAACATATTCGGGTTCTGTGTTGATCCATATTAGGTTGTAACTAGTGTCTATGCATCAGTATTTAAATATCCAGGGTCCCTTAAGTTCTTTGAAGATGAGTGGTTTCCTGTGAAGATAAGAATCCTGCCCCCAACATATATGCTTTTCTTACCATCAGTATGATCATCATCCTTGTGAATGAATTAATTTTCTCTTCCAAGGGGCTTCTCCTCTTCAAACCAAACCTTTATTAATTTTGACGGTATCCACAATTTTTCCTCTCCTGTGGAGACAAGAGCAAAACCCCTTCCCCAACGCAGAACATCTCCTGGCTTCCATTGCGAGGTCAGCACATCCTTGAAATAAACTGGTTGATTTAATTCAGCAGACTTTTCCATTATCCAATGTCTTTCTGCAGCCGTTGTCTCCTTCTCATTAGCGTTGAGAAAATTCAAGGTTAATAAAGCACTATGTAACCTATTTCTAGGGGTATTTTCCACCCCTTTCTGTTTGTTTAACATATCCTTTATAGTTCTATTTGATCTTTCTATGACTGCTTGACCTGTAGGATTGTATGGTATACCTGTAACATGCTTAATATTGTAATAAGCAAAAAACTGTTTCATTTTCCTAGAGACATAAGCTGGACCATTATCTGTCTTTATTTGTGTAGGTATACCCATGATGGCCATAACTTCTAATAAATGAGTGATTACTGAATCAGCTTTTTCTGAGCTTAAAGCAGTTGCCCATTGAAAACCTGAATAAGTGTCAATGGTGCGGTGTACATATTTTAATTTGCCAAATTCTGCAAAGTGAAACACATCCATCTGCCAGATTTCATTCCTTTGAGTGCCCTTTGGATTAGCCCCTGTAGGCAGTGGTGTTTGGTTATAAAAAGAGCAAGTAGGGCATTTCTTTACAATTTCCTTAGCTTGTTGCCATGTAATAGAAAACTCTTTCCTCAAGCCTTTGCTATTGACATGATGTTTTTTTTATGAAATTTAGAGGCCTGCAGCACACTACCAATCAACAATTGATCAATTTCTGCATTACCTTGTGCTAGAGGACCTGGCAGACCCGTATGGGATCAGATGTGTGTTATATACATAGGGCAAAGCCTGTTCCTGATCATGTCCTGTACCTGGATAAACAATGAGGTTAGTTCTGTATCAGCAGGTATAAATTCAGCAGTTTCAATATGTAAGATTACTCTTTCTGCATATTGTGAATCAGTAACTATATTAAGCGATTCTTTAAAATCCCTTACCACCATAAGAATGGCATATAATTCTGCCTTCTGGACAGAATCATAAGGACTTTGTTCCACCTTACTCAGATCTTCTGATTTGTAACCTGCTTTCCCTGATTTATTAGCATCAGTATAAAATGTACGTGCTCCAGTTATCAGAGCATCACGGATGATTCGAGGGAGAATCCAAGAAGTTCTCTTTATAAAGTTAAGCCTCTTGCTTTTCGGATAGTTGTTATTGATTTCTCCCAAAAAATTAGCGCAAGCTCTTTGCCATGGTTCGTTATCTTCCCACAACTTTTTTAGTTCATCAGCAGTGAAAGGCACTATAATTTCTGCTGGGTCTATGCCTGCTAGTTGACGAAGTCTCAATTTGCCTTTTATAATTAATTCAGAGACTTTTTCCACATAAGTTTTTATTTTCTTACTTGGTTTATGTGGTAAAAAGATCCATTCTAAGATAATATCATCTCTCTGCATTAAAATTCCTGTAGGAGAAATTTTGGAAGGCAATATGACGAGAATACAACTGAGCTCTGGATTCACCCTGTCCACATGTGTCTCTTGTAATTTCTCCTCAATCATTCTCAGCTCCTTTTCTGCTTCAGCTGTTAATTCTCTGGGACTGTTTAAGTCTTTTTCACCATCCAAGGTTTTATTTAAATGAATTATCATATCAGGTGTTATGCCAACAGCTTGTCGTAAGCTGGAAATGTCTCCTAACAACCTTTGAAAGTCATTGAGAGTCCGTAACCGATCTCTCCTAATTTGTGCTTTTTGTGTCTTAATTTTTTGTAAACCTATTTTATAACCTAGATAATTAACAAAATCTCCTCTCTGAATTTTTTCAGGAGCAATCTGCAATCCCCATTTAGGTAAAAGTATTTTTACTTCTTCAAACAGTCTTTCTAAAGTAGCCATGTTTGAATCAGATAACAGAATATCATCCATGTAATGATAAATTATAGACTTGGGAAATTGCTTGCGTATTATTTGCAATGGTTGATTTACAAAATATTGGCACAGGGTGGGAGAGTTCAACATGCCCTGTGGGAGGACGGTCCACTGGTATCTCCTTGTAGGTTGAGAGTTATTATAAGTAGGCACTGTGAAGGCAAACTTTTCTCTGTCTTTTTCTTGTAAAGGTATAGTGAAGAAACAATCCTTTAAATCAATAACTATGAGAGGCCATCCTTTTGGTAATAAAGATGGCAGAGGAATTCCAGATTGCAGAGAGCCCATAGGTTGAATAACCTTATTGATAGCCCTGAGATCTGTCACCATTCTCCACTTACCAGATTTTTTCTTAACAACAAATACAGGAGAATTCCAAGGGCTGGTAGAATCTTCTATATGTCGAGTATCTAATTGCTCTTGTACCAGCTGTTCTAAAGCCTGCAACTTTTCCTCAGCTAAAGGCCATTGCTTTGTCCATATTGGTTTCTCAGTCAATCATTTTAGAGGCAGTGCTGTTCGTATCTCTGAAGGGCCATCAATTGCTTTGCATTCTTGTACAGCCCGAACAGCCGGTTTCTGCCTTCTGTAATATCTTTTAATATTTCCCTCAGTGATATAGGCTCTAGAAGCAGCAGGAATGTTAATTTGGGTATTCCATTGCTGCAACAGGTCACGGCCCCATAAATTCACTGCAATATTGGCTATATATGGCCTTAATTTTCCTATTTGTCCTTCTGGCCCTATGCATTCAACCCATCTCGTGCTCTGCCTTACTTGAAATAGGGTTCCAATTCCCAGGAACTGAACATTTACGTCCTGAAGAGGCCAATACAGATGCCAAGATTCTGGAGTAATGATACTTACATCCACACCTGTGTCCAGTAGGCCAGTAATGAAAATGCCATTTACACACACTCTTAACTTTGGTCTTTGTTCATTTATAAAAGTCTGCCAAAATACATGTAACTCATCTTTCAGGCCGTTTTTGCTTTTAACAGCAGGCATGGGGCTTTCTAATTTTCCTGACGAGGCATGTTCTCTGCAGTAACAGGAAATGACTGGACCACATTCGCCATGGGGGCCTGCGAGAGGCCCCCCATTGCGTTTCCCAGTGGCAACAGGTTGCCTTGTCTATCTCTTGTTGACCTGCACTCATTTGTCCAGTGTCTGCCTTTTCCACATCTCCTACATATACCTGAAGGCTGAGTCCTACTACGTCTGTTATTTCTAGAAGAGGCATTATTATTATTATTATTATTATTATTATTATTATTATTATTATTATTTCTGAAAATCCGTTGTCTGCAATTCCTTTTAATATGTCCCACCTTGCCACAATTAAAACATTTGGTAACTTGATGCCTCCTTTTTGCATTAGAAATTGCTTCTTCTACCCATGCTTCAGTGCCATAGTCAAAATGATTCAACATTCATTGTATGTAAGACCCATTCGTCCAAGGGTGCTGATCTCATCTTTAAAGGCCCCAGGATCCTTTTACACTCCACATTGGCATTCTCATAAGCCAAAGACTCAATTATTATACGTCTTGCTTCTGGGTCAGATATCCCTATTTGTACAGCTTTAGTTAGCCTTTGTAAAAAATCACTAAAGGGTTCTCTCTGACCCTGTTTAACTCTGATATATGATTCCAGTCTCTGTCCTGGGTCTTGAACCCTGTCCCAAGCCTTTAAGGCTGCTGTAGTACATATGGATAAGGTGTGTTCATCATAATTAGCTTGTTCTAAAGGATCGGAGAAAAGTCCTTCACCTAGAATTTGATCTAGGGAGATCTCAATTCCCTTTGCTCTTTCCTGCTGTTCTAAAAGTTTAGCCTCTTGTCTGAAAATGCATTTCCAATTTAATTGTGACCCACTCTCTAGAAAAGCTGATACTAATTGTACCCAATCATGGGGCGTTGCCTTATTGCTTATAGACCAAGTTTTGAGCATCTCTCTAACAAAGGATGAATGTAGCCCAAAGTTCATAATGGCTTGTTTAATTTCTTTGAGATCATTCATACGGACGGGTTCCCATGTATATTCCTTGATGACCTTAGGGTTTTTGGAACCAGTCACCTTTTCTGACGTTATTATTGGAAAGGCAGGTAGAACTTTATGGAAATTATCCCGGAGAGTTTTACTCATTGACGGAGTTAAATTTCGCCTTTCTACCGTTTGCTCCTGTTCATCACAGTCTATAATTTCCTCAATCTTTTCTAATCTGCTTACTATTGCCTTCTGTAAGGCCTGGATCTCCTGTCCAGAATTATGCTCCAAGGCCTTCATGGAGGATTCCAAAACATGAAGTTTGTCCAGTAGAGTTAGTGTCTCATCCTTGGATAGAATTTTCATGGCATGAATTGTGCCTTCTTGTATTGACAATCTGTCAGCCAATCTGTCATATCCTTTAGACAAAGTCCGATTTTCACATTCAGCAGTTTTAATTCTCTCTGATAATGTTTCAGACAGGGACTGAAGTTTATGATCCAAATCAGCTGTTCTCTCCTCCACAGCAATGAATCTCTCCTTAATATCAGACTGTAGTTTTTCTAAATTTTGCTCATTTGACAGAGTCATATCAGACAAAGCCCTATTCCCTTCCTTGAGAACTTCAAACTCTTTCTTGGTGTCAGTCTGAATTGTTTTTGCAAATACCTCAACGGACTTAAAGTTGTCACTCAAAACAGTTGTGCCCTTTCTTAAGCATTCAACCTCTGTCCTAAGAATCCTGGTTTCATTCTGTAAGGACTTTATCATTTTTCTATTTTCAAACCATGTAAGGGAGAAACCAAATATGAGAAAAATTGCAAGCCCTATAAATATCCAAGTTATGGGAATATCATATGTATCCTGCAATATTTCTACCATAGTATAATTAAATAGACTGCAGAAGCTTTCAACGGTGATATGGTCAGACATTTTTTTTTTTAATCAAAAGAAATTTTACCTGTAATGACCGTTCCCTGCCAGTAGGTGGTGAGGGCAGTAACCACTCGGCCAAACCGAGTCTGCAGTACCGGCGGAGCTAGAATGCTGGGACGCCAGAAGTAACAGCTAGTCTCCGGCAGGTCAGGGCCCAGGCCGAACTCAGCCGGGACTGGTGCTGCCTGAGGGGTTAGTGAGCTCGGACTGAGTCACCCACACATGTCCTTTGCTCCATACAAGCAGGGCTGGGACGGACTAGTCTGGGAAACTGCTCTGAAGCAATCAAGAGCCCAAGGCCGAATCCCTGTCACACAGTGCGGGAACTGGAGCTGAAGGCTCCCAAATGCCCGAGTTGGACGCCAAATGAAGGTGCGTGGTTGATCGGCAGTTATGATTCACCAGACAAGCTTTAATATATATAATTCAGTTTTAATAAAGGAAAGGAAAGGGAATTTACAAATCCAAGGTTCCAGCGAGGAGTGCAGGAAAACAAAGAGCAGGCGGACCGCAGGCCCGCAAGATTTTATAAGTCAATATTAGCCTAAGGGGGACACGCCTAAGGGGGACACACCTTTAGACCAAGGGGGACACACCTTTAGACTAAGGGGGACACGCCTTACAAAACAAGGTTTTTGGCTAGGCTTTCCCTTCAAAACTGTTTTCCCTTGATGGGTTTCTCTTTACTGTTACTATGACTATAGACGACTCCAAGGCTTGTCAAACTGACAATCAACTTAACCATCACATGACTTAATCAATCAGCTTTCTAATGTTTATTGTACTCTTTCAGAGGGCCAGGAAATTTTATGACAGGCCCATAATAACTCAGTTAAGAACTAGGCCTCAGTTCCTGCAAGCACTAGACCTGGGCCAAATCCCTCTCCCAAATAGGTGATAACCAAATAAATACAAAGTCTGGGGCTTGTCCAGATTTGCCCAAGAATGGAATAACCATAGCCTTAGCCTGGGCTCTGCTAGCCCTAACCAATTAGAAATGTATTAATAAGATGGCCACTTGTATAGCCAATCCTAAATACAGATCACATTGCTTTTACAATTCCTGTCACTGTGCTTACAAGTCCTTCTTGGGGTTGTCACCATTTTGTACAGGTGTGTGTATCCCCAAATGCATGTGGCATAAAAAAATGCTCTTACTGATTACATCATGACTGGTGGTCTTTTGGAGACTTCTCACAGACCCTAAAACCCTAAAAGTTCATTCAGAGGACAATTTGCCAGATTAGCACACACACACACACACACACACACACACACACACACACACACACACACACACATATATATATATATATATATATATATATATATATATATATATGTTATTGGAGAAAGGGACTTTTTCCATTGTTTTAGTGCACTGTGACACTGGTGACAGCCTTAGATCATTAGGTGCATTGTTAGAAGCCAGGTGTGTGCAGAGCCGATGCCTAGTGGAGTCTCCTCTAGTTGCTAGACCTTTCCTTATGCCTACATACTTCCACTTGTTTTAGATTTTGTTTTCTTTCATAATCATTTCTTTAAAACTCACTAAGTCCCATTTCAACTGTTATTGCCCCAGGGTCAAAAACAGGAAAACACACACACACACACATACAAACACACGACCCTGATGTTCTGTCCCCACAATCATAGAGAAGGCTCTGAAACTTTGAAAACTTACTTTGAGGAAAACAAACAACAACAGCTTTTGTTAATGAGGTTCTTTCTCCATCCTTTCCCTGAGACCACCTTCATCAGGATACTCGAACCATATGCATTCAACAACAGTTTATCTGGATGCACAGTCAAAAAAGCAGTGGGTCAATGGGTGACTCAAAATGGACTGACCAATCAAACAGCAGCTGCAGGGAGAGACCACTCAATTCCCAGAAAATAAAAAAAGTGCGTGCCTGTGTACAAATTCATTGAAATAATGCTTTTTCTTTACTATTCACTGCTGTTAGCCAGGTGTCTCCCACTCTCCCTCACCACCTTTGGGGAGATTTGCATATAAATGGCACTTTTGTTATTTTGTTGGAGTTCATCAGCCCCTTGTTGTTTATCCCCCACCTGAAGTCTAATCTCTGCTTTGCCACAGCACAGTCGGTTGCTGTGGAAATGATTATGTTGTCACAAACAGAGGATTAGAATTTCAGGAGGAGAATAAGCAGCAGTTACAGATAAACTCTTAATAAAAAAAAAGAGCCTGGTAGCATACAAATGCACCTAAGTAATACAAAGTGCATGGCCACCAGAGGGAAAGGAGAACAATCCAAACGTGATTGCTAAATCTTGCCAAATTGGAAAAGACATTGAATTTCAAAGGGAAAGTCATTCTGCTGTAAAAATCATAACTTTGGGCTAAAATACAAACACTGTATTCATAGTGTGAAGAAAACTGAGCAGTTTAGTGTTCAAGGGTTCTAAGTCCAAGCGGAAGAGGATATGGAAAAAAAATGAGAGACACTTAGAAGTCACAGAAATTTTAGTAATTCTGGTCTCCCTGTCATTTGAAGAGAAAAACCAAAAGTGGTCTGTTACCATTCACAGCAACAAACCAGTAGTCATTGTCATTGAGCGATGTGTCTCGAAAGGTTATTGGCAAGGTCACATAATAGCTCATCATAGAGTAAATGCAGGGCAAGAATGAAAGAGCTGAACATTGCCAGTGGAAACGCAGAAAGCCAGTTTCACTTTTCACACCACATCAGAGCAAGTGAGAGAGAAGCTTGAGAGAAGAGCCTAGGGGAGTCGTTGAACATCAAGTGGGATGAGGTCAACACACATGTTGGCTCCAGATATGTGGATCTGGAGAAGACTCCAGTGTCTACTGCAGATCAGCGGTGACCCTGAGGAAAGCACAGGGCATCAGGTGTTAGATTACGGGGGTACTGGCTTAAACGAGACAAAGAGAAGGAGGGAGAGGGGGGGAAGGGAGGGAGAGAGGAGAAAGAAAGAGAGAGGGAAGGAAGGAGGGAGAAAAAAGTCGCTTCTGACGTTGTTTATGCACAGAAACAAGGAATTTTTGCCAGCCACATGTGTGGATCACAAATGCCTTTTCGAGCTGCCTTGCCTGCAGCAATTGAAGCTTGGATATATGGTCTTTTAACAAGACAATATCATCAGATGTTACTTTATCTACTCCACTACTATTACTCTTCTAAACAGTGATGTCTTCTCTATCACTTTACATGATGAGTGCAGGATAAACTTCAGCTTTGTATAATTGTATTTTATATAATTGTATGTAAAAGGTATTTGTATAATACCTTTATGCAAGAGCCCTGCAGAAAGAATGGCACAGTTTGTACTTTATCTCTCAGTGGCTGCAACCATCTCTCCTGTGCATCTTTCATCACAACTGCTTGCCTGGATTACTCATCTTTGTCTATAAAGTGAGTTTAAAATGACTCTTGTTTTCTCCCACTTGAATAATACTATTACACTGCTATCTATTCAGAGGTAAATTGTCAGTGCTTATCAGAAGGTTGAAAGCCCTCAGTGAAGCTGCATTCAAAGCTGTAAAATGACATTTGAAGTTAGCAGGAGATATTGGCAATCAGAGAATCAAAGAATAGAAAATTACTGTAATTTCTGGTCCTAGTGTTTGAAAACATCTATTCTATTTTTGTCTAAAATTGAACCATCTATTTGCATGCAGAATTTGTAGAATGCATCAAATAAAGGGACACTACTAATAATCAAATAATATTGTCTATATGTTTTTTCTTCATTTCATTTAATGGTGAATAGGGGAAGAAAAGGGAGACTGAGAAAAAATTCTTTGGTGCTTACAAATGTCCTAATGCACATTGTGTCTCCCAAGTGTACATCTTATCAACACTGACATATACTGAGAAAAAA
Organism: Arvicola amphibius; assembly: GCF_903992535.2. Classification (NCBI taxonomy): domain Eukaryota; kingdom Metazoa; phylum Chordata; class Mammalia; order Rodentia; family Cricetidae; genus Arvicola; species Arvicola amphibius. The sequence goes on along the minus strand of NC_052058.2, from coordinate 111,264,616 downwards.
AAAGTGATGAGTTTGATCTTTGATTCTGGGCATGAGACTCTAATGCCTGCAAGCCTGGATATCTGCCATGTGTACAGGTCAGGTCTTATCCTCAAAGATAAGAAGCTGTCAGTCATGGTATGTCAGGATACACAGCAAGAAAGATGGAGCACTGAGGGCAATACCAACATTGACTGTACAAATGACACAAACTCCAGAAGATGCCCAGCTTTCTCAGAGAGTCCGCTGTGACACGCCATTGTCCTCCACAGCTAGAGAGTCTTTCTAAGACCTTTGAGAAAAGTCAAAGTTTAGACAGCAAAGCAATGCAGGACTTCCAATTTCTGAAGGAAATTAAAGCCACATGGAGAGTGACAAGCACAAAAGGAAAAGAGGAAGAGGAGCTGACTTGGCATTCATCAGCCTCAAGGTCTCTCTTGAGGTTATTTGAAATCAAGAGGGAAATGACAGGTACAGAGCTCGAGAGCTGCTCAGGGCAGCACAGTGACAGGAAACTGACAATTCCTATCCATGTGAAAAAGCAAGTTAAACTCATTTACAAGGGTCAGTCCACTCCTTCCAAACCAATGTAGGCACCACATCAAGGACCACAGTGTCTCAGCTGGCTTATTAGCATTTCAGCAGACAATGTGACTCAAAAGCCAAGTAGGATCCTTTGTCTTCACACTTCCCTTCTTTATATCCTTTATGCTGAAAATGAGCTTGAAGTCTTGAAATCAAGGCCCATTTTAATAATAATTTTCTTAAAAAACACAAAAGAGTCCATTTAAAATACAGTCATTTTTCAGAGTTAGAATACAAAGTAAAGAAGTTAAACAGACAACAATAGGTACCCATGACCTTCATTCATTTGACAAATATCCAGGAAGCAGAGAGTCTGTGAGGGAACAGAGAACTTGCCTTTGTGATTCTTTACTTGAGACCAGGATGCTGACAGTAGTAAGCAGACACATATAGTCAGTAAATAGACATTTACTTGAGGGGTAATAAAACCTACACTCTAATTGAGGACCTGTAATTTGTGCCATTGTGTCCCAAGATTCTTCAAGATTACAGCAAGCCCAACTGGAATACAGATCTGAAAATACAGCCTACTATTCTGATCTTGTGTCCTCATCAGCCACAAACTAAACAGCATAGTTATTAGTCTGTGTTCAGAATTATATTCAAAGTTTAATTTGGCTACTGTGGAGAATAGCTATATGCTATTGAGGAAAGATGAACAGATTGGACATGGGAAAGAAAGATAGCCCTTCTTCTTAGATGTCTGTTTGCAGGAGGCAATAGTTCTGCAGTTAGTAACTGCTTAAGGCCCTTCTCCATCCATGTCATAAATCTTCAACTTTCTGTGAATCTCACCAGAAACCTTATTTATAGGGAAAATCAATACCCTAAATCCCTTATGCCACAGTCACTCTTGGTTTTCTTTACCAGATAGCAATTCTATCCAATGATTTGTAGAGAGAGCCCATAACCTGACTTCTCAAAGGAGAGAGAAAAGGAAAAGCATCTTATCTGCTTTTGAAATAAATAAATCACGAGGATTACCAAAGTGGGTGCAATGCTGATGAAGTGGTGTGTACAGCTAATGAAGTGATGTATACAGCTAATGAAATAATGTGCACATATGATGAAGTACTGTGCACAGGTGATAAAGTACTGTGCACATCTGATGAAGTGGTATACACAGCTGATGAAGTGGTGTGTACCCCTGATGAAGTGGTGTACACAGCTGATAAAGTGGTGTACACAGCTGATGAAGTGGTGTACACAGCTGATGAAGTGGTGTACACAGCTGACAAATAATGTGTACAGCTGATGAAGTGGTGTGCACATCTGTTGAAGTGATATGCACAGCTGATGAAGTGGTGTGCACATCTGAAGTGGTGTACAAAGCTGATGAATAGTGTGTACAGCTGATGAAGTGGTGTGCACAACTGATGAAATGGTGTGCACAACTGATGAAGTGGTATGCACATCTGATGAAGTGCTGTGCACCCCTGATGAAGTGGTGTGCACAGATGATGAAATGGTGTGCACAGCTAATGAAGTAGTGTGTATAGCTGATGAAGTGGTGTATAAAGCTGATGAAGTGGTGTGCACAGCTGATGAAGTGATATGTGCAGCTGATGCTAAGACTATTACTTGAGTCTCCTGTTTGATAAACCCATATTCAGATTTATGAATGTCTTTCTGAAGCTGAACACACACATGTCTTCTGACATGTCTTCTTCAGTATGTCTTTCTGAGCAGGATTGTTTTTCCTAATCCTTATGCTTAAAGTTTATGTGAACATTTAGTAAAATATTCAACTATGCTTCATATTAAGCAGTCATTTTCTGCATCAAAGCCATGAATCCTAGTTCAGCCTGAGTCAAAGGCCCTAAAAGACTAAAGGACCCTCTCAGTCAGCTTAGAGTAACAGTGTGGAAGTTTATCTTGCCCGCCTTAATGTTCCCAGTGTAGGAAAAGATATGTACACTCTCTAGGCATTGGCTTCCTCATTTGTGAAACACGTAAAATAATCCCTTTTATCCCCCATGTATGGTTTAAGAAGCTGCCATATAATAAGGTTGTCTAGCACATGATAAGTCCTACATGTGTTACTTGTTGTTAATATAGACTACAAAGCCCCAAGTTTGGGCATTCTGCTTATTTTCAAGTATTCTTACCACACATTGATTTTCAAAATGGCTAAGGCTACATTCTTCTCCATTGGAACTTTCTGCTCTGACTGCATGTTAAATGCACCAATGCAGCAGTGAACTAAAGGCAGGATAAAGGCCTGGAACTCTTGGTTTCACATAGCATATGACTCCTTGATCTTAAAACTTAGAATAAAATCCCTGCTTACTGCTGTGGGACAATGATCTGTATTCAACAACCTTCCTCAATACCCAGTAATACCACTTTTGGGAATATATACAAGGGATGCTCAATTGTGCCACAAGAACATGTGCTCAACTTTGTTCATAGCAATTTTGTTTGTCATAGCCAGAACCTGGAAACAACCTAAATGCCCCTCAACCAAGGAATGGATAAGTAAAATGTGGTACATTTACACAATGGAGTATTACACAGCAGAAAAAATAATGACATTTTGAATTTTCCAGGAAAATGGATGGAGCTAGAAAACATTATTTTGAGTGAGGTAACCCAGACACAGAAAGACATTTATCACATGCACTCACTCATAAATGCTTTTTAAACATAAAGCAAAGAAAACCAGCCTACAAACCAAAATCCCAGAGAACTTAGAAAACAATGAGGACACTAAGAGAGACTTATGTAGATCTAATCTACATGAGAAGTAGAAAGTATAAAAAGACAAGATCTCCTGAGTAAATTGGGAGCATGGGGACCTTGGGGGAGGGTAGAAGGAGGGAGGGGATAGGCAGAGAGGGAAGAGGCAGGGAGAGGAGAGGCAGGGAGGGAGCAGAGAAAAACGTAGAGCTCAGTAAAAAATTTTAAAAAATATATGTAGGCTTAAAAAAGCATAAAGTACTTAAAATAAAAAAGAAAGAAAGAGAGTAGTTGGGTGTGGTGGCACACACCTTTAATTCCCAGACTTGGGAGACAGAGGCAGACAGACCTCTGTGAGTTCAAGCTATTGTGGTACACTCCTTTATTCCCAACACTTTGGAGGCAGAGGCAGACAGGTCTCTGTGAATTCACGGTGTGGTGGCACACACCTTTAACCCCAGCACTTGGGAGGAAGAGGCAGGCAGATCACTGTGAGTTCAAGGACAGCCTGTTTTACAGAGTGAATTCCAGGGTAGCCAAACATACACAGAGAAACCCTATCTCAAAAAGCCAAATATTAAAAATAAAAAATAGAGGTTAAAATAAAGCCACATAAAGATGACAAATACACAGAAAGTCTGGATATTGTATATTATGTTCTTTTTAAATTGCATGAATGCTGAAGAAGGAGCAACAACTGCTGAAAGATATTTGTTTATAAATTTATAAACAAATAAATGCTGCTGGATTAATCCAAGGTAGGTGTTTTGAAAATACGTTGACTTCAAAATTGAAACCAAAGTTATGTTACTTTGAAGAAGAGTATTTGCTTTGATTTCCTCAGGAAATGAAGGGCAGTGGATTCATTCATTCTGAGTTAAGAAAAATCAGGTTTGATCAAGGAAGATCACCTGAGAAATCTCCAGTAGGAACAGATGGCCCAGATATCTTGCTTCCCATCCACCACTGCTGCCCCCACCTTCTGCTTACCTTCAAACATGAAACTGCTGCCATCTATATACCAGCTCAGACTCCCAGGCCAAGGCTGATCCTTCAGATCATTTCAGGTACCAGCTTCTTCCAAAATGTCAGTGCAGTGATGGGTAGATGAGGTGTCATCAGTCTCATGCAGTAGGGTAGTGGGATTGAGGACAGCAGGAGAAGCAAAGGTCATTGTTCAGTCAACAAAAGGCTTGAATCACCTCTGGCCCAGTTCAAGTAAACCTGACCTGGGCCTTCAACTTTGTTAAAAAAGGCTCTTTCTAATAAAGGCATAGGACACTCAGGGATAACCAGGAAGGAATGAGTTACTTGTCCTCTTCCTAAATCTACAGTCCATACGGTAGTCCACAGATATTGTTTCTGTTCAGTTGCTCCAATTACTATAGTCTTTGTATTCTTTAGCTTTCCCAATGGTTGTTTCAGCACAAAGTGCTAAGCCCCTATGTCTACTAGAAAATCCATAGGGGTCCCCTCCACAGTCAGGGTTACCTTAGGCATGGGGGAGAGGGTCTGAGCCCCATCCCCTCTAATCATCTTCTTCTAGAGCCAGTACCTTAGAGGCCCTTCCTTTCTTCTTTGGGCATTCCCTTGCCCAATGTCCTTTTTCTTTGCAATAAGCACATCGGTCTTTGTCCAAGGGGTACCTCTGTCCATCTTCACTTATCTTTGGTCTTCTGTTGCCCAGGTTCTATCTGTCTAGGTCCTATCTTCCCTTTCTTTCCTACTACTGCGGCTGAAATTTGATCAAATTTCTTTCTTATCTATGATCCCTCTGGTCCTCTCTTTCTTCTGCCTCCTGCCTCTCCTCTCTCTCTCTCTCTCTCTCTCTCTCTCTCTCTCTCTCTCTCTCGCTTCTCTTCCTTAGTCTCTTGCTTATGAAATACTTTCTCTGCCCCCTTAATCAAATCCTGATGTCGGTGTGTCTTCCATCTATCTGATGATTTCATTGGTTAATAAATAAATTGCTTGGCCTGATAGGTTAGAACATAGGTCAGTGGAGTAAACAGAACAGGATGATGGAGTGAGGCAGATGCCTCGGGCAGACCATGCCTCTCCTCTCTGAGGCAGACGCGATGGAGCCAGTCACCAGTTCAGACATGGTGAATCTTTCCTGGTAAGACACACTCATGGTGTTACACAGATTATTAGATATGGGTTAGTCAAGATGTGAGTAAGAGGCTGAAACTAATGGGCCAGGCAGTGTTTAAATGAATATAGTTTATGTGTTGTTATTTTGGGTGTAAAACTAGCCGTGTGGGATCCAGGCAGGATGAAAAGCAGGCCTGCCCACTGCTACCCACTACAAAATCCTGCAAGATATAATCATGCAACACTTCTAACCACTGTAACTTTTCTTAACATCTGATGCTGACATTTCTATGAAGGCCATAGCTACTGCTGACCTTCAGAGGTTGGGTCAAAGGGAGTATAACACCTGTAAGCCTCCTTTAAATGTTTAAGAAACACAGATGGCAGAGCCCTGCGGTGATAGACTCTCAGCTGCTCATAACTGCTTTAAGTTTGACCTTGAAAGCATATACAGGGAACTAGATAAGGCCCTTATCTGTTTACACATTTTTTTAACCAAAATCTCTCTTGCTTTTTAGACAACATACCAAAAATTTCTCTTGCTTTTTAGACAACATAGCAAAAATCTCTCTTGCTTTTTAGACAGCATACCAAAAATTTCTTTTGCTTTTTGACAACATAGCAAAAATCTCTCTTTTCTTTTAGACAACATAAAAACTCTTACCAAAGTCTTTTTGGTGGTTTTTCTCAGTGGGGATGTATGGCTACATTTTAAACAAGAACAGCATATTAAAAATCTATGCCAGTGTGAAACATTTGAGACCAACAATAGTTTTTTTTTAACATTAACCAATAATAATTTTTAAATAAGAACAGCACATAAAATCCTGTACCAATGTGAAACATTTGAGACCAGCAATAGCCTTTATTTTTAAAACACTAACCAACAATAATTTGTAACCAGCCCCTATAAATAAGGACAGATACTTATAACCCATAGGATCTGAAAGAGTTCTTCTCCTGCGGAGCCAAGCCTTGGTCAGCTTTGACCAGAGGTTTAAGGCATGAAGCTCCCAGGGCAGGCAGAGGGAACTTGTCCATCAGCATGGTGGGGGGGGCGGGGTGGTATGCAGCACTGGGGAAAAAAGATTGTTAACCTCTTTAGGCCATAGCGATTACCCTCAGATTTTTTTTCAGTGTTTGACATCCTATTGGGGATACATCCGCCTTCTACAACTGTGTCTGGCAGCCTCAATACCTTGTAACAGCAAAGCTGAATAGCCCACCCATCCATACAAGCATGCTACCCCACATCCACATGCTTGGAGCTGAGGCTGACTTTTTTTTATGAACTATACCCCTATGCTTATGGCCCTATCTCTAAAGTCTTGTAAGTGGTCACAATATCAAAGTCAAATAAGTCGTGATTTGAGTACATCAGCATCAGTCTAAATCAGGACAAAAGCACAACACAGCTTACACAGACATATAGGACAAAGGTGCCAAACAAACCAAAAGACTTCAAGCTGCTTCGCAGGTGTGACCCACCCTGCTTTCAAAATGAGACCGCTATCCACGCATGTCTCTACAGAGAACTGACATGCCATACAAGTGTAATACCACAGAACTGAGAAAAGCTACCCGCGTATCTCACCAGAGAACTGAACATGCTACCTTTGTGTAAGACAAAACAGAGACAATAGATACACAGATAAAGGCTAACAAAACTTAGAAAGACAAAACCACTGATCAAGAGTCAACGTCACAGTCTGTCCCAATTGTCAAAGTCACAAGTAAGACAAAAGACAGAAAACACACAAGACATGCAAACAAATGTCCATCCCCAACAAGACAGAAAAAAGCCATTCCAGAAATACAGACGGCTGAGAGGACATAGTTCCTCCAATCCAGGAGAACTTCCGTATCCTCACCAGCACCCAGACAGGAATCTCCCAGGTGTCCCTGGGTTCCTTCTCACCTCCCAGAATGTCTCCCAGGGCAGCAGTCAGTGATCTAGCATGTCTGCTGACCACTCCCTCCATCTCCTTCTGAGACACGAGCGACTGCAAAACCAAAAATACAAAACCTGAACCTGAATTCAACTGGCACGGAAACACAAAACATGACTGTAAATCCGAATGTACAGAACCTGAACCTGAATTTAGCCAGAAAAAAAAAAAAAAAAAAAAACCAGAAAGACACAGACACAGACACAACTGTAAACCCGAAAGTACAGAACCTGAACCTGAATTCAACCAGCACATAAAGACACAGACACATAGACAATGTCTCACCTCCGAGTGGGTCTTCAGAGAAAAGGGTGGTAGCCAATCCCGGGAAGAAACATCAAATGAAAGAACCCAGGTGTGGGGAGACTCTCACTCAAGTCTCAGGATAACATGAACCCCCCAGTAACTTATGAGAGACCGTCCTTGCTGCAATCACATGAGGTTTATTCGACAAGACAGGAACCAGTGCACTGGGGCCGAGACTCATAACCCATGCAGGGGAGGAGTTCGACCCTGAGTAACTGGGAGAAGGGGATTTTAAGGGAAGAAACCACAGCCCAGTAATCCAAAGGGGGAAGGGAGGGTGTCATAGAAAATTCTGAAAATCCAGTGATGATCCCAAGGGGGCAACTCCCTGTTTCTCAAGATTATTCTCAAGATTATAATCAGCTAGTTCCTGAAACAGAGTATTCCAAAAATACCAATGATAATCACAAGGGGGAAACTCCCTGTTTCTCAAGATTATTCTCAAGATTACAATCTAACTTTATCTTCAGCTAGTTACTGAAACAGTCACTGAACCAGCTAATCCTAGATTTCTGATTCATCTCTCCCTGCTTAGATTTTTGGCTGTATTTTTTTCCTGTTTGGGGGGGGGTAAGGATTTATCCAGGTCTTTCACTGGGATCTGCATAGCTGGATCTCTGACCTAGGACTCCATTTAGACTCACACCTCTCTTTCCCACTGTATACCTCTGTAATTAACCTGCTTCTTTAGGCAATTACTGGCCCATATTTGTAAGAAGTAAAAGCATATTTCTGCTGGAAAAGAACACACAAATAATCAGCAAGAAGCTTGCTAGTATATCCTAGGATCCTGCACAGGATTCACGTGTTAAGATGTTTAGCAACTCCTACACCTATCACACTCCAGAGAAGTCTCTCCTTAATGTCAGCTGGATAGTGTGCTCCACATTGCCCTCTTTGAGAAACAAAGAAGGAAAGCATGCCTTTGAACATTGTTTTCAAAATTCTTTTCTAAATACATAAAGTTATTTTCTATTCCATTTCTATGATTCAATGGTTTTCTTGTGATTTTTTTTTTCTACATGACAATGTCAAAGTGTGTGTGTGTGTGTGTGTGTGTGTGTGTGAGAGAGAGAGAGAGAGAGAGAGAGAGAGAGAGAAATACATGTGAAAATTTTACCTTTACCTTGTAATTATTTTAGAAGAAGGTAAAAAACAAAGACAAGAAAACTCTGGATGGGGGAATTCTTTTTGAGAGAAAAAATAACCTTATGATAAACATCACTTTCTATTTCTATTCTGTGGTTCTTCAGAATAGAAGGTCCTTAAATTGAAGCCAGATCTTTTTGTTTTCCCCAACCAGAGCTCTTTTTGTCTGCATGTTCTAACAATTGCCCATTTGTTGCCTTGCATTCCTCCTTAGAATTTATGTGATTCTTTTTTTGTATTTTTTATTATTTTTTAAAACAAACTTGTCTTATTTTGAATACTATTTCCATCTGCCTCGTTTTCTTCTTCCCTCTTCCTTCTACCCACCCCACCTCCATCCACTCCTCAGAGAGGATGAGGTGTCCCATGGGAAGTCAATTCTGGCACATCACTTTGAGGCAAGACCAAGGACCTGCCCCATGTATCTTGGCTGAGGAAGGCATGTCTCCAGAGAGAATAAGCTCCAAAAGCCAGTTCAAGTACTCAGGATAAATCATTATCCCACTGCCAGAGTCCCAACAGACTGCCCCAGTAAAGAATTTGTGAGATTCTTTATTTTCCTATTGTGTAATGCAGTAAGTAGTTCATGACCCATTTGGTGATCAAGGGCCCCTTTCACAGTTATCACCTAAGACCATCTGAAAACACAGATATTGAAATTATTATTTATAAGTAGAAAAACATAGTTATGAAGTAACAATGAATATAATTTTAAGTTTGGGTGGTACAGGAAGTCCTTCTGTTTATGCGTTGCTTTCATTAGTTAATAAAGGAACTGCTTTGGGCCTATCTCAGAGCTGTAGGGGAACAGAGCTATGCAGGGGAAACTAAATGGAATGCTGGGAGAAAGAAGGTGGATTTGGGGAGATGCCATGGAGCTTCTGCCAGAGTCAGACATGCCAAAACTTTGCTGGTAAGCCACTGTCATGTGGTGACACACAGATTAATGGAGATGGGTTAAATTATGATGGAGATGGGTTAAGTTAATATGTAAGAGTTAGCCAATAAGAATCTAGAGCTAATGGGCCAAGCAGTGATTTAAATAATATGGTTTCTATGTGGTTATTTCAGGGCTGAGCAGCCAGGAACTAACTAGCAGCTTCCTCCAACAGTTGGGATCACCACAACATGAGGAACTGTATTAAAAGGTCAGAGCATTAGGAAGGTTAAGAATTACTGCTATAATTCTTCCTTCAGAAGTTCAGTAGTTCTAAGGAGTACAGGAAACTTTTGGGAGAAAACCATAGCTAAGTGAGGAGATTCATACTCAATTATTCTATAACTCTGCTGCCAGGAACCAGCCCAGCTCTGTTGGTTAACATAGGCAAGGAGAGGAATGATGATCATGAGAATCTTGCAGCTTGACTGACTAGCAGTCAAAATGCTGCTTTATTTATAGAGAATTTAGTAAGCAGAGATACATTTATATTGTTCCAAAACATAAATATTGCCTTTTTGTGGTTTTGCATATGTGTTTCACTTCCTCATGCTCATGTTTTAGTAATCATTAATAAACTATGACAGAACAGTTATCATTTTCAATCATTTTTCCTCAAGTTTTGACATCATTAATAAACAGTAATCATTTTACTCAAAACCACTATAGTCTAAATTTTAAGACTCTAGAGGCATATGACAGCCTGTTCTTAGGCTAGAAGTTTTTGTGGTTATAAGGACATTAGACAAAAACAAACTATCCAAGCCAGTCTGGGCAGATTGTCATGCTCCAAGCAGTGTATTATTAACTCAATCATTTGAGTGTCCAAGAAATAGCCTCATGCCCAAACTGCTGCAGTTATTATTCAAATTCTGGCATAATACAATGTTTATATTTTATATCTTTATAAAATCTGTCTATATGTCTAATCTTGGCACTCTTTTGTTCCTTGGACAAATGATGGCATAGTGGCTCTACATTTGCTAAGTTTTCTAAGAAAGGGAGGTGCTGACATCTCATTCATCATCTTTTTATATCATTCTTTGCTCATCAATTTAAGTCTCTGTGCAGAGCAGAGGTAACTTCAACTAACCTAACCTTTATATGCCATATAATTGCCTGAGTGTATAGTGGAAAGAGTTTTGTAGTCTAATCTGTGGATAACTCCTCTAGCCCACTGAATTTTGTTGACCTTTTTGAGTTTATTTTGTTTTGAATATCTTGGTCCTGAGTAAGTACTAGGACAGATGTTTCAAGAATATCTCATAGCCTTATAAAGAGACCTCTAGCTTTTTTATATATGTCACAACCTCCAAGGCATAAGGAGGTTCTTGAAGTAGATAAGGCTATGTCCCTAAAATTAGAAAGGGCAATATGCTCAGAACTTTTCTGGGGAAATGAAGAAACCATACTCCTGGGAAAAGGCATAACTAATTCATAAGAAATTTCCCATCAATCCAATATCCTTAAATTGTACAATATTAAAAGTTACCCACATATGCAACAGGTGGAGATGAAAACCAAATGTGTCATGGCAGCCATCATGTGGCTTAACTTTGCTGGATCTTTGCCAGCAGTTGTGCTGGCCTTATGGCTTTTGCTGTTCCCATCAGATATGGTTGCACCATTCTGCCAAGCTCCCAGTGAAGTCATTCTGGAAACTGACTCCTCTGTGACTGCCCACTATTGAGTTACTAAAGGAGAAACACACCCACTTCTGAATGCAAAACCGCAACAACACAAACAACTGGTTTTCTGGGAACCATTTGTGAAGACTGGAATGGACTCTGGAGTGTGGCTCCTCCATCAGTCCCTTGACCCCTTCCCACAAATGCTGTCCTGGGTCTCCTCTCTTCTTTCCTTGGGATAAAACCTCTGTTTGGGGAAGGACCTGATACTTGCAGTTGAACAACAGTGAAAACATAAACACATGTTAAATTATTCAGACCTTTATAAAGCTTTCTAATAGTAGACTCAGAACTGTCACTTACTGAACACTCTTTCATTTCTTGTAAGTGTCAGGCACTCTGCTCCAGTCTGGAATCAGAAAGTTTTACACATATAGAGTGTTTTTATAACTTACAAAAGCTGCTACATAGTTAAGTTCATAATACTGAATTCTGAGTCACACATGAGTTCTTTGCTTTGCTTCTTTCATGACTAGAGCACAGTAATCATTGTTCTGTAGTTCACAAAGAATTTAAAATCTCAAGGTTGTGTCAACTAGATTTCCAAAAAAAATGGACTTGAAATGAACAAAAATAAACATTCTAACTTAATACTGACTCAATGAAGTAGGAAAAATTTCACATTAAATTAACAGTTTGCTAAGTGCAGTGAGGGAGAAGGAAAAATGGTATTATGCATCAGATCAAAAAATGTTGAATTTTATTTGAACTATTCATTTATTCATGAAAATCTTACATAAGATTATATCATATTGAGCAGTCTTTCAAGAAAAAGAAAATTGTTCTCTATATTCCAAATACTAGGAAAATGTCAGAAATTCCAACATAAAAATGTTAACATAACCCAGCACTGGTGGTGCATGCCTTTAATCCCACCATTTGCAGAGGCAGGGAAATATCTCAGTTCTAGGCCAGAGTGTGTTCCAGGACAGCAAAGACTATACAGAGAAACCTTATTTTAAAAACAAAATAAAGCAACTTATATATCTATACATATTTTATATATTCACATTTTCAATTATATATATTCAAACTATCAGAATCCAAGTTAATATATAGTATATTATATAATATTTTCAGTATATTATCCTGGATTTTGAAATTTTGAGTATATATTGTTGATTTATAGCCATATTTTCTTCAAGCAAAATTTTCTTGGAGCAAACAAGCAAGTCCAGTTGCCTCTACTGTTCTTTAGTCTCATTTTAGCTCTGTGAACACAGGTGATCTGAGGCATGTTTTAAAAAAGCAGTGTTGTTCAAGCAAGAAATATCACATGCTGTATTTATATAGCATGTTTACATAATCCTTCAAATATAACTGCAATAATATTAATTTCTTCTATGTAAGTCATTTTGGTAAGCAACATAAAGAGTATAAAATTGAATAGCAAAAGAGTGGTAGCAGGGAGAAGCTGAGGCAATGAGACATATAAAAATTCACATAATGAAGATAAAACAATTAGTTCCATAAAATAAAAAGGGAAAAGAAAAGAATTCTTGTAGACAGAAGTTGTTTTTTTTTTTTTTTTTTTTTTGTCCCATCCATTCCACAGTCAAGCAGTCCCAAACACATAGAGGCTTATATTAAATATTGATATAAACAATTTGGCCTATTAGCTCAGGCTTATGTTTTTTATTTATTTTCTTTGTTTGTTTGTTTTGTTCTTGATTTTGGTTTTCAAGACAGGGTTTCTCTGTGCAACAGCCCTAACTGTGCTGGAACTAGTTCTTGTAGATAAGGCTGACCTCGAATTTACAGACATTTGCGTACCTCTGACACCCAAGTGCTGGGATTAAAGACATATACCACTACTGTCCGGCTTTCCGGGTTATTATTAACTAGTTCTTACATCTTAAATTAAACCATAATTTTTCTCTATGGCTAGCCACATGTCTTGGTATGTTTTATTAGTGAGGCATTCTCATCTTGCTTCCTCTACATCTGGCTGATAATTAATTCTCTACCTTTCATCTTCCCAGAATTCTCTTTGCCTGGTCTCCTAGCCTATCCACTGCCTAGCTACTGACCAATCAGTGATTTATTAAGCCAATATGATTGATAAATCTCTACAGTGTACAAAAGCATTATCCCACAGCATTTCCTCCTTTTTTTCAAAACAAGATCCTGAATCTTTTCTTCTTTATTTAGCTTTTCTCTTGACCATTATCTATAACAACTTGTAACCAACACACTAAACAAAGACAAACATCCATAATCAATTCTTTGGAAATGTGAGTATAGTTTTCCAGGCTGCTTCCTACTAATTGGAGGCACTGATAATCTAATGGAGACCCAAAGAAAATTTAGGATTATGATCAAGTCCTGACTAGAGTATTTTGTGAGTCTGGATTATCTCAGCCAGCAATCTGAAGGCTGTTTTGGATGGACAACTCAGAAAGAAGTACAACAGAGGTGCTCTAAAACATTTAATCCTCTGGGCTGTCTGTTCCCATTGGAGATTCTTTCAGGGGGTCTTCCTCAATCAAACCTTATTTTTCATAACCCAGAATGAAACCACAGCCTCTCATTTCCTGTGGAAACAAAAGCTAACACTCTTCTCCAAAGTAACATATTTTTTATTTAAATTGTAAAATCAAGGCATTTTCAAAATATATAGGTTACAATAATCTAGCAGCATGTCTTTTAGTAGCTGTTGCTCCTCCTTCAGTAGTCAAACAATTAAAAGTAGTCAAACAATTAAAAGACAACACAATAACCTTTAGTATCTAAATTCTCTGTGTGTTTTCCTTCTTTATGTGACTTTTAAAAAAAAAAACTTCTATTTTTTTATAAATAAAGAAACTTTCTATTTCTTTTCTTTTCTTTTTGACAGGGTTTCTTTTTGCACATTTGACTGTCTTGAAACTCACTATGTAGACCAACCTGGCCTCAAACTCACAGAAATCCATCTGCCTCTGCCTCCTAAGTATGAGGATTAAAGGCAAGTGACACCACATCTGAGCTCTCTATTTCTCTATTTCTCTTTCTTTTTAAGGACTTTCTTTATCCTTTTTTTCTCTCCCAAGCCTACATATAATTTTAAATACATTGTAAACCACTTAGTGGGTTCTTTTTTGTCTGAATCTGTCTATACTGTGTATTACTATCTTTTTCTGACCCCATGAGTCTTTAATCTGCTATGTGGTATGGATAAGATTAACTCCACCCAATTCCTTAGCTTTTTGAGAGTCTAGCTTCATAGTAGAGGTACTGGTGGGAGACAGATTTGTTGTCACAACTCTGCAGAGTTTCTAGGTTTATTCTACCACAAAGAAGCCTGATGCTGGCTGCTCACCACCATTTAAGTGTTTGTTGGCAGGACCTCTTAAGAGAGCTATGAGGTTTTTCCTGCTAACACTGAGCCAGTAAGCCTCTCTTAAAAGAGCCATGTCTCTACTTGCTGCCAGCAAACAGAACTTACAGGAGAAAAGACAGTTACCAAGAAGCTGTGAATGACTCTGTTCTTGTCTATCTAGAATCCTTTATTTTTTTGTTAAAAAAAAAAGCATTCTAGGCTTTATGTGGAAATACTTTCCAAATGTTTGGGCACCATATAGACAGAAGTTTTCTCTAGAGGTGAGAACTAGTGGCTGAAGGTGAAAAAGACATGATCTCCTGAGTAAACTGGAAGCATGGGTGTCAAGGGGGAGGGTAAAAGGAAAGAGGGGGAAGAGAGAAGAGTGGAGTGGACAAAAATGTATAGATCAATAAAAACAAAAACAAAATAAAAGAACCAGTGCCTGGCTGCTTTGCTTTTCTGACCTTTCGGTTGAACCCCAATATCTGTCTCTGGGTTTTTATTAATCATGCCACAGATTCTTTTTGTTATTTTAATTTTTGTTTTGCTTTGACACATTGGTAGCTAAGTTTCTGAAATTAATATAAAAAGTTACAATATATTTTATAACCTATCTCTTAAATGTGTTTTTTTTTCTGACATTTACTCTCCTTATATTCCTTTTATTGAAAATAGATTTATTTCTCATATAATATACCCTGATTACAGGTTTTCCCTCTTCCCACTTCTTCCCCATCTTCCCTGACATTTAGATCTACTCTTCTTCCATCTCTCATTAGAAAAAAAAATCAGTCTTCTAAGATAACAACCAAACAAAATATAATAGAGTAAGAAGAAGCAAAAATTATATCATGAACCTGGAAAAGACTCAAAAGCAGCCAGACTCAGAGACAGGTCCACTGGTTCTCACAGTCAGATGTACCATAAAAATAAGCTACTAGCTACAACACATGCATAGAGGATCTGGTTCAGATCTATGTAGAATGTATGCTTGCTGCTTTAATCTCTGTTAGGTCATATACACCTTGCTTAGTTGATTCCAAATGCCATTTTCCTGGTATCCTCCATCATCTATGGCTTTTAGTCTTTCCACTTTCTCTTTCAGACAATTCCCTGAGCTCTGAGTAAATAGATTTGGTGAAAACCTCCAATTTAGGTTTTCTGTGTAGTATCCAGCTGTTTGTCTGTGCGTAGATTCCCATTCTCCACCAGCTTTCTGGTCTTGATGGTTTTCTTTGTTGCCCAAGCTTGATTGTTCTGGAGCTTACCCTGTAGACCCGCCTGGCCTCAAACTCAAGAGATCTGCCTGTTCCTGTTCCCAGAGTGCTAGGATTAATGATATATACTACCACACTTATCCCTAAACTTTTCTTTAATTTCTTTTCACTTTTCTTTGTTTTTCACAAATTGGAAGTTTAGCTGTATGTGGACTTGACCTTATTCCACAAAATAAACACAGAAGGAACATTGCTCAATTTATTTTTATGAGATCATGGTCATTCTGATACTCAAACCACATAAATACTCAAAAAGAAAGAATTACAGACCACTTTCCCTCATGAACATTGATGCAAAAATGCTCAACAAAATACTGACAAACTGAATCCAATAATACAACAAAAAGATCATCCACCATGATCAAGTAGGCTTCATTCCATGGATGTAGTGATTATTCGACATATAAAAATCTGTCAATGTATTCCACCATATAAACAAACTGAAAAAAAAAAAAAAACATGATCATCTCCTTAGATCCTGAAAGTAATTTTGAAAAAAATCCAACACCCAATTTTTTCAATTAGCATGAGGCTTTTACTTATTGTGTTTATTCTTTCTGGTGCTGCTTTTCTCCACAAGCTATACACTTTTTATTTTTCCTTGCTCAGTTTGCTCCTTTTCATTATATATCTACATAAGACTGGCCACTAGCAACCACAGAAAATAGTCAACACTGGAATGCTTTGAAATGTCCTCTGCCAAAGCTGTTAATCAGTAACTTCAATATAGCCTCAGGCAGATTTTTTTGGAGAAAGGCAGAAAGCAACCACATTCTTTGACAATGTATTACAAGAATGTTCTCTAGACCACATACTAAAAGTTCTCTGAAATTTCTTGTGCCAGGCTCCCACAGCAAAAATCACCATCAGTACCACTGTCTTCCATGTTTCTACTAGTTTAACCCATTAAGACCCATAATATGTTCAACCAGTTTTCTAATCCAGTGTTTCAAAGTCTGCATTCTTTCAAGCAAAGGCATGGTCAGGCCTATCACAGCAATATCCTAGACATGTCTGTCTTAGTTAGGGTTTCTATTGCTGTGAACAGAAATTCTTACATAGTAAAACAATTCATTGGGTTGGGATTCAGTTCAGAGGTTTTAGCCCATTATCATCATGGAGGAAGCATGGCAGTATGAGGCAGACATGGTGTTTGAGAGGTAACTGCAAGTTCTACATCTGGATTGCCAGACAGTAGAAAGGGAGAGTGATACTAGACCTGTCTTGAGCATCTGAAGTCTCAAAGCCCACATACAGTGACACGCCTTCTCTAACAAGGCTACACCTACTCTAACAAGACCACACTTCCTAATGAGTCTATGGGGACCATTTTCTTTCAAACCACCATATTTATGAGTGTAAATTTATGTCTGGATCTTCAATTTGATTCCTTTGATCAATGTATCTGTTTTTATGCTAATACAACGTGGTTTTTATTGTATAGCTCTGCAGTACAACTTAAAATTGTGAATGGTGGGATATCAAACAACTCTTTTATTATTCAGAATTGTTAGCTCTTCAGGGTATTTTCGTTTTCCATATAAACTTCAGAATTATCCTTTTACATTCTGTAAAGAATTATTTTGAAATTTTGATAGGGATTGCGTTCAATTTATAGAGTACTTATAGTTGGATGGCCATTTTTATGCTAATCCTACCAATCCATGAGCATGGGTGATAGTTCTATTCTGCAATTCCTTTTTTCAAGGACTTGAAGTTTTCGATACACTGGTGTTTCATTTTCACTTGTTTGGTTTGAGTAATAACAATATATTTTATATAACTTATAGCTATTGTAAATTGTGTTTTTTTCCCTGATTTCTTTCTCAGTCTGTTTATAATTTGTAGAGCAAGGCTACAGATTGTTTTTAAAGTTAACCTTATGTTTAGCCACTTCATTGAAGGAGCTTATTAGTTGGTAGAATTTTTGGTATCACTTATGTATATTACCGTATCATCTGTCAATAGTGTTACTTTGAATTCTTTCTTGTCAAACTTTATCCCTTTGATCTCTTTTAATTGTCTTAATTGCTCTAGCTAGAATGTCAAGTAATTTATTGAATGGATATGGTGAGAGTGTACAACTATGTCTTATCCCTGATTTTAGTAGAATTATTTTAAGTTTTTCTACATTTAATTTTATGCAGGTTATAGGCTTGATGTAAAATACTTTTATTAAGTTTAGGTGTGTCTCTTGTATCCCTGGTCTCTCTAATACTTTTATTATGAGGGATGTTGGATTTTGTCAAAGGCACATTCAGTATCTAATAAATTGATCATGTGTTTATTCTTTCAGTTTTTTTTTTTATATGGTAGATTCCACTGACAGATTTTCATATCTTGAACCATCTCTCCCTGCATCTCTGGAATGAAGTCTACTTGATCATGTTGTGTTCTTGAATTTAGTTTGCCAGTATTTTGTTGAGTATTTTTGCATAAATGTTCATGAGAGAAATTCATCTGAAATTCTCTTTCATGTTAAGTCTTTATATGGTTTGGGTATCAGGGTGACAGTGACCTCATAAAATGAATTGAGCAATGTTCTTTTTATTTCTGTTTTCTAGAATAATTTGAGATAAAAAGCATTAACTCTTATTTCAAAGTATTGAAAAATTCTATGCTAAAACAGTCTGGCTCTGGGCTTTTTTTTGGTTGGGAGACCTTTAATGACTGCTTCTCTTTCAGTAAGGATTATAAGTCTACTGTAATTATTTGTTTGATCTTAATTTAACTTTTGTAAATAATACATATTGAGAAAATTATCCATTTCTTTTAGATTTTCCAATCCAATGGATCAAGGATTTTAAAAAGTCTCATTATGATTCTCTGGATTTTCTTGGTATCTGTTGTTATGCCCTTCTCATTTTTGATATTGTTAATTTGTATATCTTTTAATTAATTTGTAAAATGGTTTGTCTATCTTGTTCATTTTCTCAAAGAACCGACTCTTTCTTTCATTAATTCATTGCATTGTTCCTTTTATTTCTATTTTATTGAATTCAGCCCTCAGTTTATTTCTTACTGCCTATTCTTCTTAGGTGTAGTTCTTTCTTTTTTTCCTCAGAGATTTCAAGTGTGCTGTTAAGTCACTAATATGAGATCACTTTTTTTTTGAGCCACTGAATGCTATGCTATGATCTTTTCTCTTAGCACTACTTTCATTTTGTCTCATAAATTTGGATATGGTGTGTATTCACTTATACTTAATTCTAGAAAGTCTTTAATTTCTTTCATTCTGTCCTGATCCATTTTTCATTCAATAGAGTTTGTGAGCTTTCTGCTGTTTCTGCTGTTTTTAATATCCAGGTTAAGTCTGTGGTGGTCTGATAGAATGCAGTGAGCTATTTCAATTTTATTGTAACCATGGGGGATTGAGAACAATGATGTTGAGAGTGTTTAATGACCAATAATTGATGATTCGTGTGTGTGTGTGTGTGTGTGTGTGTGTGTGTGTGTATGCCTGCGCACACACACGTTTCCCTTCTTTATATGTTGCTGGTGTGAGATCATTTATTCCCTGTGCCTTTCTGTGTATACTTATCTTCTTTCACTTGGATTTTTTCTTCTAGCGCCTTCTGAATGCCTGAATTTACAGATAGACATTATTTAAATTTGGTGTTATTATGGAATATCCTGTTTTCTCATTCTGTGGTGATTTAAAGTTTTCCTGGGTAAAATAGTCTTGGATTGGCATCTGTAGTCTCTTAGTGTCTTTAAGACATTCATCCAGGCCCTTCTGGTTTTTAGAGTATCCATTGAGAGGCAGGGTATAATTATGCTTTTATATGTAATTTGGCCTTTTTCTCTTACAGTCATTAATAGGCTTTCCTTTTATGTATGCTTAGTGTTTTATTATTATTTGGAAAGTGTACTTTTTCTGGTCCAATCTATTTGGTGTTTATATGTTTCTTATACTTTATAGGCATCTCGTTCTTTACAATTTTCTTCTATGATTTTGTTGAAAATATTTTCTGGGCCTGTCAATTAGGTTTCTTCTTCTTCCTCGATATCTATCATTCTTAGGTTTGTTTTCTTCACAGGGTCCCAGATTTCCTGAATGTTTTGTCTCAACAGTATTTTAAATTTAATATTTATTTTTATTGACATATTCATTTCTTTTCTCATAGCTTTAATGTCTGAGATTCTTCCTTCCATCTCTTGTTTGCTGTTGTGAAACTTTCCTCTATAGTTCCTGTTCTAAATCCTACAATTTTATTTCTAGAATATCCACTGTTTGTCTACTTTATTATTTTTATACCCAATCTTTGGTCTTAAACTTCTATTTGTTTCCTTTATTGGTGTGTGTGTGTGTGTGTGTGTGTGTGTGTGTGTGTGTGTGTGTGTGTGCCTGTGTGTCTGTGTCTGTGCACTTTCTTGGATTTTTTGAGGGATTATTCATATCTCCCAGTTATGTGGTTGTATTTACCTGGATTTCCTTAAGGAATTCACTCGTTTCTTCTTTAAGAGCCTCTATCATCTTATGGTTGGTTTCAAGCTCTTTTTCTTGTGCTTCAGCTATGTTAGAATATTCAGGGCCTACTGTGGCAGGACAGCTGAACTCTAGTCAAGACATTTTGCCCTGGCTGTTGTTGATTGTGTCTTTATGCTGGCATCTTGGCATCTGTGTTTGGGATGATTATTGTTCTAGGTGCTTATTTCTGAATTTGTCTTTGTTAGATGTTTTGCCCCTTGGTTTTTAATTTCTCTCTGAATTTATTTTTGGATAACGTGAAAGTTGTGTCTAATCTGTTTTGCTTTTCTGCTCAGCTACTGTCTTAGCAGGGAATTCCAGTGGTTGTTGGAGGCTAGGAAACTGGGAAGAAGTTTGAAGAAGGTTATTTTTATCTGTGGGGTATGGGGTCAGAGAAGAAAGGGAGAATAAAACAGGTTTCCAGTTACAGAGCTGGGGATGCAACTGCAGCATTGGATCTCAGGAGCAGTAAGAAAGGTGTGCACCTTCCTTCAGCATACTTGTTGCCCTTGGAGGACCTGCCCTTGGGCTATCAGGGAGTGCTTGCTGGGGTTAGGATCTGGTAAAAAGTAGCAACTGGGGGGAATGAGGCTAGGAGGGGATGGTCTGTGGGATTCACAGATGTGAGGAAGGGTAAGAAAAGGCTGGAGCTAGTATTTTTCTGTACCACTAGGGGTGAAACTGGTGGACTGAGTCTGGGAGAACAGGGAGAAAGGGGAAAGAATCTGTGGGTTTTCTGTAAGGTGTTGCCTATGGTTTAGACAGCCATATCTTTTATTTTTTGAGATTATAATAGAAGTGCATCATTTCTTCCTTCCTTTCCTCTCCTGAAATCGTTCCATAATAACTCTTCTTGCTCCTTTTTAGAGGTATGGCTTCTTTTCTGACCAATTGTTATTAAATAAATATAAAGATATGTGTATGAACAGCACACACTCTACAAAAAAAAATGCAAGCAAATAGGAAATACTGAGAATGGGCGAAGTTGTCTTCCCCAGGGAAAAACACACCAATTCACTAATTCAATATTTATCATCAACCCTGAAAACATAAATACAAGTAACCTAATGTGTAGAAGGAGCGGTGGGCCGCATCCCACCACCCGGCTAGCTTTACACCCAAAATAATTACATGGAAACTGTATTCTTTTAAATACTGTTTGGCCCATTAGTTTTAGCCTCTTATTGGCTAATTCTCACATCTAGCTTAACCCATTTCTATTAATGTGTGTAGCACCATGAGGTGGTAGCTTAGCAGGAGAGATCTTAACCTGCCTCTGTCTCAGAGAGGAGAGGCATGGTGACTGCCTGAGGCATCTGCCTGACTCTGCTTTCTTTCTCCCAGAATTCTATTCTGTCTTCCCCACCTACCTATGTTCTGACCTATCAGGCCAAGCAGTTTCTTTATTAATTAACCAATGAAAGTAACACATAGACAGGTGACCCTCCTTCATCATTTCCCCTTTTTCTGTTTAAACAAAAATGAAAGGCTTTAACTTTAACATAGTAAAATTACATATAACAAAACAGTTATCAAGCAAGAATTACAGTTACAATATTTAGATCTATTTTATCTTTTACCATAACAAAGGAAAACTATAACTATGACTAACCATTCTTCAACTTCATCAAAGACTCCAGAAGGATATAAAATTACCTAATTAAACAAGAAGTAAGCAACTTCCAAAACTCTAGAAATGACAAAGACATCTCGCTGCCTGGACAGTCAAAAAAGTTCCCAATACCGCTAGGGCATCCATCTTTGGCCTTCAGGCCCATAGTATCCAGCATACATTTCCATGAAGCAGGAAATTTCAAAGACAGTTCAGTCGCTATCTGCTGTGTCCTGCAGTAGGTCTCGCAAACTCTTTCATGAATCAGGAACCCCGAAAGACCATCTCACCTTTAGGCAAGTTCAGCAGTCCTCTTTCTGTGGGTTCTTTGTGTCCAGTTTATGCAACAGTCCAGGCAAGAGCAGTTTCTTGCCCAAATGGCTAACCAATTCCATAAGGAGCCTCTTCAATGCCCATCTTCCTCTTGAAATAGCTGGTGCTGCCAGGAGCAGATGTGTCTCATTGTCATGAAAAGCCCTAAATTATTAAAACATTAAATGCCATATGCTATAGTCTTTGAAAGATGTGAAGAATGCCTATCTAACTGAAATATATCTATGCACATCTAGAAAATCTCACATGACTACAAGATTGACTATTATCAATGATTAGTCATTAACAACCTATATTTCCTAATTAAACATTACATTTTTAAATGAACTACACAATCACAATACCTTAGTCAAGGTCAGAAATACATATACATATAACAAAATTGACCTTAAAATCCATACCAATGCAAATTATTCATATCTATATCATATCCCCCTTTAAATGTAAAAGAAAATTTATAAGCAATATTTGGGAATATGGGTTTACTTATTTCTCTCCAAACTGCTTCATGCTGAATGGGGGCATTGTTAATTGGATCTTTCATGGTGTAACCTGTGTGCCAGGATCATCTCAGTCAGCAGTTGAGTGAAGTAATTTTTTGAGGGTGTTCACAGCAACCTTTCAGGAGGGTGTGATCTATCATACCATATTGGGATAGAAGCAATCCATAGGGTCTCATCCTCTGTGAAAGCAAAAGAAGACCCTTTCCAAAGCATCATATCCTTAGACCCAATTTGGAAGTCATGATACCTTTAGAACATACTTGCTTAGCAGACCATATAATGAAATGTCTCTCTGTATTTAGCTCCTTCAAAGTCAAAAGTTTTAAAGAAAACACAGTAATAAACAGAATCCAGGCTCTCTGAGAATTTTCCATTTTACGTGACTTATTTTTATTCTATCACTTTACTTTATTCTGTCTCTTTAAAAACTTTACCCTTTTTTATTAACTTTATTCTCTATATTCTTTTTCTTCTCCCTCCCAAGCCTACGTACATTCATCCAACATTGTGACCCATTTAAATGTCTTTTATGTCTGAATCTGCCCTATTGTGAATCTGTAATTATTTTTTTACTATCCAGAAGCACTTCTTAAAATGTTAAGCACTTCTTAAAAAACTTAAGTTGCACCATGTAGAGGTAATATGGTACCGCCTGTGTCCTGCCCAGTCTAAACCTTAACTGTGCTGTTATTATAATAATTATGGTAGTTTCTGCCTGAGTTCAGCACAGTTCAGCATGGCAATACAGCTCATGCCTCAGAGCCATTTGGTGCCCCTGAGCTGCATGCAGTTCCAGGCACACAGCAAGTCCACATTGCCATCAAGCAAGCCTTAAGACTTTACTCACAAAACCCCATTCAAATTTTCTGTCTCCTACAAGAGACAGAGGTCACGGTAGGAGCATCGCCCAGAAAGCCGACTGCGCAGCTTTTTTTTTTTTTTCAGGTAGGAGCCACACTCAGCACTTTAACTCTGAAAATAAGCTTTTTATCTTATTTACAGCCTAATCTACCAGGCAGACCACTGTATAGCCTAGAAACATCTCTGTGTATGGCGGTGGGAGTCCTCCAAGCTCTCCTGCTTGTGCACACATAGTAAACCTGCCCAGGTGCAGGCAGGGAGCGCTGAGCCATTGGCATGGTCTCAGAGTTCTTTCTTGCCAATCCCAAGTGGGAACACAAACATCCAGTCCCATAAAAGCCATTGAAATGCTCTATAGCTGGAGTTCGTGCTGGCGGCACAGCCCAAGAAGCTGCATTTTAAAACCTACACAGGTTTTTTTTTCCCTGCTACGGCTGAGTCAGGGAAATTTCTCTGCAGCACGCTGCCAACAAACAGCAAAAAGCTGTGTTAATCTTTCTCTCTCTCCTTTTTAAGCTCTCTCGGGTTTTACATGGGTCCAGTTTACCACGTTGGCCACTGCTCTGTAGAAGGAGCGGCCACTGTCCCGCCACCTGGCTAGCTTTACACCCAAAATAATTACATGGAAACTGTGTTCTTTTAAACACTGCCTGGCCCATTAGTTTCAGCCTCTTATTGGCTAATTCTCACATCTTGCTTAACCCATTTCTATTAATGTGTGTAGCACCAAGAGGTGGTAGCTTACCAGGAGATCTTAACCTGTGTCTGTCTTGGAGAGGAGAGGCATGGTGACTGCCTGAGACATCTACCTGACTCTGCTTTCTTTTTTTTTTCCTCATTTTTTATTAAAGATTTCCATCTCGTTCCCCTTCCCTCCCCTCCCTTCCACCCATACCGCCACTACCTCCCTCTCCAGGTCAAAGAGCCATCAGAGTTCCTTTCACTATGTTAAGTCCAAGGTCCTCAGAAATGCCTCCTAAGTCCAGGAAGGTGAGCAACAAAGCTGACAAGGCTCACAGTGAGCCCGTCCATGCTGAAGAGTCCAAGCCCATCGCCGTTGTCCTTGGTTTCTTAGTCCTCCTCCACCATCAGCCACATTCAGAGAGTCTGGTTTGGTCGCCTGTTCCATCAGTCCCATTCCAACTGGACTTGGTGGTCTCCCGTTAGATCTGTCCCACCGTCTCAATGGGTGAACGCACCCCTCACAGTCCTGACTTCCTTGCTCATGATCTCCCTCCTTTTTCTCCTCATCAGGTCCTTGGGAGCTCAGTCCGGTGCTCCAATGTGGGGCTCTGTCATTTTCTCTATCCAACGCCAGGTGAAGGTTCTATGGTGATATGCAAGATATTCATGAGTATGGCAATAGGATCTGGACATTTATGGCTCCCTCTCCTCAGCTGCCCAAGGACCTAGCTGGGGGCATCTTCCTGGATACCTAGGGACCCCTCTAGAGTCAAGTCTCTGCCAACCCTAGAATGGCTCCCTTAATTAAGATATATAATTCCTTGTTCCCATATCCACCCTTCCTATATCCCAACCATCCTATTCCTCCAAGGTGTTCCCATCCTCCACTTCACACTTGTCTCTCTACATCCCTCATCCCCCCATCCCACCCCACCCCCAAGTTCCCATTTTTTGTCCGGCAACCCCTTTTCTACTTCCAAATCCAGGAGGATAACTATATGTTTTTCTTTGGATTAACCTTATTTAGCTTCTCTAGGATCACGAATTATAGGCTAGAAACCAATTATGAATGAGTACATCCCATGTTCATTTTTTGGGCCTGGGTTACCTCACTCAGGATGGTGTTTTCTATTTCCATCCATTTGCATGCAAAATTCAAGATGTCATTGTTTTTTACCGCTGAGTAGTACTCTAATATGTATATATTCCACACTTTTTTCATCCATTCTTCCACTGAAGGGCTTTTAGGTTGTTTCCAGGTTCTGGCTATTACAAATAATGCTGCTATAAACATAGTTGAACAAATGCTTTTGTAATATGATTGGGCATCTCTTGGGTAAATTCCCAACAGTGGGATTGCTGGGTCCTGGGGTAGGTTGATCCCAAATTTCCTGAGAAACCACCACACTGTTTTCCAAAGCGGTTGCACAAGTTTGCATTCCCACCAGCAATGGATGAGTGTACTCCTTACTCCACAACCTCTCCAGCAAAAGCTATCATTGGTGTTTTTGATTTTAGCCAATCTGACAGGAGTAAGATGATATCTCAACGTTGTTTTGATTTGCATTTCCCTGATTGCTAAGGAGTTTGAGCAAGCCCTTAAGTGTCTTTTGGCCATTCGAACTTCGTCTGTTGAGAATTCTCTGTTCAGTTCAGTGCCCCATTTTTTAATTGGGTTAATTAGCATTTTAAAGTCTAGTTTATTGAGTTCCTTATATATTTTGGAGATAAGACCTTTGTCTGTTGCGGGGTTGGTGAAGATCTTTTCCCAGTCAGTAGGTTGCCTTTTTGTCTTCGTGACAGTGTCCTTTGCTTTACAGAAGCTGCTCAGCTTCAGGAGGTCCCATTTATTCAATGTTGCCGTTAATGTCTGTGCTGCTGGGGCTATACGTAGGAAGTGGTCTCCTGTGCCCAAATATTGTAGAGTACTTCCCACTTTCTCCTCTAACAGGTTCAGTGTGTTCAGATTGATATTGAGGTCTTTAATCCATTTGGACTTGAGTTTTGTGCATGGTGATAGGTGTGGATCTACTTTCATTCTTCTACAGGTTGACATCCAGTTATGCCAGCACCATTTGTTGCAGATGCCCTCTTTGTTCCTTTGTGTACTTTTGGCTCCTTTATCAAAAATCAGGTGTTTATAGGTTTGTGGGTTAAGATCCGGGTCTTCTATATGATTCCATTGGTCGACTTCTCTGTTTTTATGCCAGTACCAAGCTGTTTTCAATACTGTAGCTCTGAAATAGAGTTTGAAGTCAGGGATGGTAATACCTCCAGAAGTTCCTTTATTGTATAAGATTGTTTTGGCTATCCTGGGTTTCTTGTTCTTCCATATAAAGTTGATTTTTGTCCTCTCAAGATCTGTGAAGAATTTTGATGGGACCTTTAAAGGGATTGCATTGAATCTATAGATTGCTTTTGGTAGAATTGCCATTTTCACTGTGTTGATCCTCCTAATCCAAGAGCAAGGGAGATCTTTCCATTTTCTGGTATCCTCTTCAATTTCTTTCTTCAAAGACTTAAAGTTCTTGTCAAATAGATCTTTCACTTCCTTGGTTAGAGTTACCCCAAGATATTTTATGCTATTTGTGGCTATCGTGAATGGTGACACTTCTCTGATTTCCTTCTCTGCTTCCTTATCCTTTGTATATAGGAGGGCAACTGATTTTTTGGAGTTGATCTTGTATCCGGATACATTACTAAAGGAGTTTATGCGCTGTAGGAGTTCTTTGCTGGAGTTTTTCGGGTCGCTTATGTACACTATCATATCATCTACAAATAACGAATGTTTAACTTCTTCCTTTCTATTTCGGATCCCCTTGATCCCCTTATGTTGTCTTATTGCTATTGCTAGAACTTCAAGCACTATATTGAAGAGATAAGGAGAGAGTGGACAGCCTTGTCGTGTTCCTGAATTTAGTGGGATAGCCTTGAGTTTCTCTCCTTTTAACTTGATGTTAGCTGTTGGCTTGCTGTAAATAGCCTTTATTATATTTAGGAATGACCCTTGTATCCCTAATCTTTCCAAGACCCTTATCATAAAGGGGTGTTCAATTTTGTCAAATGCTTTTTCAGCATCTAATGAGGTGATCATATGGTTTTTATCCTTCAGTTTATTTATATGATGGATTACATTGATAGATTTTCTTATGTTGAACCTGACTCTGCTCTCTTTCTCCCAGAATTCTGTTCTGTTTTCCCTGCCTACCTATGTTCTGACCTATCAGTCCAAGGAGTTTCTTTATTAATTAACCAATGACAGTAACACATAGACAGATGACCCTTTCTGATCAATTGTTGTTAAATAAATATAACAATATGTGTATGAACAGCACACACTCTACAAAGAGAACTGCAAACAAATAGGAAATACTGAGAATGGGCAAAGTTGTCTTCCCAATTCACTAATTCAATATTCATCAACAACCCTGAAAACATAAATACAAGTAACCTAATGAAACATTATACAGATGGAACAGGTCATGCTTATGTTTTATACATATATGTATGTGGAGGTGCATAAATGATGTATTATCTATGATATATATTTATGATACATATAACCACAATTAATGAAAAAAGAGTCTCTAAATTTGAAAGAGAGCAAGTATATGGGAAGGTTTGGAGGGAGCAAAGCAAAGAGTTATTGAAATTGTATTCATTCACAAATAAACAATCTTATTTAGTGTATGTATTCATAGGATTCAGTCAATGACTCCATAGTTCTTCCTATTTTAGTACATGGCTGGAGTTTCAAAATTCTGAGAACAGTGTGTTTTATTCTTCATCTGCAAGTTCTAGAATTGTTACATAAACTGAGAAAATGATTCTTCATCTTCCCACAGTTGTAAACAAGGCTTGGATTTCTTATTGCTTCTTTATTACTCTTTTGACAAGTGTTAACTGCTTTGAGTGGAGTAGTCAGTATTTTGGGGCCTGAGGCCTAGACTGAGAATGGGATGGTTGAAATGCTGTGCACTTGAAAATGGGCACTGTAGGCCTCACTGCTACTGCCATGGTGGGTCTGCCCTTTGACAGGAAGGACACTTTCTGTCCTCAAAGCACAGTCTTGATTGGCATTGTTTACTTCTCACAAAGCTAAAGTATACTCCTTTGCTGGTGCACTGTGACTCTGGCAGCATGAATGGAGACATCATATCATAAGGCTTTTAAAACAAGCAAAATAGATATTATATGTGTTTGTTGATAAAGTTACTTTCCTTTGTTTTACATCTCAATTTGATATAAGCCAATACTTATATCAAATTTGGCAAAGCTCATGATTATGTTTAATGCAGATACAAAAGGGAAAAATCAGAACTCTCTGGAAGATAAAAGCTAAAAATTCCTGGCATTTTGATAGGAAATAAATAAAATTAATTAAATCATTGACATTTTGGCCCAAAGTAAGCAATTTACTTTAATCACAAAGTCTCTATTTAGTAAATACTAATGGGATGCATGGTAGAATAAGGGATGCAAAGAGTTATAACTATGAATTGATAATTTTATAAGAAGTATAGAGAAGCAAGCAAATAGGACTGTTTAGAAAATGGAATACATAAGTTTGGTAATAAGACAACTTAATTGGGAATAAATTAAATTTAGAAGTAATATCCATATACTTGCATATTTTAAAAAGATTGATCATCTTGTGTACTATGAGCCTGCCTTTTATATATCCATAAGCGCAAAAATTCTAATTCTTTGCTCAGATCTACATGTGCAGGCAGCTCACATCCTGCAATTGGTCTTCCCGGACTATGTGTATAAATGCTGGAATGAACAAATATTCTGAAAGGGATGCTCTGTGGGAGAAAGGAAACCTACAAGAGTTCTTTTTAAAAGGACAGCATTGTGTAATATATTGTGATGTGTTCCTTCATGAGACCATCAAGATCCTCAATGAATACTGTTTTATATCTTACTTCTTTCTTGTGTTCTGCATTTCTGTCCTTTCTGTCTTTGATTGGATTCTTTCCCATATTCTGAAGCCATTTAGTTGAACCCTTTGTCTACATTAGGAAGTTTCTCACTTCCTCCTTGTAGAAGAAAAGGTCAAAGATGGATGAAGTCCAGTTAAGGTATATATAACCAAATCCTAAAGGACACATGTAAACTGTGGTCACAGTGGCATGGTCTCAGAACCACCTATAGGACAATCACTCAGATTGAGTCAAAGTAACTGTGTAGATGAGAGAAAAAATTGTTTTCTAAACAAACATTGTCTTTCCTCTAGCACTTGAAGCTATTGTAGAATCAGTTTAGAAAGAAACAAGTTACACATCATTTCTGAACAGTTAATTGTCATTGTTGTTTTATAGCTAGATAAGACACTGTAAAAAGTCTACATTAGGAAAAAAAAACAGAATAGCCAAAACACTCCTGTACAATAAAGGAACTTCCAGAGGTATCACCATTCCTGACATTAAGATCTATTATAGAGCAGCAGTAATGAAAACAGTTTGGTATTGGTGTAAAAACAGAGAGGTTGACCAATAGAATTAAATTGAAGACCTGGATATTGATTTACACACCAATGAACACCTGATATTTGACAAAGAAGCTAAAATTATACAATGGAAAAAAGAAAACATCTTCAGCAAATGTTTCTGGCATAACTGGATGTCAACATGTAGAAGAATGAAAATAGATTCATATCAATTCCATGCACAAAACTTTAGTCCAAATGGATTAAAGACTTCAATAAAAATCTGACCACACTAAACCTGATAGAAGAGAAAGTAGGAAGTAGTCTTTAAAGCAGGAACACAGAAGACCACTTCCTATTTATAACCCCAGTAGCACAGACACTGAGAGCAACAATAAATAAATGGGACCTCCTGACACTGAGAAGCTTCTGTAAAGTAAAGGACACAGTCAATGATACAAAAATGCACCCTACTGAATGGAAAAAGATCTTCACCAACCCCACATCAAACAAAGGACTGATCTCCAAAATATATAAAGAACTCAAGAAATTAGATATTAAAATTCTAAATAACCCAATTAAAATGGGGTACAAAACTTAAAAAAGAATTCTCAACAGAAGAATCTCTAATGTCCAAAAGAAACTTAAGGAAATATCCAATACCCTTAGCGATCAGGGAAATGTAAATCATAACAACTCTGAGATACCATCTTATACCTTTCAGAAAGGCTAAGATCAAAAACACTAATGATAGCTTATTTTGGAGAGGATGTGGAATAAGGAGTGATATATATTTATGATAAATATATACATATATTTATATTCTATGATATATATTTATGATACATTTCCCTTTAATAACCATTATTTTTTCTCAGTTTCAACTGTAAATTCCCTGTAATTATTTAAGTCTTCATCACCATCTAAGGTTTTGTTTATATGATCAGGTGTTATCCCAAAAGCTGGTCATAGACTAGAAATGTTATCTAACAATCTTTGAAACTCATTAAGAATCCACAATTAATCACTCCTAATTTATGCCTTTCTTGTTCTAATTTTCTGTAAACCTATTTTATAATATAAGTAATTGGGCGAATCTCCTCTGTATTTTTTAGAAGCAATTTGTAATCCCCATTTAGGCAAAACTTTTACTTCTTCAAACATTCTTTCAAAGTATTTGCATTTGAATCAGATAGCAAAATATCATCCATGTAATGTTAAATTATAGACTTAGGAAATTGCCTATGTATTATTTCCAATGGTTGATTTATAAAGGATTGGCACAGGTAAGACTCATGAGCATTCCCTGTGGGAAGATAGTCCACTGGTATCTCCTAGTAGGCTGAGATTTATTATTAGTAGGCACTGTGAAAGCAAAATTTTCTTTGTCCTTTTCTTGTAAAGGTATATTGAATAAACAATCTTTTAAATCAATAACTATGAGAGGCCATCCTTTTGGTAATAGAGAAGGCAGAGGAATTCCAGACTGTAAAGGGCCCATAGGTTTAATAACCTTGTTGACAACTCTTAGATCTGTCACCATTCTCCATTTTCCAGATTTCTTTTTAACAACAAATACAGGGGAATTTCAAGGGCTGATTGATTCTTCAATATAGTGAACATCTAGTTGCTCCTGTACCAACTGTTCAAAAGCCTGCAATTTCTCTTCTGTTTGCTTAACCCATATGGGTTTCTCAGTTAACCATTGTAAACGTAGGGCTATTAGTGCCTGTGAAGGTTTGCTAGTTGCTTTGTGTTCTTGTATAGGCTGAATGGCAGGTGATTTTTGATTATAATACCTTATAATATCCTTTCAAAAACATGAGTTTTTGGGACTGCACAGGAATGTTAATCTGGATATTCCATTGCTGCAACAAGTTATAACCCCACAAATTCACTGTAATACTAGCTACATATGGTTTTAGCCCATGTTGTGCTTTGTTTCACTTGAGATAGGGTTTCAATTTCTAGGAATTGAACATCTGTGTCTTGAAGATTCCAAGTCAGGTACCAAGATTCTGGAGTAATGATACTCTCATCCATGCCTGTGTCTTGTAATCCCTCAGTTACAATGTTTTATATATGTATTCTTCAGCGTGGTGTTTGATTAATGTGGATGAGAAGCTCCCACTGGTTTCTCTGGGATCCTTTGGTCTAGTTCTGTATACCATCTTCTACTAAGATACTGATAAATATGTTTTCTTTAACATTAATAACAGTAATTAAGGACAATTAAAGCAATTCCCAGAGTTAGTGGTCAGAGTACAAAGGAAGCCCAACGCTTTCTGTGAGTTGCCACCTATGAACTGTGCATGCAGGACTGGCAGAAGAAACCCCACAGGGATCACCAGCGGGAGAAGAAGCAGTGTGTAGGTCATGCATCAGATGAGGGGACCGTGAATCAAATTATCCCACACTACCTCTGAATAGGGTATATTTAAGTTTTTCTTTATTAAAAGAAAAAAAAACCCACTAACAGGAAAGGAGTCAAACATCCAGGTATGGAGCAAGGGAAGAGAGGGGTAACTGGGTGGGACCACAGATTTTTGGTGTCCCCAAAGCCATGCTTCAACCTGATCTAATCTCTCAAAGGCCATTAGCTAAAGGAAGCTTACCATCAACTGACTCTTAGATTCTTTGAACCTTGTCATCTATGGTGTTCTCAGGTCCTAGGAGCCCAGAAGATATCTGTATAGTCCTTTGTTGAGTGAGCTTTGGGCCAGCATACTACAGAATTAGTTATCTATTCTTAGTAGTTTGCTTGAAAATGAGTCTCCAGCAGAGACCATTAGCTCATCATCATTAGAATTTTCACGATTAATTCTGACAGAAGCATATATCTATGTGCATTAACAGAAATCTTTAGAAGGCAATTTGACAGGCATACCACATCTGTTTGACTAATAAACAACAGCAGTATTATGCCCACAATACTAACCCAGGCATGGGGTCTTATCCTGGTTTATAGTACAAAACAGAGCTTTCCCTGAAATGTACATTAGGTCCAGTCAGAAAGCAGTAGGTTGCACCGATCATAATTGTACCCCTATTGCACCAGTGGGCACATCCTGCCTGTCATGTTGCTGATTGTCCATAATGAAGCACTTATTGGTGACTGTTTCCCCAAAACTACCTTCTGACAAGACAAAAACAAAGTAAAATAGCCAGTAGGAGATGATAGTTTTAGCTTAGCATCAGCTTGATTTCTTCATATCCTACAACCCAAAGTATGCAATAACTTGAGCAATAAGGAATCTTCATCCAGTTCTGACATGGGACCAAAAGCAGTGAGAAATAATCTTCATGATTGCATGGCATCAGCGACCTTCCTAGTCTACAACTCACAGGGGTATTGCCCACAACCAGCATGGAGAGTTTTTTTCCTAAGTACTTGAAAACTTACAGACTTTTAGGGTGCTTTCTTTCAACCACATAAGAAGACTTCATTTAAGATTCCCACTGTTGTTTTACTGGTTTTGCAGATGCTTTTTCAAATCTGTAAGACACAATAATAATAAAATTGTTTTACAAGGGTGAGCAGATCTTTGAACGTGTACTGTCATTAATTTCTGAAAAGCATGAATTGACCTTGGGATTTAGAAGGAAAAGTAATGATGATGATGATGATGATAATTATGATGACTATTAGCATGATCTAATATAGTATAGCAATATTTCATCACTTAAATCAATTTTAATACAGCAATATTGGGTATGGTAGTATATGTAGGGAACTGAGTGCCTATAGATCCCCCATAATCCATAGTCATTCCCCATAAGCCATCTGTCCTTATTTTTTCAGGCACAGTGACAGGGATGACATGCATCTTTTCATCCAAATAGGTGCAGCAGACTAATTCCTGCTGTTGGTCCCAGCTCAATGACAAGAAGGAGCAAGACAACAGTCACAGCTGCCACTGAAGGCAGATCCCAAGTTCCTACAGATTCTGCACCAGCACTGTTGAGATTGCCTCTCTGTCAGCCACAACTGGTTACTAAGAGGGCCATAAACTGCATTTAAAATCTCAATCTCAGTATATTTTCTTACAGGGGAATTGCAGGGAGAATCAAGATACTTTACAGAGATAACTGCCTAACACCAGAACAAACTCCATCTTTTCTACCTGAGCCACTGTGTGATCCAAACCTGTTTGGTGAACTGTTGATGTTTTAAACCTCTCAGAGTTTATGAATATTTTATTTAACTTGCTATCAATGGTTTCCTTAGAAACTCTAATTTCACACAAATCTTGCTACACTTACATTCAAACGAATGAATCAGCACCACTGTCTGCTTTTTGGTTTGTTCATTCCTTCTTGAATACTTTAGTACCTTACAAATCTAATTTATCACCTGACTCAATTCCTTCAGACATGCCACAGCTGATTCTACACCATAATCATGACATCCTATCCATGGGCTCAGTCAAACTACCACCACCCCATGTAGTCCTCAGATCCCATTGAACTGACTTCTTTTTTAACTCTGTTGTTGTGAGTTCAGTCCTTTTTGACCAAGTGAACACAGCATCCAACAGTGCCTCTCTCATGCCCAATTTCTCCAGTAATGCCTGTCCTTGTCATAATGTCTTTCATTCCCTGATATTTGTGGGGCCTCAGCCAGCTATTACCAAGTGTCACTAATGGCTTCTATGAGCCAGTCCATCATGACTGATCCTTTCACATTGCTTCCAATTATGTAGTCTCCTCGGAATACTAAGCAGTTTTAATACTTTGTTTTCCCATCTACACAATACTCAGACTGAGTCTGTCTGTTCCAATATCCCACCACATCACAGATTAGACCATGACAAGCTTTTTAAATTTCTTCTTGAAAGTATTTCCTAGTTCAAGGAGTTCAGTATCAGAATGTTAACTGATTAACAGAGTTTGCTATTCTGGCTCATCAATTAAGACCAGTAGTGACATTTCAATTGTATTTTAATAAATAAAGACTGTCTGAAGATCTGAGCCCAAAACAGTACCACTGGTAAGCCTTACAGACCATGTTATGGTAACACATACCTTTAATCCCAGCAGCCACACTAGTAGCCATAGAAATCAGATGGTGCATGACTTTAATCTCAGTGATGCATGCCTTTAATCCCAGCCATAGAGAGGAATATAAAATGGGGGGGGCAGATCTCAGAGACAGTCTCATCCTGAGATTCCTAGAAGCAGGATCGCCATTTCAGACTGAGGTTGAGGTAAGAGCCAGTGACTGGCTGTTTTGCTTTTTAAGTCTTCAGGTTGCACCCCAATTTCTCTCTCTGAATTTTTAATTATTGTGTTTCAAAGGCTCCATTTGCATACTAAGTCATGTATTTCTCTTCACCAGAAGGAGGGATTGGAGTGAGGTGTATCTTCTATCACTTCTCTGATCTTATCCTCCCCATTGTCCAATTTTTTTCTGTGTGTTCCAAGCTTTTAGATGCCAGACAGTACTCCTTACCACAAATCCAACTTGTACTGTCTTTCCCTTATGGTCTGTCAGCTGGAAGAAAGGCAATTCTAAGTCCAAGACACTCATAGTTTAGTGCCTGACCAAAGGCTTAATGAGGAAGCTGGACTGCATCCATATGTCCTTTCCTCTTCTAATTTCTCCCTTTTGTGGGTAAGTCATTTTTCAAATACCACAGCATTATTTCCATTGCTTACCACCCACAACAAAGCCATTCCAACTGCCACTACATTCTGTTTGTGACCCTGCCCCATCATTTTCAGGGATTCTAATATATTCTCTAATCATTAGTTATTTAGAAGTTAGCCCTGTCTTTGCACAGTAAACCTGTTCATTGAGGATGGCATGGGATTCCTCTCTGAGATGCTCTAGCACTGCATAGGTCATCACCAACAGTGAGAGCTACATAATTAACACTACAAGAAGGCACATCATTCCATACTGCTTGGGGAGAGATGGACAGTTTACAATTTCCATCAAATACATTCCACTTCACGTTCAACATCGGCTCTGTTGATACTTACTTGGTAACCAATTATATTTTCTTAATTTTCTTGTGAGTCTATTTCTTTTCACTTTAGAGGACAAAGACAAAGAACATGTGGTTCTGAGCACTCTCTCTTTGGAGGCCCTGTGAGTTTACTGAATGACTTCTAGTATCATTGTTGACTCTGTCTGCACGTCCTCAGCATTGCTCATAACTCATGAAAACTGTTTCCTCTGAGCTCCCTACCTGACTGTCAGACAGCCTCACCCAATCCCAACAAAAACTATTGTTTATGAGCTTTGGGGAGCAACCTCAAAAGACTTGTAAGCTTCTTGTGGGTTTTATTTACTCCCCCCCACAAGACAATGTTTCAATCCACAGGAAGTAGCTATAAAACAATACTTCAGCATAATTTGTAAACTTTGCTGGGTACCTGGCCATATATCTAGATCTACAGTTATTCCAAAAGATATCAAACCTATAATATGTTACTTTTCATTCTAAAGGTTTTACAACAAGGAATCATGGTCCATATAATGAGGCCATGGGAAGTCAGTTTACCTGAATCTTATCTTTATCATTAAGAAGACAATCTTTCTAGTTATCTTGCAATCTTGCTGTAACTCTCAAAAAGCAGAGTGTATGCAAAACACAAGATGATATGAGATTCAGAAAATGTGCTAGATAATTATTAGAAGCTCACTAGAGTCAGTGGAAAGATCTTCAGGCAGTTTAAGAGAATATGTGTTTGAACTTCTTTATAAGTAGATTTTGACTATATTTTGATGTCTAGTAAATATACTGTACCCTGATAATTCATTTCTGGTATTTTGATTACACCATCTCTTGTAAATGTACCCTCAAGGAATAACATATACTTAGAAACAAAAGGATAAAGTGTATAGCTTTTTGACTTAGCATATAGAGTAGCCTTCAATCTTGATTTAAATAAATATATGATGTATGCCACTATTTTGAGATGGAGTTATAAATTATCAATTATCATCATATGGAAACCTAAAATGATTTTATATGTATGCCCTATAAAAGATAATGGTATCCTATGTGGGGCTCTGTCATTTTCTCCATCCAATGCCAGGTGAAGGTTCTATGGTGATATGCAAGATATTCATGAGTATGGCAATAGGATCTGGACATTTCTGGCACCCTCTCCTCAGCTGCCCAAGGACCTAGCTGGGGGTGTCTTCAGAGCCCCACATAGGAGCACCGGACTGAGCTCCCAAGGTCCTGATGAGGAGCAAAAGGAGGGAGATCATGAGCAAGGAAGTCAGGCCGTGAGGAGTGCGTTTACCCATTGAGACGGTGGGACAGATCTAACGGGAGACCACCAAGTCCAGTTGGAATGGGACTGATGGAACAGGGGACCAAACCGGACTCTCTGAATGTGGCTGACGGTGGAGGAGGACTGAGAAACCAAGGACAACAGCAATGCACATGAACTCCACAGCATGGACGGGCTCACTGTGAGCCTTGTCAGTTTGGTTGCTCACCTTCCTGGACTTAGGGAGAGCTGGGAGGACCTTGGACTTAACATAGTGAAGGGAACCCTGATGGCTCTTTGTCTTGGAGAGGGGAGGAGTGGGGGTATGGGCGGAAGGGAGGGGAGGGAAGGGGGAGGAGGAGGGGAGAATATGGAAATTTTTAATAAAAAAAGATAATGGTATCATATATTAAAATGAGAAAAGCAATTTTAATATAGAGTGAAAGGCCATTTTAATGTTATTAATATATATCTTATTTGAAAATGTGTTTACTAAGCAACAAATCAATGAGGAATATGTATCATTATATCTGAGATGCAACATGTAATGTGTTATAAATAGATCTACTTTATATACTTAACTTCTTATGTGATCCTGTGACTCGAGTCATAGGCTCTAATTTAAAAGGATTGTGTTATAGAAAGCCAATGCTAATAATGGAAATAAATGAATGCCCTGCTATTTTCTTTTGTAGAAACTTTCTTGTCACCCACATGTTCATCAAAAGAGAGTCCTTAATCAGACATGTTCATTGTACTCCACACAGGGTGTGTCTGACCTGTGTCAGCTCATCCCCACCAAACGATCTTCCCTGTCTTTTATTGAATAGATTCTTTTTTTGTATATTATACCCAAATTACAGCTTCTCCTTCATCTAATCCTCCCAACTCCCCCCACACATCCTTTTCTATCCTGATCTACTCCCTCTCTGTCTCCTTAGAAAAGATTACGTTTGTAAGAGATAACAAAAATATAACATAATAAACTATTATAAGATAAAATCTATATTATAAATTATAACTGGAAGTTATAATATATTCAGAGGACATAGTAAAAGACCAATGTAGGTCCTGTGCTTGCTGCTTCCGTCTCTGGGCTCATAGGAACTTGTCTTAGTTGATTTAGGGAGCCTTGTTCTCCTGGTATTCTCCAGCCCCACACTTCCTGCTTCCCCTTCCACAAGGTTCTCTAAGTGCTGAGAATAGGTATTTAATGGAGACATTCCATTTAGTGCTCTGTACACCAAACATTCTTAAGAGCTCAATGGTCTAGAATTCATGTTGCATGTAAGCTGGAAAATAGCACTATTTCTACACAAGGCTTTTGGAATGATGTAACCTACTGTGTCTCTAAAGTTTTTCAAAGTGAAATCTAAAACTTGAGTGTTGATGGTAGCAGCTATGATTACTAGACATATGAGACAGGAGGTTTCAAATAATTATGACTGCAGAAAGAGGTACAAATATCTTGATGTTCACCCAGCTGTTGGTTCCAAATATCATTAATGTTCCACTAAAGAATGTTCCAATAATACTACAAAAACATTTGTTCAACTATGTTCATAGCAGCATTATTTATAATAGCCAGAACCTGGAAACAACCTAGATGCCCCTCAATGGAAGAATGGATAAAGTGTGGAATATATACACATTAGAGTACTACTCATCAGCAAAAAACAATGACATCTTGAATTTTGCATGCAAATGAATGGAAATAGAAAACACTATCCTGAGTGAGATAACCCAGACCCAAAAAGATGAATATGGTATGTACTCACTCATTAGTGGACTCTAGCCATAAACAAAGGATATTAAGCCTATAGTTTACAAGCCTAGAGAAGCCAAATAACAAGGTGAACCCAAAGAAAAATATATATACATCCTCCTGGAAATTGGAAGCAAACAAGATTGCTGGGCCCAAGTTGAGAGCATAGGGGTGGGGGTACAGGTGGGGGTGAAGTTGGGGGAAGAGGAGAGGGGGAGAGGGAAGGGAGAAGGGAAAGAGTGGTGAGAGCTTGGGAGAGTGGGTGGGTGGAGATGGAGGAAGGGCAGATATAGGAGCAGGGAAGAAGATATCTACATTAAGGGAGCCATTTTAGGGTTGGCAAGAGACTTGGCTCTAGAGAGGATCCCAGGTGTCCACAGGGATATCCCCAGCTAGGTCCTTGGGTAGCAGAAGAGAGGGTGCCTGAACTGTCCTTGCCCCACTATCACATTTATGATTATCTCGAATATCACCATGCAATCTTTGTCCGGTGACAGATGGAGATAGAGACAGAGACCCTCATCAGAGCAATGGACTGAGTTCCCAAGGTCCAGTTGAAGGGCACAAGGAGTGAGAAGACAAGCAAGGAAGTCAGGACCGCGAGGGGTTGGTCCACCCACTGAGACAGTGTGCCTGTTCTAATGGGAGCTCACCAAATCCAGCTGGACTGTGACTGAATGAGCATGTGATCAAACTGGACTCTCTGATTGTGGCTGACAATGGGGGCTGACTGAGAAACCATTGATAAAAGGCACTGGGACTTGTTTTTATGGCATGTTCTGGCTTTTTGGGACCCTAGTCTATATGGATGCACAGCTTCCTAAGCCTGGATGTAGGAGGGAGGGCCTTGGACTTTCCACAGGGCAGGGTTCCCTGCCCTCTCTCAAACAGGGAGGGGGAGAGAGGAGGGAAAGTGGAGAAGTGGGAGGGAATTGGGAAGAGGGGAGGAAGTGTAATTTTTGAATGGAAAAATTAAAAAAAAAGAATGTTCCTTCTAAAGTATTAGATCTGACATCAAACATTGGCAACCAAATGTATTTCTTAATCCAAAACTTTTAAATTCAGAAAGCCTGAGGTTCCAACCTGTAATTCTTTTTGGTCATTTGATCACTTGATCTCTAAGGCTCACTTTCCTCATATAGTACAATACAGTAAGTTTGTCCCCAGTAGATAGTGACTACTAATACCACAGTGCAAGATTGATGCATAATGGTACAATTTTCTAACAGGTGCTAGCTAAAATGATATCCATTGTCTTTTAATTTTGTCAAAATCCCTGCAGCTGCTTCTGAGCTTGAGGCCTCACCAACAGTCTCTCTTCTTCCACTTCTGGCCTTTACACCTTGACCAGATCAGTTCTCCTAAAACATTCTGAACATGCTTGCCACTCATGATATCAAATGTTATGAGTGATATTCCAAATAAAAATAATATTCCACTCCTTGAAGTCTAAAACTCCAAACTTTTCTTTTTCAGACTTCACAATAGCTCTTCTTACTAGAACATGGCAGTGATTAAAAGGTTTTCTCTAAATGTTCAAGACCAGACAAAGTTAGGTGCTCAGAGAGCAGACACAGAGACAACATTCATCCATTCATTCATTCATTTATTCATTCATTATTCATTCTCTGAATTATTTAAACTGCCATCCATTTTTGAAACTGAAGTAAGAATAGTATCATTATAATATAATCTATATCTAACATTAAAAAAATCTAAATTCTCCTGCCACATCTAAAGATTACAATGTGTAAATCATTTTTTCTCACTGTGAACCATATCCTTTGGTATAGACACCTAGTTATCTTAAAAGAATATGGGAAGAGTTATCATTTATTAAGAGGTATATTTGAGGCCTTATATACAGTTCCTTGTTAGTTGTTTCAGTGGATCTGTACATTCCTATAAAGATATTTATTTTACAAATGATGAGATGGAATTGTTGTTTTAATATCTTGTAAAATGTTTGATGAGGACCATTGTCACCAGTGACTGGCTCCTCCTTCTCTGCTCTGTGGCTTTTGCATTCCTCTCACAGTCTGACAGAATCATAGGGGTAAGGAATTGAAACATGCCATTTCTTGACTTCATATGAGGTGAAAAAGAAAGTAGTAGTTTAGTCCATTCAATCAACTGAGGCCCCAAGAAGCAAGCTGGTATAGCTATTCTAGTATCTAAGAAAATATGCTTCAAACCAAATTTAATAAAAAGAAATGGGAAAGGATATTCTACATACATGAAAAAAAATGAATCCACCAAAATGAAATTTCAATTCTAAACATTTATACCCCGAATAAAAGGGCACCAACATTTGTAAAAGAAACATTTCTAAAGCTTAAATCACACACTGACACTCACACATTGATAGTGGGAGACTTCAATACCCCACCATCACCAATGGACAGGTCACCCAGAGGTAAACTAAACAGAGAAACAATGGATTAACAGACATTATGAACCAAATTGACCTAAAAGATATCTACAGAACAAACATTTCATTAAAACACACACACACACACACACACATGCACACACACACATGCACACACACTATACCTTCTTTCAGCACTTCATAGTACACTCTTCAAAACTGACCACTTACTTAGTCACAAAGCAAGTATCAACAGACACAAGAAAATTGAAATAACCCCCTGCCTCATATCAGACCACCACAGATTAAAGCTAGATTTCAGCAGTGAGAAAAACAACAGAAAGCCTACAAACTCATGGAAACTGAAAAACTCTAAATTGAAAACTACTGGGTCAAGTCAGAGATAAGGAAGAAAATTAAACACTTCCTAGAATGTAATGAAAAGGAATGCACAACATACTCAAACTCATGGGACACAATTAATGCTGCGCTAAGAGAAAAGTTCATAGCATTAAGTGCCTTCATAAAGAATTTGGAAAGATCCCCAAATGCACACCTAAAAACTCTAGGAAAAAAAAAAGCAGATATCCCCAAGAGGAGTAGAAGGCAAGAAATAATAAAACTGAGGACTGAAATCAATAAAATAGAAACAAATAGAATAATACTAAAAAATATCAATAAAAAAAGGAGTTGAGAAAAACCCTTAAACAAACTAACTGAAAGACAGATAATATTCAAACTAACAAATTTAGAAACAATAAAAAAGATATAGACAGACACTGAGGAAATCAAAAAAAATTAAGCCACACTTCAAAATCATGTACTACATAAAATTGGAAAATTTAAAATAAATGGACAAATCTCTGATAGATTTCACTTACCAAAGTTAAATCAAGATCAGATAAACAACTTAAATAGACCTGTAATGCCTAAGTAATTAGAATCAGTCATTAAAAACCCCAAACACTCCTCCCCCAAAAAGATCATGGCTAGATGGTTTTAGCACAGAATTCTATGAGACTTTCAAAGGTGAATTAATATCAATACTCCTCAAATTATTCTACAAAATAGAAACAGAAGAAACATTGCCCAATTTATTTATGAGACCACAGTTACCTCGATACCCAAACAACAAACAACACAAAGACTCAAGAAAGAAAGAATTACAGACCAATTTCCTTCATAAACATTGATGTCAAAATACTCAAAAAATGGCAAACCAAATCCAAATCCAAGAATACATCAAAAATATCATCTACCATGATCAATTAAGCATCATCCCAGAGATGCAGAGATATGAAAATCTATCATTGGAATCTATCATATAAGTAAACAAAATTAAATATAAATAAAAATAAATCATCTCATTAGATGCTGTAAAGACCTTTGACAAAATTCAATACCCCTTCATCATAAAAGCCTTGGGGAGATTAGGGATACAAGCAACATATCTAAACATAATAAAGGCAATATACAGCAAGCTGATAGCCAACATCAATTATATGGAGAGAAACTCAAAGCAATTCCACTAGAACCAGGAACAAGACAAGCTCCTCCACTTTTTCTGTATCTATTCAATCTATGACTCGAAGTTAGAGCTAGAGTTATAAGAAAACTAAGGGAGTTCAAGAGAATACAACTTAGAAAGGAAGAAGCCAAAGTATCATTATTTGTAGATGATATGATAGTATACATAAACAGGCCAAAAATTATAACAGAGACTCCTATAGCTGATAAAACCTTCAGTAAAGTGACTGGATACAGGATTAAATCAAAAAAGTTAGTAGACTTCCTATCTACAAATAATAAAAATTCTGAGAAGGAAACTGTGGAAACAACAACCTTTACAATAGCCAAAAATAATATAAAATACCTTGTTGTAACTCCAACCAAACAAGCAAAAGACCTGTATGATGAGAAATTCAAGACTTTGAAGAAAGAAATTGGAAAAGGTATCATAATATGGAAGATCTCCTTAACTCATGGATTGGTAGGATTAACATACTAAAAACGGCCATATTAACAAAAACAATCTACAAATTGAATGCAATCCCCATCAGAATTCCAACACAATTCATTACAGACATTGAAAGAACAATACTCAACTTCATATAGAAAACTAAAATATTCAGGATAGCTAAGACAATCCTTTACAATACAAAAAGATCCAGAGGTATAACTATATCTGATTTTAAGTTCTACTTCAGATCTATAGTGATAAAAAATTCATGGTATTGGCATAAAAACAAACAGGTGAAGTTGAACTAAAGCCCAAGAAATAAATCCACAGATCTATGGACACCTGATTTTTGAGAAAAGAGTGAAAATTTGTATAAGAAAAAACCAGTAGGGCAGGCACTAAGGTCAACAATTAATAAATGGGACCTCATGAAACTGAAAAGCTACTATAAGGCAAAGGACACCAGCAATAGGACAGAATGCTAGTCAAAGAATGGGAAAAGATCTTCACCATTTCCATATCTGACATACAGCTAATTTCCTAAATACATAAATAGCTAAAGAAACTAGACATCAACAAACCAAATTAGCTCAATTTAAAAATGGGATACAGGTCTATACAGAGAATTCTCAATAGAGGAATCTCAAATGGTTGAGAAACACTTAAAGAAAAGTTCAACATCCTTTTTTGGGGAAATACAAATCAAAAAGACTTGTGTAAGAGTACATCTTACACAAGAACAAAAACATAAGCTCATGCTGGAGAGAATGTGTAGCAAGGATAACAGTGCAACACTGCTGGTGGGAGTGCAAACTTGTACAAGCCACTTTGGAAATTTTTACCGCAGTTTCTCAGAAAATTGTGAATTTATCTATATCAAGACCCAGCTATACCACTTGTGGGCATATTACCACAGGATGCTCCATGCCACAAGGAAAGATACTCAATTGTGTTCATAGGGACTTCTTTAGAAACTGGAAACAACCTAGACCTTGCTCAAGTGAAGAAGGGATAAACAAAATGAGGTATTTTTATACAATAGAGTATTACTCAGTTGTTAAGAACAGTGACATCAGGAAATTTACAGCCAAATGTTTGGAACAAAAAAGAAAAAAACACCACCCTGACTGAAAGAAACCAGACTCAGAATCGTAAAGACAAACATGATATGTACTCACTTATAAGTGGATACTATCTGTAAAGTGAAGTATACCTGTCAACCAGAACCAGATAAGCTAAGAATCAAGGAGAACTCAAGTGAGGATGCATGGATCTCCCTAGAAAGGAGAAATAGAATAGATTTTGCAGGTGGACTGTGGGTGGGTGAGGATAGGAACAAGAGGGATCAGGTAGAGATTGGATGGGAGTAGAGAACTAATGGAGATGACTGGAAAAGAGGGTCATTTCAGGGTG
Organism: Arvicola amphibius; assembly: GCF_903992535.2. Lineage (NCBI taxonomy): Eukaryota > Metazoa > Chordata > Mammalia > Rodentia > Cricetidae > Arvicola > Arvicola amphibius. The sequence continues at coordinate 111,220,041 of NC_052058.2, read as the reverse complement.
AGGTAGAAATCTAGTGTAATGGAAACTCCCAGGGATCTGCAAGGCTGACCCTAGCTAAGACTCCTAACAATAGGTGATACATAGCCTTAATTGGCCATCTTCTGTGACCAGGCAAGACTTCCAGAGGAGGCTTCAAGACACCAACCCAACCATATAGCCCTCAACCTATAATTTCTCTTGCCTATAGGATGTGCTGGGGTAAATGTGGCACAGAAATTGAGACACCCACACCTGACACTGCCAGGAACATCAGGACCCAGATGCTGGATAGCCCAGAGACCTATGATAGAACTGATAGAATAAAACATTACTGGCAAACAAACAAACAAGTCAGTGTAATGATTCCTAAAGATTTACTACTATACTCATAGATTGGTGCCTAGCCCAAATGTCATGAGAGAGGCTTCACCCGACAACTGAGGGAAACAGATGCAGACCCACAGTCAATCACCAGGTAGAGCTCACAGAATCCTTCAGATTCTGAAGAAAATGGAGGAAGAATTGTAGCAGTCAGAGAGGTTTCACCCACAGTCAAACACCAGGTAGAGCTCAGAGAATCATTCAGATTCTGAAGAAAATGGAGGAACAGTTGTAGGAGTCAGAGAGATCAAGGACACTACAAGAAACACCACAGAATCAACTAACTGGGCCTCATAGGAGCTCACAGAGACTGAACCTACAACCAGGGAAGCTGCTTGCCACTGACCTAGGCACTATGCATATATACCTTGGTCTTCTTGCTAGACTTCTAACTTTGGGAACAGGAGCTGTCTCTGATTCTTGCTGTCTTTGGGTACACATTCCTCATATTGTGTTGTCTTGCCCAGCCTTAATCCTAGGGGAGATGCCTAGTCTTACTGCAAATTGATATGCCATGCTTGATTGATACCCATGGGAAACATGACCTTTTCTGAAGAGAAATAGAGGAGGAGTAGATGGTGGTTCAGGGCAGAGGTGAAGTGGGTGTGGAATTGGGAGGAGAGAAGGGAGGAAAAATGGTGGTCAGGATGTAAAATACTAATAATAATGATAATGAATCATTTTTTAAAAAGAAATGAATAATGACAAATAGCACAATTTTTTGTCAAAAAATTTTATGTCTGCTTTAAAAGGAGATAAAGAGCAGTTTCCTCTTGCTTCTAATATACAATATATAGATGATAGTCTGCTTCCTATAAGACAATAATATAATAATAATATGCTAAAAGATCTGTTTACAAAAAAGTATTGGATTAATCATTTAAAAGAAGACTTGCGCAACTCTTTTGATCTTAAATCAGCTATGCTATCTGTAATTGAATCCGGCTTGCCAACCTCACTGTCAATGTTTACACAAAAGCCATTTTATGTACTCTGCATACTCTCTGAAGAAGCACAGAAGCTTCTACTGTATAGAACACTGGAGCCCGTTGACCTCATTTGCCTCTGATGGCATCACACCTGCCTGGCCTTCTGAAAGGCAAGTGCAAAATCGTAATAGCACCTGGCAAAGCTGTTAAGTGACTTGATCTTCATAAAGTACTGTTTAACTTTCTCTTTCAACCTTTCCCTAAGACGCCTTTCCTCTGGACCAAGAAGAAATATAGATTCCTGTGGCCTTGATAGTGGTTAGGTTTTGAAATATTAAGTATAAGCAGTAGGTACAGGTGATACTGGCCTAGCTAGCCATTTGATGTTTTCAAAGGAGACTGGAAGTCATTTCTGGTCGTGGTCCCCAGCTGCTCATGGAACTCTAGGCCAGCTCATCAGAGCTCCTCTACTTACCTGGATAATGGCAGGGAGCCACTCTACCAGTAGAAATTGCTTTTTTCCCTGCTTCCTATTCTTCTCTCACACACTGCAAAGCAGATCATTTCCCTTGTCCAAGGGGAGATATTACACAGAAAATGTCTTCTCTCTTCAAAATCATTGGCGAATTTCTCTCAGTATTAGGCAGGAGTTAGACTCATGGCCGAGGGGTTTGCAAAAACAAAATACCCACAAACTTCAATCAAGGATGGTTGCTCCAACAAAGTCTACCCATTTATGATTGCTTGAGAAAGCAATTTGGTTATGAGACAGAAAATTATTGTCTTAGATAATTTTATTAAATAGTTTGGAAATGGCTTTTTTTTTTCTTTTTTTGGTTTTTCGAGACAGGGTTTCTCTGCAGCTTTTTTAGAGCCTGTCCTGGAACTAGCTCTTGTAGACCAGGCTGGCCTCGAACTCACAGAGATCCGCCTGCCTCTGCCTCCCGAGTGCTGGGATTAAAGGTGTGCGCCACCACCGCCCGGCTCTGGAAATGGTTTTATGAGAAAAATAGTAGATTGTTTTCAAGAGGTAAATAACTCAGTACTCCAAAGCTGTGAATTTTTATTTTATTCATTTATTTACTTGTGTATGTTCATGTGTACAGTCATGTGCATGCATGGCACATGTGTGGAGGTTAGAGGATAATTATCAGAGGACAGAGGGCAGCATTCAGGAGACAGTTCTTTCTTTCTGCAGGGGGTCCTGAGATTCTGATTCAGGCATCGGTCTTGGTAGCAAGTACCTTTGTTGAACCAAATCACTGGGTTTAGTCATTATTGTTGCCTGCACTGTTTTTTTATGCTTTAATTTTAGTTGTTTTTGCTTATTATTTGCCTATTTTTTAGTCTAATGTATAATTTTAAAAGTCAGGGAAGTTGTCCTACAAAATAATGAAACATTTTATTAAACATGACTTACAATAAGAAGGAGAAATTATTTTGTGCATGTCCTTGCACATGTATCTAGAAAACTTAGATGTTTCAGTGGTAAATTACTCAACTGCTGAGTGTTTTGTGATTTTCCATAAACTCTTTGATGAACAAGGGAGGATTTTGGAGACAGCTGCCTGCATTGAATTGGTAGCCCTGCACTACCCAGAGGATGAGGCTATAGTTTGTGAGGCATCACGTGTTTGTTTGTGTGTGTGTGTGTGTGTGTGTGTGTGTGTGTGTGTGTATGTATATATGTATAAATCTATGTGTCTTAAAACAACTAAAATGTACTCTTTTAAATCTTGAGGTTGAAGTTAGGAATCAAGAGGTCAGGATCAACATTTTCTGTCCCTTTCCAGATGATGATCACATTCATTGGCCTTCAGATGTATTTGCTTTGGGTTCACCTTCTTATTTATCTTCTCTAGGATCATGAATTATAGGCTCGATGTTCTTTATATATGGCTAGAAACCGATTATGAGTGAGTACATCCCATGTTCATCTTTTTGGGTCTGGGTTACCTCACTCAGAATAGTGTTTTATATTTCCATCCGTTTGCATGCAAAATTCAAGATATCATTGTTTTTTATCGTTGAGTAGTATTCTAATATGTATATACTCCACAGTTTCTTCATCCATTCTTCCACTGAAGGGCATCTAGGTTGTTTCCAGGATCTGGCTATTACAAATAATGCTGCTATGAACATAGTTGAACAAATGCTTTTTTAGTATGATTGGGCATCTCTTGGGTAAATTCCCAAGAGTGGAATTACTGGTTCCTGGGGTAGGTTGATCCCAAATTTCCTGAGAAGCCACCACACTGCTTTCCAAAGTGGTTGCACAAGTGTGCATTCCCACCAGCAATGGATGAGTGTACCCCTTACCCCATAACCTCTCCAGCAAAGGCTATCATTGGTATTTTTGATTTTAGCCAATCTGACAGGTGTAAGATGGTATCTCAAAGTTGTTTTGATTTGCATTTCCCTGATAGCTAAGGAGTTTGAGCATGACCTTAAGTGTTTTTTGGCCATTTGAACTTCTTCTGTTGAGAATTCTCTGCTCAGTTCAGAGCCCCATTTTTAATTGGGTTAATTAGCATTTTGAAATCTAGTCTCTTGAGTTCCTTATATAATTTAGAGATCAGACCTTTGTCAGTTGCAGGGTTGGTGAAGATCTTTTCCCAGTCAGTAGATAGATTCACATAGATTTAAAGTCTGATACACCACCTAAGCCTACTTTCTCTTATTCCTAAGGAATACAACTTGCCCTCATAATTACATGGCACTTATGCTATAGCAAGTCTGTGAGATGACACACAGAGGCCTATATTATTTATAAACTGTTTGACATGCTGCTCAGGCTTAATAAATAACTAGTTCTTAAAACTTAAATTAACCCATAATTCTTGTCTATATTTTAGACACATGACTTAGTACCTTTTCACAGGAAGGCATTCTCATCTTGTTTCCTCTGTGTCTAGCTTGCAGCTCTGTCTCTGCCTTTCTTTTTCCCAGAATTCTCCTAGATCATTGTCCTGCCTATACTTCCTGCCTGGCTACTGGCCAATAAGCATTTTATTAAACCGATATGAGTTACCAATGTTTATAATGTACAAGAACATTATCCCACAGCACACAAGGAAAGCAATATAAGACAAAATGTCTACAAAAATACCATTGAGTTCATTGTGTATTGGCCATACACTACTGGTCATGGAGCTAATTCTCACAATATACTCAATGAGATTGCTTCAGAGTAAACTAATTTTTTCTTTACAATCAGATGTCTATTAAAGACATCTTCTTTATTATGAGTGAGAGGACATCTCCACTTCTCTCTACCAGATCTGGACCAAATACTATATGGCCTCTATATTCTGTGACGGACTCAAAGAGTTCATTTGTATATCAATCCTATTGTGTCTAGAATCCTTTCCTCTTTTTCTTACATTTTAAAAAAATTTTTCTTCAGTCCGGTGCACCAATGTGTGGCTCTGTCTCTATCTCCATCCATCGCCAGATGAAGGTTCTATGGAGATATGCAAGATATTCATCAGTATTACTATAGGATCTGGACTTTTCCAGCTCCCTCTCCTCGGCTGCCCAGAGAACTAGCTGGGGGCATCTCCCTGGTTACCTGGGAACCCCTCTAGAGTCAAGTCTCTTGCCAACTCTAAAATGGATCCCTTAATTAAGATATATACTTCCCTGCTCCCATATCAATCCTTCCTATATCCCAACTATCCCGTTCACCCAAGCTCTCCCCATCCTCCCCTTCACACTTTTCTCTCCCCATCTCCCCTTACTCCATTCCCACCCCTCCCCTAAGTTCCCAGTTTTTTCCCGGCAATCTTGACTACTGCCAATATCCAAGAGGATAACTATCTGTTTGCTTTGGGTTCATTTTCTTTTTTTTAACTTCTTCTTTTTTTATGGTTTATTTTTTAATATTTAAAAATTTCCATCTCCTTCCCCTCCTCCTCCCCCTCCCCTCCCCTCCAACCATACCCCCTCTCCCTCCCTCTCGAGGCCAAGGAGCCATCGGGGTTCTCTACTCTATGTTACGACCAAGGTCCTCCCAACTCCCCCCAGGTCCAGGAAGGTGATCAACCAAGCTGAGAAGGCTCCCACAGAGCCAGTCCATGAAGATGAATCAAAGGCCAGCGCCATTGTCCTTGGCTTCTCAGTCAACCTCTACCATTGGACACATTCAGAGAGTCCGGTTTGGTCTCATGTTCCATCAGTCCCATTCCAACTGGAGTTGGTGATCTCCGATTAGTTCTGTCCCACAGTCTCCATGGGTGAATGCACCCCTCACGTTCCTGACTTTCTTTCTCATGTTCTCGCTCCTTCTGTTCCTCATCAGGACCTTGGGAGCTCAGTCCGGTGCTGCAATGTGGGGCTCAGTCATTTTCTTAATCTATCGCCAGGTAGAGGATCTATGGTGATATGCAAGAAATTCATCAGTATGGCTATAGGAACTGGCCTTTTCAGGCTCCCTCTCCTCAGCTGCCCAAGGAACTAGCTGGGGGCGTCACCCTGGAAATCCGGGAGCCCCTCTAGAGTCAAGTCTCTTGACAACCCTCAGATGGCTCTCTTAATTAAGATATATGCTTCCATGTTCCCATATCCACCCTTCCAGTATACCAAGCATCCCATTCCTCCAAGCTCCCCCCATTCTCCCCTTCACGCTTTTCTCTCGCCATCTTCCCTTGGCCCCATCTCGCCCAACCCTCAAGTTCCCAATATTTGCCCAGCTATCGTGTCTACTTCCAATATCCAGGAGGATTACTATATGTTTTTCTTTGGATTCACATTCTTATGATCTTCTCAAGGTTCCCGAATTATAGGCTCAATATCCTTTAATTATAGCTAGAAACCGATTATGAGTGAGTACATCCCATGTTCATCTTTTTGGGTCTGGGTTACCTCACTCAGAATAGTGTTTTCTATTTCCATCCGTTTGCATGCAAAATTCAAGATGTCATTGTTTTTTATCGTTGAGTAGTATTCTAATATGTATATACTCCACAGTTTCTTCATCCATTCTTCCACTGAAGGGCATCTAGGTTGTTTCCAGGATCTGGCTATTACAAATAATGCTGCTATGAACATAGTTGAGCAAATGCTTTTGTAGTATGATAGGGCATCTCTTGGGTAAATTCCCAAGAGTGGAATTACTGGGTCCTGGGGTAGGTTGATCCCAAATTTCCTGAGAAGCCACCACACTGCTTTCCAAAGTGGTTGCACAAGTGTGTATTCCCACCAGCAATGGATGAGTGTACCCCTTACTCCATAACCTCTCCAGCAAAGGTTATCATTGGTGTTTTGGATGTTAGCCAATCTGACAGGTGTAAGATGGTATCTCAAAGTTGTTTTGATTTGCATTTCCCTGATAGCTAAGGAGTTTGAGCATGACATTAAGTGTCTTTTGGCCATTTGAACTTCTTCTGTTGAGAATTCTCTGTTCAGTTCAGAGCCCCATTTTTAATTGGGTTAATTAGCATATTGAAGTCTAGTCTCTTGAGTTCCTTATATAATTTAGAGATCAGACCTTTGTCAGTTGCAGGATTGGTGAAGATCTTTTCCCAGTCAGTAGGCTGCCTTTTTGTCTTAGTGACAGTGCCCTTTGCTTTACAGAAGCTGCTCAGCTTCAGGAGGTCCAATTTATTCAATGATGCCCTTAATGTCTGTGCAGCTGGGGTTATACATAGGAAATGTTCTTCTGTGCCCATTTGTTGTAGAGTACTTCCCACTTTCTCCTCTATAAAGTTCAGTGTGTTCAGATTAATATTGAGGTCTTTAATCCATTTGGACTTAAGTTTTGTGCATGGTGATGGATATGGATCTACTTTCCTTCTTCTACAAGTTGACACCAGTTATGACAGCACCATTTGTTGAAGATGCCCTCTTTGTTCCTTTGTGTACTTTTGGCTCCTTTATCAAAAATCAGGTGTTTATAGGTTTGTTGGTTAAGATCCGGGTCTTCTATTCAATTCCATTGGTCAACTTCTCTGTTTTTATGCCAGTACCAAGCTGTTTTCAATACTGTAGCTTTGTAATAGAGTTTGAAGTCAGGGATGGTAATGCCTCCAGAAGTACCTTTATTGTATAAGATTGTTTTGGCTATCCTGGGTTTCTTGTTTTTCCATATAAAGTTGATTATTGTCCTCTCAATATCTGTGAAGAATTTTGATGGGACCTTGATGGGGATTGCATTGAATCTATAAATTGCTTTTGGGAGAATTGCCATTTTACTATGTTGATCCTCCTAATCCACGAGCAAGGGAGAACCTTCCATTTTCTGGTATCCTTTTCATTTTCTTTCTTCAAAGACTTAAAGTTCTTGTCAAATAAATCCTTCACTTCCTTGGTTAGAGTTACTCCCAGATATCTTATGCTATTTGTGGCTATTGTGAAAAGTAATACTTCTGTGATTTCCTTCTCTGCTTCCTTATCCTTTGTGTATAGGAGGGAAACCGATTTTTTGGAGTTGATCTTGTATCCTGACACGTTACTGAAGGAGTTTATGCGCTGTAGGAGTTCTTTGCTGGAGTTTCTCAGGTCGCTTATGTACACTATCATATCATCTGCAAATAACGAAAGTTTAACTTCTTCCTTTCCAAATCGAATACCCTTGATTCCCTTATGTTGTCTTATTGTTATTGCTAGAACTTCAAGCACTATATTGAAGAGATAAGGAGAGATTGGACAGCTTTGTCGTGTTCCTGAATTTAGTGGGATGGCCTTGAGTTTCTCTCCATTTAATTTGATGTTAGCTGTCGGCTTGCTGAAAATAGCCTTTATTATATTTAGGAATGACCCCTGTATCCCTAATGTCTCCAAGACCTTTATCATAAAGGGTTGCTGAATTTTGTCAAATGCTTTTTCTGCATCTAATGAGATGATCATATGGTTTTTATCCTTCAGTTTATTTATATGATGGATTACATTGATAGATTTTCGTATGTTGAACCAGCCCTGCATCTCTGGGATGAAGCCTACTTGATTGTAGTGGATAATTTTTCTAATGTGTTCTTGGATTCTGTTTGCCAGTATTTTATTGAGAATCTTTGCGTCAATGTTCATGAGTGAGATTGCCCTGTAATTCTCTGTTTTGGTTGAGTCTTTGTGTGGTTTAGGTATCAGGGTAATGGTAGCTTCATAAAAGGAATTTGGCAGTGAATCTTGTGTTGCTATATTATGGAATACCTTAAGGAGTATAGGTATTAGGTCTTCTTGGAAGTTCTGGTAGAATTCTGCATTGAAACCATCTGGTCCTGGGCTCTTTTTGGTAGAGAGGCTTTTGATAACAGTTTCTGATTTTTCACGACTAACAGGACTATTTAGAGCATTTACCCTGTCCTGGTTTAACTTTGGAATATGGTGCTTATCTAAAAAACTGTCCATTTCTTTTACATTTTCCAATTTTTGGCATACAGGCTTTTGTAGTACGATCTAATGATTCTCTGAATTTCCTCTGTGTCTGTGGTTATGTCCCCATTTTCATTTCTGATCTTATTAATTTGCATGTTCTCTCTCTGCCGTTTGATTAGATGGCTAAGGTTTTGTCAATCTTGTTGATTTTCTCCAAGAACCAGCTTTTTGTTTCATTGATTTTTTTGTATTGTTTTCTGTGTTTCTATTTTGTTGATTTCAGCCGTTAGTTTGATTATTTCCAGTCTTCTACTTCTCCTAGGTGAGTCTCCTTTTTTTTTTCCAGAACTTTCAGGTGTGCTGTTAAGTCACCAATGAGTGCTTTCTCCATTTTCTTTACGTTGGCACTTAGTGCTATGAACTTTCCTCTTAGCACTGCTTTCATTGTGTCCCATAGGTTTGAGTATGTTGTGTCTTTGTTTTCATTATATTCAAGAAGGACTTTAATTTCTTTCTTTATTTCTTCCTTGACCCAGGTGTGGTTCAGTAGTTAACTGTTCAGTTTCCATGAGTTTGTGGGCTTTCTGGCGTAGCATTATTGTTGAATTTTAGCTTTGATCCATGGTGATCCGATAAGACACAGGTGGTTACTAATATGTTTTTGTAACTGTGGAAGTTTGCTTTGTTACCAAGTATAAGGTCAATTTTCAAAAGGCTTCCATGAGCCACAGAGAAGAAGGTATATTCTTTCTTATTTGGGTGGAATGTTCTATAGATGTCTGCTAAGTACATTTGTTTCATTACCTCCATTAATTCTTTCGATTCTCTGTTAGGTTTCTGTCTGATTGACTTGTCCATTGGTGAGAGAGGAGTGTTGAAGTCTCCAACTATTAGTGTGTGTGGTTTGATGGATGCCTTGAATTCTAGAAGTGTTTCCTTTACATAAGTGGGAGCTTTTATATTAGGGGCATAGATATTCATGATTGAGACTTCATTCTGAAGGATTTTTCCTGTTATGAGTATAAAGTGTCCCTTTCCATCTCTTCTGATTGATTTTAGTTTGAAGTTAACTTTGTTAGAAATTAGTATGGCCACACCAGCTTGTTTCTTAGGTCCATTTGCTTGATAAACCTTTTCCCAACCCTTTACTCGGAGTGTCTGTCTTTGTGGTTTAGGTGTGTTTCTTGTAAACAGCAGAATGTTGGATCCTGTTTTCGTATCCAATCTCTTAGCCTGTGCCTTTTTATAGGTGAATTGAGTCCATTGATATTAAGTGATATTAATGACCAGTGGTTGTTAACTCCAGTCATTTTTTTGTAGTAGAGTTTTTGTGTTTCCCTTCTAGTTGTACTGGTGAAGGGTCACTAGATGCCTGAGTTATTGTGGGCATTGTTGGACTGACTCCTTGGTTTGTGATTTTCCTTCTATTACTTTCTGCAAGGCTGGATTTGTAGCTACGTATTGTTTAAATCTGTTTTTGTCCTGGAATATCTTGTTTTCTCCATCGATGGTGAATGCAAGCTTTGCTGGGCTTGCATCCATGTCCCCTTAGTGTCTGTAGCACATCTATCCAAGACCTGGCTTTCATGGTTTCCATTGAGAAATCAGGTGTAATTCTGATAGGTTTCCCTTTATATGTTACTTGACCTTTTTCCTTTGCAGCTCTTAATATCTGTTCTTTATTCTGTATGTTTTGTGTTTTGATTATTATAGGTTTGGTCTTTTCATGGTGTCCCAGATTTCCTGGATGTTTTGTGTTAAGAATTTGTTAGATTTGTTTTGTTCTTTAATCTGTGAATTTATTTCCTCTATAGTATCTTTAGAGTCCAAGATTCTTTCTTCCATCTCTTGTATTCAGTTGGAAATACTTGTCTCTGAAGTTTCTGTTTGTTTAGTCAGAATTTCCATTTCCAATGTTCCCTCAGATTGTGTTTTCTTCATTACCTCCATTTCATTTATCAGGTCTTGTACTGTTTCCCTTACCTGTGTGATTGCTTTTTCTTGTTTTTCTTGGATATCTTTGAGAGATTTATTTATTTTGTCTACCTTTTTGTTTGTTATCTCCATTTCTTTATGGCAGTTTTTTACCTCCTGTTTAAGGTCCTCTATTATTTTCATAAAGTACTGTTTAAGGTCGGTTTCTTCTATATTTTCTGGAGTAGGGTGTTCAATTCTTGTTGTTTCGGGATGTCTGGATTCTGGTGATGTCATGTTGCCTTTCATGTTGTTGAAGGAGTTCTTGCATTGGCGCCTGCCCATCTCTTCCTTCAAATGGAGACGGGAGGTGCTTGGTGTCTTAGACCAATCTTTTCTGTGACTGAATCTGGTTGGATCTCCTCAGTGCCAGAGCAGCAGCTATTCCTTGTGGCACAATCTGAAGAAGCCTGCACTCCCTGGCAGAAATCCTCAGACCTGCCTGGAGGCCAGCGTCTGACCCCTTTGGGTGGATGGCCTTAGTATAGGAGCAGGACACCTGAGTACACTAGGGAAGGCTTGGGAGAGGCAGGGACTAGAGAAACAAAGACAAGCCTGCAACAGGAGCTGGGGGAGGGGGTCTGTACTCTCTTCCAGGGCAGGTTGCCCCAGGGTCGTACTCACTCACCAGTCCAGATGGAACTCCACTGCACAGGATCAGGATTCCTCTGGGTTCACTTTCTTATTTATCTTCTCTAGGATCACGAATTATCCAAATGAGGAGCAGAAGGAGGGAGAACATGAGCAAGGAAGTCAGGACTGTGAGGGGTGCTCCCATCCACTGGGATGGTGGGGCTGATCTAATAGGAGCTCACCAAGGCCAACTGGATTGGGACTGAAAAAGCACAAGATAAAACCAGACTCCCTGAACATGGCGGACAATGAGGGCTGTTGAGAATCCAAGGACAATGGCACTGGATTTGGATCCTACTACACATACTGGCTTTGGGGGAGGCCTAGCCTGTTTGGATCCTCACCTTCCTAGACCTGGATGGAGGGGGGGAGGAATTTGGACTTCCTACATGGCAGGGAACCATTACTGTTCTTCGGACAGGAGAGGGAGGGGGAGTGGAGAGGGGGGAGATAAATGGGAGGCTGGGAGGTGGCAGAAATTTTTAATAAAAAAAATAAAAAAATAAAATTTATTTATCTATTTAAATTTTTTTCTTACAATTCTTGCTCTTTCTTATAATATTTTAGCCTTCTTTGTAATAGTTTCCTGTTTCGTGAGGTAATTGATTTGATGAAGACATCTCACTTAGGATTGAGTATTTCGAAAATGACTCAGTCTTTGAATATTGCCCATTTGTGCGTTTCTGAATTAGTTTCCAATTACCTCAAGAGGGAGATTGTCTGATAATGACTGAGTGAAATACTCATCTATTGGTATAAAAGACTATTAATAAGAGTCATTTCATTGCTATATTTCTCTTGCAGAACAGTAGTATTTGGTATGACCTTAGGTCTGCAGCCTATGTAATCTAGAACTTTTGATCATCTGAACAGTGTCTGTTATGGGTTACATCTCATGGAGTGTGTTATAAATCCAAGCAGAGAGTATGGTTGGTTATTTCTATATCTGTGCCACATTGTTACATTAATGGTGACATTTATTTAATTAGATTTATTTTTATTTTAAAATTACATATACAGTTTTATGTCTGTGTGTGGTTATATATACCAGAATGCAGGTGTTCATGGAAGTCAGAAGATATCAAAGTTCTGAAGTTGGTCTTCCATGTAGTATTCTTCCTTGGTTAGAAACTGGTTGTACTCTATAGGATAGTTGATTATGTGATTCTTTCTGACAGTCCATGCCCATTGCTTCCTCCTCTTGACATCTCTCCACAGTCCATTTTATGCATTGTCTAAAGTTTACTTTAGATGATGTAATTATCTCTGTATTTTATCAATAATTTTCCTTTTGCTGAAGTTTTATCATATTTTTAATATTTTTATTGTTTCAGCCAGTGAATAATAAGTGTGATAATAAAAGTATTCTGCATGATCAAGGGTTCCAATTGAATGTATTGATTATTTTAAGCAGTATGAATGGTTACACATTTAGCAAGTTCTCAAGTATTCCTCCTTTATATTGTTTCTACTTTGTCCAACTCTTTTAACAAATACAGCTCTCCAGATATCACCATTATAATTAGAAATGAGAATCTTATTTATAAAGTTTCTTTCCTCCTATCTTTATATGTTTACTAGGGGTTGCTCAATATCTGAGATACATATCTTTCCTAGTCCATGGTGATCATAAGTGTGATCATACATACTTCTGAAGTATTTGTTTTGCTCTAGGCACAAAAAATATCTTGTGTGTCCCTCCCTTCTTAATACAAAATATAGGTACCAAGGTGTCTCTCAGGAAACATCATAAAGTAGGCCAGGTATCCTCACTGCAGACTACACATAGTGTCCACACTGGTAACCACAGCGATACACCTTTGTGTTGACAAAACCATTAGTCAATGATCAATTAGCCAGAATAATCATGATGTTCAGGCTGGAATGAAGACAGTGGACAATTCTTAAAATAAAGATGCTATACTTTTATATTTGATTCAAAATCCCCTGAAAGTTTACTGCAATTATCTTTAAAAATGTATCTTATAACTAGGATTTAGAATCTTTCAAGCTGAGAGAAATGAAGTGAAGAGATAATGTGAAAGGTAGGTAATTTTGGGGCTGGGCAAAAGAGATACATAAACCTTGTCAAAGGTTGTTTAATGTTATACATAAATCATTTCAATCTGAGGTAAACATAAAGTACCAATTATCTCCTTAAGACATGTCACAGAGATTAAAGCTTAAAAAGAGATTTCTTGATTTGATTGTAAATAAATACAAGATATGGTGATTTCTACCTGAATATTTGATTAGAAAAGTTGTTAGGAATGCTTGCTTCTAGAAAAGGGATATTTTGTGCTCCTCCCACCTTTTCACATCCATTTCCACCCCCAGCCAGGCAAATGCCAACTAACATATGTCTAGAACTCCCCAACCCAGTCTGTACACTCCCTGATACCAGTCTTGTTCCTTTCTTCCAAATGAAGAGTCTATATATTTGTTTTTGATTTGATTTGTTTGTTTGTTTGTTTTTGAGACAGGGTTTCTTTGTAGGTTGGGAGCCTGTCCTGGAACTAGCTCTTGGAGATCAGGCTGGCCTCAGACTCACAGAGATCCGTCCCCCTCTGCCTCCCAAGTGCTGGGATTAAAGGTGTGCGCCACCACCACCCCGTGAAGGGTCTGTATTTGTATCAATGCTTTGAAGTGAAGTAAATTTCACATTCCTGAAATTCTATGAAACAGCTAATCTCTGAATAGATACTACCATCAAATATTAATTTTTGTCTCATTGGAGCTCAAAAGTGCTTGTACAACTTGAATGACTGAAATATACAGAGACATTTGTGAATAAAAGAAAAGATTGTTGTAAAATATCCTTTCTGTCCTATATTTACAACTTTGATTTTTATCATTTCACAATCCATCTTGAAGGTCTTCAATATGAGAACATATTGTTTGTATATGGATAGTCAGTAGTCCACTAAATGTAAGTTCTACATTAACTTTGTCAAGTTTAATGGTTCCAAATTCTGTGCCAGTACAAGTACATCCATAGAACATGTTGCCAATGAAACAAGAAGTCCTTGGCTACCCAGAACATTCTTACATGACAATTGAATAAGAATTTAATTATTATTCAATAGGCCCTCTTACAAAGATTGCACCAATTATATGTTAATCACATTTATATGAATGAACCTGACTTTCAATAACATTGTCATTTTGTTTTCATCAACTATTAGATTTAAAGTATGCAACATCATTTTAATGTTAATTTGTAGCTCTCTTGTTATGAATGCAGAGAAGGCTTCTCTCTTCTTCTGAATACTATTAGCTTTTTTTCCTGTGATGGTTTTGACAGGACATTTTGCCTTTATTTTGTGTCGTTGCTTATTTTTGAGATTGAAATTTAATTATAATGCTTTTCTCTTCCCTTTACTATCTAAAATCCTTCCTATATGCCCCCTTCTTCAAATTCATGGTCATTTTTTTCATAAATCATTATTACATGTGTATGTGTGTTTATGTGTGTGTGTTTGTGTGTGTGTGTGTGTGTGTGTGTGTGTGTGTGTGAGTTATTCTCTAAATAAAACCTGTTCAGTATAGTGTTATTATTATGGGATAGGATAGCTTTGTTTGACTATTTATATGTGTCTTTTCCCAATGTTGGAGTTCAAACTCAAGGCCTAACACATGTTTTGTTATTTTTAATTTTTTGATTTTTATCTTATTCTTTTAATTACATCTAAGTGTACTTCATATATTAAAAATGTAACTTTGTAATGACATAACTTGCATAATATTTTTACTTTGTCATTTGCCTTCTGGCATGACTAAATATTAAAAATATCAAAACATGTTTTTAGCCAAATTTAAAGCTTTTTGTTATGTTTTGAGTGTCTTATATTTGCCTTGGGTGGTTGGTTTTTTTTTGTTTTGTTTTGTTTTTGTTTGGTTTGGTTTGGTTTTTTTGCTTGACAGGGTTTCTCTGTTTCTTTGGCTGTTCTGGAACTCACTTTGTAGACCAGGATGGCCTCTAACTCACAGATCTCTGCCTGTCTTTGCTTCCTGCATTCTGGGATTAAAGGCATAGACCAGCATGTCTGGCTCTTGAGTGCTTTTCATTTCGTCATATTAACAAATTTCAAGGTAATAAACATCAAAATGCATCCATCATCATTTATTATTCTAGATAACAAACAAATAAATTTAAAGATAAATATGCTTAGTTCCAAGATTTGAAATTATAGTCTTTAATTTTTTATTTCTCTCACTTTTCTCTGACCTTCTCCTGAGTGTCCTGTAATTCAAAGTGCGCCGAAGGTGTAATAGAGGAGTTTCCCACAACAGGGCCAAGATGGGCTTAGGTATGAAATTGCTTCTTAGAGCAAATGCCAAAGTTTACCTTGTCAGCAATACCATCCTCTTGAATATTATAGTAAACAACACATATAATTTTGTAGAATAAATTGCCTGCTGCCCCATAAGTTTTCCCATGTGGTTATGTAGATTTTTACATTCTTCTCCCCTGAGTCTTTTACTCTTTTTTCATTATCAATTCTTATTTTCCACAAACTGGGGACCAAGATTGCAGAGGACTGCAAAGCTAATAGAGGGTGAAAATTTTATTTCAATTACTGTTCTCTTTATTATTTCTGGATGAATTTCAAGATGAATAGAGGGAGAAACAGAGTCTGATTCCTCTCATTCTTGGATCCTTTTGGTTAACAGAAGTGATATTTAAACCAAAATCCATTTATCAAATAAAAGTAGATCCATTCATAAATTCATTTTTCTTTGTTGTTTAAATTATTCATCCACACTCTAAAAACATTAAAGTAACTCAGGAACAATCTTGTTTTATGAAAAATTGGTTTCAAATTCAGGTTCTAATATCTCAAGTTCTTAAAGAAGCTTCTATTAACACTGGTAGTAATACATTACAGTCAAAAAGCAATTTCCTCAAAGGGAAATAGTCTCAATTATGTTATGTTCTTTTACCACTGTCTATTGGAATAATGGCCATTTTTTCCAAACAGTAATAGTACAGTTTCAATATTATATCAGTGAGAGGGAAATTAAGCTACCTGGAAATTCACCTCCTACTGTCACTAAAAGAGAGATAAAAACAATGTTTTTTGTCTTCAGGTTTGGAAATCTGGCTTATAATTTTCTTTTTGCACACAGTAGTGAGTTCTCAAAAAATTGTAAGTCCAGCTAAGGTCCTAAATTTTTTTTGTGAAAAGTAACATATTTGAATATGCAGTTTGCTTCCTTGTGTAGGACACAAAAATTAAAACCAAGCTCCATAAAACACAAATTAGTGGCACTAATCACTAAAGTGTAGCCATGTGGTTGCTTCTTATACCAACAGCTTCAGTTGTAAAATCAGTGCTTCACATCTGAACTTGGATTTTTTCCAGATATTCTCAGTTTGTTAATGAAGAGAAATCTATCATTCCCATTTAGAATGTTCTTGAAAATGACAATAAATACACATCCAAAGAATTTATTTTTTCAATACAATATATTTTGATCATATTCTTTCCCTTCCCAACAAAAACACTTTTGATGTTGGATAGAATATTTACACTTCAATTTTCAAATACTGCAAATAAGTAATGTGTTTCATCTAAGGCATCTGTACTAAGATTTACTATTCACTGATGCAAAGCATAAACAAGTTATCCGTTAAGAGGTTTGATTAAAGTAAATTCTAAGCTCAGATAGATATGAACCATATCACCATTCCCTAATAGATTTTGTATCATTACATACAGTAAGGTTTATCCACCTAACACTTTGGACTCTTCACAGATAATTCCCTTTAATATTTACAAGAGTTGTTTAAAATAATCTCATGTCTCAGTTAGGGTTTCTATTGCTATGATAAAACATCATGGCCTAAAGCAACCTGGAGAGGAAAGGGTTTATTTTCTCTGATATTTTCAGGTAAAAGAGTCCATCACTGAAAGAAATCAGTACAGGAACTCAGGGCAGGAACCTAGAGGCAGGAGTTGATGCAGAGGTCATAGGGGATGCTGCTTACTGGCTTGTTCTGTTGGCTTGCTAAGCTTTCTTTCTAATGACACCCAGAGTGGCACCACCCACAATGGGCTCTGTTGTTCTTCTTTTCTGGCGTGGGGTGTATCGCGGAGCCGGAGGAAGGGAGACCCAGGACGCGACCACGTGCGTGGGAGAATTATTTATTAAGGGAAGGGTGTGCTCGACAGTGCGGGTCAAGGGAGGGAGGAACAAGAAAGAGAGGGATAGAGAGAAAGAGAGAGAGAGAGAGAGAGAGAACAAGAGAACACATGGCGGGGGATTTAAAACTTTTAAAGGGGTACAGTGTTCTTGGGAAATGTAGTTTTTGGGTCCGGCGGGGTGAAACTGCGATCTGCGCTTGCGCGCAGGGGCCTTCTGCTCACAAAGGCCTTCTGGGAGGTGTAGTCCTCATCCCATGAGAATCACATCTCCACCCTTTTTGGTTTAT
Source organism: Arvicola amphibius (assembly GCF_903992535.2). Taxonomy (NCBI): domain Eukaryota; kingdom Metazoa; phylum Chordata; class Mammalia; order Rodentia; family Cricetidae; genus Arvicola; species Arvicola amphibius. The sequence goes on along the minus strand of NC_052058.2, from coordinate 111,202,398 downwards.
TAAAAATTTGGGGGGAGTCTTAGTGGGTAGGGAATGGGGGCGTAGCCCGGTCTCATAGCTGCTTCCTGCTGACTTTGTGGGCGTCGAGGGGTTTTTTTTGGGGGGGGGTCGATGTCCTGGTGTCCTGGTCCCCTTTGCTGGCGTCCTAGGATGGTTCCGGTGTGTCCTGGTAATGATGTCCTGTTTACTGACGTCCTGGGATGTCCTGGTGGTCCGTGTCCCGGGGATGGCTGATTGAAACCACATCCGTTGGTGTCTTGAGGAACTGGGTTGTCGTTAGGTGCTGGAAAACAAGAATCGCATTAGGAAAGGAAAGATTAAGGGGGGAGGGATATGAGGTGAAGGCTTAAGGATTTGAGGTAGTGGGGGGCTTTAGGGTTTTTTTTGAGGCCAAGAGTGATAAAAAATTAAATGATACTTATTCCGTTTGAATACTTATTTTGTTCGTGTCCAATCCGTTTAGATGTGTCAAGCTGGCTTCCTAGAACTTAAAGAAAATGCCTTAAAAGAGAAATAAGGTTTTTTGACCATATTTATCACCTGAATTCCTTGTCTCCGTGAGCGATGATGATTCCTGTAAGGACAACTAAGTAGTTATTTAGAATTTAGAGGTCACACATAGGAAAAGGAAAAGAGGGTGTGTTAGTGTAATAAGGAGTTAAGTGTAGATGGAACTGTTATTTTTCTTGGACTGAAGTTGGTGTCCTCTGGAACTTGAGAGAGCAAGGTCCTGTCTGAGTTACTGTGAATGAGGAATCTTTTTGAGTTGGAGGAGTGAATGGTTTAAGGTGTGACAGGTGAATCCAGTGAGGAAGTCCTTCGAGCTTGGCAGCTGTGGGAGTTAGAAGAATTACTCTGAGGGGACCCTGCCATTTAGGGGAAAGGGGTGAGGGACGTTGACCTGGGGGAGAAAATAGTACCTGTTCTCCAATCTTAATTGGTGGTGGACATGGATTAGTACATGGTCGAGGTAATGAGTGATCAGTGAAATCCCACAGTAGCGAGCGTAAGTGGGTTAGTAATGGCGTGAGCAGGTGATCAGGTAGGGGGGAGGTTTTAGGTGGAAGGCCAGGGGTTAGAACCGGCCGTCCATACATGAGTTCAAAGGGTGAAATAAACAGCGGGCTCTTTGGTAGGGCCCTGAGTCTAAGAAGGGCCAAAGGTAAGAGCTTTACCCAGTCGAGATGCAGTTCCTGTGACAACTTAAGAAGGGTGTCCTTTAGAGAGCGATTGGCACGCTCTACCTTACCTGAAGACTGAGGATGGTACGGGATATGAAAATGCCAAGGAATGTCGAGGGCCTTAGACAGGTTTTGAGAAATCTGGGAGGTGAATTCAGGGCCGTTGTCTGATTGGAGAGAGGTTGGAATCCCAAACCGGGGGATGATCTCTCGGAGAAGAATATCAGAGACTGTCTGGGCTCTCTTGTTAGTAGTGGGGAAGGCTTCAACCCACCCGGACATTGTATCCACCAAAACCAGAAGATATTTAACTCTTTTGACTGTAGGCATATGAGTAAAGTCTAGCTGCCAGTCAGTCCCTGGAAGAGAGCCCCTAGCCTGATGGGTAGGAAAAGGGAAGCTACGGTATTTAGTCTTAGGATCTGACTTTTGACAGATCTGACAGGAGGCAGTCATGGCCTTTAGAAATCTTATATCCTCAGGAGTAGGTTGGAGATGAGCCTTAACAAAGTGGAGCAGGGCCTTATTATTAGGGTGAAAGAGCCTGTGTAGGTAGGACAGGATCTGCTGGGTGTCAGGTGTCTGCGGGAATGTGGGCTGTGCTGTAAGGACTCCCTGGGGAGACTGAGGTAGATCCGGGCTCTGGAGTGCTGCTGTCTTAGCTGCCCTGTCAGCCCGATTGTTTCCCTTGGAAACAGTAGAACTGTCGGACTGATGAGACCGGCAGTGAATAATTCCTATAGCTTTAGGGAGATGAGAGGCTTTTAATAAGTCCATGATATGATCAGAATTAGTTATGGATCCACCTTTTGTCGTAAGAAGCCCACGCTCCTTCCAGATAGCTGCGTGGGATAAGAGGATATGAAATGCATACTTAGAGTCTGTGTAAATTTTTAAAATTTGTCCTTTCGCTAGCTGAAAGGCACGGGTGAGAGCTATTAGTTCAGCCTGCTGGTTGGTAGTATGAGCAGGGAGTGCCTTTGCCTCAATTATCTCTGTATCTGATACTATAGCATAACCCGCTTTACGAGTCCCATCACATAAAAAGGAGCTGCCATCTGTGTACCAGGTATAAGTGGCCTGGGACAGTTTGCCCTCCTGTATATGTGAGGGGTGAGGTAGTAGATCCTCTAGGATTTCAATGCAGGAGTGGGATGGGGAGTCATCAACCTTAGGTCGAGGTAGAAGGTTTGAAATATTAAGAGGTGGGCAGCATTGAAACGTGAGACTGGCATCTTCCACCAGCGCCACCTGTAGGGAAAGAACTCAAGAAGGGGGTAGGGTTTGTAAGCCTTTTTAAGTTAGGAGATTGGACAAGTTATGGTGAGAGAAGACTGTGGTATGCGCTCCAAAGGTCAGTTTTTTGACTCACGAATCAGAAGCTCAGCAGCTGCCAGCGCACGTATGCAGGGTGCCCAGCCCCGAGTGGTGAGGTCCATCTTCTTTGACAGGTATGCTACAGGCGCAAAAGAAGGTCCCAGTTGATGTCCTAAGACCCCGAGAGCGTATCCCTCCTTCTCTGCTACATAAAGAGAAAAGGGACGAGTTAAATCCGGAAGATGAAGAGCTGGGGCTTGAATGAGAGCCCGTTGGAGCCTCTGGAAGGGCTTTATGATTGAATGGGGTAAGGGCTCACGCAGGGAGCCCAGAGCTGCTTCGTACAGGGGACGAGCAAAAAGGGAAAAGGAAGGGATCCAGGAACGCAGGAAATTGGCCACTCCCAGGAACGATAAGACCTCCTCTTTGGTCAAAGGAACTGTAAGGGATTGGATTAGTTTTTTTCTGTCTAGAGTAATAGCCTTTTGTGTTGGGGTTATGGTCAAACCCAAATACGTTACCTCAGTAGTGGACAGCTGGGCCTTAGAGGATGAGACTCTATAGCCCCTTTTGGATAGGAAGTTTAATAGGGCGGCAGTGTCCGTCTTGCTGATCTCCAAAGACGGGCTGCATAGGAGAATATCATCTACATATTGAATTATTTTTGATTTATGGAGAGACAGTGAAAGCAGATCAGAGGCCAAAGCCTGGCCAAAGAGGTGTGGGCTGTCCCGGAATCCCTGGGGAAGGACGGTCCAGGTGAGCTGTGTGGAGAAATTAGTGTCCGGGTCAGTCCAGGTGAAGGCAAAGATGTTTTGAGATTGAGGGCTAAGGGGAATGGAGAAAAAGGCATCCTTAAGGTCTAGAACTGAAAAGTGAGAGGTTCCTGGAGGAATATTGGATAAAAGTGTAAAGGGATTAGCAACCACCGGGTGAAGGGGAACAACAGCTGAGTTAATAAGCCGGAGATCCTGGACCAAACGATAAGTCCCGTTAGGTTTTTTAACAGCCAGTATAGGGGTGTTGAAGGGGGAGGAGGTGGTGCGGAGCAGTCTTTTCCTCAAAAGGTCAGAGATAATCGGTTTAAGTCCTCTGCGGCTCTGGGAAGAGAGAGGGTACTGAGCTTGAGTAATGTATCTGGTGGGGTCCTGTAATTGAATGACCACAGGGGAATGGTGTTTAGCAACAGCAGGATTTTGAGTGTCCCATACCAGAGGATCCACCAGGGAGGCTGGAAGAGGAAGAGAGGCATTAGTGTCAGAAGGCTGGGGAGCCAGGAGCAGCAGTAACTGTGTCGTTGGCGAGTCTGGAACAAAGCGAGTGGGGGGGGCAAAAGAAATGGAGGCTCCCAGTTTAGCTAAAAGATCTCTTCCCATTAAAGGCACTGGGCAGGTTGGCATGACTAAAAACGAATGAGTGAGAAAAATACCTCTAAACACGCAATTGAGTGGCAGAGTCCGCTGGGGCAAATAGGGCTGTCCCCCTACCCCGACAATAGGGGAATTTGAAGGAGAGGTTGGCCCCCAAAATTCCCTCAGAACCGAATACGTAGCTCCGGTATCCAAGAGAAATGAGATGAGCCTTCCCGATACAGTGAGAAGTACCCGTGGCTCCTGGCTGCAGATAACCGTGGCAGTCGGGGCGGAGCTCGGGCACCTTCAGTCATCCAAGGCCAGACCCAAGAGGTCCACTTGGGCATTCTCTGTGTCTGCATCACCGAGCACACGAGGACAATCTATAGACCAGTGACCTTCCCTGTGACACCTTGGGCAAGGTCCCTTGGGGCTGCGTTGGGGATTGGGGCATGCTCGGGCCCAGTGGCCCATCTTACCACATTTGAAGCACGGACCCGGTGGATCACGCCTTCCGGGAGGCGGGGGTGGTGCCCGGTTGGGGCGGGACCAATAGCCCATCATGTTGGTCAGTTGAGCAGCTGCGGGTACCACGTGGCAGTGACCGTGGGCCTTGTCATTTCTCGAGTGATATACCTTAAAGGCTACCTCTAGAACTTCCGCCTGCGGGGTTAAAGGGCCATTCTCCAGACGCCTGAGTTTGGCTTTGATATCTGGATAACACTGATTAAAAAAATGAGTCATTAGTATGTTTCTGCCTTCCGTACTCTCCGGGTCTAGGTTTGTGAACTGTAACAGGGCCTTTGTGAGACGGTCCAGAAATGAAGAAGGATTTTCCTTCGTATCCTGAATGACCTCTGAGAGTTTAGAATAATTTACCGGTTTGAGGGCAGCCTTACGTAGGCCCGCCAGGAGACATGTTATGAATTGGTCTCTGGCCAGGATATCCCCTGGGCTGTTATAATCCCAATGGGGGTCCTGTTCCGGAACCGCCTCTGCTCCGAGGGGATGTGATGCTAGAGTTTGGTGAACCTCGTCTGCATATTGTCTTGCCTGTTCCCAAACCCGTCTGCGTTCCTCGGGCAGGAGATTATTGGCTAATATGGTGTATACGTCATGGAATGTCATATTATAGGACTGTGTTAGGTACTGAAATTCCTTAATAAAAGTAGTAGGGTTACAGGTGTAAGACCCAAGTAAGTTAGCCACGTGAGAGAGCTCGGACAATGAGAACGGAACATGAACCTTTACTAGACCATCTACGCCAGCAACCTCCCGCAGCGGCAGGATGGTCGCAGGCTTAATTTGATCCGGAGCAGGATCTGGCCCGGTGACCGCCCGCGCGCGTGTAAGGGGAGGGGTGAATGAGGGTGCTAGAGCGCGGGAATGCGGGGAACGCCGCGATACCCTAGAAGACCAAGGAGGCGGAGTCGGGCGGGCGGGCGATGGGGAGGATGAGGCACCTGAAGTCCCACGTGATCTTTGCCGAGACCTAGACCGGGACCGTCTGCGCAAAGGGGGAGGGGAGGGGGAGGAGCTGGTGGAGCCGGATGAGGACCTGCTGGGAGGAGAGCGGGAAGAAGAATGTTTAGGTGGAGTTTTGTTACGTCCGGACCTGGAGGAAGCAAGGTTAGGTGAAGATTCTTTAGCTTCGGGAGGTCGTTCCTTAGACCTAAAAGAGACTCTGGGGGATCTAAGTAGAGTGTCGTCCGCCTGGGCGGAACGAAGGGAGGCTGCTCTCCTGGGCCTGGAAGGCGGGGGTTCATCCGCAGGGTCCATTGCGGGAGTGGCTGGTCTTGAATTAGCAGCAGGTGGCATAGCTAGAAACATGTGGGCAGACGAACAACGAGAAAGGGCAGAAGAATCTATCTTGAGAGCTAGGTAAAAGAAAGCAGAGACATATATTAGTTCCTTACATCTGCCTGTGCGATGGCAATGATTGGCTAACTCCCGTAAAATATCGGGGTCACAGGTGCCGTTAGGCGGCCATTTGCAATTACCCTCTAAGGAATATGTGGGCCATTTTTTTGAGCATAGACGTATTAACTTTGTTTGATGAACGCTTGGCATTAGAGCGTGGGGCTTGAGTGTTTCTAAGAGCTGCCCCAGTGGGGAGGCAGGGGGGATCGGTTTAGACTGCTTGGCTCCCATAGCTAGACCGTGAACACGCCCGCAAAGAAAAACCGTAGCACTTCAAACCTGAAGGACCGTTCCTGGCAGGTGAAATGCATGCAGATGGAACGAACATTCAGGCACGTGACCCAGCGTCCCAGTGCCACGCGCGGAATGTTACGCTTGGCCGGCTGAACCCCAAGTGTACGAGGACCGTTCCTCCGACAGGAGAGGTGCAGCAAGACCAAGCCTCCGTCCTGGACGGGAGATCACACCGTAGTGATCACGTGGAGAGTCAGAAGCAGGGAAGGAAGAAAAGAAAAGAGAGCCGGAGCCCCGGGCCCCGGGTGCGAGCGGAGTGAGAGGCTTTCTTGCCGTCTCAATCACGGTCAGAGCTGGGAACGCAAGCCGGATTGAAGGCCGGAGAAGGGGTTCAGAGAAGTCCCCCCAACCCTGGGAATAGCCCACGGGCCGCCGAGCGCGCAGTGGAGACCAGTGGGTAGACCAGGGTCGTTTGACCAGCTGGAAGGGAACTAACTCACGGTTGAAGCCGGTGTTGGATGAAGAGCCGCGCACAGGCAGGTGTTGAGATGTGAAGCAGGTGGCTTAGTCCATAGGGCCTCCGGTCCTCAGGTCTCAGGTCTCCAGTTCTTCAGCCGGTCCGGCACGGTCCGGGGGAACCAGGCTGGCGCCAAGCCTGGAGCCCCAGTCCCGAAATCCGGGGGACACAGCCGTCGGGTTTCGGCACCAATGTTGTTCTTCTTTTCTGGCATGGGGTGTATCGCGGAGCCGGAGGAAGGGAGACCCAGGACGCGACCACGTGCGTGGGAGAATTATTTATTAAGGGAAGGGTGTGCTCGACAGTGCGGGTCAAGGGAGGGAGGAACAAGAAAGAGAGGGATAGAGAGAAAGAGAGAGAGAGAGAGAGAGAGAGAACAAGAGAACACATGGCGGGGGATTTAAAACTTTTAAAGGGGTACAGTGTTCTTGGGAAATGTAGTTTTTGGGTCCGGCGGGGTGAAACTGCGATCTGCGCTTGCGCGCAGGGGCCTTCTGCTCACAAAGGCCTTCTGGGAGGTGTAGTCCTCATCCCATGAGAATCACAGGCTCAGCTCTCCCACTTCAATCATTAATTAAGAAAGTATTCCTTAGGTTTAACCACAAGCCAATCTGATGGGGGTATTTTCTCAGTTTATACTTTCTCTTCCCAAATGACTCTTGCCTGTGTCAACACAGATGCGTTGTCACGAGTGACTGTTCTCCAACCCAAGCAACCACCATCTTGAGAAATCCAGCTGTGTCTCAGATTTGTAAAAAATCATGCCAAATGGGTATATTGCTATTGTACAGCCACACATGGAGGAGCAGAGTTAGGCACACAATTCTCACCTGAGTGGCCAGCTGCTTTCTACGACCTGGCACCACTGCATGTTACTTGGGGTAGGGAATCTAACATAGAGTTTCAAAGGCTCAAGTGGAGGATTCCATCTATGTACCTACAGGGAATGCCTTGCTGGGTGTTGGGTGGGGATTTTTGAGTGCCACTGGTTAGGAGAGGAGTGAACACATAGCTGTAAGTAACCTCTCATCTAAGCTCTGTTAGAAAGTTTAGCCAATTCCTTGAATTCCCATTGCGAACTTTTGTGGAATGATCAATTTGTCATTGGGACCTTGGGGAGAGGAACAGATGATGCTTTATACCTTTCCCAGAAAAGAAATTCAGCAATACCCCCACATTAGCATGGAAAATAGCACATATAGTATGAATTTTCAAGAATATTGAATTTTTGCTATGCCTAGTTGGTAAAGTTGTACTAGCTTTTTTTTTGGCAAGTTATCTCATTTCTGAAGTGGATGACTCTGACCAAAAAAAAGTGAGAACAGTCAGAAATGCAGAGAATGGACTTTCAAAGTAACTTTTCCCCATTTAAATAGCTTATTGCTCAAGATAGTATCAAGTGCTTCTGTAAGTGGTGAACACTGTTTGACCCTTACAATTATTTTTCTTCTAGGATTGTGTAAAGGTCAAGACGAAGACAGGATGTGTTCTGTCTGAGTTTGAAAACTGCTGCTAGTTGCTAACTGCACCTGGGTTTGAACTCTGAATTGGTCTATTTGGGAGCAAAATTGAATTGGATGAAAAGCCAAACAAGTGAATACAATCATCAAAAGCAACTGGGTAGTTTACAAAGAGTAAATGATGGTGCTGTGACCTCATGATCCAAATCACATGGGAAAGGGCTCACACACATTTTGTTCATTTTTTTTCTAGTATGAAGAAAATGGGGTCATGGAGTTAGCTAGGTGGCATCAAATAGAACCTGTGAATTCTAATTTATATTTTAAGTCAATTTCTTGTAGCTCTTATAACAATGGTAATGATTATGTTCTAGGAATTCAATTAGATTAGATTTTAGACAGGATAAATGTTTTTCTATCTTGAATGGCTTCTTGTTCCCAACAACAACAAATGTTGTGGAGTATCAGGCAGATAGGAAGGTAATGAGGGAAGTGAACCATTTCTACAACAGTCTGAAAAGAATGCAGACAGGCAGCAACATCCAATAATTGTCCTATTGGTCAAGACCTTATCAAAACACATAATAGTAAGCAAGCAGGCTTAAAAATAACTGTAGTTAGGGCAACTGCTGTCAGCTCCAAAAGAAGGCCAGTTGAATCTAGCCATCTATTTGAGAAGAGCAGTTTTTTGGAGAGGAAAGGGAGAGTCCAGTCTCCTGCACAGTATTGTCAGAACACACTGAGAGCCACTGCAAATACCAACAACACAATGAGGGATTGCATTCCCTTGTATATGCAAATAACCTTCTCCAGGATGGAATCCCACCTGGGTTAACAATATTTTTCCCATTGTGCTCTACAGGAGTGTTAAAGTAGAGAAGTCAACAAAATATTCGGAAGTCCCATCATCCAGTTCACTCATGGCACCTTTTAAACATGGAAAAAACAGGATTTTACTTATAAAGAACTGAATCCGTGTGTGTGTGTGTGTGTGTGTGTGTGTGTGTGTGTGTGTATGTGTGTGTGTGTATGTGTGTGTGTGTATTACAATATAGGTAAAAACTATTCATTATTTCTCTCTATTCCACATCTGTTATGTGGAAAGATAATAGGACAGAGACAGAAGCAACAAAATCAGCATATGAAGAAAGCAATGACAGAAAGATTGGAAAGTACCCCATTCTACCCAAAGCTTATATGGAACAGAGTAAGAGCAGGAAAGGTGCATGTCGTACAAATGTGCCAACCGCAGGTACCTGTGCCATCACAGGTACCACTGAACTCCCGACCTTCCCAAGCCTGTAGCCCACTTCCATTCTCAGAGGGGCTTTTCTCCCCCAATGAACTATAGATTTCTCTTACTTTCCATGTGTCTCTGGTCAAATTCCTTGTTGTGGAAGACAAGAATCTAGAAATCCTAGTGAGTACATACTCTGATGCATGCCTTTAATTTTCTGCATAAACAAGTTAACATACACACACACACACACATACAAGTAAATCTATCTTTTTCTAATCTTATGAAAATAGAGATAGCTATTAAATTTCATCATAAAGTTGTAATTGAAACCATTTGTTAATATAATTATGAAGAAATATATCTAATTTACATTTTAATTTTATTTTACAATTAATTGTAAACTATCACCTTATTTTTGTATGTTCACACATCTCTAGTTCTCCCAAAGTATATTTATGCTGTTCTTTCCCTGAGTAAGTAATTATAAAATAACATTTTAAACTCTATTAATAATGTGGTAAGTTATCTTAAATAAAATAACAATATCCTAGAATTGAAGCTGTATTTGCCCTTCATATTTCTAAGAATATATATTTTAAAATATAAAAATAAAATTAGATTACTAGCAAAGTAGAATTTACTCCAGAATAATAACTGGGTATTTCTTAGGGCTTCAGTATTTGAGATCCATAATCGACAGATGGGAGAGAACCTAGTCTCATGTATAAGTCTCAAATGATATATTAATATAATATATTTGCAAACTATAATTTTTAAAGTATTGAATATTTTACTGAATTTCATCTTCAACAACTTCATTACATAGGTAGAAAAAGTCTTGCAGTCTAATTTTATCAGTGAAGAAAGAAACAAAGAGCAAGTAAGTTCAATGACTTCTTAAAGGTCACTAAGTGAGTCTGTGGGAAGAGTGTGTATAATAATTAATGTCCCATAAGTCCTGGCATTTGAATATGAATGCTATCTTCTCGTTAATGAAGAAACCTGAGCTCCTAAGCTGGAATATTGATGTCAGATACATTTAATTCTCTTGTGAGTATAATTTATATTCCCTAACATTTTTATTCACAAATCTCACTTGATTTATATTTGTGAAAAAAATCATTATTTCCACTTCATCATTAAAGAAACTGTGACACAGGGACTTTTAGTGTACTACTGAAGTAAAGAAAGTAGAACATGTGTGTTTGCAGGTTTTTATTTGTGTTTAAGAATGCAAAGAAGGAAGAAAAGTACAGAGAGGGGTGGTAACATAGGTGGAAATGAGTAGATTTTAGAGTTTGGCATTCATTAGTGATTAATGTGTCTCTCGTGGCCTTGGGTTCTCTTATCTTCAGTACCTCATCTATTCCCTAAAGCTTCTTTCCTCCTGGCCTGACAGTGGCTACTGCAGTTCCAAGCTGAAGAGCAATGCTTAAAGACAGAATTGATAAACAAGGCTGGCAGGAGAGTCTAAGATCAGAGCTTTCTGCTTTTAGTCACCAAGAAAATAAATATTTCCCAGAAACATCACTAAGACATGCTCTTAGATGTGTTTGACCATAAAGTCATCCAAATTTTTCTAATAGGATGAGAAGTACATGAAAGATGAATGAATGGCTCAGTCATTTCATGGTGCTATGATGGAATACTTAGTGTTGGGAGTTAAAATAATAAGGAAAAATTTTTCTTGCAGTTCCTGAAACTGTGAAGTTTCTTTAAAAGTAGTTTCTTGAAAATTATCTGCTTCAAAATAGAGAGGTGCTGTTCCTCACGTATCGGAGATAAATGGCAAGGATGTGATGGACTCCCTTGTTAAGTGCTTGCATGAAGACTTATGTTAAAGAGCCTATGAGACTGGAGCCCTCTTGAGCTAAATACTTTCCATTAGACACCTTTTCACCTAACTGATTGTTTCTTTAGCTGTGCAGAAACTTTTGTTTGAAAAGCTAAGCAGTTGCACTGCTTAAAGAAGGAGGGAGGTGTATTAGTTGACAGTTAAAGGTACAGTCTATCACAGAGTGGAAGTTACGGTCTCTAGTCACATCTCCACTACAGTCAGATAAGAGCAACAAATGCATGCTACTACTCAGCTACATATCTGACAAAGAATTAAAACCCAGAATATGCAAATCTCAAAAAACAAAAGGTCAGAAATTGGGTGTGTGACCTGAATAGACAAATCTTAAAAGAAGAAAGCAAGCCATGGCTAAGAAATATGTCACAAAAATGTTATCTCAGAAAATGTTCGTCATCCCTAATAATGAGGAAAATACAAATTGAAACACCGAGATTTTTATCTTACCCCAATCAAAATGGCAAAGACCAGCAACCAGTAACGCATGCTACAGGGCAAATCCCTCCTTCAATGTTGATAGGTCTGTAAAATATACCGTTGCAGTCACTATGGAAACAAGTATAAATAATTCTCAAAAAGCTAAAAATAGATCTACCATATGACCTGGTGTCATTCATTGGCATATACCCAGAGGACATGACAATTTGCTCCACAATACTTGCTCAGCCATGCTTCTTGCTGCTATAGTTATAATTTTTAGACAATGGAAACAGCCTGAAAGTTCTTAGAAAGTTTTCAGACAATGGAAACAACCAACAAATTGATAATAAAAAGGTGATACATACACATGAAAAACAAAATCACAGAATTTGCAGGTAAATGGATGGAACTAGAAAGAACATATTGAATGAGGTAACCCAGATGCAAAAAGACAAATATCATGTTTCCTCTCATTTGTGGCTCCTAGCTCCCAGTCTGAGATGTAAGTATATATCTTAGTAACTACAAAAATGAAAATGTAAGATGGGACAATTTCCAGAATAGGGATTTTAGAAGGGAGTAGGGAGGTGATATAAGAAGATACAAGGCATCCCATTTACCTGACTTTCCCACTAGACTCATAATAAAATTTGGTTATCAGTATGTTTCATGGGACAATTTAGAATTTACCTATGGATATGTAGCTTATACACTAAGAGAACTGCGAGATTTATTAAAGACTTATTTTATTAACAAGTACTGACATTTACCAGGAAAATACATATATGTGGAAGTAGACTCTGAGAAAATAAGCCCTAGGAGAACAGTGTTTATTCATCTAATTTACTCACATACGCACACTTATTTGGCTTCTGGTTTTGATGTGCTGTTTGAAATATTTTATATGACAGTTCTCTTGCTTGGTTGTCTAAAATTTTCACTTATCATCGAGTTAAATACAGAGAGGGTAAGGCGTCAGATGATTCTTGGCATACTATATATGCAAAAAGGAATCTAAAAGATTTTGAAGATAGGAACATAGGAATTGGTACATAATGTTAAATCACACCTATACACACATGCACAAAACAGAATATATACATGTATGTGTGTGTGTGTGTGTGTGTGTGTACACACATGTACATACATACATATACGTGAGAGAGAAAGAAGGGGGACTATTCCTAGAAGGCCTCCATTTTTCAGTTCTTTCAAAAACATAATAATTCAAGAAAGACATGTTTCAGTAATCTCTTTATAATCCATGCTTTGGTGAACACTAGATTGACAGTAACTCCATCAGTGAGTTTGAGTATGTAGACAGCACAGAACAAACACTTATCCAAAGAGATGTGGGTTTCAATATCAAAACAATATATATCATGCTTTAACAGGTAAATATTAGTAATGAAAGCAAATTAGAAAACCTAAAATTGAAGTACTAAAATGTTGATCTCTAAAGCAGACCTGTAGACCATAGACCTAAATGACTACAACCTTTGCTGAATTACAATCAAAGCTAATAATCAGGAGTATGAGGATAAGGAAGGCTATATATTATTGAGAGTTGATTCAAATGTGAACTCTTCCATCTTTTTGTGGCATTATCTTGGAAATATCACTTAGTTTCTCATGGCTAATACTCTGAGTTATAAACTGGGACGTTAGCTCTGCCTCACCAGAATCTCTTTCTAGATGTGATCTCTGCTGCACCTGCCTCGATAAGAAATGCATTGCTTCTCACTCCTGGTCTTTATAGCCACATTTCCTGTTACTTTCTTTTTTAAGAGGCACCACATTGTTAATGATTATCTATTTCTAGGCCAATCATTGGCAACCTGCCCGCTCTAGCACTGTGACTAACGGGCATGCTTAGGGTGATATAAATGTTCTCTTACAGTCTTAGATTCAGGCAGGTAGACAGCTGCGTGATTTGTTCTCGTGAATCTCATTCTGACCCTGGAGTCATATTCTTGGCTGGCTTTTCTGAACACAAAATTATCGTGGGGAGTAAGTCTGGGTCATCAGGACTGCCCCTGCACCACAAGCTCTTCTTTTCCATTCTCCTTGAAGCTGAAGTGCCTGGTGATTTCTCTGCCAGGAATTTCTATTCCATGTCTCACTCTGTTCCTAACAGTATAACAGCATGTTCTACGATTGTTGCACAGGTTAGTATTATAATAATTTACAATTTTGCCCTCCCTTCAAATGATGTATGGAGGACTTCCTGAATGAACAGTGACTGTAATTGCTGAGGATATTGAGCTTCATCAGCCAATTACTGTGCACAGATGATTGCTCTCAACAATTCCTTGCAGCATACTTAAAATAAAAAGCAACTGGCCCAGTTATGTCAGTGAATTTCATTACTTCCACCCATGGGCTTGAGGGGGAGAGAAGCAGGGGGAAAAAGCATTTGCACCAGAGAAGATAAATTCAGCAAGCCTAGTCTTTGCTTTCCAATTCCTATTTCCTATGACCAGCATTTTCACAGAACCTTCAGGGCTGGCGTTTTTTGCTCTTTTATAATCCATTTCTTTAATGGCAATGTCAGGCAAAGGTCTTAGTAAGGAAGCCTTTAGCTTGTGCTCTTTAAAAGGGCAAAAGCAACAAAATAGTTTTCAGAGGATGAAGAAAATAATCTCATTTCTATCCTTTATATTGTTTGCAGTTTTGTCTACTTCTCTTGATTCTTATGGTCAGAACAATTTGGACATTTTTGTTTTTATTATCAATTCCTGACATCTATGTAATTCTTTGTATTTGCCATACAGCTTTCCTTTACTCTTTTGCTATAGTTTAATCATTTATCTCTACAGTCCGGGTCTAACGACTGTGAGCACTGTGACTGAGATCAGTAGATCTCGTATTTCATTACTGCCTACATGCATCATGCTCAGTCAGCTTATCATCCATTCTCAGGACATCCTGGAAATATGAAACTCTAGTATACAAAAGCATGGCTGGCTGAATGAGGGAGAATATGCTGAGCCCAAATCCAATCATCTAAATGTTGGTTATCAGCAGCAAAAGATGGCCTTATCAAATGCCCAAATACCTACAAAAGGGAATAAAATTCACGGGATGTGTGATGCCAGGGGAATCACATATTAACCAGATGTTTTTAGAAAAGCCCCTGTCCTGTTGTAAAAAGGATGGAAATACAATCCTCAGAATACTGGCTCAGCATATAGCAGTCCAAGATTATCAGTAGTCTTTCTTTAGAAGAGAGAGGTATAAACCCCAAACCCTCTCATTTAGAACAAAATGATCTCAACGGTCATCCTCTTTCCTCTCTTTCCCCAACTCCTGAGATATCTCCACTGAGTAAAGAAGGCGACTAAGTGTCTCTAACAGAGGCTCTTTGTCTAAGCCTCTGTCTTCAGGAAATCTTCTACAATGTGTTAGTTTTCATGATTGCCTGAAATTCAGTATTTTAACACAATGCCAGAGGACATGGGGATTTCTGCACTCTATGGTGTAGCCAGAAACCATGTGGAAGTCCATAATCTTCGTTCCTTCTGACTGTAAAGGGCAAGGAAGCTTCTGCAGTGGTATTGATGACTACAGACTCATAGTTGAGAAAAACCAACACAGAAGGCTTCTATAACAACTACCACCTCCCAAAATGTAACCGTCTAGACAAGAAACCGTGGAAGAGAGCTCTTAAAATTGTGATGAGGATGTTGGAGTGTAGTTCTCCACAACTGATGGCTTCTGGCCATCAGTTTTCTTTAAGGGGCTGGCCACCAGGAGTTTAATCATGCTCCAGTGAATATATGGGCAACACATACTGAAACTGTACTGTTTTTTCTTTCATCCTTTTCCTTCTTTTTTTCCTTCCTTTCTTCCTTCCTCCCTTCCTTCCTTTCTTCCTTCCTTCCTTCTTTTCTTCCTTTTTGGCAGGAAGAGGCCACAAGGGTAGAGTGTACCCTGAGAGGACTGGAAAGTGAGTGTGACCAGGGTGTATTATGTGAAATTTCCAAATAAAAA
Organism: Arvicola amphibius; assembly: GCF_903992535.2. NCBI lineage: Eukaryota > Metazoa > Chordata > Mammalia > Rodentia > Cricetidae > Arvicola > Arvicola amphibius. The sequence goes on along the minus strand of NC_052058.2, from coordinate 111,186,909 downwards.
ATAAAAATAATATTTTTGGAGAAAAGGAGAATCTGTTTGATTTTAAGGTAATAACTTAAGGAAAGCAGTAGCACATACAGAGGACTTTTAAACTGTGGGCTTAAACACATGAAGAAACAGCTCTTCCACCTTCCATTTGAAGTCAAACTTCTTGAAAAAGCTGTGTAACTCACTGTTCCTGCATTTTCTCCACCCACTTATTCTTATAGTCAACCCATTCCAAAGGTTTCCATTCTGTCAGTTTGCTGAAATTCTTCTTAATACAGTGATCTTGAACTGTCAAATGTGAAAGATATTTTTCTCAATCATAAATATCTCTTTTAATAATTGCATAGCTGGTTATTTTATTAAAGAATACATGGAAGTTCATGGAAACAGTCTATGATAATAGGAATACTCAAAATTCATTACTGTAATCAAATAAGCCTAGTCCTGAGTTGGACAATGTGGCAATGAGGTGGGTCTAGCCTCTATCAATGCAGTTTTCACCTCAAATCTTCGCTGTCAGTATTAGAAACAAACATCTTACTTGTCAGAAAGGGTAGAAGGAGCACTATTACTGGAAACAAGAGGAGACTCAATTTCAAATCTGACATTGTAAGATGTCTCCCTCTACCTACACAAATATCACTACTGTAAAACCTATTTCCTTTTCAAACCATGTACACAGCCCTACTTTCAAATATACAGTGCTTCATACAGTTGCCCTCTATATCTCCTACAGGTAGCAATACATAAAATAAATAAAGTTGTTCCTTAACAATACTAAGATTATATCCATTTCTAGCTTTCCCTACAATGTAGACTAACAGCGCAATACATTCTATCTCCTATACAAAATATTCCTTACTGGGCTCTGCAGTCCTAGTTTTAACAATGACCATCTTCTTTTCACCTCCGATTCTTCATCCATGTGAGACTATTTCCTTATATTTATCACTGTCTCACCAGAGGTTTCGACACACCTAGCTAAAGTCACCAACACTGACTCCCAGACTGCTTCATTGCACCTGTTTTGATGGGGCACAAGAATTGTTCTGATAGAGTCTTTGTACTTTTTTCTTTTCTTTCTTTTTTTTGGGGGGGGGGGGGTTTTTGAGACAGGGTTTCCCTGTAGTTTCTAGAGCCTGTCCTGGATCTAGCTCTTGTAGACCAGGCTAGCCTCGAACTCAGAGATCCGCCTGCCTCTGCCTCCCGAGTGCTGGGATTAAAGGCGTGCGCCACCACTGCCCAGCTAGAGTCTGTTCTCGTCTATTTCCACCAATGGTTTTCATATTCCCCATTCTGGTGAATCCCTCATTGCCCTTTTTTTTTTATATATATCCCCCTACTCCTGCCCTTTCCTCTTTCTTTTTCATAAGCCGAATGTTACACTACCAAACCGACTTCAACAAAATTTGCATTTAGTTATACAACTGAACTTAATGATCTTCAAAATATAAAGTCAGTATAATATGCCCATTTTGAAACATTAATATTTTAGAAAGGACAAGTATAAATTACAGCAGACAAAGTTTTATTGTTCAAAAGAAGGTGTTAAAGATAAAACTTAAATACCAACATTTTAGCTACCTCATACACAAGACAGAAGACATGTGTTTATAACCAGGGCTAGACACGGATTCTCCAACATTTCCAGCTTCCCTTAGTTATATGGGGATATATGATGATTTCCAATTTGGAGAAAAAGATGCAGTACAAGTTTTCTGAGAAATCACCATACAGGAAAAAAAAAACTGTAGGAACCAGTATCAACTAACCTGGGCTTGTATGGGCTCACAGAGATTGAGCCACCAAGGAGCCTGCATGGGACTGACTTAGGCCCTCTGCATATATGTTATAGTTATGTAGCTTGGTCTTTTTGTGGAACTCCTAACAGTGAGAACAGAGGCTACCTCTGACTCTGTTGCTGGCTTTTAGGACCTTGTCCCTCATACTGGGTTGCCTTTCCCAGGTTTAAATACATGGGGAGATGCTTAGTCTTACTGCAACTTGATATGCCATGTTTGATGTTAATTGTGGGAGACCTGCCCTTTCCTAAACAGAAATGAAGGAGGAGTGGATTGGGGTGGAAACAGAGGGGGTGTCAGGGAGGGACTAGGATATAAAATAAATAAACAAATAAATTTATTTTTGAAGAGATGCAGTTCCAGGACATCCAAGTGTCATTTGTTGATGGAAGAGCTTTGCTCCCCTTGCAAACACTGACTGTCTAGGTAAAGAGCCATTGTTTCACACACACCATTTCCTCTAACCTACACTGAGGATAAGAAACTCAAGTTCATTCAGTAATTGTTTAATTGGGAGGTTAAACTCATGACACATGTCAGAATAAAGGTGACACATTTAACCATAAGATTAGACAAAACTAGAGAGTAAGTGTAAAGGATGATATGAACAGAATTGAAGACCTGGGGCTCATATTTTTAGAAGGCAGGCAAAGGTTTCAGGAGCCAGATAAGAGACAAGTAGAACAAGACAAGCACAAAGATCTAAAAGCCACGTGATGATGTGGTGTCAGGAACAGAGTGAATGAGGATTTGTATGAAAATTCTGCTGATGTAAGGCCTAACACAAAAGCCAAGAGTGGTCCAGGAGATTTACCAAGGCAGACGTTGTTTGTTGCTTTAAAAAGAAAAAGAAGAAGCTGTTATAAATTGAAGAGCAACAGAGAATAATGAATAAACAATGAGAAATAAAGATATAAACAGTGGGGGCTGGAGAGGGAGAGAGAGAAAGAAAGAGAGAATTTTTAAAGAAAACTCCAAATTTTGCTGTAAAGAGAAAAAATAGCTTTTTTGAGATGGGATGAACCAATTATTTATTCTATTTTGAATTACACAGCAAAATCAAAGAATTATAGAAATGAGAGAGGAAGTTTGCTGGAAATAGGTTTATGAGTATGTAAAAGAGGATGGGACCTGTGCAATAAATAAAGACTTCACTTTGGATAGCGGCACATCATCACTATGGCAGCTGTGATAGCTGCACACAGAAAAGCAGTGAGTTTGAAAGTAGTTGCTGGGCTGGTTCTGGTTGTTCTAGTCTTAATGTTTCAATTATTTTAACAATAAAAGAAACTAACTTAGAGCCATAGGATAACTGTGAGGGTGGAGAGGGCTGTAGGATAACTGTGGGCTATAGATTAGCTGTGAGGATGGAGAGGGTTTTAAAGTTCCCAGGAGAGAAAAATCCTGGTGTGGTCATGTGGAACATGAAAAAATGACTGCACATGGGAAATACCACATGAAGGTTCATAGTCATAATTTGAGGAGTAGTTAATGTTTTATTTTTCTTCACCTGTTCCCAACTACACAGTAAGATCTTTCTCATGATACAGTCACATCCTTTCAGAAGATTAAGTACTGACACCAAAACTGTATAAGGATAAGAAAGCAACACAAGGGCTTTTACTTTACATCTTCAACATCATTTTCTCAAAATCAGAAAATGTTTCTGCTTGCTTCATGGTGGATAAATGAACAACTACACAATTCCTAAAGGGCAGTTGCCTTTGAAATATTTATACAGGACAGAGCCCCACATTGGAGCACCGGACTGAGCTCCCAAGGTCCTGATGAGGAGCAGAAGGAGGGAGAACATGAGAAAGAAAGTCAGGACCGTGAGGGAACCTCCAGCTGGCGACAGATGGGGAAGGTGACTGAGCCCCACATTGGAGCACTGGACTGAGCTCCCAAGGTCCTGATGAGGAGCAGAAGGAGCGAGAACATGAGGGAGAAAGTCAGGAACGTGAGGGGTGCGTTCACTCATGGAGACGGCGGGACAGAACTAAAGGGAGATCACCAACTCCAGTTGGAATGGGACTGATGGATCATGCGACCAAACCCGTCTCTCTGAATGTGGCCAACAGCGGGGGCTGACTGAGAAGCAAAGGACAATGGCTCTGGGCTCTGATTCTTCTGCATGGACGGGCTCTGTGGGAGCCTTCTCAGCTTGGTCGATCACCCTCCTGAACCTGCGGGGAGTTGGGAGGACCTTGGACTTAGCATAGAGTGGGGAACCCTGATGGCTCCTTGGCCTTGAGAGGGAGGGAGGGGAGGTATGGGTGGAGGGAAGGAGAGGGAAGGGGGAGAAGGAGGGGCGGGAAGGGGGAGGAGGAGCGGAGGGAGGGGGAGGAGGAGAGAAGGAGATGGAAATTTTTAAATATAAAAAAAAATAAACCATGAGAAAGAAAAAAAAAGAAAAAAAAAGTAAAAATGAAAAAAAAAAGAAATATTTATACAGGAAATTAATACATTTCTCTTCAAGGACTGTTATAGGCTTATTCACACATTTGGACATAACACGTTTTAAGCCCTGCTAAAATGAAGCACTCCTATATTCTCAGTTCGCCTATAGCAAAATGCAGGCAGACACTGAGAATTCCAGGAAGCTCCCAGACCAGCTAGCCTGGCTCGCACAGTGGTGACCAAGAGATGCCATCTAAAAAAACTGGAAGGTGAGGACCCACACTCGTGGCTGTCCTCAGATCATATACACACTATGTGGCAAATACCAAAAATCAGACAAGAACATACACACACACACACACACACACACACACACACACACACAGAGAGAGAGAGAGAGAGAGAGAGAGAGAGAGAGAGAGAGAGAGAGAGAGAGAGAGAGAGAGAGAAGATTTAAAATAAATGAAAGCCCAGTTGACATAGATTAATAGTAGACATTCTTTTAAAGTCTACAGAGATTACTTTTCAGCACATCACCAATAATTAAGGTAATAACAGAATCTTTGCTAACATGTTCACTAATGCTAATGGAATTAAGCTGAAAGTGATATTGGGTATAGATAATCCAAGTCTGGAAAATTCCCCAATATTTTTTCTTTTCTTTTTTGCTAATTTATATTTTGATTTTTGTATTAAAATGTAATTTGAAGCTAAGTTAGAAAGCATTTTGAACCTCATAAAAATGAAAACCTGGATTATCAAACTATATGAGTTAGGATAAAGCAATAATTAGGGGGAGATTCACTGAGGCCAACATTAGAAAAAAAAAAGTTTACAAATCAAACTCCACATTGTCTACTGCAAGAAATTGAAAGAAGAAAGGAGAATGAAATTCAAGAACAAAATTCAAGAATTTTGTACTACAAAAGTGATATGGGTTTAACATTCCAAAATAAATGAGTATAATTCATCATTATTAATAAGTTGAAAGAAATGTTACATCTAGAAATGCAGTAAAGCACTTAGTGAATATATAATATTTGTTTCTGGTTTAAAAGCTAACCAAACAAATGAACAGCAACAGGAAAACTCAGTCTTAGTAGCTAGAAGAGATGAGAAACCACTAACCTGGTAAGGGACATCAAAAATGTTCTCTAGTAAAAAAAAGATCAAAGCATTGCTTCGAAGATGAGCAACAAGATAACATGTTCATTTGGTCATTCTCTTCAATATCTTGCTGCCTTCAAGACAAATGTTGAATAATAAGCCAAGCATGTTTTCAGGTGATGTCTTTCTTATCAAACATGACGTGATCCCAGAAGAATACAGGTTGTTTTTTTTTCCTTAGTCCCCTTCCAGAATTTAACACTAGGTTAATATCACCCTTTTTAGATTTAATTTTCTTGATGTCAGGGCTACTAAACAGATAATGTTTTGGATGAAAATTCACTCACCGCTAAATCCATGTATTCAAAGTTCTGTTCCATACAAATGCCATTAAGGATGTCAAGATAGGAGCCACTTGTCATACAGACATTGTGTCATTAGTATATAACTCATCACGTGACATTTCACATACCTCCAGGAAGCAGATGATTTTGATATTTGAGGCCACAGTATACCAAGTAATACAGTCAAGGTGGAATAAGTCACCACTGGAACAGACTGAAGATAAAAACATCCTACGTAAAAGAAAAGAAGCCACAGGCCATGAATTTAAGGGTATGGGTAGAGGTACAAAGTTGCTTTTAATGGAGAAAGGGGAACAGAGAAAATGTCATTATATTTTAATTTAACAACAACAACAACAACAACAAAGAAACAAAATCACTGGACTGAGCTCCCAAGGTCCTGATGAGGAGCAGAAGGAGCGAGAACATGAGGGAGAAAGTCAGAAACGTGAGGGGTGCGTTCACTCATGGAGACGGCGGGACAGAACTAAAGGGAGATCACCAACTCCAGTTGGAATGGGACTGATGGATCATCCAACCAAACCCGTCTCTCTGAATGTGGCCAACAGCGGGGGCTGACTGAGAAGCAAAGGACAATGGCGCTGGGCTCTGATTCTTCTGCATGGACGGGCTCTGTGGGAGCCTTCTCAGCTTGGTCGATCACCTTCCTGGACCTGGGGGGAGTGGGAGGACCTTGGACTTAGCATAGAGTGGGGAACCCTGATGGCTCCTTGGCCTTGAGAGGGAGGGAGGGGAGGTATGGGTAGAGGGAAGGGGAGGGAAGGGGGAAAAGGAGGGGAGGGAAGGGGGAGGAGGAGCGGAGGGAGGGGGGGTGGAGGAGGGAAGGAGATGGAAATTTTTAAATATAAAAAAAAATAAACCATGAGAAAAAAAAAAAGAAACAAAATCACAAAATTCCTAAATTTTGGTGGAAAGAGCAACTCATCAGTGTCGTGTGGCTGGAAGTCACCAGCCTGCTTGTGACAGTCAACCTTATACTGAACAGGCCTAAGGGAACAACCAAATGGTCTTGTTCTGTTAAAGGAGCATAGCAATGGTTCCTAATGACATTCTGCTATCCCCATAGATCAGTGCTTCCTGGAGCCATTATCAGAGATGCTTCCTCTTGCAGGAGACGGGAGCTAGCACAAAGACCCTCAAAGGGACAGTGTGCAGAAAGAATGAGATTTTGAAAGACCTTTCTAAATAGGATGACATCATCATATCTCTCCCCTCAGGGCTCAGAGAGCTATTCAGAAGAGGCAAAGAAATCAGAATGTTTTGTACATTTTTTCAATTAAAAATTATGGAAAAAAAATTCTGTAAAATTTGTCAGACACCAAAGAATTCACCCCCACTTTGTAGCTAGAAGTTAACCAAACTGTGCTTGTGACTGTCAGCTTGTGGCAGGTTCCCCAGTAGTGGAAACCCAAGAGACCTTACGAGCCATTTTAAAATATATATCTGTGGCCTTGCTCACCACATGAGTGGCTGATCCACCACACAGCTAGCTCACTAGCTCAACCGTAGTTTGGCCTTTTGCTTGCCCAGTTAGCCAATAATCTAAACGTGAGGGTGAGTATCTCCATGAGGTCCTCTGATACACTAGAAAGGAGGTTATAGCTGGTGAGGGAAACCACACCAGTGCTGCTCACATCAGAGTCATTGGTCTGGGGCAGACAAGGGAAGAATTAGCTTATTTCTTAATGCAGCTAAGTCTTACCTTTATGGCACAACCCAACGTGGAATAGAAAATAAATAGCACATAGTTTTGCATTTTTATAATAACCTTGAAACTAAACACTAGGAACCCTTGTCAGTCCCTGTTAAGTCGATTCCAATTAAGGCTCCTGGCAGGGTTCCAGCTGCCTTACTCCTCAAATAGCACAGAACATAACAAGGTTTATGAAGCATTCAAAAGTCAAATACCCTATTAACATAAACATGTAGTGAAATCAACTCTCCTACAATTTTCAGCTTGCTTTCTTCCTTCCATGTGGACTGGGCTGAAGGAAGATGATGTTTCTTTCTTTTGTGCTTATTGGAATGCAAAGCAAGTCTTTGTCACAGAGATCAACTAGCCTCTGTCCCTGATCACTGGGTGCTCTGATCATAATGAATTTCTTCTGGTACCATGAGCTCAGGCTTTTGCTTTCTCTTCTAGTACTGAACAGCAGCAACAGCAGCAACAATGACAAAGGGCCTTTGTAGGCTTGCGGCTCTACCTTTGATTTATGTAGTCCTCCTAATTGGCTAGGAAATAGATTTGTTAGCATAGATTGACACTGCCAAGATTTAATGTAAGAAAAGATCATTTCCTTGGCCATGAGAGTCAAACAAACTACAAATTGAAGAAGAGAAGCAGGTAAAATGTTTAAAAAGAAAGAGAAACAAGCAAGAAAATGGAGCAATAAATTTGTGTAAAGGTTCGGTTTAAGAAATAAGGAAGGAGGCTATTATGTCAACAGCCAGCACCCTTTCTGGCAACCTCCTTAAAAGGTGATAAGTTAAATGGAAAAAGATCTCCTTCGGACAACACTGGTGATATATCTTCTTTTTAACATACAATTCAATAATTTAGAAGAGGAACTGCGTGAAAGTCTATGTTTTCCTCTGCAGTGAGCTATACAATGGCTGTTCCTTATAGGACGAGAAAAAATGGCTTGCCTAATGAACGCATATGTGTGCTTTCAAAATGAACAGAAATAAATACCCATGAATATTTATATGCATTATGGATGATTATAAACATCACAATATTATGATTAAATTTTAATTCCACTGGTTCAAAAAAATAAGATGAAGATACAGTTTTTAACCACCACTGTAACATCTGTAACCAAACACTAACATATCTCCATGAAGCCAGTCTCGTGTATATTCACATAAGTATAGAAGTCCTTTATACACTTCTATTTATCATTTGGTGTTCTTATTCTTATTAAAAATATATACATAATATCTTACAAAAGTTTTTAATAGTGTTTCTACACTGAAACATTCCATTCCTGAATGTTTCTACACTGAAACATTTACATACCCTAGTGAATTCTATACCCTATAGCAACATGGTTATTAACTTAATAAATGTTCTTAGTTTCTACTCTATACTGTGCATTTTTCTAGGATGTGGGGTCTTTATAGAAGCTTAAAGAACATCTAGACTGGGGAGGGAGATTGTTGTAGGTTATTCCATGATGTGACAAATGTAAAGTAAAATTTCAGGAATTAACTTCCTAGGTCAGCAGTAGGCTTCTTCGTTAGGCATGCAGACTGTGGTACATGACCAAGTCCTGCTACTATTCTCATTTACCAATTGTGTAAGCATCGCTAACTTTCCTTAACCTTCAGTACCACAGTAACCTAAAAGATAAGATATGAATAACACTTCCAGATTGAATTTTGTAAGAATCCTGTATTTAATCACCATGAAGTACTTTAAGAACATCCTCAGTGCTGAAAAAAATCCTATTTTACTATCCTTATATTAGTTCATTCTTCATTTTTATAACTAAAATTTGAAGCTGCTGACTTTTGAGCATACAGCTATTTTAGAAGCTGAAAAGTCAAACATCATAGTTCTGGCTCCAGCAAGGACATCCTTGTAAATAAATGGAGGGAGAGGCTGCATCAATATACAGGAAGTCCAAAAATTGGTTGAGGGGTGGGGTTCACTTCTATAACTTAATCTTGAAAGAGCTCTGGGGTCTGGTGGTTGCTACTCAATCCCTTCCTAGATCACTAAACCCAAGAGTCTAAGGACTTCCAATAGAGTGCAACCTCTTAAAGGTCCCACTACTTATCAGCAGGGCCACGACATGAGCTCTTCCGACACACTCCAGCCATTTCTAAGACATGACACTGGAGAGTAAGTGGATTCCCCAGAGATGACTCTGTGTCTGTGGAGTCTTTAAGAGCTACATGAAAGCAGTAGCATCGAGTCTTCTGAGGACAGCGGAGAAAAGAGGAACCACCAAGGTCAAAAGCACAAGAGAACTGACATATTCAAAACTGTGAATTAATCTTGATTTGGGTAAGACTGTGGGAAAACTGTTAAACAGATTGCCACTCAAGTACTGCAACAGTATTGGGACTGTCCAATGTCAGAAATACATATACATATAACAAAACTGACCTTAAAATCCATACCAATGCAAATCATTCATATCTATATCATATCCCCCTTTAAATGTAAAAGAACATTTATAAACAATATCTGGGAATATGGACGTAGTTATTTCTCTTCAAACTGCTTCATGCTGAATGGGGCGCTGTTATTTATGTCTTTCATGGTGTAACCTGTCTGCTAGGTTCATCTCAGTCAGCAGTTGAGTGAAGTAATTTTTTGAGGGTGTTTATAGCAACTTTTCAGGAGGGCGTGGTCTGTCATACCATATTGGGATAGAAGCAATCCACAGGGTGTCATCCTCTGTGAAAACAAAAGAAGACCCTCTTTTCCAAAGCATCATGTTCTTAGATCAAATTCTGAAGTCATACCATTAAGATGTCCATTCTGGTCTAGCCTGGCGGCCCATACAATGAAATGTCTCTCTGCATTTAGCTCTTTTACAGTCAAAAATTTCAAAGAAAACACAATAAAATACATTATCCAGACCCTATGTGAGTTTTCCATTTTTGTTGTATGTATATGTATTTCTGATATTGATTAAGGTATTTTGATTGTGTAGTTCATTTTAAAAACTGTAATGTATAATTAGGAAATATAGGTTGTTACTGGATAATCATCGATAATAGTAAAGCTTGTAGTTGTGTTAGTTAGATTTTCTAGACATATAGAGATATACTTACTTAAATAGGCATTTTTCATATCATTCAAAGACTACAGAACATGGCATTTAAGATTTTTAATAACAGGGTTTTCATGACAATGAGACATATCTGCTCCTGGCAGCACCAATCTACTTCAAGAGGAAGATGGGCATCAAAGAGGCTCCTTATGGAGTTTGATAGCCATTTGTGCAAGAAACTGCTCTTGCCTGCACTGTTGCATAAACTGGACACAAAGAATCCACAGAGAGAGGACTGCTGAACTTGCCTAAGGGTGAGATGGTTTTGGGGGTTCCTGATTCGTGAGGAAGTCTGTGAGACATTCTGCAGGACACAACAGAAAGTGACTGAACTGTCTTTGGAATTTCCTGCTTCATGGAAATGTCTGCTGGATACTATGGGCCTGAAGGCTGAAGATGGATGCCCCAATGGTACAGAGGAACTTTGGGTGACTGTCCAGGCAGCGAGTTGTCTCTGTCATTTCTAGAGTTTGAAAGTTGCATATTTCTTGTTTACTTAGGTAGTATTATATCCTTCTGGAGTCTTTGATGGAGTTAAAGAATAAATAGATAGTTATAGCTTTCCTTAGTTATGATAAAAGATAAAATAGATCTAAATATTGTAGAACTGTATTGTAAGCCCTCCTTTCTCTGTGTGTGTGTTTTTATTGAATATAAAAGTTTTTCATACAATATATTCTGATCTCTAGAGAGTGAGATACTTCTGAAGACTCAGTCCTAATTGGGATAATGTCTTTCTCAAACTCTCCCATCAGGAATCTGTGCAGCAGAGGAAGGAGAAAGATTGTCATTAGAGCCAGAGGAAATGGATAGCTCCCAAGGAAACAGTGTCTTGCAGACCCAGCAGCACGGACCACATGTGAACTCAAAGACTGACAGCGTGCACAGGGCCCACACAGCACCTGCACAGTTGCCTGCCAGTGTCTCAGTGCCAAGAGGGAGACCGTCACACAAGCATCCATCTCTAACCGTTTACCTTTCAGAGTATTGTGTTTGTTCCTGAAGCTAGCATATCACTCTAAATTTTCATTCAACAAATAAAATATTATATTAGAAAAATGATTGTGTCTTGTTTTATAAGCTGCTCTCAAAAGTATTTACAAGAAACTTGCAGTGAGAAACATTAATTGAATTTCTTTTCCCTCTTTGCCTACTTTTCTGTTGTTGTCTTTAAACAACGCTGAGTGAGAACCATGTAACTCTTGTTATTTTCAAGATTAATCGACTCAGGGCGCAAAAGATGCAACACTCCAAGCATGAAGAATTATTAACTAGCAGCAACATTTGAGAGATGTGCTCACAGTTTCAATGCTTCATTGCTTCACTGAACAGTGAACAGAGGAGTTAGCTTGGAGGCAGAAGTTACCTTTGCACCTATTACAAATGCAAATGATTATCCCGAAAGTAAACAACCAGGAATTAAAAAGGAATGCATATAAAATTTTCAGATAAAAATGATAGAAATAATTGCATGAGAATGAAAACCAATTTCTCTTCAGGCATTATTCTTTTAGCCCAGGGCTACAGTCATCATAAATGTCGGAGATGAGGAAATGAAGAGGAAAAACAAGCAAGAGTGCCCAATTTTGATGATATATTGAATTGGCCCCTAATGGAAGACAGGATCTATACACAAAGGGATATCCTCATAGAAATAGTAAAATATCACTTCAGAAAATACCATAATTATTCTGAAATAAACATTCAGTTTTTTTTATTTTCACACAGATACATACAAATTCTAAAGGCAAGATTCCAAGATTCAAGTCTATTCTTTTTCATAATTTTTAAAAGACTTTATTTTATTATTTCATGTGAAAAACTGTTTTGATTGCATGTATCTATATGCAGAAGATGCATACCTGCTGCACATGGAGGTCCAAAGAGGGCATCTCAACCTCAGGACTGTAGTTATAGATGGTTGTGAACTGCAATGTGGATGCTGGGAACTGAACCCAGGTCCTCTGAAAAAGTAGCATGTGATATTAAATGGCGGCGCCATCTTTCCCGTTCCTGAAGTCTGGTCTTAAAGAGGATAAGATGTTGCTAAAACAGGACATACTCAACATAAAGCATACATAACCATCTCATTATTATTTCCTCATTTCCATTTCGTTTTCTGAAGTAAATTATCTTTCCTTTCTTTCTTTGATTTCTTACAATGAAACAAAATTCTTCCTTATACTCTACACCAAAGATTGCCCTGTTAGCAAATGATTTTAAATCTGCAACGAAAGCATGCTATTCCTCTTTTAGTCATAGTTCTTAATGTTGTGTTAAAGAAACACATCTGGGTGTCTTGAATACTAGTCTCACTAGCAAAGGGAAGCCAGAGGCAGTCATTCACTCTTCACTTTCTGCAACACACTTTTACCCGGATTTCCTGAACTACCTAAATTTACAATGCTCAGAGCAGATACTACCATCATTCAGAAGTGACCAAAAGATCACTTGACAGATGATATCTCCCCAGAAGCCCTCCGCTTATCTTTCCTTGTTCTCTTCACTCCCTGCACACTCCCCTACTGAATTACCTGATACAGCTGCATTCTGGATTTGAGCTGCCATAATTGTCTGTTTGCTGAGTCTAGTCATTTCCAGGTGAGATCATCTGCATTGTCTTCTCCTCTTACCTTTGCTGACTCAAGCTTCTTAGTCAGAGAAGGATTTTGAAGAGGAAGTCTCTGACACTCCGTCCCCCTCTCTTTATTTGTCCTACCTCCTCTCTCCCCTTCTTCCCCCACCCCAAAACCCCTTACTATTTATGTATGTATGTATGTATGTATGTATGTATGTATGTATGTATGTATGTATGTATTTATGTATTTATGTATTTATGTTTTTCAAGACAGCATTTCTCTGTAGCTTTGTAGCCTATCCTGGAACTAGCTCTTGTAGACCAGGTTGGCCTCGAACTCACAGGGATCCGCCTGCCTCTGCCTCCCGAGTGCTGAGATTTAATGAAAGAGTCACCATCACCTGCTAATCCTCTTATACCATTCCAAGTACCCACTAAATAAACTCTATACCAAACTTTCTCTGCATGGCATATCTGTCTGTTTCCCACCCTCCAGGGGATCTGTCTGGGCCTCCAGTCCCCCACCACTGCCCCTGGAGAGACCAGCCTTGTGGGACAGGCCTCGGGTCACCTGCCTCACAAATGATAACACCCATGGCATTTATTGGAAATTATTTGGGTATATAAAATTTATGTCTTAACTTTTTCAGTTCCACTTGTTTCAGAAAGGAAAATGAACTAAATGAAAGATAAATTGACATTTTACTACATTTTTATAGCAAAGAAATATTGAAAGAGGCAATAGTGAATCTTTTTTCGCAGATATTTTATGGTTATGGTGTTATTTTGTAATTAACTTGGGTCAAAGTCAGAGTCAACATGTTGTTAAAGCTTTTGTACTGACTGCTCTAGTGAAGTCCAGAAAAGTCTTTAGCTTCCTAATCCTCATTTCCCCTGTACTCACAACAGCTTTACTCCCCTGCAAGGCTAAAAAGTGAAGATGAATGATATCATTAAAAAGATTAAAGAGTCTTTGCAACTGTCAATCGAGAATGTCAAGATCAGCTGCCTTTGTTTCAGAGCGCCGTTCTTTCCTCTAGAGTAGGGGTGTCTCCCTTTATTTTATTATTATTCCCTTTATTTTTAATGCTGAATCTAAAGGACCAAGGCCTCAGGTGCTCCCTGGCTATTCAAAAATGTCCCAGGCAGGAAGTGATCCCCTGGGGGAGTTCAGGCATTCTTGGGGAAGAGGGGTAACTTTGACTCCAACTCTCTGTGCTCCTTTAGAAAAAAAACCTTCCAACCCTAAATGGAACCCTCAACATGGTGTTAGTACTTTTTATTTCCCAAGCTGTTTGATTTACTGTGCATAACCAATTACTTCCTCCCTTTGGGGAAAATCTTGAAAGAGTAAGCCTGAAACTTCTCCATTGGAAGGACAGAGCTGCTAAGTCACAGCCAAGGCTCCTGACAGCTGCACCTGTGCAGAACCGCATGCAAGGCACAACACAGCTCTGCCGGAGCCTCCTGTCCCTAAGTTCTGAAGAAAAGAGTACATAAGGAATCTCTCTGATATCCCACTTTGTTGTGAAATCTTGACCTTCCCTGTTCTTTCTTTTATTTTCTTTCTTACCCTTAGGGCACATTGCTCTTTAGGAAAATAAAAACAGCTTAGTTAGTCAGACAGTATCTATAGCAGATGTCAGTGCAAACTGAGAACCCTAAAGAGATGCAAACTATAACCCAAGCAGCCAGAAATGAATACAATTCAACCTCCAACAAGACAAACATGTCCAAAGGGCCATTGCAACAGATTTGACTCTACAATGTAAAGTGCTCCAATCAGTGCAGCAATAAAGGGGAGGTGTATATCTTAACACCCTAGGAGTTCATTTCTGTCAATCAGTGGCAGGAATTTACTTTGATGATATTACCTAAAGGTGCTTTGGAATCGCTGGACATTTGGAAGCCTAGACTGAAGAGTGTATTTAATGGAAGAGAAATGTTTAAAAAGCTTTCTAGCCATTTGGAGCTGTTATTCTGAAAATAGCATTTCAGAATAATATGGCAATGACATTCAATTTCCAGGAGCGGCTGAAGCTCAGCCAGGGTGAATGAATTGTTTCACAAATGTCGCATGGCTGGAAAGCCTGAAAACAGAATGCACCTGGACGAGCCACTCCCCACCCCCACGTGTTACATGATTAAGAAATTAAGTTCCTTCCAATTTTTTAGAAAGGTTAAAAAATAGCTCTAGAAAAAAATTAAAGCTAAGAAACTTATTTGCTTAGACCTTAAAGGTAGAAAAAAGAAGAAAAAGGGAAACAGGTGATGGATCTTTTCTTAACTTTTTTTTTTTCCTCATGGTTTATTTTTTTTTTTATATTTAAAAATTTCCATCTCCTTCCCTCCTCCTCCCCCCTCCCTCCCCTCCTCCTCCCCCTTCCCTCCCCTCCTTCTCCCCCTTCCCTCCCCTCCCCTCCACCCATACCTCCCCTCCCTCCCTCTCAAGGCCAAGGAGCCATCAGGGTTCCCCACTTTATGCTAAGACCAGGGTCCTCCCAACTCCCCCCTGGTCCAGGAAGGTGATCGACCAAGCTGAGAAGGCTCCCACAGAGCCCGTCCATGCAGAAGAATCAGAGCCCAGAGCCATTGTCCTTTGCTTCTCAGTCAGCCCCCGCTGTTGGCCACATTCAGAGAGACGGGTTTGGTCGCATGATCCATCAGTCCCATTCCAACTGGAGTTGGTGATCTCCCATTAGTTCTGTCCCACCATCTCCATGAGTGAACGCACGCCTCTCGTTCCTGACTTTCTCCCTCATGTTCTCGCTCCTTCTGCTCCTCATCAGGACCTTGGGAGCTCAGACCAGTGCTCCAATGTGGGGCTCAGTCACCTTCCCCATCTGTCGCCAGGTGGAGGTTCCCTCATGGTCCTGACTTTCTTTCTCATGTTCTCTCTCCTTCTGCTCCTCATCAGGACCTTGGGAGCTCAGTCCTGTGCTCCAATGTGGGGCTCTGTCATTTTCTTCATCTATCGTCAGGTGGAGGTTCTATGGTGATATGCAAGAAATTCATCAGTATGGCTATAGGAACTGGCCTTTTCAGGCTCCCTCTCCTCAGCTGCCCAAGGAACTAACTGGGGGCATCTCCCTGGAAACCTGGGAACCCCTCTAGGGTCAAGTCTCTTGACAACCCTCAGGTAGCTCTTTAAATTAGGATATATGCTTCCCTGCTCCCATATCCACCCTTCCTATATCCCAAGCACCCCATTCCTCCGAGCGAGCCCCGTTCTTCCCTTCACACTTTTCTCTCCCCATCTTCCCATGGCCCAGTCTTGCCCAACCCTCAAGTTCCCAATTTTGCCTGGCGATCGTGTCTACTTCCAATATCCAGGAGGATTACTATATCTTTTTTTGGGAGTTCACCTTCTTATTATCTTCTCAAGGATCCCAAATTTATAGGCTCGATGTCCTTTAATTATGGCTAGAAACCGATTATGAGTGAGATTTAGATAAATACCATATACCAAAGTTAAACCAGGACCAGATAAATGCTCTAAATAGTCCTGTTAGTCGCGAAGAATTAGAAACTGTTATCAGAAACCTCCCTACCAAAAAGAGCCCAGGACCAGATGGTTTCAATGCGGAATTCTACCAAAACTTCCAAGAAGACCTGATACCTATACTCCTTAAGGTATTGCATCATATAGAAACACAAGAGTCACTGCCAAATTCCTTCTATGAAGCTACAGTTACCCTGATACCTAAACCACACAAAGACTCAACCAAGAAAGAGAATTACAGGCCAATCTCACTCATGAACATTGACGCAAAAATTCTCAATAAAATACTGGCAAACCGAATCCAAGAACACATTAGAAAAATTATCCATTACGATCAAGTAGGCTTCATCCCAGAGATGCAGGGCTGGTTCAACATACGAAAATCTATCAATGTAATCCATCATATAAATAAACTGAAGGATAAAAACCATATGGTCATCTCATTAGATGCTGAAAAAGCATTTGACAAAATTCAGCACCCTTTTATGATAAAGGTCTTGGAGAGATTAGGGATACAAGGGTCATTCCTAAATATAATAAAAGCTATTTACAGCAAGCCGACAGCTAACATCAAACTAAATGGAGAGAAACTCAAGGCTATCCCACTAAATTCAGGAACACGACAAGGCTGTCCACTCTCTCCCTATCTCTTCAATATAGTGCTTGAAGTTCTAGCAATAGCAATAAGACAACATAAGGGAATCAAGGGGATTCAATTTGGAAAGGAAGAAGTTAAACTTTCATTATTTGCAGATGATATGATAGTATAAATAAGCGACCCCAAAAACTCCACCAAAGAACTCTTACAGCTGATAAACTCCTTCAGTAACGTGGCAGGTTACAAGATCAACTCCAAAAAATCAGTCGCCCTCCTATACACAAAGGATAAGGAAGCAGAGAGGGAAATCAAAGAAGTATCACCTTTCACAATAGCCACAAATAGCATAAGATATCTGGGAGTATCTCTAACCAAGGAAGTGAAGGATTTATTTGACAAGAACTTTAAGTCTTTGAAGAAAGAAATTGAAGAGGATACCAGAAAATGGAAGGATCTCCCCTGCTCGTGGATTGGGAGGATCAACATAGTAAAAATGGCAATTCTACCAAAAGCAATCTATAGATTCAATGCAGTCCCAATCAAGGTCCCATTAAAATTCTTCACAGAGATTGAGAGGACAATAATCAACTTTATTTGGAAAAACAAGAAACCCAGGATAGCCAAAAAAATCTTATACAATAAAGGTTCTTCTGGAGGCATTACCATCCCTGACTTCAAACTCTATTACAAAGCTACAGTATTGAAAACAGCTTGGTATTGGCATAAAAACAGAGAAGTTGACCAATGGAATCATATAGAAGACCCGGATCTTAAACCACAAACCTATGAACACCTGATTTTTGATAAAGGAGCCAAAAGTACACAATGGAAGAAAGAGGGCATCTTCAACAAATGGTGCTGGCATAACTGGATGTCAACCTGTAGAAGAATGAAAGTAGATCCATATCTATCACCATGCACAAAACTCAAGTCCAAATGGATTAAAGACCTCAATAATAATTTGAACACATTGAGCTTGATAGAGGAGAAAGTGGGAAGTACTCTACAACAAATGGGCACAGGGAACCGTTTCCTACGCATAACCCCAGCTGCACAGACTTTAAAGGCAACATTGAATAAATGGGACCTCCTGAAGTTGAGCAGCTTCTGTAAAGCAAAGGACATTGTCACTAAGACACAAAGGCAGCCTACTGACTGGGAAAAGATCTTCACCAACCCTGCAACTGACAAAGGTCTGATCTCTAAAATATATAAGGAACTCAAGAGACTAGACGGTAAAATGCCAATTAACCCAATTAAAAAATGGGGCACTGAACTGAACAGAGAATTCTCAACAGAAGAAGTTCGAATGGCCAAAAGACACTTAAGGTCATGCTCAACCTCCCTAGCTATCAGGGAAATGCAAATCAAAACAACTTTGAGATATCATCTTACACCTGTCAGATTGGCTAAAATCCAAAACACCAATAATAACCTTTGCTGGAGAGGTTGTGGGGTAAGGGGTACACTCATCCATTGCTGGTGGGAATGCACACTTGTGCAACCACTTTGGAAAGCAGTGTGGCGGTTTCTCAGGAAATTCGGGATCAACCTACCCCAGGACCCAGCAATTCCACTATTGGGAATCTACCCAAGAGATGCCCAATCATACAACAAAAGCATATGCTCATCTATGTTCATAGCAGCATTATTTGTAATAGCCAGATCCTGGAAACAACCTAGATGCCCTTCAGTGGAAGAATGGATGAAGAAACTGTGGAATATATACATGCTAGAATACTACTCAGCGGTAAAAAACAATGACATCTTGAATTTTGCAGGCAAATGGATGGAAATAGAAAACACTATTCTGAGTGAGGTAACCCAGACCCAAAAAGATGAACATGGGATGTACTTTTCTTAACTTTTTAACTTCAGAGTGGGTGGCAGGTGAAAGGTAGGCTTTAGAAATGGGAGGAGCATGTGTGCCTTACAAACATAAGGAGTGGGTTTTAGTTCCCAGAACTCATCATTTACAAAAATAAAGCTGGACACAGTGCCACACACTTGTAATCTCAAATTCTGGGCATGGAAACCAAATGGATGCTTGCGACTCACTACCAGCCAGCCTAGCCTAATAGGCAATCTACAGCCAAGAGAGACCTTGCCTCAGAAACTAAAGTGCATGACATTCCTAAGGAATGAAAGCAGACTGTTCTCTGGCCTCCACAAGCATACATCAACTACACACACATTTTCACCCACGCCCACATATACACCTGTTACCACCCCAGGAGAGAGTCCAGTGACAAGCCAGAAGGATGATGCACCCAATGATGTGACAGAGTTTGGACTATGGGAGAATAAAATCTGGCACCAATGATGCCTTCAAATGTTTGATTAGAATTGGTATGAGGGTTTTATTCACAGTTCTATAATTCTAATTTTACAGTTCCACTTTATACTGGTTCTCTCAGGAATTTTCAGTTCAGCAATCCCATAAAGTTATTTCACTAGCTGAGAAATATTGCACATGTTTTAATGTTATGGTTACTTTTCTAAAAGATAGCTATGACTCATAACCAGACAACTGCACAGACAGACTCAAAAGGCACAGGAGGTGCTACGATGGTACCCACAGAACATCTGGTGCTCATCACTCACTGCTTTATCTTTTCTACAAACTGCAAGCTACACATAGTATTTCCATAGTCCTACTGCAATATGCAAATTCATTATCTTACCTCTACAAAAGTCTAGAGTTCTAAATTCCAGTGCCAACAGGGTTGTAGTCTCCTCCAGGAGCTTTGGGGAAACCCATATTTACAATCTGAGGCTCCAGAAGTGATCATTCCTCTGAGAAACCATTGATTTGTCTATCATAACACAATCAATTCCACAATGAGATAAGGAAATGGAAAGTCAAAGTCATAAAATAATTTGCTAAAAAAAAACTGAGTCAGGCACAAAGGAACACAACTTTTTGCACTGGTAAGGACCAACATACTATTAAATCTTAATGAAGAAACAAAAGTGGCTTACTGCATAGGCCACCTCTTCCATGAGACATCTGCCTAACTTCAGTTTTCTGCCTTTTAATGTGTAGAAAATTAGGTAAAGGTAAATTATTAATGAACTCAAACCCAAGTTCACTTCTGAATTTCTATTCTTCTATGCAGTAGAAGAATAGAAATTTCTGAACCGAATATCCCAAGAGGAAAATCTATATTCTACATAAAGCAACTATAGACTTTAGTATATTGACTTCTCGTGCTGTACAGTGCAAAGGGCTGACATTGGCAAAGCATAGCTCTGGACTTACTATGGTGATAATAAAGTCTACCCCTATATGGAATGACCAGACACAAGTGAGAACAGATCATGATACACCCAATGAAACCCACTTTAAGAATTTATTGAGACAGAGAAAGACTCGTGCAGTGTAGGCCTGAAGAAGTTGGTGCAGGAAGAGAGCTTGGAGTGGGCATGTCCAGCTTTTAAAGGCTTTCTAGCACATGCACACAGGGGCTTATGTAGCTGCCTTACACACAAATCACGTAACCATGCTGCATGTAGATCACGCAGGGCTTGAGGGCCCTGGGTGGCTGGCTATTGAAGATGCCTGAGCACTTGATGACACATGTGTGGCACTGGACCCTGGAAGTGCCAGCACTTGTGGTGTGTAGACATTTTGTCAAAGCACTGGGTAATGGAAATAATAACACTATGTCTTATCTACAACAATGCTCATGCCCTTAAACATGAGCTACTGTATCCACACTTCTGAATAATCATTTCCAACTTGTCCAAAGGTCAGGATCTGCTTTTCACTGCTCACTTCTGTTCACTTAGGCCCATGCAACAGAAGCAGCAGCAGTCAGAGGAGCAAGCCAAGCTAGACCGTGAAGAAACATAACTGCATGTCACATGGAGGGGGAAATAGAGCAGTAATTATTTATTCAGTGCATTTAGTGTACCAAGACTCTTTTAAGCATTTTATGTGCATGGACTCATCTAACCTTACATCAGCCCTTTGCAATAAAAATGAATATTTTATGTATGTTACCAGTGAGAAATCCGGTGTTCTGGCTGAAGCCACATAACCAGGAATATTTGGTGTAGGATTGCAGAAACAGGTGATCTGCCCTGGTGTGCACTCACTGAACACATCAGGAAGCCCTCACCTGTAGAGACAGTGATTCACTCTGGAATGCACGCACTGAATATATCAGATGGCCCTCACCAGCATGCAGCTGGGAGACAGAGCCTCAGACAATTGGGCTGCCACTCTACGTCATTTTTTCCACACAAGTATAGGCTGGGATGCTCTGAAGGACTAATTCCTGTTGTTGTAAGGGTCTGAGATACTAAGATGTACAAACTTAAAATACATAAAACCCTGGTCATGAGCCAACACTACTATAAGCTAAAAAAAAAAAAAAAAAAAAAAAAAAAAAAGGCCACGATAAATCGAAAGAGCAAGAGCAGGTACTGCCATGGTCCACCAAGACAAAGTGAGGATTTATTTGGCCAAGACCTGAAGCCATCTACACTTAATCACCCTAATTTTCATTAAATATTGCAGGGGATTGTAGGATCCAGCCATGATAAGCTAAATATGAACGGATAGCCCAAAGGAAGTTCTTTTCTTCCAACCATTATCACCTGCCAGAGTAGGACTCAGATATCAATAAGTTTAATGGAGACCTGAGTCTCAGTAGTTTACCCTGGAGCAATATCTTGTTGCTGGAAGAACCATAAACTAAAATTACCTGAGCACCACCCATGAACAGACCATCCAAAGGAAATGCCTAACTTTCCAACTGCTATAGATAGGATCACCTGCCGGTACACACTCACCAGGACAGCCCTTGACAAATGTCAGCCAATCAGGGGTCCTGAACCTCAGAAACCCTTCACTCCCACCTTTACAACTATAAAACCCCCACTCTAACTGAGCTCGGGGCTCTCTGTTTATTCCAGTACGTTGGACATGCAGAGAGACTGAGTTTGCAAACTTGCATAAAATAAAGGCTCTTTGCTTTTACATATGGGACTAGGTCTCCTTGTTGGCTTTTGGGGGACTTTGTGGATTTGGGCATAACAGCCTCACTTCTCCATGGCAGGGGTGTGGAAATTTAGAAATATTAATAAAGAATATGAATACACATAAAAACAATAAAACAGAAATATAGAATAATACCAGGAGGGCATTCCAGTGAATACTAAAATCACTGTGTTTAATTTTTCCATACGCTTATACCGCAATACAAAAGGGGAAAGAAGGCAACGAAGACTTCTTTAACATGATACAAAGGACCACTCCAACAGTTAATTGCTTTAACAATCTGAGACATCAAGTCATAAGCACTCTGTTGTTTAGGCAGTGAAGCCCCTCTAGACCAAGTATCCTGAAGGCAATCACTCCCTAGGTAACCTCATATTACAAAAGATGGAGCAGAAGTACACTTCACATCCTGATGTTCTCTCAGGATGGAATGGATATACTTGTGTGAGCCATCTTAATGTCCAGAGAACCAAGTAGCCACATTCTGATTTAGGATGTACATCCCTGATTGTTGTGAACAACTGAACAACTTCAAACTCTCTGACCTCAGACAAGGTGGAAATAGGCTTACATTTTTGCACTATTACAAAACATGTATCTGAAAAGGACACAATTATTAATCCTGTTCATAATAATATTTTCAAACAAATCAGTAAAATTATTATTATTTGATTAAAAGTGCTCAGTTCAGTGCTGGGGATATAACACAGTTGGCAGAGAGTTTTCATAGAATGCACAGAGCCCTGGGTAGAGTCCATGCACTGCATAAACTTGGTGGAGTATAGTGGCACACATCTGCATCCAGAAGGCAGAGGCAATAAGATCAGAAGTTCAATGTCATCCTTAGCCACATAAAGATGTGCCCGGGCTGCATTACATACACTGCACCAAAAATTAATAAATGTATTAAAATGAAAAATAAAAGTGTTCAGATCAGCAGAAATACATTATTATAATATAATCATCTTACTAGAAAATTTTGTCTAACTTGGTAAATATGATGGCCTTAAAATAACTGACATATATACCAAAAATCAAACACAGCTCTAAGTGAAGGTAGGTCACAAAATGTGGAAGAACGATGACTGTACAGAGATAGTTGACTATGGAATATGAGGAGATAAGTCAAATACACAATCTGTTCATTCAATATCAATTTCTTATTCAAGAATAGACTGGTGGTTTCATATGTTTTAAATATACTGTGTACACATACAACATAAGACCAGTAAGCATTATTAATATAAATACATAAAGTTCTTTTGATTAAGTAAAGCCATTAATTGCCCAACTTTTTCTTGGAGCTCTATAATAAAATATTGGATCAAGAACCCAAAATTAGGAGACAAATATCACTTAAAGATATTAAAAATTCCTGTGCCCTACTTTTATTGGACTCTTTTTATAAGAACAGTCAAGCTGGGATATTAAGAAAGGCTTTGCTCTACTAAAAGGTGTGGTTTTCATGAGAGACTACACTATATTCCCTGGGAGACAACTCTAAAATGCTAATCACTTTAGTATATCCAGAAACAAAAAGCAACTAGCGATTGAGAGAGTTCCAATTATAGGGGTGCACATACATTATTTTGTCTGTTTATATTTACATTATAGATGTTTTTAGAATTTTTAAAAGGCAATTTGCATTTTAGATTAAGTATATGTTTAATATTGCTTGATTTAAATCTTATGAAAGAAATGTTAGATGACTGTTATTGTATAACAAATGAGAAAATTGTCATCTTGAGTGAGACCTGGTAAGACCTGACTCAAACTCAGTAACTTGTGCCTACACCCTTCCTTCTTCTCCTGCAGGCATACCATCAGGAAAGGCACCTTATTAGTATCTGTGAAAAATAATCAAGAAATACATTGGGGTAGATACAATTTAATATGAATTATAAATGAGAAACTGAAAGAGGTGTTCAGGTTAAGCATATCTTATATGTAAAGTACATGAGGAAAAACCTTATTCTTCTCTGTGCTCTGTTTGCATGCTCATTTACATGTACATGCATATATGTGTGTATAATAGCTGGCTAAATTTCTTTCTTAAAGAAATCAATGTTGAGGAAATACAGTGACTTTGTAACTGGTTTTCCTTATCCATTCTGTCATTCTGTTGTAGGAAACATGTAACTTGAAAGCTTGATCACAATATAGGAGACAATCATATTGCTTTAATGACTACTTTATTTGTTTGGTACCTGTTTTAAAATGTACATGTTCACTCCATGGGAATATCCCAAAGTAGTATAGCTCACTTTTAAGCACAAATAGGAGAATTCTGATATGTGATTCCATCACAACCTACAGGGGCATTTGGACTAGCCTTCCAAATGTACAAGAACTAATATATAGAGCAACTCAAGTGTTAAACAGCAGCAAATAAGACAGCTCCACAAGGAAATGATGCTCAGGGCCAAGTTTCAATAGCCTCTTGAGTTTTCTGATGGGAGGCTTTTCCTAGAGTACAAATGTGCACTGGAAACCCAAGTCAGCCTTGAACAGCTGAGGGGAGCAGAGATATGAGTAGAGACACCAAGGCCTGAAGAACACAGGGTGAGAACTCACCAGGCAAGGCAAGTATCTATAGGATCCTGTGAAAAGCTTGCTCTGAAGCAGGACTATGCTAATCTCAGAACAGGGCTATTCCAGAGTCATCTTAATAATATTTAGCAACAAGCTCCCCCCCCCCCAAATTGAGTGATTCTGAAGTAAATTAATTTACTCCAAGAAAAAAAAAAGATGCATCACTCTTTATAACAAAACCTAAACTACAGACAAGCTTCCAGTGTCAGGAGACAATCAAAACCACCAACAAGCAAAACAGACAAATGGAACATATATAGAGCATTGTAGGTGACCTGGGCCATCAGCAGGAGCCATCCAGATGGGAAGGAAGTGTGAGAATTATCACATAAGGATATAAAACGGGATGAATGATAATTTATAAAGATGTCCTGTCTAGCGTATTATGAGAAAAAAACACAGCTCACATTCATAAACACGAATTTTGAAAACATCCTCGCTACAGTGGAATTTTGCAGCTATAAGAACTTAAAGAATGCAAGTTACTATATTGGGTCCTAGGAATAATAACATAAGAAAAAAAATGACATTCTTTCTTTGCAGGACTTAAAATCTAAACCTGAACTTCAGTCTATACTCTTTCTCCTCAGGACCACCCAGGTTGACTTGAACTTCCCCTGACTGCCCAGGGGATGCTATGGAGGACCAAATGTGAACTCTTCACTCAGACCTCTAGATTCCAGGTCAGAGTGACCACAAAAGAACAAAGAAGGAATCTGATATGCTTAAAAGGAAAAACAAACTGGAAGGAGCAAAAAGAACAAAACTTTTCCACTTACTAGCAAATTCCTGCAAACTATCCTGGTAGTTTGCATTGAGTTTGTATTCCAAAGTGCCTTCAAAGAGCAAAGGTCATTCTTTATGCTTCAAATTGACATTTTATTTTAAAGTGCTGTTTCTTAATGTAGATGATGTGGTGGAAAATAACTCCAGGACTAGTGTTGATTTCCAGACATATTACCTGAAGAACATGTGGCATAACATTTCCATATAATAAAAGAAACTTATTACCCTATACCCTGAAGAGAATGTGATATAACAAATATCAATATAAAGTAAGAACATTTAAACTATTAAACTATCTATTTGGGGGCAGTCACGAGATCAGATGCACAGAACACAGTTCTCTACTTCTAAGTATTATCTAACACAGTCACACACTAACACACACACACACACACACACACACACACTAAAGAAAGTGTTTTCTTTGGATAGTACTCAGTGCTGATGAGGAAACTGAAGTATATAGACTATGTATACCTAAGATACTAAACAAATTGCTTATTCCCTTGCTAATCAACTTGGGGCAAGGCTAACAAATAAGATTAAATTACAGAGTGTTCTACCATTTACAAACTTCAGGTCTTCTTGTCCAGGTTCCTATTTCAAAATAAATAGATGTCCTTACAGTGTGATCATTAAGTATCACACAGAGTCTCCTTCATTAAATTTATGGTCAAGTGGCCAGTTGTTTGGAGATGGTGGAAACTTTTTGAGGTTGGACTTAGCTGGAGGAAGCAGATCATTCAAGATGGTCCTTGAGTACATATTATCCTTAACCTCTTCTTGTCTGCCTTTCCATCAAGACAAGTACCCGATTCACTGTGTAATTCCATTCCTGCAATATTCTTCTCATGTATTAGGGAGTAGCAAATTATTAGCATTTTCCTTCTGCATGTTGCTTCTGTCAGGTAAATAATACCAGTAAGTAACACAGACATTTGTACTAGGTGAATAAAGTCATTTCCATGACAATACCCGGCTATGTGGTTTGTAAACTGGGTTTGGAATAGGAACATAGAAAAATTCAAAAATCAGATTAGAGAAATACAAGAATGCTATAAACTAGGGTTCATAGACAATTCTGGATGGAATCCAGAAGGACAGAATGTTGATGCAAAGGAAGATGTTAAAGACTATACTGCAAGTCTAATGTATGAGTTTTGGATGTGAACAAGGAATTCATTAAAATTGGACCAGAGGTTACCCATACTGATAAATAATTTGCCTACATTTGGTCTGCTCTGAAACACTGGGAGAGGCCAAGGTTAAAGGACATAGACCAAATAATGTGGTGAAGGAAGTTTCTAGACAGATTAGAATTCAGGCTATATCACAGTTATTGCTGTGGAAAATTTGGAATTTGGGGCAAAACAAAACAAACAAACAAAGTAAAAGCATTTGAAATATGTATATAGTTTGATCAAGTAGAATACATTGGAAGTATAGTAAAATAAGGTGTAGTTGCTATAGATTAGAACTGCTAGAGGAGAGCCAAGAACTTTGCATTGGTTAAGAAAGCCAGGAATACACAATGGAAAAGGAAAGTATCTTCAGCAAATGATGATGGTCTAACTGGATGTCTGCATACAGGATAATGCAAATAAATCCATATTTATTTCTCTGCACAAAACTCAAGACCAAGTGAATCAAATACCTCAATGTACAACAAGATAAACTAAACCTGATACAAGCTAAAGTGTGGAATAACCTTGAAAACATTGGCACAGGATACAGTTTCCTGAAAAGAACACCAATAGTGCAGGCACAAAGAGCAACAATAAATAAAACCTCAAGAAACCAAAAAACTTCTGTAAAGCAAATGACACCATAAATAGAGCAAAATGGCAGCATACAGAATGAGGTTTCTCATCTGCTAGAGGGCTAATATCCAAAATATATAAAGAATACAAAAGACTAGACATCAATAAACTAAATAATACAATTAAAAATGGACAACAGATGTAAACAGAGAATTCTCAACAAAGAAATCTTAAATGGCCAAGAGAAATTTAAAGAAATGTTTATCACCCTGAGTCATTAGGGAAATGCAAATCAAATAACTCTAAGATTAAGTGGAGGGATGTAGGAAGGAGATAAGAAGAAGGAATGAGAAGAGATGAGTGAAGAAAAAGTATGGTTGGTATATAAATAAATTTTTTAAATTAATAAAAAAGAAAAGAAGAAAAAGTTACACCTTATACCTATCAGAGTAACTAAGATCAAAAATACAAATGAAACTCATGCTGGTGAGGATGTGGAGCAAGGGGAATGCTCCACGATTGCTGGTGCAAGTGCAAATTTGTACAGCCATTTTGCAAATCAATATAGTGGTTTCTCAGAAAATTGGGAATCTACCTACCTCAATACCCAGTTATACCACTCTTGGGTATACACCCAAAGGACTCTCTATCCTACTACAAGGACATGTGCTCAAATATGTTCATAGAAGCTTTATTCATAATAAACAGGAGCTGGAAACAACCTAGATGCCCTTTAGCTTAAGAACTGATAAAGAAAATATGGCACATTTATACATTGGAGTATTACTGAGCCATTTTTAAATATAATAAAATTTGCAGACACATTAATGGAGGTAGAAAAAAATCATACTGAGTGAGGTAACTCAGACTCAGAAAGACAAAATATATATACTCCCTTATAAGGACATAATTAGCTATAAAGTAAAGGATAATCATGCTAAAATCCACAGACCCAAAGAGACTAAGTAAAAGAAGGGTTCAGTGGGAGACATGTGGATCTCTCTGGAAAAGTAAATAGAATAGATTTAGCAGGTAGATTGGGGCCATGTGAGAATTGGATCAGGTTGGAGGAGGAGGAGAACGAGAGAATATGAGGAAAGATGACTAGAATTGGGGAGGGGTGCATTTGAGGGGCAATTTGGAAGCCTAGTGCAGTGGAGACTCCCTGGAATCTATGAGTGTGATCCTACCAAAGACTCTTAGTGATGGGGGATAAGGATCCTGAACCAGTCATGTTCTGAAGCCAGGCAAGACTTCCAGCGGTGACACTAGGACACCAATTTAGCCATAAAACCTTCAACCTATAATTTGTTTTGCCTGTCTGGTGTTCTGGGATAACCATGGGACAGAACTTGTGAGAGTGGCTAACTAATGACTAGTCCAATGAGTTGGGGTCCACCCCAAGAGAGGGAGCCTATGCTCAACCCTGCCTGGATTTCTCAGAGACCTAGGATAGGACCAAACATCTCTCTCTCTCTCCCTCCCTCCCTCTCTCTCTCTCTCTCTCTCTCTCTCTCTCTCTCTCCCTCCCTCCCTCCCTCCCTCCCTCCTTCCCTCCCTCCCTCTCTCTCTCCCTCTCTCTCTCTCTCTCTCTCTCTCTCTCTCTCTCACACACACACACACACACACACATGCATGAACAGCAGCAGCAGCAGCAGCAGCAACAACAACAAGTCAATGATTACTAATGATATTCTGGTATACTCAAGCCCAACCATCAAAGAGGCTTCATCCAACAACTGATGGGAGCTGATGCAGAAAGAGCCCCACACCCAAATGTTAGGCAGAGCTCAGGAAACCCCCTGGAAGAGAGGAAGGAAGGGTTGTAGGAGTCAGCGGGACTCCAGAAGAACACAGCTCACAGAACCAAGTAAGCAGAGCTCATAAAGGCTCACAGAGACTGAAGTGACAGCCAGAGTCACTGGCTCTGCCTACATGGGCTGACCTAGGTCATCTGCATGTATGTTGTGATTGTGTAGCTTGGTGTTCTGTGGGATTCCTATCAGTGTTGGCAGGGGTTGTCTCTGACTTTTCTGCTTGCTCTTGGTATCCTTCTTCTACTGGGCTGCCTAGTCTAGCCTTGATATGAGGATTTGTGCCTTATCTTTTTCTAGCATGTTTATGCCATATTTGGTTGATATCCCAGGGAGACCTGCTGCTTTCTGAAGGGAAAGAAGGAGCAATGAATCTGGGGATGTGTGACTGGGAGGAATGGAGGGAAGGGAAGCTGTGGTCATGATGTATTTTTTGGCATAATAATAATAATAATAATAATAATAATAATAATAATAATAGACTGCAGATTCTCTCCTCATGACATGTCCTGGAGCCTTTGGGGGTATATATGCATTGTGACAAGGTAAAAGAAGGCAATCTAAGATGAGACAGTCCATGTGTCTGCATATGTGACTTTCTCAGGGGTCATCTCTGCAAACAGCTGTGATGTGGCTGTCTGCTCAATAAGAAGCATATAAGAGGGCAGGGCCTGGAAAACTCTATATTGTTTCCATTTTCTAAAAATCTTCACAAGCTTTCACAGGGTTTATCAGCAATGGGCTAAAATCAATCCTCTAAAAGTTTCAAGCATTCTCCAAAAAAATATACCAATTTTACCTTTCATCATTTTCCATATCTGCCTTGTGCAGACCTAGGAAAGATAAAAGTATTACTTCATATCATATATCCAGCCACTTTTCTTTTCCAGACTTCTGTATTCAAAAGCACCCAGTAGTTTTGGCAGAAATAGCATTGTCCCCCAAAACCTTTCTAAAAGATTTTCACAACGGCTGCTGAAAGTCTTCAAAGAGAAATTATTTTAAAGCATGTTAGTACCACAAATGCCATGCAAATAGATACCACAGGAAAACAGCCACTGTCAGAACTAATGCCCTCAGAGCTTGCTGGTCTCAGTAGTCTCTGTAAAAGGTCAATTAATACAAGAGGCATGATTAACAATCAGGATGTCACCAACATCTTCCCAGGGAGTAGGAAGAAGGGAGACACAAAAGCTCACTAGCCATGCAGACCAGGCGACTGGCATCTGCCTTTGTAAAGATCTCTACTTTCCAAAAGAGAACATAATTCTACTCCCCTGGTGGATTTCTTAGCATATAGCTGTTTGAATTGAAAAGGCAGATGTTTTATTTGGGGAATTGACTGCAAAGGTGATTGCTTTAAGGTGAAACAGCTTAAAAATTAAAATTTAGGGAGCATGATAAGGAATAGAACTCTACCAGCTAAAGGTAGGGAGAAAAGATAGCAGGCTAGTTTTCCTTGTAATAGTTCTGTGGATAATTACATAATTAGGAGGAGATAGGGATAGAACAGTTATATTGATTAGCTGTCTAAAAATTTGCCCTATTGCTAAACCTGAAGCTCAACATTTTGTTACTGAAATAAAACGTTGTACAAGCTTTCTTTGATTCCTATATAAAGACAAGTATTACACCAATGTTGTGCACTTTACGGCTTGCCCCTGGGATCTAAGCTCCTTTTGAGCAAAGTCAATTCTCATTTTAAAATTGACTGCTCAATTCTGTCTCCAGTTCCATGAGTTTCAGTCTCTTCCAGAGCAGTTAACAGAAAAATGTCTTTAAAAATAACTATACCCAACATGTTGGTACCCCATCACCCACTCATTGGCTTCATTTAGACTCGTTCCCCCACCATAAAACCCATCCTGGGGAGGCCTAATACTTACTCACCTGAGCATCCAGGACCTTCTAATCACCTTGCCCAAACCTGGCTTCTACTTTTGAGAGACCAAACACTTCCATGCATTGCTCCTATATGTGTGTTTAGTTTTATATGTTTCTGCTATTCCTTATGTGGCTTCACACTGCGTTCTCAGGAAATGCTTGCTCTACAAATAAAAACTGGATGAGGAACAAAAAACTTTGTTTATCACCAAAAGAAAGATATAGTTATTTCAACACCCAACATTCAAGGAAAATGTAGACAGAAGAGTATTCTGTGTCCTTTACTCTTCATTAAGTTTTGAGAACAGACTTATAAATGCTACAATCTGTAAAAACTAAGCAAATGCTGGAGGATGTGTGGGAACTCCCTTCTCTCCTTTACAGCTGAAATGTGAAGCTATAAGAGCCAGGCTCATGAGCTATGCACAAGGTAGTGAGAGTTACAAGCTCCTTCCATTATGCTAGCAGCTTCCTTTGACTAATATAGTTTTCTGTTCAAGGATTGGTCAACAGGCAACAGCGTGTTTTTGAGCGAGGAGGCAGGGAACAAACCACAACAGGATTTGGAAACAGCTTGGTGAATATGGGGCAGACATTTGAAGTATCGCCAATTGATCAGGACCTGGGAGAGACACGTAATTTTTCTATAGGTAACACAGGAACAAGAGAGACACAAGACTCCCCTCTATATGCCCAACTCAGAACAGGAAGCTTACTATGGTTCTCACGGTAGAGATAGTCTGTACTGTGCTCTATTCCCTGTTAGCTAGATTCTGGATCTTCATAATTTTAATATGCTGCATATTCTGTTCACACTACTGTACCCAATAGAACTGCTTTTTTGATTTCTTTTACACTGTATTTTAAGCAACTCTAATGGATGATGTACATTAAAAAGAGAAAAAACACAGTGTTGCTTTCACTCCTCCTGGAAGTTAAGGACCAAATGAAAGAGATTTTAGAAGCAAAACGTTTTGGGAAAGATATAGAGAACTCAATCAGACAGAAGTTTAATTAAAAACTAATGAAGTGAGGAAGTTGGGCTTATCCAAGATGAAAAATATTGCATTATATGTTAGCTTGTTTACCCACTCTCTAAGCAAGTGCTTTCAATTCACTCATATAAACCTAGAGTAAAATAATACTTTATTTAACAAAACTGATCATATAGATGACCAGTCTGTAGTTATTCTACCTATACACTCACTCCTTTCACACTGCATAATTGCAAAATTTGGAGAGTTTGTATATGTTGCAAATATTTGATACAGTTAAAGATGAATATCCGTGACAAGAAAATTTGAGGCACTGTGTTAGAAATAAATGCATCCATACACTTTTTAACATACCATTTTATCCTGGAAATAAACATTTAAAAATACAACAATTATTTTTCTTTTTTTTATCATCCTACCTTATACTTTGAACTGTTTTCCCTTCCTTCAACTATAGCATATGCTTAGTACATCTGTGCTTGAGCTCATGCTAGTTAGTTCATTGATTCATGAAATGTCCTTCCTTTTGCCATTGGATGAGATTGTTATCATTCTTTGAGGCATAATTCCAAGATACCTCACTTGCTAATCTCCCTATCCTATACTACTAGGCAGAATAAATCATTTCTTTTTGCTACAAAGTATGATGGAATTTAGGAGTTCTTTGTGTGTTTTCCTGGTACATACTGTGAGATTGGGGAGAATTCTGGTCCCTAAGATACATTGTTTATAAAATGGGTAAAACAAAACAGATATATTCAAAGTTTCATCTGAAATTTAAATGAGTTAAGAAAAAAGTAGATGGGATGTTTACGATTCAGATATAAAATGTTCTTCACAGATTTGTGCCTTTCATCACTTGGTCCCCAGCTGATATTGCTGTTTTAGAAGGTTGGGAAGACCTTGAGACTTTGATACTAATAAAAGTGGGTGCTGGGGTGGGCCTGAAGGTGCTATCTCCTGGTTCTGGCCTGAGCTCACACGACGGTCCTGCCATATACCCCTTTCAGCATGGACTCACCTGCTGCTGTCACTGTGTTTTCCCCTCCAGAATGGACTAACATCTGAAACCATGAGACAAAATAAACCCTACATAAATCCTTCCTGGTTTAAGTTTCTCTGTTATATATTCTGTCATAATGACAAAAAAAAGGACTTAGAAAGAAGGACCAACATAGTGTAAGTACCTAAAGATGGTATTATTATAGCTCATCTTTATCATAATATCTAAATATTTATGCTGTCTGTTTAACCTATTTATTGGCTTGTCAGATATCTGAATTTTTCAATATATGTCATTTTATTCTCAGTACTTTATCATGACATAACAGGCATCCAATTCTGTTGAAGTGCAATACAGTGACCCGAAAGTTATTTTTGTGCAAATATCTAAAATTAACAGGATAGCAAAAAGAATCTCTTTATAGGACTTGCTTCTTTTCTAAAGCAAGCACAAATAATTTTCTAAAATAGAAAAAAAAGTATTTGCAGCAAAGGAGCATGGAGAATTGTACATAAATAACAAAGTTTTCCTTATATGGTTGGGTTATCAAGGGGAGTAACTGCAGTTCTGGCATGCCACATAGGGAGAGTACCAACATTGTGCTCTTTCACAGGAATTTACGATGTCATTCTTATATTAATGTAAAAAAAATGTCAGGTCTCTCCCAAGTTTTCCCTAGTGTTCTCAGGTGTCCTGCTCCTGTTCTAAGGCCACCCACCCAAAGGGGTCAGACTCTGGCCTCCAGGCAGGTCTGAGGATCCCTGCGGAGGGGTGCAGGCTCCTTCAGATTGTGCTGCCAGGTTCCCTGTGTGGTATTCCATCCCGCCCTGCCCCCACCTTGGCCCTTTTGTCTGGGCTGTGACCCTGGGCTGCCTGGAATCCCTGATCCTGTGCCCTGACATTCCATCTGAACTGGTGAGTGAATGCGGACCCTGGGGCAACCTGCCCTGGAAGAGAGCACAGACCCCCTCCCCCCAGCTCCCTCTGCAGGCTTGCTTCTGCTTCTCCCACTCCTGTCTCTCTCAAGTTTTCCCTAGTGTTCTCAGGTGTCCTGCTCCTGTTCTAAGGCCACCCACCCTAAGGGGTCAGACTCTGGCCTCCAGGCAGGTCTGAGGATCCCTGCGGAGGGGTGCAGGCTCCTTCAGATTGTGCTGCCAGGTTCGCTGTGTGGTATTCCATCCCGCCCTGCCCCCACCTTGGCCCTTTTGTCTGGGCTGTGACCCTGGGCTGCCTGGAATCCCTGATCCTGTGCCCTGACATTCCATCTGAACTGGTGAGTGAATGCGGACCCTGGGGCAACCTGCCCTGGAAGAGAGCACAGACCCCCTCCCCCCAGCTCCCTCTGCAGGCTTGCTTCTGCTTCTCCCGTTCCTGTCTCTCCCAAGTTTTCCCTAGTGTTCTCAGGTGTCCTGCTCCTGTTCTAAGGCCACCCACCCAAAGGGAGTGCAGGCTCCTTCAGATTGTGACGCAAAGAATAGGTCCTCCTCTGGCACTGGGGAGATCCAACCAGTTTCAGTCACAGCAAAGATTGGTCTAGGACACCAAACGCCTCCGGGCTCCTTTTGAAGGAAGAGATGGGCAGGCATCAATGCAGGAGCTCCTCCAACAACATGAAAGGCAACATGACATCACCACAAGCCAGACATCCCGAAACAACAAGATTTGAACACCCTACCCCAGAAGATATAGAAGAAACCGACCTTAAACAATACTTTATGAAAATAATAGAGGACCTTAAACAGGAGGTAAAAAACTGCCATAAAGAAATGGAGATAACAAACAAAAAGGTAGACGAAATAAATAAATCACTCAAAGACACTCAAGAAAAACAAGAAAAACAAGAAAAAGCAATCAAACAGGTAAGGGAAACAGTACAAGACCTGATAAATGAAATGGAGGTATTGAAGAAAACACAATCTGAGGTACGACTGGAAATGGAAACTCTGAGTAAACGAACAGAAACTTCAGAGACAAGTATTTCCAACCGAATACAAGAGATGGAAGAAAGAATCTCGGACTCTGAAGATACTATAGAAGAAATAAACTCACAGATTAAAGAACTAAACAAATCTAACAAATTCTTAACACAAAACAATCAGGAAATCTGGGACACCATGAAAAGACCAAACCTAAGAATAATTGGGGTAGAAGAAGGAGAAGAATTACATCTCAAAGGCCCAGAAAACATATTCAACAAAATTATAGAAGAAAACTTCCCCAACCTAAAGAAGGATGTTCCTATGAAGGTACAAGAAGCCTACAGAACACCAAATAGACTGGATCAAAAGAAAGCATCCCCACGCCATATAATAATCAAAACACAAAACATACAGAATAAAGAACAGATATTAAGAGCTGCAAAGGAAAAAGGTCAAGTAACATATAAAGGGAAACCTATCAGAATTACACCGGATTTCTCAATGGAAACCATGAAAGCCAGAAGAGCTTGGATAGATGTGCTACAGACACTAAGGGAACATGGATGCAAGCCTAGACTATTATACCCAGCAAAGCTTGCGTTCACCATTGATGGAGAAAACAAGATATTCCAGGACAAAAACAGATTTAAACAATACGCAGCCACAAATCCAGCCTTGCAGAAAGTAATAGAAGGAAAATCACAAACCAAGGAGTCCAACAATGCCCACAATAACTCAGGCATCTAGCGACCCTTCACCAGCACAACTAGAAGAAGGGAAACACACAAACTCTACTACTAAAAATGACTGAAGTTAACAAGCACTGGTCATTAATATCACTTAATATCAATGGACTCAATTCACCTATAAAAAGGCACAGGCTAAGAGACTGGATACGAAAACAGAATCCAACATTTTGCTGTTTACAAGAAACACACCTCAACCACAAAGACAGACACCTACTCAGAGTAAAGGGTTGGGAAAAGGTTTATCAAGCAAATGGCCCTAAGAAACAAGCGGGTGTGGCCATAATAATTTCCAACAAAGTTGACTTCAAACTAAAATCAATCAGAAGAGATGGAAAGGGACACTTTATACTCATAACAGGGAAAATCCATCAGAATGAAGTCTCAATCCTGAATATCTATGCCCCTAATATAAAAGCTCCCACTTATGTAAAAGAAACACTTCTAGAACTCAAGGCAGCCATCAAACCACACACACTAATAGTTGGAGACTTCAACACTCCTCTCTCACCAATGGACAGGTCAATCAGACAGAAACCTAACAGAGAATTGAAAGACTTATTGGAGGTAATGAACCAAATGGACTTTACAGACATCTATAGAACATTCCACCCAAATAGGAAAGAATATACCTTCTTCTCTGCGGCTCATGGAACCTTTTCGAAAATTGACCATATACTTGGTAACAAAACAAACTTCCACAGTTACAAAAAAAATATTAGTAACCACCTGTGTCTTATCGGATCATCATGGATTAAAATTAGAATTCAACAACAATGCTACCCCCAGAAAGCCCACAAACTCATGGAAACTGAACAGTCAACTCCTGAACCACACCTGGGTCAAGGAAGAAATAAAGAAAGAAATTAAAGTCTTTCTTGAATTTAATGAAAACAAAGACACAACATACTCAAACCTATGGGACACAATGAAAGCAGTGCTAAGAGGAAAGTTCATAGCACTAAGTGCCCACTTAAAGAAAACAGAGAAAGCGCTCATTGGTGACTTAACAGCACACCTGAAAGCTCTGGAAAAAAAAGAAGCAGACTCACCTAGGAGAAGTAGAAGACTGGAAATAATCAAACTGAGGGCAGAAATCAACAAAATAGAAACACAGAAAACAATCCAAAGAATCAATGAAACAAGAAGCTGGTTCTTGGAGAAAATCAACAAGATTGACAAACCCTTAGCCAAACTAATCAAACGGCAGAGGGAGAACATGCAAATTAATAAGATCAGAAATGAAAAGGGGGACATAACCACAGACACAGAGGAAATTCAGAGAATCATTAGATCTTACTACAAAAGCCTGTATGCCACAAAATTGGAAAATGTAAAAGAAATGGACAGTATTTTAGATAAATACCATATACCAAAGTTAAACCAGGACCAGGTAAATGCTCTAAATCGTCCTGTTAGTCGCGAAGAATTAGAAACTGTTATCAGAAACCTCCCTACCAAAAAGAGCCCAGGACCAGATGGTTTCAATGCGGAATTCTACCAAAACTTCCAAGAAGACCTAATACCTATACTACTTAAGGTATTTCATAATATAGAAACACAAGAGTCACTGCCAAATTCCTTCTATGAAGCTACAGTTACCCTGATACCTAAACCACACAAAGACTCAAACAAGAAAGAGAATTACAGGCCAATCTCACTCATGAACATTGACGCAAAAATTCTCAATAAAATACTGGCAAACCGAATCCAAGAACACATTAGAAAAATTATCCATTACGATCAAGTAGGCTTCATCCCAGAGATGCAGGGCTGGTTCAACATACAAAAATCTATCAATGTAATCCATCATATAAATAAACTGAAGGAAAAAAACCATATGGTCATCTCATTAGATGCTGAAAAAGCATTTGACAAAATTCAGCACCCTTTTATGATAAAGGTCTTGGAGAGATTAGGGATACAAGGGTCATTCCTAAATATAATAAAAGCTATTTACAGCAAGCCGACAGCTAACATCAAATTAAACGGAGAGAAACTCAAGGCTATCCCACTAAATTCAGGAACACGACAAGGCTGTCCACTCTCCCCTTATCTCTTCAATATAGTGCTTGAAGTTCTAGCAATAGCAATAAGACAACATAAGGGAATCAAGGGGATTCAATTTGGAAAGGAAGAAGTTAAACTTTCATTATTTGCAGATGATATGATAGTATACATAAACGACCCCAAAAACTCCACCAAAGAACTCCTACAGCTGATAAACTCCTTCAGTAACGTGGCAGGTTACAAGATCAACTCCAAAAAATCAGTTGCCCTCCTATACACAAAGGATAAGGAAGCAGAGAGGGAAATCAGAGAAATATCACCTTTCACAATAGCCACAAATAGCATAAGATATCTGGGAGTATCTCTAACCAAGGAAGTGAAGGATTTATTTGACAAGAACTTTAAGTCTTTGAAGAAAGAAATTGAAGAGGATACCAGAAAATGGAAGGATCTCCCCTGCTCGTGGATTGGGAGGATCAACATAGTAAAAATGGCAATTCTACCAAAAGCAATCTATCGATTCAATGCAATCCCAATCAAGGTCCCATTAAAATTCTTCACAGAGATTGAGAGGACAATAATCAACTTTATATGGAAAAACAAGAAACCCAGGATAGCCAAAAAAATCTTATACAATAAAGGTTCTTCTGGAGGCATTACCATCCCTGACTTCAAACTCTATTACAAAGCTACAGTATTGAAAACAGCTTGGTACTGGCATAAAAACAGAGAAGTTGACCAATGGAATCGTATAGAAGACCCGGATCTTAAACCACAAACCTATGAACACCTGATCTTTGATAAAGGAGCCAAAAGTACACAATGGAAGAAAGAGGGCATCTTCAACAAATGGTGCTGGCATAACTGGATGTCAACCTGTAGAAGAATGAAAGTGGATCCATATCTATCACCATGCACAAAACTCAAGTCCAAATGGATTAAAGACCTCAATATTAATTTGAATACATTGAGCTTGATAGAGGAGAAAGTGGGAAGTACTCTACAACAAATGGGCACAGGGAACCGTTTCCTGCGCATAACCCCAGCTGCACAGACATTAAGGGCAACATTGAATAAATGGGACCTCCTGAAGTTGAGCAGCTTCTGTAAAGCAAAGGACATTGTCACTAAGACACAAAGGCAGCCTACTGACTGGGAAAAGATCTTTACCAACCCTGCAACTGACAAAGGTCTGATCTCTAAAATATATAAGGAACTCAAGAGACTAGACGGTAAAATGCCAATTAACCCAATTAAAAAATGGGGCGCTGAACTGAACAGAGAATTCTCAACAGAAGAAGTTCGAATGGCCAAAAGACACTTAAGGTCATGCTCAACCTCCCTAGCTATCAGGGAAATGCAAATCAAAACAACTTTGAGATATCATCTTACACCTGTCAGATTGGCTAAAATCCAAAACACCAATAATAACCTTTGCTGGAGAGGTTGTGGAGTAAGGGGTACACTCATCCATTGCTGGTGGGAATGCACACTTGTGCAACCACTTTGGAAAGCAGTGTGGCGGTTTCTCAGGAAATTCGGGATCAACCTACCCCAGGACCCAGCAATTCCACTATTGGGAATCTACCCAAGAGATGCCCAATCATACAACAAAAGCATATGCTCATCTATGTTCATAGCAGCATTATTTGTAATAGCCAGATCCTGGAAACAACCTAGATGCCCTTCAGTGGAAGAATGGATGAAGAAACTGTGGAATATATACATGCTAGAATACTACTCAGCGGTAAAAAACAATGACATCTTGAATTTTGCAGGCAAATGGATGGAAATAGAAAACACTATTCTGAGTGAGATAACCCAGACCCAAAAAGATGAACATGGGATGTACTCACTCATAATCGGTTTCTAGCCATAATTAAAGAACATCGAACCTATAAATTTGGGATCCTTGAGAAGATAATAAGAAGGTGAACACCCAAAAAAAGATATAGTAATCCTCCTGGATATTGGAAGTAGACACGATCGCCAGGCAAAATTGGGAACTTGAGGGTTGGGCGAGACTGGGCCAAGGGAAGATGGGGAGAGAAAAGTGTGAAGGGGAGAATGGGGGGAGCTCGGAAGAATGGGGTGCTTGGGATATAGGAAGGGTGGATATGGGAGCAGGGAAGCATATATCTCAATTTAAGGAGCTACCTGAGGGTTGTCAAGAGACTTGACCCTAGAGGGGTTCCCAGGTTTTCAGGGAGACGCCCCCAGTTAGTTCCTTGGGCAGCTGAGGAGAGGGAGCCTGAAAAGGCCAGTTCCTATAGCCATACTGATGAATTTCTTGCATATCACCATAGAACCTCCACCTGACGATAGATGAAGAAAATGACAGAGCCCCACATTGGAGCACCGGATTGAGCTCCCAAGGTCCTGATGAGGAGCAGAAGGAGAGAGAACATGAGAAAGAAAGTCAGGACCGTGAGGGAACCTCCATCTGGCGACAGATGGGGAAGGTGACTGAGCCCCACATTGGAGCACTGGACTGAGCTCCCAAGGACCTGATGAGGAGCAGAAGGAGCGAGAACATGAAGGAGAAAGTCAGGAACTAGAGGGGTGCGTTCACTCATGGAGATGGTGGGACAGAACTAATGGGAGATCACCAACCCCAGTTGGAATGGGACTGATGGATCATGCGACCAAACCCGTCTCTCTGAATGTGGCCAACAATGGGGGCTGACTGAGAAGCAAAAGACAATGGTGCTGGGCTCTGGTTCTTCTGCATGGACGGGCTCTGTGGGAGCCTTCTCAGCTTGGTCGATCACCTTCCTGGACCGGGGGGGGGGGGGGGGGGGGGGGAGTTGGGAGGACCTTGGTCTTAGCATAGAGTGGGGAACTCTGATGGCTCCTTGGCCTTGAGAGGGAGGGAGGGGAGGTATGGGTGGAGGGGAGGGGAGGGAAGGGGGAGAAGGGGGGGAGGGAAGGGGGAGGAGGAGGGGAGGAAAGGGGGAGGAGGAGGGAAGGAGATGGAAATTTTTAAATGTGAAAAAAATAAACCATGAGGGGGAAAAAAAAAAAAGAAACAAATGTGCATATAACCCCCCCCCAAAAAAAAAAATAAAAAATAAAAAATAAATAAAAAAATGTCAAAGAAACTCTTTCAAGCAAATTACCCTTGGATATATCAGTTACAAATATATACATATTTTAATAGCACAAATGAAAAATTTGATTCTGACATTCTCTGGGGGTAGAGCTAAGAAGTCAGGAAGGCAAAACATGATTTTTTGATGGATGGCTCATCCTTTTGCAAAAATAGGTAATTCATCAATGAGAAATTTAGAGAATAGGATTCCTGGTTATCTAAAAAGTTCTGTTCCATACAAAGATAAAACAAGGTATACAAAGTCATTTTCCCATTTGTACATATAATGTCTAATAAAATAGACATTGTTTCCATATACTGAAGTAAATGCAAGGGTTAAGCAGTATTTTTAGTTGGAAGGAAGAGAAAGTAACAAACTAAAGTTACTTTTAGAGCATAAAAACAGAATATAGAATTTAAAATTATATCACAGAATCATGCAATATAATTTAATACCAACTCAAACAAAATTCAACTGTCACCTGAGACACCTCCCTGTTAGTATGTCTGGTGCAAAATGCACTGGTAATAAAGGGCCAGTTTGAGTGCCAGGCTTCTATCTCCTCCCTGTAATTACTGTTCTGCTTCGAAGAAAGAGGACTGCATATTTTCATTCACTGTAAAGTCACTCAAACCTTTATTGACTACAACAGCATTTTCTTTTTCAGTCAGGGTGGCAGCTGCATTTAACAGAAACTGCAGCATCTATATCTGTCTGTAGTATGCAATGAAGCCTTTTCCCTTGAGTTCATTATCTTACTGTGAAAATATTGCAGAGATAATTGCAGAAATTACAAATTGTAGAAATTATTTTGCCTGTTTTCTTTCTCTTCTCTTGCAGGTAACAATTACTGAGTCTTCCTTCTTAGGACCAGATTTCCTTATTTACAGTAGAAAATCCCATTATGAGAACTAAACCAGCCATATTTACCGTAAACCTGTGCAACAGTCAGTGCTTGTGGAGGTAAGAGGCCCTAAACAGAATCTATGCTAGTGCATTTCTAAACATACATGAGTCTGCTGAATCCTAATATTTATGATTTTACCTCTAGGTTATTGCCACTCCCATCCTTCCTCAGAGAAGCAGACAGCTATTATACAGGAGCTTATCACTGGGCAAAGAACAACAGTAAGTGACGGTGCAATGCTTGGTCC
This sequence comes from Arvicola amphibius, assembly GCF_903992535.2. NCBI lineage: Eukaryota > Metazoa > Chordata > Mammalia > Rodentia > Cricetidae > Arvicola > Arvicola amphibius. The sequence continues at coordinate 111,145,019 of NC_052058.2, read as the reverse complement.
AAAGTGCACATCTACGCCCCCCAGAAACCCTGTCTCGAAAAACCAAAAAAAAAAAAAAAAAAAAAAAAAAAAAGAATAAAAGACCTAGACAAGGTGATGTGTTGCAAGAAGATGTGTACTGAACGTGATGTAGCCCATGCACACATAAACTCACTGATGCTATACTTAAATACACAAGATTGGATCTATCACTATTTAATCGTAGGGAGAGAGGACATGAGGCCCCATCTCTCCCTGAGTAACTACTGACAGTTATTGGTTGCTAGTTGAGGAAGTGCCATTTTCTCTTCGGCTGTATACCCTCTAAAAAGTAACCCATGCTTCAATAAGGAACTTCCTACCCATGAGTGTACAAGTAACTCTAATTAAATTTAGCAGGATACCATCCCCACCCTACCCCCACACAGAAGCACGGAAGGAAGAGGATTTCCTGGGACAGCTAACAGGCCTGTTTCAATAGAGGTACCCAGAAGATGCTCCTCAATCAACAATGGAAGGGGCATGATAAATGACTGTTTACTAGAAATAACACATCTTCCTAGATGTCAGAGTGAGGTGTTCTTGGGCAACAAACACTAACTAGGTTGTTGCATCTTAGACTTCCCCTGGATATTCTTTCTACATCAATAGAATCGACACTGCTTCTTACCATGATATAAAAGCTCTACATGGCATTCACACTTAACTATTTGTTTTTTGCAAATTATATTCTGCCTTGATCCAAGGGGTGGTGAATGAAAGATGTTTTAATTAAGATAACTAAAAAATAAATTAAAAACCAGCAATGAGTCAAAGCAGAAAAAAGAAAATACCATGCAAACAAAATAATGCCTTTCAGGAGCTCCCAGCATGACTAGAGCAGCAGCAAGCTGGAGGTACTCATTTCATCTGTGTTTACACATTATTTTACAATTTGTGCACTGATGAACAGTGTATTTTATGCATACTCCTCATTAGAATTTTCCTGATTCCTTTTCAAACAGCACTCTTATTCCTTATGCAGATTGTATCTGTTTGTAAAGTTCTTCTCCCTCTTCTATGAGAAAGTATAAATAAATATGCATCCAAAGTATAACAATGATTTTAAAAATGAATAGATTTTCTCTACTCTGACTGAAAATAAAATATGCCACTTTAACGATTATGCTTTCCTCATTGGCCTCTTCTACTTAGAGTGGACAGCTTTGGGACTTGCGTCAACTGAAAGAGCACTCCTCTTGGATCTGGTTTGAAGCTTCTTCTGTCTTCTACTTCCAGCTAATCTAGTAGGAGTAGGAGTAGGAGTAATGTTGGTATCAGGGAGTCTGGGCGTGAGATGAGGAGAGACTGATACAGTTCAGCCTGGGAATCCTTTTCTCCTGTGTTGATGCACACAGGTGACTGGAGGTGCAGTCAAGGCAGGGCACTTTCTAAGAAGTTAGAAAAAAGGTTGTAAATAGAAAAACAGTAAATGCCTGAGGAGATAGATATGCTCTCTTTATTTGAGCATTGAACCATGCATACATATGTTTCTAAATATTCAGGGTTAACTCATCAATACATACAACTCATAGATATAATCTTTAAGCATACTTGATAGAATTGTTACTGCACATCTATAATCTTACCATTTGGGGAGTGCAAAGACAATCAGGAATTCAAGGGCAACCTTGACTACATAGCAAGATCAAGACTAGCCTGGGGTACAGGAGATGACAACTCAGAAACACACACACATATACCAATACCACAACAACAACCACCACCACCACCACAACTACCACCACCACCATCACCACCACCACCACCACCATCACCACCACCACCACTATCACCACCACCACCACCACCACCACCACCAACAACACCACAACACCACCACTACCACCACCACAAAACAACACACCACCACCAACACCACAACCACCACTGCCACTGCCACCACCACAAACAACCACCAACACAACACCAACACAACACACACAAAAAACACGACCAAACATCACAAACACACCACTAACACCAACCAACAAACAACCAACCACACCCCCCACCACACCACCAAACCACTACACCCCCACCACCAACAACCACCACACCCCCACCACCACCCCCACCACCATCACCACACTACCACCACCACCACCACCACACCACCAACAATAACCCCACCACCAACCCCACCACACACAACCCACCACCACCACCACACACAACCCCACCACCAACATCACCACCACCACCACCACCACCATCACCACCACCACCACCACTATCATCACCAACACCACCATCACCACCAACACCACCACCAACACCACCAACACCACCACTACCACCACCACAAACACCACCACCACCAACACCACCACAACCACCACTGCCACTGCCACCACCACAAACACCACCAACACCAACACCACCACTACCACCACCACAAACAACACGACCACCACCATCACAAACACCACCACTACCACCACCACCCCCACCACCATCACCACCACTACCACCACCACCACTACCACCACCACAACAACTACTACCATGACCACTAACACTATCAATAACAGTAGCAAAAAAAAGGATTCTTGAGGACAAACAAGTGTTCACAAGATTACAGGTGTAATTTAGTATATGTGCAGCAAGTGTTTCCAAAATCAGTATAACAGAGAGAAGCAAAGAGAAACAGAGAAGAGGGGGTTGGGAGAGAGAGGTGGGGATATGGATTAAGACCTCACCAACTTGAGAACCTGAGAAGAGACAAACTTCAATAGATGTTGTTTACAAAGTACTTAACAGTAAGCACCCGTATTTGTGAGAATTGAACTGATTTAGATTCATAGATTTTTCCCCATTGTTTAACCATTCTCTCTTTTATGTTACATTGCTGAGTGTTGTGGTTGCCTCTTATCTCTGAACTCCCTTTGTGACTGTTCCCTTTCCTTTTGTTTTGTCTTGAGACAGAGTGTCATTATGCACCCCATGGTCCTGAGCTCAGGATCCTTCAGCTCAGTTATATGAGTTTGAGACCATACTAACCCCATCCCCCATTTCTCTTTCCTAGTGATTTATAATAGGTAGTTAGAAAGGAGTCAGGAATGCTGGAGAAGGAAAATGAGGTCTGTTTCTCTGGTTTTCTTGCTGCATTGCTGGTATCATATTAGAACAACATTTTTACTAAAAGCATGGTTGATCCCTTTCTGGTTTCTTCCTATATTATTTGAGCTAGACTCTGAAATGTCATTACTGACCCATCAGCACCCTCCTGAGAGACCTGATGAGTTCTAGCATCATGTGGAAATTTCAAGCCTCTGAAGCAACAGCACCACCTGCCTATCAGCCCAATGTAGATGCCTCTAGGAAGATTTTAAAACTCTAATCACTTCCACCTTTTCCTCTCCCACTGGAGAGGCAGCACATTCTACAGTTTTTCCTCTTTGTTAATTCAAACTGTTAGCATAGCTAATCAGTGTGGCTTCTTCTGCCTATCACAGTAAAGTACACCTGACTTCCTCTACATGCTTCAGAGAATAGCCTGGGTCATCACCAGGGTGATCAGATCCTCTAGGAGCCAAGTTCACTAAAAAGTGCATCAGAGAAGCCGGGCGGTGGTGGCGCACACCTTTAATCCCAGCACTCGGGAGGCAGAGGCAGGCGGATCTCTGTGAGTTCAAGACCAGCCTGGTCTACAAGAGCTAGTTCCAGGACAGGCCCCAAAGCTACAGAGAAACCTTGTCTCGAAAAACAAAAACAAACAAACAAAAAAAAGTGCATCAGAGATGAGGGATAAACCCTTAAGGATCACAGGTTAGCCACATGAGTAGGGTCTTTAGGGATCTGCAACTCAGGCTAGTCACATAACAGATCGAATAGTTCAATAAGAATCTCTTGGAAACAAAATTATTTGTGGTTTCCACAAAACACACTCTCTACCCCACTATATATACATATGTTATATATGTACACATACATGTTTATACATATATATTACATTCATAACTCTTGAATTTCTTGGAGCCCCTATACAATAATTTTATAGAATTTTATATTTAAATCTAAGCCTTTGTTATTGGTGGATCCACTTGAAATATGATTGATGAATGAAAGAATGAAAAAAGACAGCTGGTCAGAGACAAATTTACTCTGAGTTAGTCCTGGAAAGTATTTCAGGCTTCGGTAGGTTTGTGGAAAGAGCTATGAGGAACACTGAGTCATCAGCTCCTGGTAGAAGAAATGACAGGACTAGTGATCCATATAAAACCTTGTTAAAAACAAATACTTTGGAAGGGGAACAAGATGAACAAAGGACTGGAGCAATGGCAAAGTCAAGGCTGACTGTGGCAGAGGGCTTTGGTGGGCTATGAATCTGAGTTCAAAGCATATAAATGTTTGTGTTCACATCAGTGTCTACAGATTACATCTAGCACAAGTGACCTCTGAAAAGTCAGATGTGGAAAATCATCCATCCAAGGATAGCAGATAACTTTTGCTCTCAGGCACTTCAGTGTTCGGGGACAAAGAGGCCTTAGGGGGAGGGTGGGGCTATAGAAGGCTCAATCAAGATTAGATTTCCATCCTCAAACCTATAGTCACTGATGTACTTTATATGTCAGTAGCAGTATGGTAATATAGCTCAAATCATCTACTTGATAGCAGTTTGGTTACAGGGCAGATGCTGATGGTGTCTTAGTGGTCTGAATCCACAGGCTTCCTATAGCTTCCCTTTCCAATAAACAAAGTCTCTGTGAGAGATTACACAATGTGGAAGTCAACTCTCATTCTTGGTTTTACTATCTATGGTTTTGGCTAAATACAGCCAACCACAGTCAAAAGTTATTAAAAGAAGAAGTCTAACAGTAACAAGTTTTATATTCTATATCATTCTGAGTACTATGATAAAAATCTCACCTGATTCCACTCTGCTCATCCCATCCCACCTGGTATATGAGAATCATCTTGTCTTCAGTGTATCCAACATATATACATATATATGTATATATTTACATATATGTATGCATGTACAAACACACACATATATCTGTATTCCACCTAAGAGTCACATAGTAGCCATCTAAGTCTGCAGGTTTGCTATTATATCATAGAACTTTTGCTCAAGTAAATCCTATTTCACTTAGTGATAGCCACAAAGCGAAAGAGTATTAATTTTGATGGTCCTGATATCTCAAAGAGAAACTAAAAAGTACTTTACATGAAAAGATAAATGTTGCTTACTTAATAAAGCAAAGAAATGTGTGTATGAATGTTGATGTTTCTAAGCCTTACAGTAAGAATAAGTCATGAAATTTTAGAGGAAAGGCTGTACAATATAGGAAAATCATAATACATAAAAGTTTTGTTTCTATTTGAGGTCTCAAGCTTCTGCTGAGTGACTTAGAGCATCTTCTGTGGAGAACGGAGCGCTATTCTACACAATTTGTTGATATAAAATGTTTCATAACACAACTTAGATATAAGAGAGCCAGTTTGTGTTGGAGAAGGGACAGTGGCCACATGAGCATGTGGCCTTTTGGTTTTCTTCTCCACTATAGCATGAAGAAGCTGCTAGTCTACAGGACACTGAAATGGCCAACACAGCTGAGATCAAGAGCTGAGACCCTGTGAATTTGACAAGCTGCTATTCAAGGCAGAGCACAAATGGGCTGAACCATACTATCCTGGTTCCTCAGAAGTTAAAATGCATAGGATCAGGAAAAAAGGGCTATGAAAGAACCTTCAAAAGTCATTCTTGCTGAAACATTCTGTAGAATTTGTACAATATACAATTAGATTAATTTTTGACACTCATAGTAAATAAGATTAGAAATAAAGCTGGGCTCCATTTGCCAGTTAACATAAATAAAAACTTTAAGAGCATTAGTTTAATTGTGTGGTTGATTATGCCATGAACATGTGTTTGCATGTCATAATATAAAACAGCAAGTCTCCTAAAATTTCCAGCGCTGCATATATCTATGGCAAACTCTCTCTTGCTTCAGAGACTTTAACTGAAATTTTCCAGGATAGTTTCTCGTAAAATGTTTGCTATAGTGAATATCCCCTTTCCCAAATGGAACTTTTTTTTTCTAGTTCACCATTAGGTTTTAGCTAAAAGATGCAGACAGGAGCCAAAGAACAGAGAGGCTTGCTACAGCTCATAGTGCTCATAGGTAGCACTTAGACAATGACCAGTGTTATGTTGGCTTCTGTGTCTTGATTCTCTTATGAGTCATTCAATGATACTTTTCTACAACCAGTGCTTTCCTTAATGGCTCTATGTCCATTGTGCTGCCTCAATAGAGCTACTCATCCATCACCTGTGAAGAAAGGTATCATTTGGCGTACAATGAAATAGAATATAAAGCATTGAAATAGCATTCAACTATTCATGTGTAATTGAAGCAAAAATAAATACATTCTCTTCCCAAAAGGAAGCACTGCATAGGATCTTTGAGCATAAATTGTCTCACAACAAATTTTATTTTCTTGGGAAATATCATTTCACCAAAAAAAAAAAAAATCTGTATACAAAACAATCCACTTTTATACCAGCTACTGTCTTGTTACATACCACAGCCTCCAGTGGTTTTCATTCATTAAACGATTAAAATACAATTAGTTCAGGGAAACTATTAGGGTGTTTACAAAACATAGACTATGACAAGTGGAAGTTGTTTGTGTTTTCTTTCCTTTTAAATTAAACACATGATAGTGCTCTCCTTTCTCATGCTCTACTTCCCTATCTTTCAGAACCTCCTTGTTGGTTTTTAGATAATTTGGGAATAAAAGCACATTTTAGTAATGTGGACATCACCATTAATTCTCAAAACTTTCAGACAGCAGCTGCTCAGGAACAGGATGGCTGGGAACACTGCTTTTTGCTGTATTCAACGTTGCTGAAAATACTGAAATTATCACCCTTTTAAGCAATCAAAAGAAAGATCAAGACAATCATTTGAAATGCATAAAAGCGGTAAGGGAATTTAAAAGATACATAATACACACAGACACAATCTGTTAGCATGTGAAATAGCTACCCCGTAAACAGATATAATGTGGAATGGAGTGATACAATGCTAAGTGGTGTGGCTTGGAACACAGCAGGGAGTGAAACCACCAGGCAGAAAATGTCAGGTGACGTGCTACAGTAGTGCATCTGGGACATTTAAATCATGTGTTTAAAGTGGAAGATGCTTTGATCATCCACTGAAATGTCAGTCCTGTACAGTTCCTTCCGACCTCTAACAAGGCAGGCAATCAGGCCTACATTCTTCTTCGTAAAATAGAAACAATAATTGCAATTTTGCCTTTCTGGAAATAATAAAACATTTGCATCCTAGGAGTTCTTGACACCTATTACAAAATGGAAAAAAACAAACAAACAACAAAAAAACCTTCTTTGAATATAAAAGTACAGCTTCCAAAAGAATAACGGTCTAGTTCTTTTCTTAGTCATAATGATTCTAAACTACTAAATGCTGAAGAAATAATAATTCATTCTTAAAACTCAGATTACTTTCTGTCATGGAAATAACTTTGACAGAAAAAAAGACACACATTCGCATACACATAAAAAAGAGGTGGAAGAGAAGAGGGATGAGAAAGGACTACGTAAAAGGATGTTAATATTTGAAAAGCAATGGAAACAACTCCTTGATGTGTGGACACCAACATTCTTTGGTTTGTCAAAAAGAAAGTAGGTCATAGGTCATTGTATAAATGTATCAAAAGTACCACTTCATTCTCTGTTGTCTTTAAGTTACATGTTAAAAGTGCATTGTTCATGCTTGATGACAGCAAAGGAATTTAGGGGCTTGGTGGCTGTATCTAACGCTGCTCCTCTTCTCACCTTTAGGAAAAGATGGATGAGTAGGGCTCCATTCAGCAGCAAGCATGGGACTAGGCAATGGGATACTAGTGAACCTTCCAGTGGGGCCAGCCTCTAATAATGCTTTCTAAAAAACAGGGAAAATAAACTGGGCTCACTGTAGGAAGAACAGCTTTCCAGCTGATCTCTAAAATTCACATCCTCTGAGTGCTTCCTTGTGTTTTTTTCTGCTTCTTTTTGTTATCTTTTCTTACCTTCTTTGAAGAAAGAGCTTTCTCTTTTTCATTAGGAGAATCTGGAGAGAGAGTAAGCCCTCAGTCTGGCAGCAACCTTAGCGAAAAAGCAAAGAGTCATTTTGCCTGAAGCCTCTGGGACTATGTCAGCTCAGAAGAGAATTTAGATTATTACTTTTATCTACAATTGAAATCAAATATGAAGGAATGGTCGAAGAGCTACGGTAACAAGGGCTGCAAGATAAGATTACAAAAATGAGTTTACATCATAAGAAAAACGATCTATATTTGGTGTGTTAGAAGCATGTTTGAGTAAAGCAAAGGAAAAGAAGGTGATGGAGCCTCCATTAGAAAGGTGCTTTTAGAGACAGGGGAATAAAGAACACCACATTTAGACTGCAACCAGTTTCAACTTAAGTGCTTGGAAGCAAGGGGCTAGTCAAAATGACTTCTGATATCTCTGTCTAGGATTTTGTTTTCAGGAACTGCCAATCAGTTTTCATAAAATATGAAATGTTCTTATCTATAGTCCTCAAAGTTCATTTTAAAATTCACCTAAGTTGTCAAAACATAGAATGCCAAATATGTATAGACAAGCTTCAAACCAAAACGTTTAAGTTACATTATTGACAATATCGGTATTAGTTTCAATACAAAAGTTCTTATATTTTAGTCCTTGTACATACCAGAGAAATAATGATGGGACTGTAGATTGTCATCAAAGTAGAAAAAGTCAAACTTCCTAAGGATACCAAATATCTTTAGACACAGGCCTAAGTGCAGTGGTGGTTGAATTTTCCTACTCTAAACTCTTTATAACCCTTGAAGGGATATGTGTCAACAAAGCCCAACACTACAGTTCTCCATGATACCCCCACTTACTAGCTAGGTGTAATGACAATAAAACAAACAAAATACACTGTGGAATAACTAAAATATATTGTATTGGAGTGAAAGCCATGATTATAAACTGTAGGGTGTTCCATTCTTACCAGAAGATGAGCTACTGACAAAACTATCACTTCTGGGTTTGCAACAAGGCTTGTACTTTTGTTTTATTTTGTTTCTGTTCTCTAAACATTAAGTTGGTGAGTTGGCAGGTTACATAGTGCAATCTAGAATCTACAGGTAGATAAGAAAATATTTTAATAGTTGAAGAGTACATGCTAAGAAAGCATTAGTTTACACTAAGAAAACTAATTTAAAAATGTTAGCAGAGATTGATGGTAGCTCCCAAAAGAGATGAAGAAGATAAGTAGACCACAGTTAGAAAAGGCTGTAGAGATGACATTGGTGCTGGGAAAGTATGTCATACCAAGACAGGAAATCTTATTACCAGTGAGGTGGGGCTACTTACACCAATCAAGAGACATTTTGCCATCATAGGTATGAATAGATTCTCTGTTCTCCCTCTGATCCTCTTCAGAGGGATATGAGGAAGTAGATCATATCATATCACCAGCATCAAATATAACATCACCACAGAAAAATAGAAAGGGGAAAATAGGATTTAAAGTCTGTGCTTGAAGGGTCTAAAATGTTCATAGCCAAGACAGACTGTTATTGTAATTCAAAGTAAGCAAAAATTCAAGAAACAAGGATACCTGATGACATAATCAAAGGCAAACAAAGCAGGCTTTCAACATACAAAATGGAGTGCCAACATGAGGCAACTACATCCACATAAAAACTGAGAGAGCCTGGGAAGAAATTCTAGACAAAAAAAAAGAGCACAGCTTCTTGGTAGCTGCATTTTTTCAATAGACTCTGTTTGCTGGGGGTGAACAGAGGCACAACTTCTTTACAAGAAGTCTTCCTGACTTAGCTTTAGCAGCAAAACAAAACCTGTATAGCTTCATTAAGAAACATCTTCTTGACTGAATAAACTCTGGTTCTTTCAGGAGGGCCCACACTTAAATTGGGTCTGTGAGCAGTGTGTTACAAAATGCTTAATGGAGATATAGTCCTGCTGTGTCTCTGGAGCTGGGGCAGAGAGAATGGCTGACAGAGCTGGTGGTAAACATAACTCCGCCATGTTGGACTGGGTGGAACAAGCAAACAGGGCCATGGAGTTCGTCCTAGCCATGCCAACTTAGCATTTTTTTTTAAAAAAAGGCACTCCTGGTCAGAAAATGATTACAGACAGGCCATAAAGACAGATTTAGATGAAAAGGACATCTAAATAGGTCACTGTGTTGGATAAATGTACATAGGCTTGAGAGCAAGACAAAAAAGAATAGAGAGTTATAAGAGTACAAAAGTCATAGATTAAAGGAGTAAGGACAATAAAATAAATATTAAACATGTAGAAAAAGCAATAGAATAATAAAAATAAGCCACATAAAGATGAACTATACACAGAAATTCAGGATTATGTATATTATTGTGCTTTCTTTGAATTTTTGACTGTGAATGAGCTAAGTACAGAGAGATATTTAATTTTGGGGATTGCTAGGCTAAACAAACATATAAACTTTAGAGTTATCTTGACTTCAAAATGTGAGTCTAAATATATCTTGCTTTGGAAAAGAAGTTCTGATTTTGTTTTCATAGAGAATGAGAACCTGTGGATTCCTTCCAGACTAATGTTGTTTGATGAAAAAAAAACCCTGAAAGGTCTCTGTAAACTTCTAAAATTATTTTGGCCAACAAAAAGCAGGAAGCAGTTTAGAGAGAACTATGTCTAAATTTCCAAACATTGTTTATAAATATTTGTTTACACTTAAAGGCTGATATACTATAGAGATGAAACTTTGCATTGGGATGAGTCTTGGTCTATCGATATGAATTTAAGGTCAATTTTGTTTTATGTATTTCTGCTCTTGTTTAAGGTATTGGGTTTGTGCAACTCTTCTAAAATGTAATGTATAGTTCAAAACTTCATATTAAAAGATAGTCATTTATAATAGTAAAGCTAGTAGTCATATTGTTAGGTTTTCTAGATATATAGAGATATATTTTAGATGGATAGGTATTCTTCAAACCTTTCAAAGATGTGTAGAATATGGCATTTAAAATGTTTTTAGAACTTAGACTTTTCTTGACAGTGAGATATGTCTGCTTCTAGAAACACCAATTACTTCAGAGAGGCTGATGGGCATTGAAGAAATTCATTATGGAATTTGCCTTCAATGTGACAAGTTTAACCATTTTGGCAAGAAATTACTCTTGCCTGGACTGCTTGATGATGATACTCTGTATAAACTGGACATGCAGGACCCACAGAAAAATGACTACTGAAGTTGACTAAAGAAGGTGAGACAGTCCTTCCAGGTTCCTGTTTTACGCAAGAGTATTCCAGACATTCTACAGGACACAGAAGAAAATGACTGACAAACTTCCAGTATAGGAGGAACTGTCTTTGAAATTTCCTACTTCTTGAAAAACTCTGCCAGATACAATAGGCTTGTAGGCTGAAAATGGATGCTCCAATGTTACCAAAGAACTTTGTGAGACTGTCTAGGCAGTGAGATGTCTCTGTCAATTCTAGAGTTTTGGAAGTTGCTTATAATGTACTTCTTGTTTACTTAGGTAATATATCTTTCTGGAGTTTTTGATGGGGTTGAAGAAAGATAGTTTTATTTATAAAAGATAGATAAGACATAAAACTTTAGACTTACAAAGATAGGATAGATGATAAAGTTTTTTCCCTAATTTGCCAAATGTAAAAGAACTAAATATTGTAACTATAATTCTTGCTTGATAACTGTTTTATTTTGTATGTAATCTTACTATATTAAAGTAAAAACCTTCCTTTTTTATGTAGACAAAAAAGGGTGATGATTTTGGATTCTGCTCTGTATACTGTGAATATGTTTTATTACCATTGGTCAATAAATAAACTTATTTGGGCCTGTGGTGCCAGGTCTCCTTAGGCTTATTACCCAGGGAAAGGTGAGCATGCTATCCACCCATTCCACAGCCCCACGATGCAGGACAACCAGATCTGCAGTCCCACAATGAAGGACAATCAGACATAATAGGGAGTCCAGTCAAAGCAGGAACTCAGTTTATTATTGTGAGCATCAGCTTTTATAGATTAAGTGACATTGTGTGGTGTGGGGGTACCTTCAGCCAATGAGAGACAGCCAAACCCTCCCTCTGGCTGGAGGGGTGTCTGTCTAGATTTTGCTTTCTCATCCTTGGTAGCTTTAAGACTATCCTACAAATCCAAGCCAGGCTTTTCTCTGTCCTACAGGCTTCAAGATATAGGCTGAGATAATTTTGGCCCAACACTATGGCAGCATAGAATATGGCAAGACAGGAATTCCAATCAGAGATAAAGAAGAAAAGAAGGCAGAGTCAAGGAGATGCTATCAAAGGAGAAAGACACCTGCCAGACCGTTACCAGTAAGCCACAGCCTCCTGATGATGGAAATGGGTTAACTTAAGATGTAAGTGTTAGTTAATAAGAACCCTAAGCTAATATGCCATGCAGTCTTATAATTGATATGGTTTCTGTTTTATTATTCAGATCTGGGTGGCCATGAAAGAATGAGCAGTCTCTGCCTACAAACACATAGTTGTAAAATTTTAAAATGTTCCCTTAATGAGATGTATACATAAAGACAAATAGATCTATAGATGCTGGTATATTGTAAGTTGATAAATGGATACATGACAGATATATGATAGAAAGAGATTAAATAGATTAGACAGAAATAAAGATTAGATAGACAGACAAATAGACAGGCAGATAGATCATACATGCATATGTACATAGTGATAGATTCAAAAAACAATAAATACTGAGACACACAAATTGAGAAAAATCCATATAAGTGGATAGTTAAAATCTGGCTCAATACTGTTGGGAATAGCTTATAAAACCAAGAGGGCCTGAAATGACACATTCAATGTCTTTAAAGATAAATCATCTATTCAAATAACCTTTTCCAGAGCAGTATCCATTTGCAGTTCCGGTTTATCACAGAATAATAAGCTTCAGTTCCTTGCCAGTCAGTGCAATTATACAACCAGGCTAATTTAATATCTTTCCCTAGAATCCAAGGGTATTCTCCCTCCTTGGATATTATGAAACCTGCCATCTACAGTCCTAGGCTTTTCACTCTGTTCATGAGCAACCCCATGGTGTGCTGTCATCATCCCTGATCTGAAACTCCAAGTGACTAGTGACTGCTGTCAATCTCCTCTGCTCATTGTTCTGTACTGTGTGTTCAGTCATTTCATAATCTCAGGGCAGAAAACTGACCTTCACTAACAGAAATAAGGAAGCAAGTGAAACACCAAGAATTCTATTTTTGTTTTTCAGAAATGCATTTTTAAAAACCTGGTATCTTTATTTTTTTTTTATGTGGAAATGCTAGGAGGAAAGGAATTTCCCAGAAACCTGAAAAATAGAAATGTTATTGCCACTTATTCCTTCAATAAATGTTGGGAAGCAGGAAAGTGATAGTGGAGGTTCAGCCCAAAGAAATAGACTAGACTCAATGTTTGGGAGCTGTGCAGGTGTCCTACAAAAAGGACATATTAAAATTGGAATCTCCCAGGGGACAGTTTAAGATTCACCTAACAGATGATGTTTTGTCCATGATGTCGGCACCTTCACTAGGGGATTAAAGTTGAATCTTGGATAGATTGAGGGTGAATGTTTGTTTTCTTGCTCTCCCAGTGTTCTCCTCCCCTTCTCTCTTCTGTCATAAAAAATGCAGCATGAAGGCCCCTTCCACTAGTCTAGCTCTTCACAGTCTCTAGAGCTCACCCAATCAGAAATATTCTGTTATACAACTATTGATATAAAACACAGATCTCATATTAAAGTAAATAAAACTAGTTTGAGTTTTAGCCCTATATTATTTTTTTTAATTTTTTATTTTTTTATTAAAAATTTTTATTTCCTCCCGTCCTCCCACTTCCCTCCCCTCTCTTCCACCCACACTCCCACTCCCTCCCTCTCCAGGCCAAAGAGCAGTCAGGGTGTTCTATAGCCACACTGATGATTATCTTGCATATTACCATAGAACTTTCATCTGGTGATGGATGGAGATAGAGACAGAGACCCACATTGGAGCACTGGACTGAGCTCCCAACGTCCTAATGAGGTGCAGAAGGAGGGAGAACATGAGCAAGGAAGTCAGGATCTTGAAGGGTGCATTCACCCACTGAGACGGTGGGACAGATCTAATGGGAGATCACCAAGGCCAGTTGGAATGGGACTGATGGAGCATGTGATCAAATCAGACTCTTTGAATGTGGCTGATGGTGGAGGCTGACTGAGAAGCCAAGGACAATGGGGCTGGGCTTTGATTCTAGCGCTATATTTTTAAAATATAGCAATGCCAATTAAAAGATTGTACAAATGTGATGCAAGGAAGGGGCCAGGTTCATCCCAGGTGACACCAATTTGAAAGCATCCAACACATGGTTCTAGATTTAGAGTCATGGAATATACAGGAGCAAAGGGACTGAGGAATCTTTCTCTGCGGTTAAAGAAAGGTCTTGGAGTTCATAGATGTGGGAGGAAAATCTCTGTGTATAGTCTAGGAAAAGCCATAGTGTGAAGCTGTGAAGGTTTAGCCACGATTCAATTGGAGACGCCAAAATTTTGGAGATGCGAGAGATATGCTATATCTGCCAAAAAGAGCTGTAGGCAGGGAGTTGAACCAATTTAAGAGATAAAAGTGCAGAGCCACATGAACCTTTTGACATCACAGAGAGTACTACAGAATTTGGAGATGGTTCTGTTGGTTTTCAGGATTTTTTTCTTCAGTGTTTCATCACTATGCTTGCTTTTGAATGTTAATATATATTCTGTGCCATCGTATATTCAAAATATATAATTTCATTTTAGACTTTCCACGTGTTACAGTTAGGAGATTGCCTGGAGTCCCAGAAGAGATTCTGAACTTTGGACTTTGAAGTTTTCATTGAAACTATAAAAAGACTATAGAGACTTAAGAAATTGTACTAAATTCATTTTGCACTGTGATGTGGCTACAAGCCTGTAAGGACCAGGATGTTACATGCACTTAACTCCAATCTGTTGTATGTTTTTAGAACAGAAACAAGACTAAACTTTCAGTTGATAATCGTGTCATTGAATTATCATGAGCTTAAAAGCAGTGAATGGCTTGTGATGTCAGAAATATAATATAAAGAAAGAAATTTGTTCTTTTTTGAGTGTTTCAATGAAATCTACTAGAAGATCCGTATGCTCAGGTGACACACCTGCAACACCATTGTGAAATAATAACAAAATTAACAAGATCACTGAATTGGAAATCAGCATCAGGAGTTCTGAATCCTGACCCATGCCACTTCTTAAAGCTGATCTCTGGACCCACACAATAGTGATGGAATTAGGTCAGATGGAGAAAGAGTTGTGCAAAACATCAGTCAGTTTTCTTCTAGATCCGCAGCTGTTTTGGTGACTGTGCAGGTATCATGAGTTTCTGGGCTGTACTGAGCAGTGCCAACCCCATCTTCATCATGGATGAGAAGGTAACATGATGTGGAATTTTCCTCTGTATGTTAAGAATATGTTTTATTACCATTGGTTAATAAAGAAGTTGCTTTGACCTATGGCAGGGCAGAATAGAGCTGGGCAGGAAAACTAAACAGAATGCAGGGAGAGAGAAGGCAGAGTCAGGGAGATGCTATGTAGCTGCTAAAGGAGAAAGATGCCAGAACCTTACCAGTAGGCCACAGAGTCATAGTGATACATAGACCAATAGAAATGGACTAATATAAGATGTAAGAGCTAGATAGGAATATGCCTAAGCCATTGACCAAACAGCTTTGTAATTATATAGATTTAGTGTGATTATTCAGGTCTGGGCAGCTGGAAAACCAATGTGCAGTCTCCATTTTCATTATGGCATCCAAATGTTAAGCATCATACATTCATATAAAGACTAAGAAACCTTAAGTAAGGGGTGAGAGCTCTAGACCCACAAAAATGGCAGTTAATTGGAGCTTCTTGGTAGCAACATTTTTTTAGATAGGCCCTTGTTTACTGGCTACAAGCAGAAGCACAGCTTCATTAAAATCCAACTTCCTGGCTCATGCTGGAAACATAAATGGGTCTGACTCTTGCTGGAGGTCCTGTTACACAACACTTAAATGGGACTTTTAAGTAGAGTGCTACAAATTGCTGAATCGTGACATAGACTCACTTCATTTCTGGAGCTGGAGTGGTGAGCATGGTTCACAGACCTGGCAGTGAACATGCATCTGCCGTGTTAAACAGGGCAGAGTAAACAGGCAAAGCTGCAGCATTAGTCCAAACCCTGTCACTTAGCATTTTAAGAAGGGCTCCAGGTTAGAAAAATATTACAGATACATAATAAAGACAGATTCAGACAAAATAAATAGACCTCTAAATGGTCCCCACTGTTAGATGAATGAACATGGGCTTAAGAGAGAGAAAAGAAAGAGTACAGACAGTCATAGATTAAAGTAGTAAAGATAACACAATAAATATTAAAAAGTAATAAAGTAAAAAAGCCACATAAAGATGGAAAATATACAAAGAATCTGGATTATATATATTGTGTTTTCTTTTAATTTTTTTGACTGTGACTGAGCTAACTACAGAGAAACATTTCATTGTATGGACTGTTAAGCTAAACCAACATATATATTTTAAAGGTTTCTTGACTTCAAAATTTGAGTCTAAAAATATGTTACTTTGGAAAAGAGGTTCTGCTCTGTTTCCACAGAGGATGAGAACTTGAGGATCCCTTCCAGGTTAATGTGGTTTGATGGAACAAGACCCACTCAAAAGTCTCCATGAACCCTAAAAATACTTCATCCAACAAACAACAGGAAACATTTTGGAGGAAACACCCAAATTCCCCAAATGATTGTATGTATGTATGCATATATATATATATATATATATATATATATATATATATATATATATGTTTTCATTTAAAGTGGGATGTCATATAGAGATAAATAAATTGCTTTGGTTTGGATGTTGGTCTATTGATACAAATTTAAGGACTATTTTGTTACACTATGTATATGTATTTCTGCTCTTGTTTAAGGTATTATGTTTGTGAAGCTCATTTAAAAATGTAATGTATAGTTAAGAAATAGAAATTAATAGTCATCTATAATAATCAAACATTTAGTCATGTTAGTTAGGTTTATCTAGATGTACTTAGATATATTTCAGATTGATAGGTACTCTTCAAACCTTCAAAGACCCACAGAATATGGCTTTTAAAATGTTTTAAGAACATAGACTTTTCTCAACAGTGAGACATGTCTACTTCTGGCAATACCAATTACTTTAAAGAATCTGATGGACATTTAGGAAACTTGTTATGAAATTTCCTTCAATATGACAATGCTGGCTATTTTGCCAAGAACCTGCTCTTTTCTGGACTACTTGATGGTATGCTGTGTAAACTGGAATGGTAGGACCCACAGAAAAATGACTACTGAAGTTGACTAAAGAAGGTAAGACAGTCCTTCCGGATTCCTGTTTCATGAAAGAATCTGCCAGACATTCTGCAGGACACAGAAGAAAGTGACTGACAAACTACCTTTGGAGCAACTGTCTTTGAAATTTCCTGCTTCACAGAAAAGTCTGCCAGATACAATAGGCTTGTAGGCTGAAAATGCGTTCCCCAAAGTTACCAAAGAACTTTGAGTGACCGTTTAGGCAGTGAGATGTCTCTGTCAACTCTAGAGTTTTGGAAGTTGCTTACAAGGCACTTCTTGTTTACTTAGAAAACATTATATGCTTCTAGGGTCTTTCATGAAGATGAAGACAGATAGTTATAGTTATAGGGTTTCTTTCGTTATAGTAAAAGATAAACTAGATATGAAACTTTAAACTTACAAGGAAATATTATAACTGTAATTCTTGTTTGATATCTATTCTATTATATGCAATTTTACGATGTTTAAGTGAAAATCTTCCTTTATATTTAGACAGAAGTGGCAAGATGATTTGGGATTCCTCTCTGTATTTTATGAATATGTTTTATTACCATTGGTTAATTAAGAAGCTTCTTTGGCACATGACAGGGTAGAATAAAGCTAGGTGGGAAAACTAAACTGAAGGAAGGAAGAAAGATTGTGGAGTCAGGGAGATGCTATGTAGCTGTCAAAGTAGAAAGACACCAGAACCTTATCGGTAGGTTACAGCCTCATGGTGATACATAGACTAATAGAAATGGGTTAATTTAAGATAAAAGAGCTACCTACAAATATGCCTAAGCCATTGACCAAACATTACTGTAATTAATAAAGTTTCTGTGAGATTACTCAGGTATGGGCAGCAAGGAAATGAGCATGCAGTCTCTATTTAGAGTAGCATTTGCTAAAGAATAGCTGTTTCAAAAAAATAAAGCAAAAAGTCATCTCCCTGCAGTGGTAGCTCACACTTTAAAACCCAACATTCAGGAGACAGAGGCAAGCAAATCATCTAAGTTTGAAATACGTATGTCTGCAGATTGAGTTCTAGGACAGCCAAGGCTACATAGAGAAACCTAATCTCATAGAACAAAACAACAACAACAAAAATTAAAAATAAAATAAAATAAAAAATAGCCATTTCTGCTATTATATATCTCTGTTGGTATAAGCATCTATTCTAGACCCAGACTATCAAAGTTAGTATATCCTACTTCTGTCTTTACATAAGAGGTGCTATGAACTGAATTTCCATGTCCTCTATCATGTGCACATCAATTCTTTAATCCCCACTATGATGGTATTTGAAAGAGGGGCCTTTGAAAAGTATTTGGATTTAGATGAGATCATGAGAGTGGTACTTACATGTTGATAAGACTGATGAGTAAGGAAAGAAGCTGCTGCCAGACCTGATGAACTGAGTTCCAGCACTGTAATCCACAGGGTGGAGGAGGAGAATTCACACTATGCCAAGAATTTTTTAATTGAAATTATTTTCCAGAGAATGGCAGGATAATAATCCTCTGTTGTAGGCAGAGGCTGCTTATTTGTTCCCAGCTGCCCACACCTGAAATAATCACACAGAGACTGTATTATTTGCAATACTGTTTGGCCAATAGCTTAGGTGTATGTCCTTAGATGATGTATTTCTTTGGCAGCAAGATTTCTCTGTCAATTCTAGAGTTAGGTGATCACCATTTGTTGAGGGTGGTTTCTTCTTTCCATTGTATAATTTTGGCTTTTTTTCCAAAATCAAGTTCCATAGTAGTATGGATTTACATATGGAACTTTCATTTGATTCTATTGATCAACCATTCTGTTTATTTGCAAATATCATCCAGTTTTTATTACTATAGCTCTGTAATAGAACTTGAAATCAGGGATGGTGATACCTTCAGAAGTTCTCTTATTGTATAGGATTGCTTAAGGTATTGTGGGGGTTTTGTTTTCCAAATGAAATTGAGTATTATTCTTTCAAAGTCTAAAGAATTATGTTGGAATTTTGATGGAGATTTTGTTGAATCTGTAGGTTGTTTTTGGTAAGGTGTTCATTTTTACTAAGTTGGTCCTACCAATCCATGAACATGGGAGCACTTCCCATTGTTTGGTATGTTTTTCAATTTTTTTCTTCAAAGGCTTTCTTGTCATACACGAATTTTCATGTGCTTGGTGAGAGTTATTCCAAGATATTTTATATTATTTGTGGCCATTATTAAAGGTGTTATTTTCTGAATTTCTTTCTCAGCCCAATTATAGTTTGTATATAAGAAGGCTACTGATTATTTTTTTGTTTGAGTTAGTTTTGTGTCCAGTCACTTCACTGAAGGTGTTCATCACTTCTAGGATTTTGCCTTGGTAGAATTTTGGGGGGTCATTTATGTATACTACCGTAACACCTGCAAATAATGATACTTTGGCCTATTCTTTTCTAGTCTGTATCTCCTCGATCTCCTTAAGCTGTCTTATTGCTCTTGCTAAGACTTCAAGTACTGTATTTAATAAATATGGAAAGAGTAAACAACCTTGTCTTTTCCCTGATTTTAATGGAATTGCTTTGTGATTCTCTTCATTTAATTTGATGGTTGTTATGATTACAAGATGAGTTATTACCTGAGTTGACAGGTGAGGACCACAGGCAGGAGACAAATACACCATGCAGACAGAGCTTGAGTGCTGAGTTTATTGAGAGAAGAGTAAATGGGAGGAAAGAAAGAGAGAAAGAGAGACAGAGAGAGGGAGAGAAAGGGGGAGAAAGAGAGGCAAAGACTAATTGCCTCTTCAGAAGAGCAGCTAGAAGAGTGGGAGTAGGCAGGGCTTGTCTCTTAAAGGAATAGTTGTAAAAGCAGGTATAAGGCAGGGTGCAGTGCATGACACAGTGCACAAGGTTCCTAAGGAGCAGGTCCAAGGTTTACCTTGATGCGAACAATGTTGGCTAAGTTTTGATGTAGATTGCCTTTATTATGTTTAAGTATGTTCCTTGTATCCCTGATCTCTCCAGTACTTTTCTCAGGAAGAGATGTTGGATTTTGTCAAAGGCTTTTTCAGCATCAAACCAGGCATTATATGTTTTTTCTTTCAATTTGTTCATATGGCAGAATACATTGACAGATTTTTATATGTTGAACCATCCCTGCATCACTAGGATGAAATCCCTTTGATCAGAGTAGATGATCTTTTCGATGTGTTCTTGGATTTGGTTTGCAAGTAGATTTTTGATTATTTTTGCATCTATGTTTATAAGGTAAACTGGAAATTGGTCTGTAATTCTTTCCTGTTGAATCTCTGTGTGGTTTGTGTTTCAGGGTGACTGTGGCCTCATAAAATGAATATGGCAATATTCCTTATGTTTCTATTTTGTGGAAAAAATTTCTGGTACTACTTCTTCTTTGAAAGTCTTGTAGAAATCTGAGCTAAAACCTCTGGCCCTGAGTTGGGTTTGTTTTCTTTTCTTTTCTTTTCTTTTTTTTTTTTGAGATGTTAATATTGCTTCTATTTGCTAAATGGTTCTAGATCTATTTAAATTTAAATTGTTTATATGATCTTGACTTAATACTGGTAACTGTTGTCTATTGAGAACATTATCCATTTCTTTTATATTTTCTATTTCTGTGAAGTACAGGGTTTTGAAGTATAACCTAATAATTCTTTGGGTTTCCTTGGTGTCTGTTTTTATGTTTCATCTTCCATTTCTGATTTTGTTAATTTTGATATTCTCTCTGTGTCTTTTAGTTAGTTTCAACAAGGATTTGTTCATTGTGTTGATTTTCAGAATCTCAAATTGCCAAGAATCATTTAAAAAATATTCAACAACCTTAGCCATCAGCAAAATGCAAATGAAAATGACTCAGAGACTCCATTTTACACCTGTCAGAATGGCTAAGATCAAAACCTCAAGAGTCAGCTCATGTTGGCATGGATGTGGAACAAGGAGAGCACTCCTCCATTGCTGGTGGGAGTGCAAACTTGTATGACCACTTTGGAAATCAATATGGTTTAATGGAGGAGAGTTATCTGTCTGTTTCTTTCATTGGTTAATTAATAAAGAAAACTGCCTTGGCCCTTTAAGAGACAGAAAATTAGGTAGGTGGAGTAGACAGAACAGAATTGTGGGAACAAGGAAGTAGAGTGGGGGAGACGCTTCAGGCAGTCGCCATAGTGAGTCTCCATGCTTCTCCTCTCCGAGATGGACGCAGGTTAAGATCTCTCCTGGTAAGCCACACCTCGTGGTCCTATGCAGATTACTAAATATGGGTTAAAGCAAGATGTGAGAATTAGCCAATAAGAGGCTGAAACTATGGGCCAGGCAGTGTTTTAAAAGAATACAGTTTCCGTGTAATTATTTCGGGTGTAAAGCTAGCCGGTGGCCGGGTGGCGGGACGCAGTCCTGCCGCTTCATTCTACAATGGTTCTTTTTCTGAAAATTGAGAATTGATCTACTTTAAGACCCAACTATACGAGTCTTAGTCATATACTCCAAGGACTCTCCCACATACCATGAAAACACTTGCTCAGCTATGTTCACAGCAGCTTTACTCATAATAGCCAAAAACTGGAAACAACCTATGTGCTCCTCAACTGAAGAATGGATTTTTAAAAATGTGGTACATTTATACTATGAAGAATTACTCATCTGTTAAAAACAATGACTCATGAAAATTGCAGGCATATGGATAGAACAAGAAAAGCTTATTCTGAGAGAGGTAAACCAAACCTCAGAAAGACAAACACGATTGATGCCTAGCCCAATTGTCATTAGAGAGGTTTCACCCAGCAACTGATGGAAACAGAGGCAGAGACCCACAGTTAGACATTAGTCTAGGCTCAGGGAATCGTGAGAAAGAATAAGAAGGCATGTAGGAGCCAGTGGGGTCAAGGGTATGATAGGAAAACCCACAGAACATGGGGGCTCCCAGAAATTGAATCAACAACCAGGGAGCCTGAATGTGACTAATCAGATGTGTAACTCAATCTTCCTTCTTGTGGGATTCCTAATAGTGGGAGCAGGGGGCTCTCTCTTACTCTGCTGCTTGCTTTTGGGACCTTTTCTTCCTGCTGGATTGCCTTGTCCAGCCTCAACAGAAGAGGAGGTTCCTAATCGCACTGCAACTTGATATATCATTCCTAGCCATGTGAGGCCTGCCCTTTTCTGAACAGATGAAACATAGGAGGACAAATAAATAGGGGATAGAAGGGAGGTCGGGGGAGGTCCTGGGAGGAGAGGAGGGAGGGGAAATTTTGGTCATATCGAAAAAGCCAAAAATAATAAATAAATAAACAAACAAATAAAGAAATAATAGGGCAAGAGATGGTGGGTACAGAAAGAGTGTGGACATGTAAGGGAAGCAGAGCTAGACTGCCCCTCACACCACCACAGGCTGGGAGAAAAATGCAGTGAGCCGGAGCCATGACTACACCTGTCTGCACACTCTTCTGTCACTCTCTTCTAGACAGACTCAACTATGGGACCGTGACCTCTGTTTTCTTAGAGCATTTGCTTTAGACAACTCAGCATTGTAAGTTTCCCGTACCCTTTGAAGTACAGATAAATGTTCTCCTAGCCTCTTGCCAAGTGTCTTTCTCAAAGGGCCATGAAAAACCCTTTTGACAAGACATTATAAAGAAAGATAGATTCCCTTTTGCATGGTCTCTGTGGGAGGGAAGGAGCACAACTTTAATAAGCTCAATTATCAGGCACAGATGGCCTGAGCACTTCAACCATCTTCCCCTGCACCCTCCAGGACTTTCATCCTACTTCATTCAAGTGCTCAAAAAAAACTTACTGTCTTTTGTTACACACAGATTGAGCTTAATCTTTCACCTCTACTTCAGTAGTCTTGAATAAAGTCTTCCTGCCTGTCTCACTCTGTCTAGTGTAACTTTCTTTGATAGTCCTAAAGCCCGTTTATGAATAACTAACATGGACTGAAGTGCCCTCAGGTTCTTGAATGGAAAGAAGGCAGCCTCAGTTCTTCACAGTAGTCAGCTGAGCATTTGTTTTCATTTTAAGTGTGTTCTGTGGTGGAAGGTTCCTAACTGGACAATTCTAGTACAACCTTCGCTATCATGAACAGGGCAAGGGCACCCCGAGAAACAGAAAACTGGGGTACAAGGAAGGAGGAATCTCCTACATGAACCACTGATGGAGGACTCCCATTGGCTAATAAAGAAACTGCCTGGCCCATTTGATTGGCCAGCCCTTAGGTGGGCGGAGTAGACAGAACAGGAAGAAGGAAGTGAGGTAGATGGCTCAGTCAGATGCTACGCCTCTCCTAAGTTAGACAGACTGCCATGCCTCTGCTCAGGGAGAGAGATGCGATGAAGCCAGCCACCAGGTCAGATGTGCTGAATCTTTCCCGGTAAGACACCATTCGTGGTGTTACAAAGATTATTAGATATGGGTTAGTCAAGATGTGAGTAAGAGGCTGAAAATAATGGGCCAGGCAGTGTTTAAAAGAATACAATTTGTGTGATGTTATTTTGGGTTTTAAGCTAGCTGGCGACCAGGAGCAGGGCGGGACAAAAAGCAGGCCTGCCCGCAGCTCCACACTACAAACCACTAACATAACTGGATTTGTTTATATAGCTTATTGATTAGATCTTTTATAAAATGTACTGCAGAATCTCAAAAGCATTAAGAAAGTAGAATCTTGTCAAATATGTCAATATTGACCATGTTCCTGATAAAATTGCAGGAGAGATTTTTGTAAAGGTACCTTAACTTATCAAGACCCTAAGTATGTAAACCTTAAATAAGAAAAATCATTTATTGTTTTGGCAATTTTATAACTTTTATTTTTAGAGGCAGCAAATTCTTGTATTCATGTTAAGTTGAATAATGAACTGAGGACATAGAAAAAGCAAACTTTGTGAAAAATAAAATTCAAATTTCATGTGATGTCCTGTCTTTGAGCAGTGGCAAAAAATCTTTAGGGTACTCCCCTCATATCTGAAGAGGGCTTTAGACACTCCTTATAATGAGACCTTCCCCCCCCCCCCAAGGGGAAATTAAGGTCTCAAATTTTAGGTCCAATATTTTTTTTTTATTTTTTTTAATTCTTTATTTTTTTATAAAAAATTTCCATCTCCTCCACTCCTCCTCCCCCTTCCCTCCCCTCCCTTCCACCCATACCCCCACTCCCTCCCTCTTCAAGCCAAAGAGCCATCAGGGTTCCCTTCACTATGTTAAGTCCAAGGTCCTCCCAGCTCCCCCTAAGTTCAGGAAGGTGAGCAACCAAACTGACAAGGCTCACAGTGAGCCCGTCCATGCTGTAGAGTTCAAGCTCATTGCTGTTGTCCTTGGTTTCTCAGTCCTCCTCCACCGTCAGCCACATTCAGAGAGTCCGGTTTGGTCCCCTGTTCCATCAGTCCCATTCCAACTGGCTTATTCTTTCATTAAAATTTGCTTGTTAGACAAACACTATGTACAACACTTAGGCCACTTGTTATAGAAGAGGAAACAAAGCTGAAATTCAGTATTTAAAGCAACCATTTTAGGAATGGACATGTTCACATTGAAAAGGAAGATATTCCGATGGGTTGTGTGACTCAGACTCACCGACGGTGGGAGCTTCATGAGCACTATTCACAGCCACTACTTGGTGGGACAGCAAAGGCAGGTGTTAGATGTCTGGAGTTGAGATGAAATAAATCACAACGAGACTGAGGTAAGGTCTGAAGATTCTCTTGGGAAACACACGTGAACACACAATAATTAAAAGCCAAGGAAACTGTCTGGAGTGAGAACCTGAGAGACGCAGTGTCTGGTCCCAGGTATCTGATTATTCCTCTGACCTGGCTGGCTCAGAGGCCTGATTGCTACTCCTGGGAGAAGGCATGAGCAGTGCCTAAGCAATATAATTGTCACTCTGGAAGTCTAATCAGAGCTAACATGGGCCTTCCAGATGCATGGGCACACAACAGAGGTGCAGCCCCAGTTACCTTATTTTATGACATTTATAAATATGGTTGCAAGCAAGAGCTTTTCCATATTGAGCTTATTCCATGCCACCCATGTAAGCTCAGATAAGCCTACAGAAACAGCACCATTTCTCCTGCAGAATTTCCTGAGTGGGTGGAAACATGGAGGACATCACCGCCTTTTCCCTAAGCTACTCTAGTTTTTAATACTGTGACATGACATGAAGCACACTAGAAAACAGTAAGATGGGGAAATACATTTTTAGCACTGGGTCTTTGTATTATTTTATTTACTGTGTTTATTGTTAAAGACTACACTGATACTTGGTATACATAAGGCCTCCAAACACTCTATTAAAATGACAAGAGAGAGAGAGAGAGAGAGAGAGAGAGAGAGAGAGAGAGAGAGAGAGAGAGAGAGAGAGAGAGAGAGAGAAGAGAGAAGGTGAGAAGCTGAGGCTGAATTCCCACAGCTAGGGATCACACTCTTTTGAACAGGTCGTGATGTTTACACGACAGGCATGCTGTCAGCTTTTCTGGCATCTACCACTTTATTTCAAGAGGTGGAAATAGAAAGCTCTGTTTACACAGAGCTTGTATCACAAACATCACCACCTTTGCTTTCTCTTAGCACATTAAATTCTTTACCATTAAAGCCCAAAACCCACTCTTTCTTGTCGCTAACGATACAATGCTGGCCTTAACACTGAATTTCACCCCAAGGGAAATGGGAAGAGTATAAACAGGAGTGTGCATTGAAATATTTAAAAAGTCCAGGAAATGCTTGATTGAAATTGCCCATGCAGGCACCAAGCATTGGAATAAGCATGGTGTTAACTAGCATTTTGAGACCTGTGTAGGAACTACTTACAGTCTCACTACCAGACTGGCCACCAGTGAAGGAAAAGATTGATGAGCTATGAGTGTATGAGCTCCAAGGCAGCCTTCTCCAGTGCTTTAGATAAAATGGAGATCGAGGATTCCAAATTATTCCACTGGCAATTCTGTCGCACGACATCCATAAGGCAGCACAGAGGTTCCCTAGAGACTGTCTGCCTGATTTGCTTTTCAGTCTACCCACAACTGTGCACTGTGGGGACAGACATGGTGTGAGCAGTCTGATCAACCCTGACGTGCACAGCAGGGAGGTAGCTTGCTTAGCAAAGAGTCTGGTACCCTCGGCTTCTTCAGCTCGGTTGTAGAATTAAAAGAAAAAAGTTACAAAGTTTTCCAAGCAAGCTTATCCCCAGTCTGGGCCTTACAGCAAAGTCAAAGGTTAAAATTGATGGGAAAGTACAAAATTTCAGTGAATTGAGAGAATGCAACTTTAAAAAAGACTTCACAGGAGAGATGCTTTTTAGGTAGCATTCAATGGAAGATTTTCCCTCAGGTTATTAAAATGCTGACTAAATTGTCCTGTCTACTGTTGGTTTGAAAACCAGTGGTCACTGGGAGATGAAGCACTGGACAGGCAAGCTGCTGGGATCTGACAATGAGAAGCTGGAGAAGATTACTTAGCATTTCAGCTCTTCAAGTCCTGAGGAGGGCTTGTCCACACTTAGGGTGTGGCTTGGGACAATGCAGACCGTGAGCTATAGTTTTGTTGAAACTACAATAAAGAAATAAGGAGTTTGTTCACAAAGTATAGGACCATAATATTAAAGGAAAAAAACTTACCTAGGAAAGAGGAGGGGGGATAGGGCTTCCATGCAAGGAATTCTACTTGTTGTTATTATTAAAACTAAGTTAAATGAACCCCATAGTTGAATCTGAGGTTTAATTACCTAAATAAAGACAAATACACATTAAAAAAATATTGAATGATTTCAAGTTCTTGGAGTTCATTAATCTGACAAACAAATCCATAGTGAGAGCTGTGAAAAGAGCCATGGGAACTAGCGGGACCCCTGAGAACAGGGCTCCAGACAGATTGGCCATGGGAACGAGGGGGACCCCTGAGAACAGGGCCCCAGACAGATTGGCCATGGGAACAAGTGGTACCCCTGAGAACAGGGCCCTAGACAGATTAGCCACAGGAACTACGGGGACCCCTGAGAACAGGGCCCTAGATAGATTAGCTATGGGAACTAGGGGGACCTCTGAGAACAGGGCCCTAGACAGCCATATGGTAATAGACGCTGGGCTGTCTTGCCGGGATGTGGTTATATGGGTGTACATGTATGTGTACAAGTCATACAGCTGCATGGTTAAAGTTTGTGCACTTAATAACAGTGACACAGAGTTGCTTTTGGCCCATCTCAGCCACATTGCCAGCCTATAGTCTTACTAGATCAAATGTCCTCACAGAATAATGGCTATGTGAAACCTGTTTGTAACCAATGAGGCACACATTTCACTCTCATTTCTTAGTAAACAAAATGAAACCATCCTTGAACGCTAACTCCCATCAGTCCCATTTAGTACTTATGTTGTGAGTTTCCATAAATATTAAACAGGCACTCCCAGTTCAGGCTCTAAGTGAAATTCAAAAGCACACCAGGGAAGTGTTTACTGAGCACTGGCATTAGGGTACCACTGGTGTGTTAAAACCAGCTTGCACTTAAGACATGGATTTAAAAAGCACTTTGGAAAATGCAGTCAATACTCTGCTTGGTGGTTTAAATAGCAATCTTCACGGTGCACCTCTGCACCCCCTGACATACTCACCCACTAGAAAAGCTAACATTCATAAAGCTTACTCCTACCTGATAATCCCTCAACAACTCTAGCCTGGGAATGCTGTAAATAAATCTTGGTGGATAGAGAGAAAGAATCCCGGCTCTCTAGGTTCAAGAGCCTTAATTCTCCATCTGTTGCTTGATTAATGGGGTAGGTTTGGACCACTCTGCCCTGCAGTCAAAGGTAGAGCACACTAATGATGACCAATAGGTAGGAAAGAAAACAGAGATGAGGGGTTCATGATACTTAGGTGAACATCAGAGAACCATCTGTTTCTCTTAACTCAGACTCAGAAAGTGTGGAAAAAAGACTTTGATTTTTTTTTTTTTGTTACAACTAAGAACTCACAGAAAGTCTGACTTTTCTCCTTTGCTTTATATATTTGAAGAAAGAAAACTGAGAATATAAAGCTAACATATGTAAGGTGTGTGTGTGTGTGTGTGTGTGTGTGTGTGTGTGCGCGCGCGCGCGCGTGAGCGCGTCTGTGTGTTTGTGCTCAGGGGACACTGGGAAATATCTTCATTTCCCATGTGTGGGGTATATGGGAATCACAAGAGGAGCTGAGAATATATCCCTATGGTATGTGTATGTGCGTGTGTGTGTTTGTGCGCGCGCGAAGCTGGGAAACACCCCATACAGAAGGCTGGCACCACGCTTTCCAGGGACTTAGCTGCCGTCTTATTCCTTGAGCCTTTCCTTCTTGAGGCTGCTTTTCTGCTAACACCTTCAGTGACTATAGTGAAAATGACAAAATGACAGCTCAGGAACAGCAGGAAAACTGGAATATGCTCACAAAAACAATTTATATATGAGGCCAACTTATCCCAGGGTACTTTTTGCCAGTTTTCTTTGTTTAAATCCCTGTTATTTCTGTGTTAAACCCTCTAACTCATGATCATATGTTAATGATAAAACCTAAGAAGAAGGAATGGGTCTGGCAAAAGTAGGGAGCCAGACAGGGACAGGAGGATTCGGAGCTTAATAAATGAGCCTTGCATTTTTTTCTACTCTATCAAAATGTGCCTTGATAATAATGGGTGTTGCCTGATGGCTCTGACAACTGTACCTATGGATATCTCAAAGATAGGCCATGTAAGTGACAAACACACCAAATAAGAGAATACAAAATGGATGGTAGCTTTTTTCTATTTTATCTATAGTCAAGAAAATCTTATTTTTGTGTTATTACCTTACAAAGAACACTTAGCATACTAATTACCCAAGAAAAGTAAGTCATCTATGCATGAAATTCCTTGACTATGTTGGACCAATGAGATCATTATAGCTAACTGATATACCCCAGAGCCATTTCTGACTCCCTGTAGGCTTAATCATGTTATTTGAATGCCTTTTTTAAAAAATAGTTCTCTAGTTAGAAGAAAACAAAACAAAATAATTGAGCTTTTGACTTTGGAACTGTTGGGGCAGCTGGCCCAATCCCTGCGTTCAGGGGCGTGGCTGCTCCAGCGGGGTAGCATTGCCCTTTAAAAGGACTGAGTGGCCGGCTGCAGCTTTCACGACGCCATTTACAGCCAAGTGACGCAAAGCCCTAAAATGAAGTCATTTAATTGTTTGACAAACACAAGTTTATGAGATTAATGGAAGAAAATACTATGTCTAAAATAGGACATATTTAATAGCTGAAAAAAACTAGTAAGGGAGGGGAAACTTGGCCTCCCAGGCTCAAAATCAATACACAAAATATGGGCTAATATGGGAAGATCTGGGAGAAAGTTAAAACTACAGTATATATGATGTCACAAAGGTAACAAAAAAATGAATGGCAGCAACAGCATATACTGCTTTGTGTGGTTCTTCAAAGAAAAATTTCTCCTATAGGTTCATAATTCTGAATGCTTGGTTCCACATTGGTGGACTATTTCTGTAGGTTTAGAAGAGAGTTTTATTGGAAGAAGTGTGCCACTGGAAGTATGTTTGGAGAGTTTAAATTTTTATGCCATGTTGAGTTCACACTCTCTGCTTCCTGCTTGTGGTTTTAGATGGCCATCCACTCCGTCTGCTTCAGCAGCCATGTCTGTTGCTTGTTGCCACACTTTATTGCCCTCAGGGGCTTTAATGCTCCAGAACTGTAAGCCCCAATAAACCCCTTTTTCTATAAATTTACTTCATCATGGAATCCTATAAGTGGAGTTTAATGTACGATGCTAGTGGTAGCTTGGAAGATAGTAATGTTGAGAGCTAAACAGACTA
Source organism: Arvicola amphibius (assembly GCF_903992535.2). Classification (NCBI taxonomy): domain Eukaryota; kingdom Metazoa; phylum Chordata; class Mammalia; order Rodentia; family Cricetidae; genus Arvicola; species Arvicola amphibius. The sequence continues at coordinate 111,114,779 of NC_052058.2, read as the reverse complement.
TAAAGGCCAGTTCAAGATGTTTTAGACCAGAGCAATATTAATAACTGGGCTAGAGGCCATTTTGTCATAGTTTGAGAGAGAGAGAGAGAAAGAGAGAGAGAGAGAGAAGAAAAGGAGGGAAGAGAGTGTAATTTAAAACATGCTGTGAAGTGAAATTATGGTATGTAACAAGGTTCACATAGAGGTTTACTGGAAGAGGAAAGAGAAGGAACAGAGAAGGGACAGAGAGGGAGACAGAAAGGGAGACAGAGAAGACTCTTCCCTGAGGACAAGAGTGACAGAAGAAAAAGAAAGGGAGAGAGAGAGGGAAAAATAGAGACAGGAGGTGGACAGGCCTACCTTTTAAAATGAAACATAGTGAATGTGCACAGGAAGTGCTCTTAGTGGCTACAGCTGAGGATGTATCCTGTTAGGACACTATGGGCAGACCTGCACAGATGTCTAAATACTAACATTTCTCCCTTTTGTTTATTATAAAAAGGTGAGGAGTTAGAGAGTTGTAGCAGGTGAGGTGGAGATGAAACTGCTTTATGCTGTCCTTGTGGTATCATCACAGTCTTCGGAGGTGGTCTGAGAAATCTGGGGTGCTGGCCAAATTCTAGCATAGCAGACTGTTACACTTCACTGTCCAGGTTCTGTGGAGCCATCAGGCACCTTTTGGACCAGGAAAAATACTATTTGAGATGGATCCAAGTTGACTCGATGGAGCTCAGAAGAAACATACAAAATTAAAGAAGAGTTGAGTAAAGTAAAAAGAAAACCAGTGTGTGCTGAGCAAGAGGACACTGGCTTCTTCATCTGACCCATAACAGACAGCAAACAGACAGGGCATTTAGACAGGGAGAATAGACAGACACAAGTAGCTTTTGAAGCAAAGAAAAGCAAAGTAGAGAATTCTTTCTCTGTTCCTAACTATCTGGTCCAAGGAATTCTGAGGCCATGTATGATTTGAAAGGAGTCAAAATCAGTGGGCCTGCAAAGACATCCCAATAGGAGTGAGGAGGTAGATGACAAATTCCCAAGGATGAGACAGAGGGAGATAGAAAAAGAAGATCCAAGGCCTGAATAGGCTGGCATTCCATGGATTCAGGGAGGACCAGACTAAGTGGGTACAAGTTGTTTCAGTATATCATCATATAAGAACAGGGGCCAGGGGCTCTGAGCCCAAGAGAGACACAGTCACTTGTATCAGGACATTGAGAAAAGCCAGAAGGGGAGGGGAGGACTGAGCTCAAGAAAGGAAACCTCGGGATTAGATACAGAACAGGGTCATTTGAGGAAACAGGACTGAGCCAGCAACCTATACCTGAGCAGGTCTGAGACAGCAAATTCCATAGGAGTGGTTACAAGGGAGCAATGATTGAGGCAGTGGGCTGAAGCCAGAGACCTCTGCAGGTACAGGTGTCAGTCTGGGACCCCCGAGGGAATAGGCAAGAACCAGAGACTTCTGAAGATCTTGGCATGAGTCTGGGACCTCTGAGGGAGTAGGCCTAAGCCAGGACCTCTGCAGGTCTGGGCACACCCAAGTCTGGGACCTCTGAAGGAGTAGATCAGAGCCAGTACCTTTACAGGACCAACCCTAAGCCAGGGACCAGGAAGTGGATACAAACCAGGGACATTTTCAGAAACAGGCCAGAGTAGGCCTGAGACACCAAACTCCATAGGAGCAGAGCAAACACTGGGAGTGCTGAGCAACCTCCAGGAACATGGAGTGATCAACAGGATGACTGGAACCACGGCAGTGACTGCACCACAAGGAGCAACCATCTAAGCCTTGATCTACAGGCACCTGGAAGACTGATAACCAGAGTCCACAGACAGCCCCAACTATACCAATCAGAGGAAAAGATGGGTAGACAAGATAAGAACACATGGAACACAACAAAGAGGAACATGGCACTGGTAAAAACTAGTGACCCTACAACAGCAAGACTTGAACAACCAAATGTAGATGAAGCAGAAGAAAATGACCTAAGAAATAACTTTAGGAGAATGTTTGAGGCCCTTAAAGAGAAAATAAAAATTCCCTCAAAGAAATAGAGGAAAAGACAAACAGAAAATTGGAAGACATGAACAAATCCCTTAAAGAAAACTAAGAAAAAGCAATCAAACATATGAAAGAAACTATTTAAGACTTTAAAACTGAGATGAAGACAATAGGAAAACACAATCCAAGGGAATTATAGAAACAGAAATCATGAGAAAATGATCAGGAACCACAAATGTGAGCATAAACAGCAGAATACAAGAGATGGAAGAGAGAATCTCAAGTGCTGAAGATACACTAGAGGAAATAGACTCATCAGGCAAAGAAAACATTAAATCTAACAAAAGCTTAACACAAAAACTAGGAAATATGGAAACTATGGAAAGACCAAACCTAAGAATAATAGGTATAGAAGAAGGAGTTCAACTCAAAAGCATAGAAAACATATTTAACAAAATCATAGAAGAAAAATTTCCCAACCTAAATGAAAATATGCCTATGAAGATACAAGAAGCTTACAGAACACCAAATAGACTGCATCACAAAAAAGAAAAGAACAAAGAAAGAAAGAAGGAAGGAAAAAAGGAAGGAAGGAGGGGAAAAAAGGAAAGAAGCCTCACATTCAGGGGAATGGTCAGAGGTGGATAACCCCATCAGAGACCCAACTGTTGGTGTTGAATGGAAGGCTATGAGCGAATGAGAAAGCAGATTTGCTACGGGTGGAAGAAAGCATATCAGAAAGCATTATCTAAGAGATAAGTAGGCAAGATCTAACTGCAAAGGTGAATTTAGAAGCCCTTAAATCAAGCGCTAAGTGTAAAAGTTGGAGGCATAGACAATGCCAGAGTCCCCATGAGATAAGCAGGTAAGTGAGACCCAAGGGTCTGTAATTTCTAGTGTCCCAGAAAAATCTGAGAGGGTTAAATCTGAGAAGGCACAGGATGCCTCAGTGATTTGTCAAACACAGAGCAAGGGCCAACGGTTCTGAGACCAAGAGAGCCATGGTTGTCTGGTACCGGAGCTTAATGAGGCAAAAAGGTGAGAAGCCATACTCAGTCATGAAAAACAGCCAGAGGTGGAGAAGAAGAGTCTTACCAGTTGTGCTCGTTTTAGGTGGAAGGGTCCAGTGATCCATTAGTTGGAAAAGCAAGGCTGTTGTTTGTTGACTGGGTTCAGGGTTCTGGTAGGCAGGAGTAAGCACCAGGAGAACCTCTCTCAGTGTGGGAACCTGCTCTCTGAGGTTTCTGATCCTGCCTGGTTACCGCATCCATTAAGTCCCAAAGAAATCACAGAGAGGTCTACATTAATCATAAACTGATTGGCCCATTAGCTCAGGCTTCTTACTAACTCTTATAATATATATTAGCCCATTTTTCTTGTCTGTGTTAGCCACATGGCTCAGTACCTTTTTCAGCAGGGAAATCACATCTTGCCTTTTCTGTGTCTGGAAAGAACTGCAGAGGGAGCTTCCCTCTTCCCAGAATTCTCCTGTTCTTATTGAGCTGCCTCTACTTCCTATCTGGTTGTCCTGTCTATACTTCCTGCCTGGCTACTAGCCAATCAGTATTAATTTAAAACATAATTGACAGAATATACACAATCGTCCTGTACCAGGAACCAATGCTGTAATTTTAAAAATGCTGTAAAGGGAAGTCATGGCATGCAACAAGGCTCATATAAGATGTTTATTGGAAAAGAAAAAAGAAGGGGCAGAGAAGGAAGCAGAGAAGGGGTCAGAGACTGGTCCCTGGGGACAAGAGTAGCAGAACGGGGAGAGAAAGAGAAGTAGAGAGTGGGAGACAGAGAAAATTGGAGAAACAGACAAGAGGTAGGCAGGCCCATCTTTTAAAAGGAAACAGCAAATATGCATAGGAGGTTCTGTTAATGGCTGCAGCTGAGGATGTATCCTTTCAGGATTGTTTAAGAGCAGGTCAGTACAGATGCCAAAATACTAACAAAGTAAAGAAAGAAAGAAAGAAAGAAAGAAAGAAAGAAAGAAAGAAAGAAAGAAAGAAAGAAAGAAGGGAAAAAAGGAAGAAAAGAAGGAAGGAAGGAAGGAAGGAAGGAAGGAAGGAAGGAAGGAAGGAAGGAAGGAGGGAAAAAAGCAAGGCTGTTTTCTTGCATGTCCTAGGATTTTGTGAAAAGCAAAATTTAAAACTCGTGGACTAATTTGTTTGGCAGTGATTTCAAAACAATCTATTATTGACCTTGTCAGCCAGATGCCACCCTGTCGAAATCTCAGTGGACACCTCCAATTGCCGCGTACTGCGTCCCCGTGTCTGCACTCTGTGCGCTTGAACCCAGTTAACGAGCTTCGGGCAAGAGGGCTGGAGGTTAAAATACACAGACGCACACAGACAGAGAAACAATGACACGACACGGGTCATCCTTGAATTCCCCAAGAATGCCCCCTTTATTGTGTTCAGGGGCAGATTATATAGATATAGCCACGCCCCAGCCAAACCCACCAGAAACCACTCTCCTGCCATCAGGAACTCCTGAAAGTCTCATGCTCAGAGCAGCTGTAGGCACTCAGATCAGGGGATTACAAGAAATTCAGGATCCGGGGTCTCACTGCTCCCAACACCACCCAGTTAAGTGTCCCCACTTATGAAAGGAAAATGCCTAAGGACATTTCTGCTGCTTTAAAGCAGCAACAGACTAAACCTGTTGCCAATGTGTTTCAAGGGGACAAGGGTCTATTCAAGCTGGTGCTGAACTTGACAATGTCATTAATGTGGTTCTGGTTTTAGAGTCATGAAGGATGCATGAGTAAAGGCGTCATGGGATTTCCCTCTGTGGTTTCAGTGAGCTTTCAAAACCAGACAATGTGTGGCAGAGTAGTTATGCATGGAGACCTCAAGAAGCCACCATGTAATTCCATGAAAGTAAAGCCTGGGCTGCACAGGAAAGGGGAAAATGCTGGAAATACAAAAGCAGTGAAGTTTCTGCAAAGGTCTCTACACTGTGCACAAAATCAACCCAAGAGAGGGTGCATGCTGTTAGCAGCAAAGCTAGAGGAAACTAAATCCTTAGAGAATAATGGCCCAGACACAGGACATGAAGATGCAGAAATTGATGCTTAACTTGGTCAGAGTTGTGAAGAGACACCATGACCACAGAAACTGTTATAAATAGGAACATTTAGTTGGGGCTTGCTTATAGTTTGAATTTAGTCCATTATCAGCATGGCAGGAAGAGTGGCAGCATGCAGATAAACATGGTGCTAGAGGAACTGACAGTTCTACATTCAAATCCAAATATCAAGAAGCAAGAAGAGGAAGAACCACAGGGATTGGTTTGGGCTTCTGAAAGCCCAAAGCCCACCCCTAACACACTTTCTCCAACAAGGCCACACACACTCTAACAAGACTATACCTCTTAATCTGTCTCAAGTAGCTCCTCTTCCTAATGACCAAGCATTAAATATTTGAGTATATGGGGATGATTCCTACTCAAACCACTATAATGCTTGCCCGTCTGGGTTTCAATCTTGCTTTGGTTCAGTATTTCCTCTCTATTCCTCCCTCCCTTTTGTAATGGCAATGTCTATCCTGTGCCATTGCAATTTTCTCTTTTTAAATTTTATAAATGTTTATACTTAAGAGAATGTTTTGGGTATCAAGAAAGACTTTGTATTTTAAACAGTGTTGAGACTAGAAGACCATGGGGACTTTAAGGCTAAATGCATTTTGAGATATGATATAAATATTAGTCTGTGAAGATCAGGTAGTAAAATGTGGTGGTTTGAATGAGAATGCCTCCTACAGCTAAGATGTTTGAATACTTCCAAATTTATGGCACATCTGTGGGGTGTTGGAGGTGTGGCCTTGTTGGAGAAGGTGTGGTGTTGAAAGAGGTGTGTTTTAAGAGGTGAGTTTTCAGGGTTTGAAGAACTAGACTATTTTGAGTTTTCTTTCTCTTCTTCCTGCTGTGACTGCAGATGGGAGCCCTCTAATTACCATGCATGTATCCTACTGTCTCTGTTCTACATCATAAACTCTAATTCTCTGGAACCATCAATCAAAGTAAGCCTTCTAAAATTTGACTTCATCATGATTTGATTAATACACTATGGCAAATATCTTAGCTCAGTATCTTCTTTCTCAACCCATTCCAAGTCTTTGTATCATTCACCATAGCAATATATAACTTTCCTATGGTGGTTTGAAGGAAAATGGCCCCTAAAGGGAGTGGCATTATTGAAAGATGTGGCTTTGTTGGAGTAGGTATGGCCTTGTTGGCAAAGGTGTGTTACTGTGAAGATGGGCTTTTGCTTAAGCTTAAGCTTCACTCAACATGACACTCAGTTGACTGACTTCCTGTTGCCTGCAAAACAAGGACTCTCAGCTAATAGTATATACTCCATTACCACATCTATGTTTCCCTTCATGATGATAATGGACTGAACCTCTAAAACTGTACTGAGCACCCCAATTAAATGTTTTCTTTGTAAGAGAAATGATGCCGCGATCATGATGTCTCTTCACAGCAAAAGACATTCTAAGGCACTTCCCTACAATACTTAGATCTATTATACATGTTGATATATAGGAGGAGGGCCCCACTTGTTTGTCACAGCTGCCCAGAACCCAAATAATCACACTTAAATTGTATTAATTAAAACATTGCTTGGCCCTTTATCTCTAGCTTCTTATTGGATAACTCATATAAATTTAACCCATTTCTATTAATTTGTATATCACCATGTGGCAGTGGCTTTCAGGAAAAGATTCTAACCAGAATCTGTCTCAGGCAGATAATCCATGGCTTCTCTCTGACTCTGCTTTCTTCTTCTCAGTATTCAGTTTCATTTTCCTCACCTAACTATGTTCTGCCCTATCAACAGGCCAATGAAGTTTCTTTGTTCATTAATGAAAGCAACACATAGACAGAAGGACCTCCTATACCATTTCCCCTTTTCTGTTTAAACAAAAAGGAAGGCTTTAACATAGCAAAACTACATATAACAAAATAGGTATCAAGAAAAATTACAGTTGCAATGTTTTTACTTACTTTATCTTTTATCATAACTAAGGAAAACAATAACTATAACTATAAATTCTTCAACTCCATCAAAGACTTTAGAAGGATAAAATATTACCTAAGTAAACAAGAAGTAAATTGTAAGCAACTTCCAAAACTCTAGAATTGACAGAGACATCTTGCTGCCTGGACAGTCACCCAAAGTTCTTCTGCACTGCTGGGGCATCAATCTTCAGCCTACAAGACCATAGTATCTAGCAGATTTTTCAATGAAGCAGGAAGATTCAAAGACAGTTCCACCTATATTGGCAGTTTGTCAGTAACTTTCTTCTGTGTCCTGCAGAATGTCTAATAGACACTTTCATGAAGCATAAACCCAGAAAGATCATCTCACCTTCAGGCAAGTTCAACAGTCATTTCTCTGTGGGTTCTGCATGTCCAGTTTATACAGCATACCATGAAGTAGTTACGGCAAGAGCAGTTTCTTGCCCAAATGGCTAACAAACTTCATAAGGAGTATCTTTGATGTCCATCTTCCTCTTGAAGTATATTGGTGCTGTGAGGAAAAAATGTGTTTCACTGTCATGAAAAGCCTAAATTCTTAAACATTTTAAATGCCATATTCTGAAGGTCTCTGAACAATTTGAAGAATATCTATCTCTCTATACATCTAGAAAAATCTAACTAACATGACTACAAGCTTGACTATTATAGATGATTATCTATTAATCTATATTTCTTAATTATACATTATATTTTTAAATGAGCTACACAAACACAATACCTTAATCATGAGCAGAAATACATATACATATAACAAAATTGGCCTTATATTTGTATCAATAAACCAAGATCCATACCAATGCAAATTATTCATATCTATATCATATCCCCTTTTAAATATAAACAAGCATTTATAGACAATATTTGGGAATATGGGCATAGATTTGTCTATACTTCTTCCTGCTGTTTCGAGGCATTGTTAATCAGATATTTTATGGTATATCCTGTGTGTTAAGTTCATTTCAGTCATCAGTTGGGTAAAGTATATTTTGAGGGTGTTCACAGCGACCTTTCAGGGGGTCATGGTCTGTCAATCCATATTGGTCTAAAAGCAATTCATAGGTTCTTATCTTCTGTGAAAACAAGAGAAGAATCCCTTTTCCAAAGCAGCATATCCTTTGACTTACATTTTGGACTTGGTTTAACTTAGCAGCCCATACAATGAAATGTCTCTCTGTACTTAGCTCCTCCACAGTCAAAAAACTCAAAGTAACACAATAATATTCATAATTCAGACTCTCTCTATATTTTCCATCGTTATGTGGCTTATTTAATTTTTTTACTCCTTTTAATCTATTATTGTCTGTACTCTGCTTCCTTAAAGACTTTTAAAAATGATTTACTTCTTTTTTAACTCTTTATACTCTTTTTTCCTCTCTCCCAAGCCTATGTACATTTATCTAACACTGTGATCCATTTAGAGAGTTTTTAATGTCTGGATCTGTCCTTATTGCATTATCTGTAATTCTCTACTGTCCTGAAGAGCTTTTAAAATGGTAAAAAGCATGGTTGCAGCTGCTCTGGAAGCTGGCTCCTGCATAGATAGGTAATCTTCAACCACTTCAAAGAGCTGTAGAATATGGAATTTAAATAACTTAGGGTTCTGTTGAAGTGAGAGATGATTGCGCCTGGCAGTACCCAACTATTCCCGAGAGAATGTTGAGCACTTAAGACATTCCACTTGGAACTTGTTTTCTTCTTGACAGGGAATTGCCCGTGTCTCAATCACTGACAAGGTACATGGTACATGGTAGCCAGAAATGGATTAGCAGGACTGTCAAATCTTGCTAAGGCAGGGTAAGATGGTTTTGAAAAGTTTACCTGCCTCTTATCCAATGTTGGTTGCTTCAATGTTGCAAATGAGACTTTGGGTGATTGCCCAGGTAGCCAGTTGTCTCTGTCATTTGTTGCACATTTTGGAAGTTGCTTGATTTCACTTCCTGCTTACTCAAGTAATATTCTTTCCCTTCTTGGATCTTTGATGGGGTTGAAGACTAGATAGTTGTAGTTACTTTCCTCTCATGACTTGGCCAAGTTATTTATTATACAATACTCAAACTAGTTAGAATAGGATAATTATTGATTATATTTGTTCTTATTATATATAATTTTGTATTAGGCTTAGAACTCTCTGGTTTCAACAAAAGGGGGAGGTGCTGTAGGAAGTCTTACATCCAGTGGCCCACTGGGGCATGGCCTCTTATACTACACATGCCGATGTAGAGTTTGTGTCTGGTCTCTTTTCCAGCTGCGGAATTCAGTTTCTGATCTTCATTCTAGCAGAGAATTCTGATTTGTGAGTCTACCCCTAAATAAATAACCAATTATCTCTCAATTATGAGCTAGTGTGGGATTTCTTTTAAGCATCCTTCTTCATTGATATTTCTGTCTCTGCTAAGTTATGTGCATTACTCTGGCCCAGGGATTTTATCAGTCTCTTGTTCTATAACATACACTACAGCAAAACATGTGCGGTAAGGGATCATACACAGTCAATGATCAGCAGATATCTGCAGAACAGAAAACTAACTTAGCCTACACTGTGTGTTAATTACATCTGATAACCTAACAGAAGTCATTGTAAGTTGTAGAATTAAGTGTATTATTTAGAGTCTTTAAATTAGATGATCTTTGAATTGAGAGGCAGTATGAAGAGAAGCCTTGTGGATATTGGTCAGAGGTATATAATCTGGAAACTTTCATAAATAGAGAAGAAAGAAAACTGCTCTAGCACTAGATGGGAAGAGTGTATAATCTATAGTATCATAATTTTTATACACACAGAATAATTGGAATCTTTCCCAGGGCTAAATAATATGCTTATTTTTATTTCATTAAGTACAAGTACATTTTTTTGTAGTTCTACTTTATTCAAAACTTCCATATTGAAGGATTGGAGAATGGATTGATGGTTTAGAGCACAGTGTCTGTTGCTCTTGCTGACTACCTGAACTTGCTTCACAGCACTCAAGTCAGATGACCTATAATCAAATGTAGCTCTGGTTCCAGAGATCTGTTGCTTCTCCCCTCTGTAGGTACCTGGACTCACATCATATCTATTTGTCTGTCTGTCTATCTATCTATCTATCTATCTATCTATCTATCTATCTATCATCTATCTATCATATATTTTCATCATGATCATCATCACCCATCTATCTCTCCTTGGATAATGGAGTGAAGGAGAAGACCTCAGAGAGATCTTGAATTTCACAAATTGAGCCACACAAAACTGCTTTTCTTAACTAGTAGTCTGCCTTGGTTATTTTAATATAGTGATGGACAGCTGAATAATACACAGTTTATATAAATTTCCAATGAGACCATGTTTCCAAATTTTACAATTTTGAAACGTTTCATAAGTGTTTAAATGTTTTACTCCTATGTCTGTGAGGTAATGGATAAAACCCATGTAATTTCTACTCTAGAGATAACAAGTGGGCAGAAAATATGTGATTCAAATATACAAAATAGAGTTAAATAAATGGATTTTTTGATACAACTCTAGAATTCTTTTCAAGGAAGCCAGTAATATTCACTGGATGGATAGAACAGTTCCAGTATGTACTGGAACTGTAAGAAATGACAAGGGAAACTGTAAGAAATTAATAAGGAAATAATTGCCAGGACTATTTATAAGTAGAACTATTAAGTGTTTTTTTCATGCTTTGGATGAATGTAGGTATCTTTAAGCAAACATTTTTATAGCCTCTTATAGGTTGGGCTAGGTCAATACTTTTATTTTCAAATGAGGAAATAGGAACAGCATCATAAGCCAACTTACAGAGAGTATTCACATGATCAATGGAGACTTTGAAACAAAGACATCTGTCCAGAAATTTCAGCTTACCCATAACTGTGAAACATCACAGTTGATCTGCATTTTTGTGGAAATATTGTTTAATATCTGAAAAACATGGAGATAAAGAGATGAATGGATTTGTGAAAAGACTGTTAACTCTGTGTGTCAACATACTAGATTATGGAATGCCATATTAAACTTTATTACTGGGTATGTTGATCATATTGGATAAAATTATCAATTGAATTGATGGACTCCAATTAAGGTAATAGGAATAGCTATAATTCAGTTGAATTAGAGCATGGTAAGAATGAAGAAGACTTGGAAAAGGGAGAATTTGGACTCTTCTTCCTGCTTGTGCTAGAGTATTGGTTTCCCATTTGGGGACTTATGTTTTCACCATAAATTTTTCTTCTTTCTGGAACTACACCTTTAGCACTCCCGATTTTTTTCCAGCTTGAAAATGGCTAGGACATCTCCCAGTATGAGAAATTCCTCATGAAAGTGTATCTATTACCCATACATCTGCCATCTATTCTACTGGTTCTGTGCCTCTAGAGAATTCTACTTAATATGGATCATTGGAAACATTGGTTGATGGATGAATGCTCAGTATGCAGACAGATGGATGAACGGCTGGATAGAAGTGCATATGGAACATTTAAAAGGGAGACAGAATGGTAAATACTATAAAGTAATTTATGTTAAAACAGCACTGAAATATTCTTGTTTATTACACAGGATCTTAAAGCACAGTATAAAAAGGCAGAACTGGGGGAGGTGCCTTGGCAGTTAAGTGTACATACTGCTCTTGCAAAGGACCTGAGTTCAGGTCCAGTGCCCACATCTAGCTGCTCACAACCATGTACAACTCCAGCTCTAGGATTTTGACACTTCTGGATACCTACACTCACATGCATACAAACAAACAAACACACACACACACACATACACACACCTACACACATATATAATATGAGGGGTTTGAGAGAGGGGCATGGAAAGGTTTGAAAGGAAAAAAGTAAAGGTGGATGTGAAATATTTATATTTTGACTTAAAAGTAAAACCTAAAGTGAAATGCAAAACAATTTATAACATAATATATAAAAGCATTTAATTCTACTCTTCATTACACATACATGGTTTGTTTCTGATTCATGTTAGTACTTTTCTCACTTTATTTCTGATTTAAAATTCAGTTTTTAATTTATGAAATATTTATTTTTTTACAAAAGAGGTATTATTTAAAGAAAAGTAGCATATATTGGTATATATGGTTCTAGAAAACACCGTTCTATACTTTGAAATCTAAAACCAAAGTAGTTTTAGATTTAGTAAAATCCTGATGAAAAGCAGTTAAATGTAGTCTTGTGAAAAAGCCTCTAATATGACTTTCTATCTTTTTGCTTTATTGACTTTTCCCAATAGAATATGATTAAAAAAACTTACCTTCATAATCCAGCTTGAAATTTCTCAGCAAATACCTTTATGTTAATCGTAGCAAATATAATTCAGAATAGAAATGTGTGTGCCTAAGAGACTGGGTTCGGTGAACATTTTAAACACACACACATCTACACATATGCATGATTTTTTTAATGTTAAATTACATCTCCTCTCAGTGTGATTTTGAGCAATCCTCACAGCTACTTTTGGCAATAAAAGACAGTGAGGTGGCAATGTGATTCTCTGAGTTAGCAACAATCAGATTCTCTGGTACTTAAACAAGCCTCCATTCCAAGGAACCTTAAATACCTATAGATATTACTTCATTAATCCTTAGAACATCAACATGAAAGAGATTGCAAGTGGTATATTCTGCTAGGCACAACAGACACAGGGGTGATGATTGTACTACATCGTGTGTGTAGAATGCCCTGTGCAGTGGTGCTCAGAACAGTTCACAGATGCTAGCAAATGAATTGCCTGCTCATCCAGGGGGACTGGACTGGACAACGTCAGCTCCTTTTGGGTAAACAAAGCATGCCCAGCAACTTGCTCCATTTCACTGGAGGGGGCACAGTCAACAGGATATTGTCTTCTCCTCATTACATACTTGGGGGTCCAAACACTTGACTTCATACAACTTATTTGAAATATAAAAGTGTGGGCTTAGGAAAGAGCTGAGCAAGAGATTTGATAGATAGATAGATAGATAGATAGGCAGGCAGCTCAAAAGTTTGGTATTGGGTTTGGGGATTTAGCACAGTGGTAGAGTGCTTGCCTAGCAAGAGTAAGGCTCTGGGTTCGGTCTTCAACTCTGGAAAAACATTGATGGAGGAGTGTCTATGTGTTACTTTCATTGATTAATAAAAAAAAAAAAAACTGCCTTGGCCCTTTAAGAGGACAGAAAATTAGGTAGGTGGAGTAGACAGAACAGAATTGTGGGAAAAAGGAAGCAGAGTTGGGGAGACGCTTCAGGCAGTCACCATAGTGAGTCACCATGCTTCTCCTCTCAGAGATGGATGCAGGTTAAGATCTCTCCTGGTAAGCCACACCTCGTGGTGCTACATAGATTACTAAATATGGGTTAAAGCAAGATATGAGAATTAACCAATAAGAGGCTGAAACTAATGGGCCAGGCAGTGTTTAAAAGAATACAGCTTCCGTGTAATTATTTTGGGTAAAGCTAGCCAGGTGGCGGGATGCAGCCCGTCGTTCCTTCTACATTTGGTAGTTATTACAGTATCATGGAACCATGACAACAGACTCAGAGATGCTGATTAAAGAAAATATGAAGTTTCTGTGTGCATTATACTTTCTAACATTCTGATTAACTTGCTTTCCAGAAGCTGATCCAAAGCCATAACCTCTGCAAGAAAAGTGTAGGAGTAGAGGAGACAATAGGAATGAAGTTGGACTTCAGACTCAAGTAATGGCCCTATCTAAAAATTTTAAATACTAAAAAAGTATAATTTTCTAATGACTCAAATGATTTTATTTAAAGAACAAGGTAATTTGGTGAATGACTGCTAGAGACTCTTGATAAAAAATTAAAGAAAGATTAAAAAACCCTTTTATTGCAGTATGATAGGATTTTCTGTCATTGAACACTCAGTTCTTATTAGAAGATGACAAAAGCATGTAAGTGAAGCTCTGAAGAGAAAGTTTATAGGACACAGAAACTTCCGCTGTGCCAGAAGCAAGCATTTGTTCTCAGTGTGGATTAAGTGCTGGTTATTGAAGGCACATTAAGATGATAATGACTGAGCACAGAAAATAGGGAACAGATAAGACAAAGGGCATCTCTCAGGACAAGTTTTTAATGAACTAGAGCTTTGGGAAGAAACAGGCATTTTTCAATATAATGAACATAATTGGAGGGTTTGAAGCAGAAGCTTGATGCTTTCTCATGTCTGTCTAAACATTCACTCTAAAACAAAATGGAGACTCTCAAGACGTCGGAAGTAGGGAGGTTATTGTAAAAGATGAAAGAGCCTCTACTAGAATATTCAAACATGACATGAATTAGAATTGTCAATGCATCCTCCGTGGTTTTTTCTAACCCAGATATCTCACTGCCTGACGCTGCTTGACCACAATAGTTAGCAGTAACAGAGTAGCAGCGATTACAAACACTTTCAGAAAATTTCCCGAAGAATCTAGACACCAAACAGCTTTACTATGAAGACTGGAGAACAGAGCATGCAAAGTGTGATTTCTCATTGTTACATTCTTCAAACAGAAAGTTAACACCTGCCTTAGTTCAATTAGTAAATTAATAACACAAAACCAACAATAACTAAACACTTTCTGCAGCAAGTCAATTTACCTCAGCTTCCCTGCCTCAATCAAATGGGAAAACATTTAAAAATATACATACCGAAGCTGGGGCTAGAGAGATGGCTCAATCATTAAAAGCACTGGCTGTTCTTCCAGAAAATCCAAGTTCTATTCCCAGTACCTGCATGGCAGCTCACAGTTGTCTGTAACTCCAGTTCCAGGTTATCTAACAACCTCATACAGATATACATGTAGGAAAAATACCAATGAACATAAATGAAAATTAAAAAATAATATACAGGCAATACCCAACTTTTTATGCTTTATCAAATACAAGCAAATAAAATAGCTGAATCTGTTCTGTTTATGTGACACCACTTTTTGTAGCCCTCACAGGAGCTATTGGTTGATGAAGAAAAGAGTGTTTGTAGGGTATTTTCACTGTATGCTGAGTGGTCTAGACTAGCAGGTATAGCCAAGGTTTCAGAAAACTACCACCACCTATTTGACACCAATTTTAACTTTCTAGACCAGAGGAAGCCATTTGTTACCAATTACCTGATCTATATCTCCAACCTCCTAACTTAACTGACAATTAAATCGACATAGATATCACTAATGAAGCACGTTTTACATAGTAAGTTTAAATCTACATAAATGATGTAATAATTTATTTGCAGAACTTTATTCTAGTAGGTTGCATCTTTTAAGAAGAATTGAGTGGAGTCTCTATCCAATCTACAATTCAAATGTTAAAAGCAAAGTAAGTCAATTTAAAAGTTTCCTTACATACAGCTGTAAAATGTGCTATAAAGGAGCATATAATGTGGCTTAAAATCTATAGTACCATGAAAATGTCCCATAAAGCTGCAGATTTCAAAAACATGGCTTTAATAACTCAAGTTTCATAAATTAAAATAAAGTCAAATGTATTCATTCTACTTTCAAAGAAGAATGAATGTGACCTCTTCATGCAAAGATGTAGACTTCCTTACTTTCAAATATGTCTCTATCACTAATTTTCAGACTTTTTATCCCCAGAATACTGTAGATATAATCTTCCAAATCAGTATAGGTTCTTTACCTGCATGCAAGGCAGAAGTTTACAGCATTTCTTATTAAAGACTACAGAAGGAGGCAAAGGAAAAGGGAGATGTCTGTTTTTTATAGCACTAATGTCACCCTTCTCTCCTTAACACTGATGTATTTCCAGTGCTTCTAGAGGATCTATTACCCAGAACTGGGAAAGCTCTGCCTCAGCAGGAGTTGTCGAGCACTAAGTGGTTTATGGATTTGAATGTTGAGGCAATCTGCAAGCAGTTAAGGCAAGGAGGAAACAAAGAACACCAGATTGGATAGGGCTTGCACTTTGGCATGCCAAATATGGGTTTTGTTTGTAAGTTAATGAATTATTTGCTTTAGTTGAAACAATCTATTCTTATTTTGGCACATCTGGTGATAATTATGAAATGTGTAAACAATGGAAAAGTGTATTTTCCAACCAATAAATAGAAATCATTAATATTGCTAAGAGCCAAGTTGAAATTGCATCCCCTCTCTGTTGCTGTCTATATCTGGAACACAACTTACAATCCTGACATGTAATTATGAACAAAATAAAAGTCCTTCCTGAAATCCAATTAAACCTGCCACAAAAAGAAATTCTGTAAATGTAGTGATAGGTTTATATAACTACTGGACCTCCATTATTGTCTATAGGCTAAACTCAACACATTTAGGAAATAGCAAATGATTTAATCTTAGATTCACAACTATCATTTGCGAAGTATAAACAAAGTAAAAATAATTTTTGCAGAAAATCCACTGAATTATCTCCTATACAAATTTGTATTACTTTAGTGTGTTATTTATTTTTTACTGGTCTCAAAATTATTTTTAAGCTAAAATGAGATGGAAGAATACTAAAAAATAAGATAGTTATTTGAATCCAAAGAATTAAATTAAAATTTTAAGACAATGGTTTACATCTTTTCTAATTCATGACCCTTTAATACAGGTCCTCATGTTGTGATGACCCCAACCATAAGATTATGTTCATTGCTACTTCATAACTGTAATTTTGCTATTGTTTTGAATCATAATGTAAATATATTTGGAGATAGATGTTTGCCAAAGGGTCTCCACCCTCAAGCTGAAAACTGCTGATTTAAGAGAATATTACAGTTTTTATTACAGGCTAATAGAGATAATAGTCACAGTAACATTCCTTCTGTGTCTTTCCTCAAACAGAGCAGGATAATTCAATGCTTGTATGTACTCCCAGGAGACACCACTTCAATAAGTCACCCAGCTGATGTTGATGCTGACTGTGCAGTCTGTGAGTGTGGTCTTCCTGTTGAGCTTGTTCCTGGAATGATGGCGGTAGGCTTCAAGGGTGAGCTTACCTCACTCCCCAGCCTTTTGCCAGACTATTTTGCAAGGTAGTGAATGTGACTTTGTGTCTTCTTTAGCACTCTCTGATTCATTCAGCTTTCTTCATCTTGTTCAGCTGAAATGTAGAGCAACGCCTGAAGGAATGAGCTCAGCTGTGCTCCAGGCAGCTATTCTCCATGTCTGCTTTGCTTAGAACGGGAGCCAGAGCTAACCACCTCCCTGAAATCTTACAGCCCTGTTTGAACTTCACTTAGAGATGATGCCCAACTTGGTTGTGACTGTCACTTAGTTTCCCCAAAAGGAGAGGTTACACACTGTGAGGATTGTACAACAGAAAGCCAGGGATGTGGTATCCTACAAAACCTGTGTTGGTTACATTTTGACCAATTCAGTTTGATTTTCAAAAGAAATTCTGGCCAGGTGGTGGTGGCACAGCTGGGCAGTGGTGGCACATGCCTTTAATTCTAGCACTTGTGAGGGAGAAGCAGATGGATCTCTGTGAGTTCGAGGCCAACCAGGTCTACAGAATGAGTTCCAGGACAGATAGGGCTACACAGTGCGGTCCTGTCTCAGAAAAAAAAAAAAGAAATTCTGAAAATTCATAGTTAGAAACTCATTAAAACAGACATGTAAGTATAGTTACATAGATGATCAATAAGTAGATGAGAGAAAAATATAGACACACATATATACAACAGACAGACAGACAAACAGACAGACAGAGAAAGACACAGAG
This sequence comes from Arvicola amphibius, assembly GCF_903992535.2. Taxonomy (NCBI): domain Eukaryota; kingdom Metazoa; phylum Chordata; class Mammalia; order Rodentia; family Cricetidae; genus Arvicola; species Arvicola amphibius. The sequence continues at coordinate 111,097,088 of NC_052058.2, read as the reverse complement.
AAAGACACAGAGGAAGGGAGAAAACTTTCCCACTAAAAAATTTAAGGACATTGAAAAATAACTTATGAATTGTATTTTGGGGATTAGAAACAGAGACAAGCATCAGTCAGGAAGAAGTCTCTGCTTCTTCCCAAGTGTGGCAGTAAATGAGACACAGCACAAGTGTCTCTAATAGGATTCCAGACCCCAAGGACAGGACATACCACCCAGCTACCCTGCACTTTCTTTTCTTCTGTTTTTGTATAAGAGAATGCAAGGTAAGCACATTCCCAAGAGAAAATGGATGTTAGTTATTCCATACCCTCCCCAGTAATTTTCTTTCTAGGCAGGTAGGTTTTAGCTAAAGGGAAGAATCTTGCATTTGCTCTCCCAAAAGCCTTTTGTGACAAATGACAGCTGTATTAACCTTGTGGACAGGTGTGCTGAAATAGAGAATTATTGCATCTATATTACACTCGACGCTGATTCTGCTCACTCTAGGCAATTTCTGGTCTGCATCCTTTAACACTTTGAGAAAAAATTGTATCAGAGGATTTTTTTCTTCTTTTTGATAAAGTAACTATGGCTAGATCATGATTAACGACTCTCGCAGCTGCACCCTTTCCAAAGTACACGAAGCAAATGAGGTAAAGTGGATCTTAAGTTGCAAAAGGAATATTAAAAATAACATTGCACCACAGGAAATGCAGCATTGGTCTTCAGAAACCATCATCAGGTGAGGAAGCATTGCCTAAAGGACTCTTTCATCCCGTGTATCTTCTCTCAGGAGCGTCTATAGCGGTGTTCCATCTAGCACATCTGCCGACTTTTGGATAACCTCACTCTCAGTGTCCAGATGACAAGGTATAAATTAATTGATGAGAATTCCTTGTTAAAAGTTGTCAGTCTCCGTGAAGAAATAGTAGGCCAGATCAATATTAGGTTTCTGTTGATAGGCTGTTACCTCCATGAAGATGTATCCTTACCTCACCTTCAGTGACTTCAACTCTTTCAAAAGCATCTCAAGTTATACTCAACATTAAGCAAACTTCAGCTGGATACTGGCTGAATTTTTTTCCTTCTCACATATTCAAACACTCCCTGCTTATTATTGTTTTTTTAAACATAGTTAAATATTTATAAAGTTATCTGGTTGTTTTTTTAATTTAAATTATCTTAGATGTGAGAATTGAATCTTTGTACTATCTATCAAACACTTGTCCAAACAATATATTCTCTTCCTAAAACCATAGCCAGGTAAACAGGTACTGATGGGCAAGTGAACAGTAACAGAATAAGAACATAGTCATTGTTAGTAATGGGATGGAATAATTTTTTAAAATTCAGTGTTCTATGGAGAACATCCTTTTGAAATACTTCAGATGTAAAATGAGCAACATGCATTTCCTGTCAACTAGACCTAGGATGGCTTTGGTTATTGGCTTAGTATGAGGCTATAATATGAAATGCCTTATAGAATCCCATTGAATAAAGCCGAGGGACGGTGTCTCATGCAGGTCAACTTTAAATATAACAGGTGGGGCCATTTAAAAGGGTCCACTGGGCATTTCCAACCATTTCTTTTTTCAAGACAGGGTTTCTCTGTATCTTTGCAGCCTGTCCTGGAACTAGCTCTTGTAGACCAGGCTGGCCTCAAACTCACAGAGATCCACCTGCCTCTGCCTCCCGGGTGCTGAGATTAAAGGCATGAGCCTCCACTGCCCAGCACTAACCATTTTTATGAAACTTCAGCACCTCACTCCTAAAAAATGCCTAAAGGTCATCTGATTGAATGGCAGCACATATCAGTATATTTCTGTGCTTGCATTGGGAACTGGCAATTGGATTTTGATTTTTGTCCATAAGAAAGTTTATAGAGGAAGCAGCTGAGCTTGTTTTCACACTTGTACTTCAGCAGAGGGAAGGAACACTGACTACCTGCGAAGTGGTTCCATAGGATCCTTCCTCGTGAAAAAGCAGAACAAAGTTTTTGGTTACTCAATATTTTAAGTTTTTGAACATTTACGATGATAGTGTGATATCTCTACCAACTTGCTTTACTTGAAACCAGAAGTGTTATGTTACAAAAAAAGAACTTCAAACCTGAAAATAGTGTGAAGATATTTCTTTTATAAATGCACACTAATTTCTAAATCACAGAAAAGTTTCAAATATAGTTTAGAATGCCCATAAATTCTCTTCACATTCCATGAGTATGATTTTTTTCTTTTTTCCTTTTATAAATATGTCTTTTTAATTTGTCATTTCATACACATATATACTGAATTTTAGTCATTTTCACTTGCTTTTAGACTTTCTTATTCTTTCTGTCTCCTCCTTGGAACTTTTTACATCCCCCTTTATGTCTTTAACCCTGTAACTTAGTTTAATGAGAGATGCTTCTATGAGCATGCTAAGATACCACTTTCTAGAGCACAGACAACTCCCAAGTGTCACCACCAACTCAGGATGTGACAAGCCTCCCTAGCAACGATTAGCAAACAATAGCTCCATAGGGAGGAGAAGTGCTTTGTTCTCACACTGAAAGGCTTCAGTCTGTGCAGCAGTGAGTTCCGGGAGTGCAAAGGTCATATATCCAGCCATGTGCTGGCAGCACACTTCCTCAGATTTAGGCTTTTATATGCCCCATTTACATACAACTTAGAAAATTTACAAATCAACTTACTGATTAAAAAATGTTTCCTTTATTTATTCTTCTCACATTACATCTGAATCACAGTTTCCCCTCCCTTCTCTCTTTCTAGTCCCTTCCCCCACATCCCTTCTTCCTTACATCCACTCTGCCTCCTTTCCCTTAAGAAAAGGGCATCACTCTCAAAAATATTAAGTTATAATAAGACTAGGCACATTCCCTCATATTAAGACTGGATGAGCCAACTCAGTATGAGGATTAGGTTTCCAAAAGCAGGCAAAAGAGTCAGAGATACCCACCTCCCACTGTTAGGAGTCCTACAAGAACACCAATCTTTACAAGCAAAACATAAATGCAGAGGACCTAGGTCAGATTCACACAGGCTTTCTGATCATCAAGTCAATATCTGTGAGCTCCTATGAGCCCCGATTAGTTGCTTCTGTGGGCCATCTTCTCCTGTGTCCTTGACTCTTCCGGCTTCTACATGTTCTGCAGGGTACCCCAAGGTCCTCCTAATATTTGGTCTCTGCATCAACTCAAGTCAGTTGCCGAATGAAGCCTCTCTGATGACAATTATGCTAGACTCTGGTCTACAAGTAGAGCAGGGTATCATTCGGAATCATTTCATTGACTTTTTTTCCAGTTATGTTTGGTTCTATCCTAGGTTTCTGGACTATTCAGCCTCTAGATCCTTGACCCCAGGCAGTGTCAGGGGTGGACTCCCTCACATGGCATGGGTCTCAAGCTGGACTGATCACAGGCTGACCACTCCCACACGTTCTGTGCCATTTTTACCACATCATATCTTGCAGGCAGGTCAAGTTGTAGGTCTAAGGTTTTGTGGCTGGGTGGGTCCTAATTCCTCCAGTGGAAGCCTTGTGTAGTTACAGGAGATGACAGGTTCAGACTCCATATCCTATATCACTAGGAGTCTTTGCTAAGGACATCCTGATGGATTCTTGGGAGCTTCCATTGTACTAGTTTTCTTCCTCACCCCTGAAATGTTCCCCAGTTCTATTCGACTCTCCCATTGTTCTCTCCATCCACTTGCCCACCAGATACCTACGGTTCTCATTCCTACCCACACCTAGTACACCTGCAAAATCTATTGCACTTCCCCTTGCCAGAGAGAACCATGTGTATCTCCTTGAGCCTTCCTTGTTACTTACCCTTTCTGGGACTGTGGATCATATTATGATTAATCTTTACTTAACAGCTAATGTCCACTGTTAAGTGAATACCTACCATGGCTGTGTTTCTGAGTTTGGGTTACCTCCCTTGGGATGACATTTTTGCCTGAGTTACATTCATTTGCCTGTAAATTTTATAATATTTTTAACAGTTGAGTACAACTCCATTGTGTAAATGTGCCACATTTTCTTTATCAGTTCTTCTGTTGAGGGACAAGTAGGTTGTTTCCAGGATCTGGCTATTACAAATAAAGCTGCTATGAACTTAACTGAGCAAGTGTCCTTGTGGTTTGGTGGAGCATCCTTTGGGTATATGGGCAGGGGTGGTATAACTGGGTTTTGAAGTACATTGATTATTAATTTTCTAAAAAACCACCATATTGATTTCCGAAGTGGCTATACATATTTGCACTCCCACTAGCAATGGAGGGGGATTCCACTTGCCCCACACCCTTGTCAGCATGAGCTGTCACTTGTGGTTTTTTTTTAAATCTTAGCCATTCTGACAGGTGTAAGACGAAATCTCAGAGTTGTTTTGATTTGCATTCCCCTTATGGCTAAAGATATCGGACATTTTAAAAATGTTTCTCAGCAACACTTGGGATTCTTTTGTTATAAATTCTCTGATTATTAAAGTTTTCATTTGAATAATTCTTACAATTGATAGTATCTAGATCAAAACGCAAAAAAAATATAAGTGAACTGCCTGTTCTATTTTACATTTGCATTTAACTTAAAATTATTGATTTGATATTAGTTAAATAAACTTTGAAATGAATTTTATAGCATGTAAATAACACACTTTTTATAGCTCTGTTTTTTCTCTTCACCTATCCACTTCATCTATTTACAGAGTTTCTACCATTAACCACCAATTGAAACTATTTCTGTAATATTGTGAACTCCTTCTTATCTGTTGATAAATAGGATGAAAGAGAAAAGAGATGAACTAAAGCATATAACAAAAATATAAATGTTCAACTCTTGAAAGCACTATCTCAGAGCCTTACTCTCAAAGAGTGAAAAATAAATAAGCACTTATGCACCCGTGAAAGGAAATTTCAGTACATCTTTTATGCATGAGTAGAAATTTTCAGTGCACTAAACTTAAAAAAGAAAAAATTTGAAATTTATATGAATATAAAACAGTTTAAAATATAGAGTAGGGAGTTGGGGGAGAGAAGAGGGCCAAATGAAAGAGGAGTCAAGATTATCCTTAGCGGTCAAAAACACATTCTCATGACAAAGAGCTAAGAATTCTCAGTGCTGTAATAGCCCACTTACCTTTCTGCCCTGACGTTACCTCTATCTCTGGCAACAGGACACAGTAAGCAACATTTATTACCACAGGAAGCAAAAGGCAAGGGCCTGGATGCTTTATCCATCAAACCAGGCAGTGCCTAAAATTGCTAGATGGGTAAGGTTGTTCATGAATGAGTCCATGAAATCATAATTTCTAGTGCTTCCATAAAAGGGAGATTGGAAATGCGGCCAGAGAGCTTTATTTTCTCTGGAGGTGCAGTTATTGCAACTACAGCAGATCTCTCCTAGGTAAAAGGCTGCAAGGCAGCTAAGGGATGGTTTGTCAGATTTGGGGATGATCTGTGGCCATTAGAAATCAGTCTGGAGCTACTCAGATGGGACTTTTAAAGCCTTGAATCCATAGACAGGGTTGTTTATTCCAGCTAGCCAAAGCCTAAGCGGTTTCTTAGGTCAGCTACAAGAAAGTCATAACACAGCACACACTGAAATAACTGAGGATTAGAACTAAACAGATCCTTAAGTCTCATTTCCCCTAACCAATAGGGCAGCTGAGCAAATGACGATATACTTCATGCCACCTGGATCACAGCACACCCAGACGGGGCCTCTAGAAAATGGAATCCTACTCAACTGGATGCCTACATGAAGATAGTCTGGTTGTTGTGAGTAGCCATCAAAGATTTAACAGTAGGTTGTAAACTATTATTTACAATAATCTAAAGTTATTGTCAATAAGGACAAAACTTTAACATTATTCTGGAAGAGACTGATGTTCACAAAATATATTCTTTTTTAAAAAAATTATTTTTTATGTATATAGTATTCTGGGCACCAGATCTCATTATAGATGGGTGTGAGCCATCATGTGGTTGCTGGGAATTGAACTCAGGACCTCCAGAACAGCAGCCAGTTCTCTTAACCCCTGAGCCATCTCTCCACCTTCACAAAATATATTCTTTATAAATGAGAACAAAAATCACTTTTGAGGGCAATTCTTTTGGATTTTCAAGCTAGGGGCTTCTTACTTCATTGTTCAAATAAAAAATATCAATAAATTCTTGCCCAGAAGTATTTACCACAATTCTGATCAAGTGACTTCAGTGTAACATGAAATCCATTCTTTCATGTTAATACATTTTCTAAGAACTCTTTCTGTTAAAATGCAGTCATAGTGTCTCAGATAACGAGCAGATCACCCAGCCGGCTCTAAACTCACACTAATTTAGATTCTGTTCTATGTGAGAATGCTCTCAAGCTATAGCCTGTTTCTGAGAGTCCAGCCACAAGACTCAACTAGCAATTGCCCTGAGCACTAGGGCACCTTGTTCTCTGATGCTTCTTTCCTAGGATAATCCACTAAATCAAAGTCTTGGGGTGATACCATTTTCCCCCAGTTTCCTCTGTTTTCCTGCAAGGATGTGAACATCATTCATCCAGCTTCTGGGATCCCTCTAGTCACCTGTTTTAGAGCCTGATCGGGAACAACAGTTGCCTTTTTCAGGTCAGCACTAAGTTGTGGGTCAGTAATGTGGCTTAGCAGATAAAAGAATCTTCCACCAAGTCTGAAAATTTGACCTGTTTGATTCCCTAGAACCTGCACCCTGACACAGAGAGAACTGATACTTGCAAGTTGTCCTCTGACCTCTCTACATATGTGTCATGACATGTGAATACATATACATACAAATACATAAATAATAAAATTCTGAGTTGTGTCCAAAAGATAAGTGTGGATTCTATATTTATGAATGGAAAGACTACTAGATTAAAGGCAGAATTACAAAGGACCACCTGAAAAGGTTGACTAATATTCAAACCATTGCTATTTGTAACAATGCACACTTGTAATTCTAGCAATCAAAATACCGAGGCAGATAGATCATGAGTTTGAGGATAGCCTGGCCTGGAAAATAAGACCCTCTCCATTTTTTTAAAGGAAAAGAAAACTTGGAGAAGTAAAAGCAGTTAATCATCCCCTAGTCTCCTCTTTCTCCAAACCAGGAGTCAATACTTATCCCTGAATAGCTGAAGATTCCTGTCTGGTTGTGTTTAAAATATAACCCCTATATGGAGTATCCACTTTAGCCCTGGGTGTTTTTTTAAAGCAGCTTAAAATTATTAAAAAATTTCTTAAATTTAGAAAACGTTTTTCTGTGTGTTGATCCTAGAGTCTTCGAGAGCAGTTTGCAAACATTTCCTTCTCATTTCATGTCATTTTTCCAGAAATCACTGTGAAATGTAGAAGCACAGGAAACTTGCTTTTGAGAGAACTCCAAAGAAAAAGGCATGCCTACCCCATCCAAGGAAAAGCTCAGTTTGCCTCAAGGTTTCTCCAGTTTATGCACCATGGATTCTCTGACAATAGGAGGAGTCACTATGTGGTCCTCTGCCACATCACATGATCAGTTAAGTCACACAAATTACTAAGAGAATATCAGGGTTTTAGGTGCAGTCAGGTGTGAGAACATGCATAGCAGGTCAAGTTTAGTTCACACAGGCTGAAAACAGGAGGACAAAGTTTGGGATAAGGTGCACAAATTTTGACCAACATAGTTACTCATATACAAAGTTCCCACAAAATGAGGTAGAAAATCACTTCCCTTAAGTTAGAAATAGGAAGATATTTGCAGAGCTCTTCAGGATATTTTGATCTTTAGGAAAGCTAAAGATGTTGACATGGATGGAAAAATTGTTCTGTGAATAAAAGCACTTGCTAATTAGATAGAGAATCCACATGACACGTCCCAATTATCTGTAACTCCAGTTTCATGGAGTCCAACGTCCTCTTGGGCCTCCTTGGGCACCAGTCAGACACATGGTACAACAATTTACATGCACAAAAATATCCATACCAATAACAAATAAAAAATACGTAAAAGTCAAACAAAATGAAAATGTAAAGACGGCAAGGCCTGGCAGGGAAGTGCACACCTGTAATCTCAACAGATAAAGGCCAAAGCAACAGAACTGTGGATGAAAGGCAGCCTGGGAAACCATGCCAGAGAGAGAAGAGAGAAAAGGAAGCTGTGTAGTCATTAATAATTTTCCAATTATTCTAGTTCAGGTGCTTAAAGAAATTTTTGCTTTTTCAAAATGTATTTCTGAATAGTTATTAGAAGAAAATGACAGTACGAATTTGGAATAGTTGGTCCATCCCCACAGATTGCTAAGGCAGGTGATGGTTTCACTGTCCCCATGCCTTCTTGCCTGTGAGAGACAATCATTATATAGTTAATGAAGTCAACATTCAGTCAGTGGCACTTTCCTGCTGGCTAAACATCCCAACCCACTTCGTTACTCACTGTCTTAAGAAGTTCTTTACATGGGAAGAAACTTTTCTGAAAGTTCAATCCAGAACCAAAAACAGTGATTTCTAAACCTTAAAAGTAGAAAAATCCTGTACACAAAATTAATTTTATTTTAGACAGTACCTTTAACTTAATAAAATGTTCTTAAAGAGGTCTGGAATTAAATTTAGTCTGAAGTCTTTCATAAATATTTCACTCTTTCTAAGAAATAGCTGCAATTATAATATTTGGGTCTATATTTAAATTCATAGTTAATAATATTCTTTTTCAATACAATGTGAGTTGTCAAAAAATAAATCTGTTTAACTGCCTTTCAAAAGAAAGGAGATTATTCTTTTTATTCATGAATTTCTACCTGGGTCTTTTTTTCCCCTCTGGAGAGTAATAGACAAACTTTTACAAGTAACATTTTCAAGTTGAAATCAATCTTCTGAGGAAACTGGCAATAGTTCATTTTTTTCTTCACCTTTACTCTTTTGCTATTCTTCACCTCTTGCAGCATAAATGAAACTATTTCTGACGTGTTCATCTACAAGGTTGATGGGAGGGAAAACCTTAGCTATATCACTTTATGGGAGAGTCAGACTGTAGGAAAGTGAGCAAGATCTTCCATAGGAATCACAATAAAGGCAGGTATTCCTTAGAAATACTAGAGATGGATCTGACCAATGCACATGTGCATGCACAAACACACAGGAACACACAAGGGCTCTCTCTCTCTCTCCCTCTCCCTCTTCCTCCCTCCCTCCCTCCCTCCCTCTCTCCCTCTCCCTCTCCCTCCCTCCCTCCCTCCCTCTCTCTCTCTCTCTCTCTCTCTCTCTCTCTCTCTCTCTCTCTCTCTCTCCACACACACACACACACACACACACACACACAAATGCTCATAACCATTGTGAAACACAGAGGAAATGCACCTATGATGGAATAGAAGTCAAGAAAATCATGCATACACTAAAAATAGAAAGCTACCATCTTCCTGTGAGTGAAGGGAAGATGAGACACAATTTCTCTCCAGCTGCTTAAATGTCCTCCTCTCTTCTTACTCATGCATAAATCATGGCATGCTGCACAGTCTTTTTAGGTTCTAGTTCTACTCCTCAAATCCCTTTGGACTACAAAGGCAAGTGTGTATTTAATTAGATGATTCATGTGTACCATTGGAGTGCAAACAAGGATTTTCCTTGATACAGATATAGGGAAAGTTTCAAAGACAAGATGATGTACTATGTGGGGAAGATACACAGAGAAACCATTAGATACAATGTCTTCATGACACAGCATGTTGTACACAATCACAAGCTGCCTGGTATGGCCTAACAATTGTATACAATTCCTCTTATTGTACACAATAAAAGGAAGAAAGGCAAAAGGATGAGAAACAATGAAAGGATTTCAGTCATGGAAAACTTGTCTTTTCATTTAATGTGAATCCATTCAGTCTAACACAAGAATTGATGTTCTCACTCAAAAACAATTTCTGGATATTTGCTGTTACAATGACATGGATTAATTCCTGGGAGGAAGGAAACAAAAGACCTCATAGTCACTGTGCATTCCCAGTATTGCCTGGTCTTTGAAGACTGTATTTCCTTTCTTGGTATGGTGTGGTGTGTGTGTGTGTGTGTGTGTGTGTGTGTGTATCTGTGTGTGGAGAATATGTTTATGTGGGGGGATCTCCTTGTTTGTTTTTATGGTAAATGTGAATGTGCATGTTGGTGGGTTCTATTGTATGTTTTGAAGGTCAGAGATTTATGTTTTATTTCTTCCTCAAAAACTGTCAAATTTTTGAGACAGAACCCAGAGCTCACTAGATCAAGAAGTCTGACTAGCCAATGAACTCTAGGAATATACCTGTCTCCACCTTCTCAGGGATTGGGTTACAAACATTTATAATCCTTTGGGCTTTTGTGACCTGTTTTGCACACATGTGCTTAGAATGTGAAAACAGGTCCTCATGACTGACATGGGATTTCCCTCTGTATGCTGTGATTACTATTAATGAATAAAAGAAACTGCTTTGGACCTATAGCAAGGCAGAACTTAGGAAGGCTGGGAAAGCTAGACCGAATTCTGGGGAAAAGAAGGGAGATGTCAGGGAGAAGTCATGGAGCCATTGCCAGAGACAAAAGCACTGAAACTTTGCTGGTAGGCAACGACCCCGTGTTAATGCACAGATTAATGGAGATGGGTTACATTAAGATGTAAGAGTTATCCAATAAGAACCTAGAGCTAATGGACCAAGCAGTGATTTAAATAATATGGTTTCTGTGTGATTATTTCGAGTCTAAGCTAGCTGGATGGCAGGGAACCAACAAGTGGCTCCCTTCTCCAACACATGACTGTGGAGCAGTAATTCAATTGACTGGGCCATGTTCTCAGCTATGTGAAAAATTTCTGAAGCATATCCCTAATCAATTGATTTTTTTTAGATTCATAGAATTTTCACATTTATTTTTATTTTGCCATCATTAATTCTGAATCTAGAGCAAAACAACTTCTTCATAATCAAATAGCCTGTAAACAACAAAGTTTTATCTAGTTCAATTCCTTTCCCAACCATCTTGAAGATTACAGAAAACATTCTCCTCCTCAGGACACTGGTTCAGCATGCATTGTTAGCCTGATCTCCAAGTTTGGTGCACCATGTCCTTCAAGCAGACCAAGGAGGCAGATGGCCATTTCTCACTTGTTCCAGGGAAGGGGTAGGCTTTGGGCAAGGTATTCAGTTTTTTTTCTATTTTGTATTTTTAAAAGTGCAATACACCTATTTTTATTTTTAAATAAAATATAATAATATAAAACAAAACTAACACTTTGGAATTGGACAAACCAACAGAAAGAAACAAGCACAGGAAGAAGATATAAGAAACAGATTCTCTCATTTACACAGGTGTACCATAAGAACACTGAGCTGAAAGCTATAGTACATACATAAAGGTCTGCCCAGACCTGTGCAGGTCCTGTGCTTGCTTCCTCTGTCTCTGTGAGGTCTTATAAGCTTTGATCATATTCATTTTGAGGACCCTTGTTTGTGAGGTGTCCTTCATCCTCTCTGGATCTTACACACTGCTTTCTGCCCTGTCTTCTCTAGGGTTCCCTGAGCCCTGAGGGAAGGGATTTGATAGAGACATCCCATTTAAGGCCGAGTGTTCCTAGGGCTTTAATTCTCTGCATGCTACTAGCTGTGGTCCTCCATATTTGTTCCCATTTGTTGCAAGAGAACGTTTCTCTAATGATGACTCATCAAGGCATTTTTCTAGAAATATAGCAGAATGCTATTAGGAGTCATTTTACTACTAAATTTTTATTTTATTTAAACAGAACTATTTGGTTTTACCCTAGATCTTGGGACTATCTAGTCTCAAGTTCTTTGTCAGCCAAGCAGTGCCAAGAATGGGTTCCATGTCATAGAATGGGCCTTAAGTCAAATCAGATATTGGTTGGTTACACCCACAATCTCCATACCACCATTGCCCTAGCATATCTTGGAGATAAAAGATTTTGTGTCTGGCTTGATGTTTATGTTTATGTTTCTTCTGGGTAGCATGCAGAGTACCTGTACCAAAGACTGTACCAAACACTTAGGCATCAATGTTCAATATAGGTATCAGCTTAACTTCTCCATGTTCAATGAATTGTATAGGTGCTATTGTCAGCAATGGGTCTTGCCAATAGTTTTTAGAGAACAACTTATAGTCTTGGCAACTGTTTGGGTTATTTGGGGGTTCTCATGATCCCTCTGGCCAACAACTCAATTAGATATAAACCATTTCTGATAATAAAACCTTCATTTGATGACAAGTTGGAGTCTGTCTTCCCCATTATTTGACAATTTGATTTAGAATACCTAATGCCTTCATGAACATAAATATTTTAGGAAGCTTCTACCATATTGTTTCCATACTATTCTTTAAATAGCTCTTAATTTTAGCTGTGTTCCTTGTTTGTCCTCCCTCATGCCCCTGTCTCCCTTCTCTACTTGATTTCTCTCTTAGCTGCTGGTTCTCTCTAGTCCATTATTGTATGCCTATCATGTGGTTCTAGGGATTGTAGTTTAGATGTCATTGACTTATCATATAAGTTAATACATACCAAATATGTTTTTGTGGGTCTAGGATACTTTACTCAGGAAGAACTTTTTCTAAGTTCATCTATTTGTCCTCAAAGTTCATGATTTTTCCTTCCTTCCTTCCTTCCTTCCTTCCTTCCTTCCTTCCTTCCTTTCTTCCTTCCTTCCTTCTTTCCTTTCTTTCTTTCTTTCTTCCTTTTTATGGAGGGTTCTTAGGAATATTCCATTGCGGTTTTAGTCTTCTATTGAAGAAGATTTGTAGAGTTAACATTTCTTTGAAAGAGATATCCATTTCATCTATCATTATTTCAGTGCTTAAGATTCTCTCTTCCATCTCTTATATTCTGTTGTTGAAGCTTGCCGTTCAGCTGTCTGCTTATAACTTTTTCATTTCCACATTTCCCTCAGTTAAAATTTTCTTTACTGATTCTATTCCAACTTTCAGGTCTTAAATAATTCTATTCATTTGCTCCCACTGTTTGTTTTTGTTTTCATAGATTTATTTAAGGGATTTTATTCCCTTCCTTTTGAAGACCCTCTAAGGTCTGTTTTAAAGTCTTTTTCTTATACTTCAGCTACGTCGCAGTACTCAGGTCCTGTTGTAGGCTTGCTGGGCTCTGGTGGAGACATTGTCCTGGCTGTTACTGATTGCAATTTTATGCTGGTGCATGAGTATCTGGGTTGGAGAAGATCAAAATTCTGGGTGCTGATATCCAGTCTTGTCTCTGTTGGGTGGGTATTTTGTCTTTGATTTATGTTGTCTTCTCTTGTTCTTAGATGGTTGAGGTAGCTGTGTGATGCCTGTTAGGAAATTCTTCTTTGTATCCTGGTATATGAGACCACAATGAGTTTCAGACTACATGTGGTTCAAGGTACTTGGAGCTGACACTTAGGAGTGAGGATGGGCTAGTAGGGAGGAGTTGAGAGGCTTCAAAAGTGGAAGGAGAATTGTGTGTTCCACTAGGATCTGTTTTGTCTTCTGGGAATGGGGGAAGAATGTTAGGAGAGGAATCATGTGTTCTGATACAGAGATAAGTGGTCATTAGACTTGGAGATTAGACTTGGAAGAATGGAAACAGGTGAAAATCTGCAGTTAGCCTAACTGCTTCTTTGGCAGGAGTGACATGCAGGCTCCCAGGAAGTGCCTGCTGGATTTGGAAGGGGAAACTAGAACGGGGGAGGTCCTTGTGATTCACTGGAGGTGCAGGCGAGGGAAGAGAGGCCTCAGCAGCAGCAGGTTTTCTGCTATAGAGCTGGGGGTAGATGGAGTGTTTGGAGGAGTTTAGTCAATCGATTCTTGAAGTAGAGATGGGAACAAAGCAGACAGAGATGCAGAAGGAGACATATAGTTCCACCCCCACCCCCCAAAAGGAAAATAGACTGGGAAAAAACTGAAAATTTAAGGTTAATTTCATCAGAGGTGCTATTAAAGATAAGTATCATCCACAGATACACATGACAATTGCAAAAAAGCTTGATTGTTTGATGTAAGATGTGAGCATAGTCAGCTACCTATATGTATAAATGGTCTGCAAAGCAGAACAAATGCTTAAAATTAAGGGCAGAAGCTCAGGACTAAGCAGGGAGGATGAAAAATTATTCCAAGTCATATAAAGAGATAATTGGGGTAGCATGTTGCCATTCTTAATGAGACAAAATAACATACTAAAAATTAAGAAATTACAGTAGTATGAAAATTATACTATGAAAGAGAATCCTCAATTTCAAGGTCTTATGCTGGAAATAGACTGGAAGAGGGGTCTATTTTTTGCATGGTAAAGTATTTTGAGGTGCATTAAATTTATTTACAAAGTCTAGAAAGCAGTGGTGGTGGGGATACAAGGAAACTAAATCAGTGATTAGTTGTGACCTGAAACCAGTAAAAGGTTGTTGCACATTTCTCTCTGTACAATGAAGCATTGACATAATCTTCTGTGGGTTAATCCTCTTGTGTTCAAGAGTAAAACTTTCTGGATGACTAATATGGCCTAACCTAAAATCATCACATCCTCCTGAAAGACTCACCTGGGATCCCCAAATGCCTTGCACCAGCCATTGAGTACCACTCATTATTCTTCCACAAATATTCCTTATAAAAATGACCTTCACTGTTAGGTCTGGCAGATATAGCCAACCACCAACTAGTCCTTCTGCTTGCAATTACATAAATTCCTTCAGGTCATGATCCTTTTCTTTCTGACATACATATATCTACATATGTGTATATATGTCTACATGCATATGTGTGTATTCATATTCTATATGGACTCAATAAGCCCTTTTATATTAGAGAAACTTTGATCTTGAGAGTTTGGGCTTACATTGCATGGAGGGAATTATTTTAGAGTGAGTTTGAAGGGATAGAGACTCATTAAGAGCTTTCTATGATAACTAAGAATGTGTCTGTGTGATGTCAGCTAAATCTATAGTGACACCACAGCAATAGAACAAAACAACTCATACATCCATGTCAACCATCCCTTAGTAGATTATATTGATCCAGTGGATGTAGACAATGAGAAATTCCTATCTACAAGAGCAAGAGATTACTTCCTTAAAAGGGGGACAAATGTTGGTGCCAGTAGTTGATAGTGAAGCAGCCCTTCTCCAGAAGGCTCTCTTTGCTCGGAGGTCTGCCTTGCCTTAGGCCAGAGGCAACAAGCCAGTCAACTGAAGACTAGCACTGTGAGACAAAATATTTTTCCCTCCTTTAAATAGTTCCTTAAAGTATTTGTAGAGCAGCAAACATGTGTGATTAGCCAGCCTATGATGAGTTTCTTTCACAGATATATCACATCTGACTTTTAAGAGCAATAACAGGCTTCCCAAGGCTTACCAAAAAGCAAATGTCATAGTTTCTAAGATCGCCCACACATCAGGACAAGGATGTTGAAATAGCCAGATCATGAATCCAAAATAGTTGCTACTAATGTATTCAGAACTCTAATGGAAAAGCAGACAAGATGTAGAAACCGATGGGTGTGTCTAAGCTGAGATGGAAATGTGAAAAAAAACTATAAAAAATAATAACTGAAATAAAAACCACTGTAGCCCAGGAAAAGAATTGTGCCCATCTATGCAGGCCTCAGAAGCCTGGGCCTTTTATTTCCAGCTTTCTAAGCATTAACAGGGGAAATATTAGTCAGGATGATGGAGGAAGGAATATGGAGCAAGAAAGGCTAGTCTTTTGGGCTATGACAGAAGGCACTCCATCTGAGCTCACACTGTCCCTGCACCACCTGCACTGCACCTTGATTAGGCTCTGTTACCAGGAAAATTGATGGAAGGGAAGTACAGAGTACAAGAGCTCTCTTTAATGAAGCGTTTCATAACTGCTGCTTCCACACTGTCTGGGCATATTACACCGTCAATTGTGTGACTCCCGCTTATTACCGCTAATTGCTGCACAGAGAATGATGCTGACCGCTGCAGAGCAGCCACTAAGCCTACAAAGGTAGGGCCGAGAGCAGTTAATCGTTTATTAGGGCCGTTGCAAAATCTTGAGAGAAGAATCAATTTCTCTGTAACTATCTGCCTGATAGCAGCAAAGGGCGTTCAGGCTTTTGAATAGTAAATAAAGGCCTCCCAAGGACAGATTGTTAATTCCTCATTGAAACTTGCCCTTTACAGTAAGTTGTTTATCATGAGTGACTGTTCATTGTCACATACTCCTCAGCTGACAAATGAATTCTGAAAGCTAGAATCCAGTGTCCTAAGGATATTTTTAATTCTTGCCTTACCCATATTTAAGGCCATATGAGAATGGTAACAAGAGACTCCAGGGCAGCTGCTAATCTCTGCCGTGATTGTCTTTTTTGTTTCAGGTGGACATCTTGTGTGTTTTACTCTGAAAATGATTCATAGAAACAGAGAGGAAACCTGTGCCCAGCACTTACCTCTCCAGCTGGAGCTTTGGGAAGGGAACAGTGTTTTAAAGCGTCGAGAAATAAGGTCACTGTAAGAAGTAAATTAAATCCCTTTTCTTTAGTGATTCTTAGTGTTTTAGAGTCAAGGATTCCTGCAAATCTGTAAAATTCTAGAATATTACTTGAGACAAGGCACATGAACACAAATTTATGCAAAGTGCCATCCTGGCCACAGGGACAGTTTTGCTACTAAAGATTGCCTACTGTAAGGGCTAAGCTCCTATCCCATGTGATCCTCCTTATGACTGTTTCTTTAGCTGTTTCCATGAGGAATCATTTCTTCACTCTCCAAGGAATGGTGGGAACATTTTTCATGGAACTCAGCCCAGGCATTCTTTCCTCCCATGGCCATAAAGGTGAAGGGAATTAATTTGTCTTATTATCTGAGGTGTCTACCTGCTCATTGTGTCTGTTCCTTTAACTTCTCAAAGATTTGGGCTTTCAGATTCACAGTCATCCAAAGCTCAATATTGACAGATTCTCAGAAGCAATGATCTGTTTAGTCTTCCAGTTTAGTCTTCTTCCTCCATTCTCTGCTGTCCCCTGGTGCTAGCAGCCTTCCTAATGACGTATGCAATGTAACATGAGGGCAGATACCCTGCAGTCAGGCCCTGGAAACATGGAAAGAGGCTTGGATCTTAGCTTCTCGCCTGTCAGGTGTTAAGCACTCAAATCACTCTACTCAAAGAACTTGCCAAAACAGTCTCTCTCCTCTGTGCATCTTGAAAGGAAATCAAAGGTAATGGCTCCTGCACGTGGAAACACTCAGGATCGCCTCCCGGAAGACTATGCGAGAAGGCTGAGATTTTCCACTACCCACACATTCTTTGGTGACTGCCTGTATTAGAAAGAATCTTGCTCAACTTTGGAAGTGAGTCCACTAAAAGTCTGGGTCAGTGAGAGTATGTGGGAAGATTATGTAATAACACAACAAGAAAAAAAGCCCCTTTTATATTATGACCCAAGTTTTCACTTCTGGTCACAGTGTTAGCCACAGTGAAGAGACATAAAGATGTCTGTGGTATGAAAAGCTCTGTGCCCATTGGAAGGAATGTTTTCTTGCTAGACATTGGGCATGCAAAACAGAGACCAATGAAGTAGAGTAAAGCTCTTAAGAGATGGGTTTAATAGAGATTTCTCTGGAAATGATAGAAGTGAGAAGAAATCCTGCACAGGAAGACGGCATCTTACTCCTCTGGACACAGCCTGGATGATGGATCATGTGTCTCCTAGGAAATGCTGGAAGACCCAGGCCTCCAGGAGGGTCCCAGTGAACACAGGCATACACACATCATGAATGTACAAAATGCTTGCTGAACTAGGCGGGACATGAGAGATTATTACATGGAGTTTTACCAAAGATTACAAATGGATATTAACTACTATGAAAATATCAACTAATCACTGTATTAGGGCTCTCTAAAGGAATTTTTACTAGTTGTGTGTGTGTGTGTGTGTGTGTCTGTGTCTGTGTGTATGTGTGTGTGTAAATCAGCTTTAAAATGAAGTGTGTGTGTATTGTCATCTTTATAATCTAGTGTGTATATGTGTATGTGTTTATTAAGTCAGCTTTATACTTGTGTGTGTGTGTGTTTCTTTAAATTAGTGGAAACAGCAGATCACAAAATTACACCCGAGAGTTGTAACTTGGTAGTTACTAGGTCCTGAAGACTGAGAGACTCAGCAGCAATTGCATAGTCCCTCAATACCTGTTTCTTACTAGGGGAGAGGAGTGACAATCTATCGTTTCTCAGTCCACAGGCTGTGTGTCTCAGCAGCTCCAATCTGGTTCCAGAAACCTGTAAGGCTCCCAGAGAGCACTGGTACCTAGCCCACGAGGAAAGCTTGAATTTGCTTGGTCTGGTACCAGTGAAGGAATCGGCAGCAGCAGCAGCAGTAGCAGCAGAAACAACAAAGAAAACCATCACCAGGAAAAGAGAGGAGGCCAAACCAGTTAAAACTTAGGTGATCTTCCTTCTGCCATGCCCTTCGTATATGGACTGCCATCAGAAGGGGCTGCCATAGTCTGGACGTATCTTCCCATATTGATCCAGGCAATCTGAAGACTTCAACTGATGCTCCCCACTCAGGTGATTCTAATTTGTGGCTAGTTGATATGAAACCAACTCATAATAGTCACGGAGTGTAAAGGCAAAACCCCATCTTGTTGAGAATCATATCTGAACCACATAAGCCTAAACCTGAATGGGAATTATAGAGCAATATCAACTGGGAAAGATGCAGGAAGAGCTCACAGAGACACCGATCCTTTACTAGCATGGACAAAGCAGCTGAGAATTATAATCACTCTGGATCCTGAGGCAGGCCATTTCCTAAGCCACCCTCTGCTTTATCTATTCATACCCGATATGCTATTGATTTCCTATGTGGCCTGATATAATGTGGAAAGAGTGCAAACCAAGCAAAGTTATATGACAAAGAATAATCGACTCCAGTGATTAAATGTTAAAACAGTCAAATCTGAGACCAGGAAGACAGAATACTTCCAGTGAGGATGGAAAAGAGCAAAGTGGGATTACTTAGGCAACACTGTTATCTACACATCGCTTGAAAGTCAGAACATTCTGAGCCCATTTCATCCACCACATAAAAATAGAATGGAGAATATATGATTCTGTGGAATTACTTGGGGGAATTTATACCAGTATGCAAATGTATGTAAATTTCTTTACTATTTAAACTCACATAGTCATTTGCTATATACTTTATTCAACTTTAACTGTTGTACGGAGTCATTTAAATTCATTCTAGGACTAATTGTTATGTATATGATATGTGTGTGATTCTGGGAATAAAACTGTGGCAAAACTATAACAGCATCCAGTTCTTATAAACCTTCATAAGGAATCAGTTAAAAGTGTCTGTAAGTCTCATTTTCTAAAAAGAACAAACGATACCTCCAGGAGTATTTGAAATTTCTGATCCTTTAATATTAAATATAATGCTTCTCATTGTGAAATTTGTATATATGCTTTCTGACAATCAGAATATGGAAATCGTTTAATAAAATATTTTTCTTATTTTAGAAAAAAGTTCTAGAAATCACGTGATTGACCTGCTAACATATGGAGTTGAACTAAAATTACCCCTTTAATTTTCAACAGAGGCCCATTAAGTCTTAATTTAGCTGTGTTTCAGTAAAACAAATGTACACACACACATGTCTCTTAAAACAGATCCAGGTCTGCCAGAGAGTCTTATCATTTCCCTTCTGTTCCGTCCCTGCTGCATGTGTGAAAACAGGGCTTTCTTAACTGCTGCAGTCTGTGCTCTAGTCCACAAAGAATTTAAGTACTTCAATGTTTCCAATTATCATTCTGCTTACAAATGCTTCAACATCAAAGAGGGTGATATCTGGATCTTCTCTTGCCTATCGAAGTCTGCTCTTTGGCGATGCTGTTTATGTAATGATACCTCCCATCAGATAGACTGTGAGAGCACAGGATCCATTTTATGCCTCAAATGTTGTTATTTTCTTGGAAAAATAGTGGATTATTTAACTTATAGTGGATACAGGCCACTAAAGATACTTCATGTATAATTAGAATTTGTATAAAAATACTTCATACAGTTAGAAGCTCTCATTACATATTTATAAAACCCAATTACAAAAATAAATCCTTAGAAAAAGTTAATGGGAATCCATTTTTTGGGAAGCCTATATCAATTATGTACTATGTTTTCGGCAAACGTGTCTAATGCTATCATTACCAAGCATAATGTAGGCACTATGAATAACTTGCTTACTAGCTCCTCTCAGTAATAAATGAGCTAGCATACTATTCTAACAAATCCTAAAGTTTTAGAATATCAACTTAAAATACAACACATTAAATACCTGTTAAAGTTTTCTCAAATTCTAAGAATAACTTAAAAGTTTCATTCTTACTATACAGTATTAATATTAATTATTTAAATATTAGTTATTTAACATTAACTTTATTTCCATTTTGGAATGAATAATAACTACTCTAAACTTTGAATACTTCAGTCTGGCTTCTAATTTTTAAGCACATAAATTAATGGTTTTCAAAAATAAGTGGATGCTATGAGAAATAGGCAAGATGTGCTTAGCCTTGTGTCAGTTCCAGTGTAACGGCCTGTCATCATACAGACACATGGCTACACAGTCACTTCTGTGTAACAACACAGTACACTAATGTCCTCCATAAGAAGGTGATACACTATGCTGCCTTGGAACAATTCACTGTCCCTCAGTTCAGATGTCCGACAAACATTTCTCTGGACAAAAGTCACTCCTCACCTAGGGTGAATGTTTTCCCTCAAGGTTACCAAGGAAAATGGATGTCTGTGTCCTTTCTTGTTCCATTCCCCTCTCCATTAACACAGCAGTCCAGCTGCATCTCAGAGACTGTTGTTCTCACTGCATCTCTCCATGTGATTCTGATCTCTCTCGCACTCTTCCAGATTGAGAAACTTTTATGACTACAACAAGCCACCTAGTTGGTCCAGAATACTTTCCCTATCTAGAATTCAATTGATATGCAACCTTGTTTCTATCTTCAAACTTTAGTTCACTTCTGTTGTATCAAGGAGCAAAATTACAGACTTGGGGATTAAGATATAAGTATCCTATCAAAGGAAGTATAAGTCTATAAATGGGTAGCAGAGAAAGATAACTAAGGAGAGAATAAAAATAATTGTTCAACTTTTTTTAAACTTCCCACATCTAAAATATCATGATTGAGCAAAGTAAAATCAAGATCAAATAAGCTAAAAAGAAGGACCTTCTTTTTTCTTTTCTTATCAAAGTGGCACCAGACATCTAAAATTATATAAATCTATATAAATAAAAAACATTTTATTCATATATGCAAAATCTAAAGAAGAAATTTACAGTGGAAAATCTTTGTGTTTTCACCAGTAGCTGGTTGTAAACCAGAAAAGTAGACACTCTGTTTGTTCCTAGAAAATGGTAAATGTCTTACCTTTTTAATCCACCTGCATTTTTAAAGATTTCTACATTTCTCTCATGTTTGAACTAAGAATATTACATACAGTAACTGTTATGGTTTTGGTCCCTGGTCTCTTTACAAGACAAGCCATTCCCACTCCCTCCCCCATCCACTGAGGCAGGCTGACTTATTTGCCCTTAAAACAATTCAAGTTTTGTTTTATAGACTTTTCCCAGCTAAAAGCTTGTTAAAATTTGAGTAATTTTCTGCTGAAAGGTTATAACAGGCCAAAATCAGTTTCTGTATTCCTCTTTGTAAACTCCAAGTGATTACCTTTCCCTATCCAATGGCAGTATTGGCAGAAATAAGTTTTTCTGCAGCACAGATGACTGTCCTTACCTTTTGCTTTGGTGGTTTTCACTGAGGTCGTCTCTCAGTCTATAGAGCCTACCTGGTTGGGACACCTTCTTCTATCTGCATCTCCAAACTCATTCATTTGACACATTTTTGTGTTTTCCATTGTCCTGGAATTCATTTTATATCCCTAGCAGGCCTTGAATTCATACTTTCCTCCTGACTCAGCCTACCAAGTGCTGAGATGTCAGTTAATTTTTTTTCTTTGCCCTTTCTTTCTTATTCTTTAGAGGAAGATCTGAACAATCCTGAATATTAACTATTATTTTAAACTTAGCCTATTAACAAACTTAACCCACAACGTCTGTTTTGCTTTATGAAACAAAAAACAATGACAGTAACTTGAAAATTCTGGAACTGCTCTTAGCCTTGGAAATCTTACAGTCAACAGAACAAAGTCTTTATCTTCATG
The DNA here is from genome assembly GCF_903992535.2 of Arvicola amphibius. Classification (NCBI taxonomy): domain Eukaryota; kingdom Metazoa; phylum Chordata; class Mammalia; order Rodentia; family Cricetidae; genus Arvicola; species Arvicola amphibius. The sequence goes on along the minus strand of NC_052058.2, from coordinate 111,074,937 downwards.
GAATGTTGTTGTTGTCTAATCATTTCTTATCTTTTCATTGAAAATTTTTTTTCACATAATAAATTCTGATTAGTTTTCCCTCTCTATTCCTCCCAGTTCCTCCTCACTTCCTGTCCATCTATATCCACTCCATCTATGTCTCTCATTAAAAAACAAATAACCTTCAAAGGAATAATTGAAGACAAAATAAAATAAAAACTAACACACTAGAACTGGTCACAGCAAATAGAAGGAAAAGAGTTCAAGGGAAGGCATGATGAAGAGTGACTCACTTATTTGAACACTCAGGAATCCCATAAAAGAAAAATTGCCACTGCTGTCTTTGACTCTTGGAACACTTTTTCTCCTACTGGGTTGCCTAGCCAGGTCTTAATGTGAGGGGCTTTGCTGTGGGGGAGACACATACATACATACATACAAACATACAGACAGACAGAAAGACAGACAGACAGACAGACAGACACTTAAACACACACACCACTTGTTTCATAGTGGGTCAAGAGGAACCGGCTATTGACAGTACATCTACCCTATATACCTTACCTATGGCTGACTTAATTTTCTACCACTGTAATAATTTAATACTTAGTTGATAGTGATATTATTTTTTCTCATGAGAACTAAATGACTCATTAAGACTAAAACACACCCAAGTTATTATTAGGGAAAAATTTTGAAATTTTCCAGGATTGACAACATTATATAAAATGTAAGATCCTGGCTTGGTCCACAAAACAAGAGTGGTTTCAAGCTCTACTACTATGTATAATCTCCCAGGGTTGGTCTACCAATAAGTCAATAGCAGAGAGATCTCTGTCCTAAGAATTTCACCAGGTTTCCCTAGTAGCCTTTTCCTGTGGCTGGACTACACATATGGCATCACTTCTATGTGATCCTTACTGAGTACTATTTAATTCCTAACTATGAGAATAAAAAATAATGGTATTTCAAGAAACTTAGGTATAACCTTGCTTAGAGGTTTGGGATGAATGTATCCTCAACAGAGATCTGCTTCTTTGATTTTCAATAAATTAAGATATGAATCATTTGATACAAAGTGTTTCAGAATGTTGACTCGGAACTTTAACTTTAAATAGGTGCAGTGCATACATGGGGGAATGTTTGAGCGCCACTGAAAAGAAGCCAGTTCTTGGGAGGTTCAGTCCTGAAGAGAGCTGCCTGTGGCACTACTCAGTGATTTTGCTGGGGAGCTAGCAGTTTTACTGTTGCCCCATGAATTCTCTTTGCATTTAGACAAGATCATTTATTGCAAGTTTATTCACATTGTTCCAGGCTCACAACCAACATTATCTTCAAAAAAACAATGAATAAAGATTGGGCTTTGTGTAGTAAGAAAACACAGAGGGTAGGTAAAGTGGAAGCTGACAAGCGTCACACAAGTTCTGCCAGAGATTAAGCACTAAGGGTCCCATGGCCAAGTCTTAGGAAATATCCACAGAATCATCAAACCAGCATGTGAACGCGAATAAAAATAAAGATGGGGAGAGGTGAAGAGAAAACAAGACAAAAATAAAGAACCTCTGCATTTTCTCATAACAGAAATCTAATTAGAGAAAAAAATTGCAAACCATTAGTCAGATTGTGAACTGTGAAGCAATGCAGAGCGATGGGAGAAAGGGCCGTCAGCATTCCACACGCTGTGACCCAGTCACATAGAGTGTGATAGAAATAACTTTCCTGGGACGAGCAGCTTGACATTTAACTTCTCATTTGTGCTCACCGACCCAAGCTAGAGATTTTACAATCAACCTTGAAACACTGGGGAAAAAAAAAAGACATTCTAAGTCTTTGCTGATTTGGATTAAAATAGTAGGAGAAGACAGACAGACCGACCAGAGCTTCATGTTGGACTATTTTGGTTGTTGTTGCTGTTGCTGTTTATTGGTGAGAAAGGACCAGTTTCTCAACTGTCTGTCCTTACTGATCAATTTTCCATTTTCTCCTCTTTCTTGAATGCTGCCATTTCCCTCACTGCTGTAACCTGCAAGCTCACCGCCTCCATAGCTAATAATAGCTTCCTGGCTTCTGTTATCTACTTGATCTACAAACTGCTTCCCTGACAGCAATATTTTCTTTGCCTCAGTATAGTCCAATAAAACTGACATTTGGAGAAGCAATTGGAAGGATTTCAGTAAAGGAAGCTCATATTTCCCATTCAAATCAGAAAAGAAAAAATAAATAAAAGCACTTTAGAATTAAGAAAACTGTAAGGGTTCTTAAGAGAAATTTGTAGATAGAAAGAAAATGAATGGCTCCTAATATTCCCTAGCTATTTAATGGGTTGTTTGAAGCTGTCTTGGAATTACTTAGAAAAGACAGCTATTAACATTCATGCTCCATTCTAAACAATGCAGTATATGTGAGGTTTCTAACAACACCTAGGTACAAAATCAAAACCGTCCATGAGAGTATAATCTCCAGGCAGGTATCAGGACAGTTTAATCACAAATCTTTATTCAGCATTTTAATTCTGGGTTGTAGTATTTAAGTGGCTAACCTTCAGATTTTAAGAATGAATCCTAAGGTTCTGATGAGTTCTATCCAGACCCACATATTTTTTCCTTGAAAACTGAAATGTGATGCCTGTACTAGTTTCTTAAGGCACTTACAAAAGTTTCACAGAACAGTTAAGGTAAGAAATATATTCTCTCACTGTTCTGTTGGAAAAATTTTCAAATCCCAGATGTTAACTGGACCATACTCCCGTCATCAGCTATACTAAAGATGTTCACAGGGCCACACTCCCTGTCAGTCGTACAGAAGATGTTAATAGGGCCATATTCCCTTTATCAGCTGCAATGAAGATCATTTCTTCTCTCCATCTTCTAATAGTCGCTATGGTATGTATCCCTTAGCTTCTGACTATGTCTGTCCAGTTTCCTCTTCCTCTATGTCACATGGTATTCTAATTGATGTCCAAATTTCCATTCTATTTCTTAGAAAGACACTGTACACTGGATTAAGGCTTGGCTGAATCAGATATGATCTCATTACAACTTGGTAACACAGGTGCAATAATTTATAGTCCATTCTCATTTTCACAATTTTACCCTATTTACTAGCCTGAAAGTTTTCATAAAGATTTCAAATGCATGCATTTTCTTCATGAATATATTAAAAATATATTAATAAATCTGAAAAGTAAATAAGTTGTGAGAAGATGACAAGGCTTAGACAACCATATTTATAACAATTTTCACGATATGAAGATCAAATCTTTTAGTTAAATATTCTCATTTAAAACCAATATGCATAAACTATGAGTAACTATTTCACAAAGAAAGAACTCAGGAAGGTAAACCGAGCTGAATGAACAGTATGCAGAATGAACATGTCAGACTCCATGCTGGACTGAGGAATTTTTCTACCATTACTCTAGGCAAAAACAATACTAACAACAAAATGTATTTCTCACTCCATCTTGAGAGCTAGAGAAATTTTATTTTCTCAGTTAAAAACAAACAAATCTCCATCACTCAAGAAAAATTGCTTATTTTATGTAAAAACTGAGTATAATTATGAAGCAATCATTTGCCTGCTGCTTTCATGCTAATAAAGACTTAATTTTCTCCTGCAGACCCTCTCTACTGAAGACAGCTTCCATGACCTCCTGCCCATTTTCAAATATGCATGACTCAAAATGTTAGCTTTGCCTTGGTGATTCTGATTGTTTTTCTCATACTATCAAGGCATGCCTTATATATTTATATTGAAGCAAACGAATATTTTTTAATTTTAATAATTCAAAAAAGCTTTTATTTGCCACTTCAGATGTTTATTATCTTAAAATTTTATGTCATTATCTCTTTACAAAAATAAGAATTAAAGAATAACATTGACAAATGTTATGTTGTCCAACTAGATACGTTTTACATCAATTTTCCTGAGGAGCTTAGACTAGTGGGAGCTCACTGACACTGGACTGACAGCTGGAGAACCTGCATAGGACCAAACTAGGCCCTCTGAATGTGGGTGACAGCTGTGTGGATTGGGCAGTTTTGGGGCCATTGGCAGTGGGATCAGGATTTATCCCTAGTGCATGAACTAGCTTTTTGGAGCCTATTCTCTATGGAGGGATAAATTGTTTAGCCTAGATACAGGGGAGGGCCTCGATTCTGCCTCAAGTGATGTGTCAGACATTGTTGACTCCCCTTGGGAGGCTTTATGCTCTTTGAGTAGTGGATGGGGTGTGGGAAAGGGTGAGGAGACAGTGAGGGGAGTGGGGGGAGTCAGAGGAGGGAAGGGAGAGTAAACTGGGATTTGTATGTAAAATAAAAAAATAAAGAAAAAACACTAAAAATAATTGTCTCAATCTCTCTATGTCCCTAGGAGCATATCAACAAACCACTATCTCTCTTCATTCTTTTTATCAGAATTGTTTATCATACAGCCCAAGAGTTCATCATCCCTGACTCTTTCTTGGATATGACATCACTCTGTGGTTATCTGACTAAAGAGTTCCCAGGGCTCCCTGGTGACAATATATAGTTACTGCTTTGCCCACCTCTGCTTGGAGAGAGCACTCTAGTGGGAACTAAGACCATTTCTGCTCATCTCACAGTCAAAGATGTCAGCCAAGGCCAAAATCGCCATGAAGGTGTGAGTGAACTTACACTACAAAGCCATACTTCACTAGAGTCTAACTGATGCTCCTCAGCGCCGTGGGAGGGAAAGGGCTGCTTTTATTCGGTTTCATGGTATGCCTTACTTTGTTCCTCTTCTATAGAGCAGAAGAAATAATTCTTACTGCAAAAATGTATCTAAAATTTCATGATATTGTGCATATAAAGGGTACATGGAGCATCATGCCTAAAACAGCTCATTACTCAACATATGCAAAAGATTAATGTAATGAGGCACATTCTACCATCACTGGAATATAGATACAAAGAACCTTGGAAGAGTAAGGAAACTGTTAATAGTTAATTCTATATTAATCTATTTAATAATAGAGCCACTGCTAATAACTTTATGTAAATATTGTAGAATAATTCTGTTGCAGGAGACTGTTCATTCCCAGCTGCCCAGCCCCAAGATAATCACAGAGAAACTATATTATTTGCAATATTGTTTAGCCAATAGTTTAAGTGTATTTCTGGCTTACTCTTAGACCTTAAATTAACTAATTTATATATATATATATATATATATATTGAGATATAGTGGTGACTTACTGGTAAAGTCTGTCTCTGGTGGGCAGCTACATGGCTTGTCACTAACTCCACCTTCTTTCTCCCAGCATTCAGTTAAGATTTCCCACCTAGCTCTATTCTGCCATGTCACTGGCCAAAAGAGATTTAAGCAATAAAAATTAACCAATAAAAGCAACACATATACAGAAGGACCCCCCCACACACACACACACCATATCTCCTCTTTGTTTAAATGAAAAGGAAGGTTTTAATATAGTAAAATTACATATAACAAAACAGGAATCAAGAAAGAATTGTGGTTACAATATTTATATCTACTTTATCTTTTATCATAGCTAAGGAAAACTATAATTATAACTATCTATTCTTCAACTTCATCAAAGACTCCAGAAGGATATAATATTACCTAAGCTAACTGGAAGTGCATTATAAGCAATTTCCAAAACTCTAGAATGGACAGAGACACCTTGCTGCCTGGACAGTCACCCAAAGTTCTTCTGTAACATGGGGGTAGGCCCATAATATCCAGCAGACATTTCCATGAAGCAAAAAAATTGAAGATCTCTTATGCCTTGTACTGGCAAAGTTCATCAGTTGCTTTCTTCTGTGTCCTGCAAAATGTCTGGCTGTCTCTTTCATGAAGCAGGAACCCCGAAGGACCATCCTACCTTTAGGCAAGTTCTGTAGTTGTTTTTCTGTGGGTCCTGTATGTCCAGTTCATCAAGCAGTCCAGGCAAGAGCAGTTTCATGCTTAAATGGCTAACAAACTCGATAAGGAGACTCTTTGATGCTTATCATCCTTTTGAAGTAGACTAGTGTTGCCTGGAGCATATGTATCTCATTGTCATGAAAAGTCTTAAGCTCTTAAAACATCTAAATGCCGTATTCTGAAGGTCTCTGAAAGATTTGAAGAAAACCTATCTAACTGAAATATATCTCTGTATTATCTAGAAAAACAAACTAACATGACTACACACTTAACTATTATAAATGTTTATCTATTAACCTATATTTCTTAATTATACAAGATACTTTTAAATGAGCTACACAAACACAATACCATAATCAAGAGCAGAAATATACCTATAACAAAATTAACCTAAAATTTGTATCAATAGAGCAAGATCCATAGCAATGCAAATCTCTATAGCATATCCTGCTTTAAATATAAACAAATATTTATAAATAATATTTGGGGAATTTAGGCATAGTTCTCTCCAAACTGCTTCCTGATTTTTGTTGGGTGAAGTTATTTTTGGGGGTGTTTATGGTGACCTTTAGGGAGGTCTTGGTCCATAAAACCACATTATCTGGAAAAAAAATCCACAGATTTTCCTACTCTGGAAATAAAAGAAGAAGCTTGTTTCCAAAGCAACATATCCTTAAACCCAAATATTGAAATCAAGATACCTCTAAAACATATATGTTGGTTTATCTTAGCAGCCCATACAATGAAATGTTTCTCTGTACTTAGGTCAACATTCAAAAAATTCAAAGAAAGCACAATAATATACCTAATCCAGAGTTTCTATATATATTCCATATTTACGAGGCTTGCTTGTTTTTACTCTATTACAAGTTTAATATTTATTTTATTATCTTTACTACTCTAATATATGACTGTCTGTATGCTTTTAAAGTACATTTACTATCTACTCTTTTTCTTCTCTCTCTCAAGCCTATGTACATTTTTAAAAAACACACTGTGTCTCATTTAGAGGTCTTTTCTATCTGAATCTGTCCTATTGTGCATCTGAAATCCTTTTCTGCCAAGGAGTGCTTCTTAACATGCAAATCAGCTTGGCTAAGATTAAGGCTGCTTTGCCTTTTGGCTCCACCCAGTTCAACATGATGGAGGTCTGTTCAGTGCGAGCAATGCTCACTGCTCCATTTTCAGACACACAGGTCTATGATACCATTTAGCAAATTGGAACACTCTGCTCACAAACCCCATTTAAATGCTCTATGGCAGGACCTCCCAAAAGAGTCAGAGATGTTTGTGCTGGTGAACCAGGAAGTTGCTGTTTTTAAAGAAGCCACACAATTTTTAGTGCACCTTTCTTAGAGGAGCTGCAAGCCCATCCAGAGGAAAAAAATTGTGGCTACTATGAAACTGTGCTAAACTCTATTTATTTTGTCTAGAATACCTTTTCAAGCTTTCTCAAGTTTTTATGTGGGTATAGTTAGCCATGTTCATGCAAAATTGTTAGTGGAGGCTGCTTGCTCATTTCCAGACTGCCTTGACTCAAAATAATCACTCAGAAACTATATTATTTGCCATACTTTTTGGCCAATAGCTTAAGCATATTTCTAGCTTGCTTTTATATCTTAAACTAGCCAATCTCTATGTCATGGCCTACTGGCAAATCTCCGACAGGATCCAGTGGAGGCGTCTCTCCCAACTGGCAGCTACATGACTTCTCACCGACTCCTATTTTCTCCCAGCATTCAGTTTAGTGTTTCCATATAGCTCTATTCTGCCCTATCACAAAGCAGTTTCTTTATTTATTAATCATAAAAGCAACACGTGTACAGAAGGACTTCCCACACCATAATTCTGCCTATCTTTCTTTTGGAAAGGTCATTTGAAAATGATGCTCTTCTAGAGGAGTCCAAGACATCACAAGACAACCCTCAGAAGCAACCATCCTGGATTCTGAGGAGCTCACAGAGTTTGAACCAACAACCAGGGAGCCTGCATGGAAATGACCTAGGCGCTCCACATATGTGTGACAGTTATAACTTTGTCTATTTGTAGGACCCTTAACAATGGGAAGAGGAACTCTTTCAAATGCTTTGACGGGGTTTTTTGGGAACCTACTCTTCATTATGGGTTGCCTTGCCCAACCTTAAAACAAGGGGAGGAGCTTAGTCCTACCATAACTTGATGTGCCATACTTTGTTGATACCTATGTGAGGCCTGCCCCTTTCTGAACAGAAACAGAGCAGAGGTGAATTTAAGGGGTGGAGGGAGGCTGAGAGAGGGAATGGGAGGAGAGGAGGGAGGGCATGCGGTGGTCAAAATATAAAATTTTCAGGGTCCAGGACCAGCCCGGACCATAAATTATTTCTCGGACCAGAGGGGGGGCATGGGAAGAAAGACACAACTCACATCATTTTATAGGGAGAGAGTGTTCAGGGATTCCCTCCTAAAATCCCGAGTTCACATCCTGAAAAATTCACCCATGTTTAAATAAACAAACAACTTTTATACCAAAACATAAACTGAGGGGGAAATTCATTAGCATTCTGTTTCCTAGGTAACCTGGCAAATGACTGAAGTCACGTCCACACCTTTTTAAGCCCATTTTGTCATGTCTTCCTATGTATGCCTGCTCTGTAACATAGACTGAATTAACATCTCCTTTCCAGATGTCCTCCCAAATTACAAAGAAGGAACAAGGCGACATTAGCATATCCCTACCTTGTGTTTAGGATGGAGGCACTTTGTCTCAAAAGTTTGGTGACCACCTCCTGTGTGGCAGGTGCATTCTGCCCTGAAATTCTGGCCACCATACAATGTAGAAAAATGGGCCTGTATAATATGGCCCTACATAAAAATAAATAAATTTAATTTAAAAAATGTTAGGGGGGATAAGCAGCTAAAGAAACAAACAAAACTCATAAAACAAAAAAAACAGCACCTTTTAGGTTGCAGCTTTACTTTTGAAATTCTGCTTTTCAGTAAACATCTTAGTCCTATGAGGCGGGGTTTCTAGGAACTGACAATTTGCTGCCATTTTTCTTGCTCTTTTTGGTTGTACTCCAGCAACACCAACTCCAATGTTATTTCTCCAACTTTAGACTCATGCACACCTTGCACCTGCTGCTCCTATTTCTTTGACTTCTCTGCCCTCATTTACATATTGAAATTATTCTTTCTAGATCCAGAAAGTGACTACCTACCAAGTATACAATATGCCTTCTTGTGTTTATTTAGGCTTAAGCCTTACAGTGTTTTAACATTCTCATTGCCATGTTTTGCAATGCTGTTGTGTCTGTTTTTAAAGATATACATTTTTGATGTAATTTTAAAACAATTTGTTATCTTATTTTGTTTCCTATTTAATATTTGTGTACAGAAAGACAATTGATAAAGCATGCTGACCTTGTACGTATTGGCCTAATTATGAATTTCTTAGCTCCTTATTCTTTATTTCAAGTAGTTTTCTTGTTCAAGTTTTACCAATTAAATAATTATGTCATCAATGAAAGGATCACATTTGACTTCTGTCATGGCTAGTTTGTGTGTCAATTTAACACAAGCTTAAGTATGAGAGGAGGGAAACTTAATTGTGCCTCCATAATGCTGGGCTATAGGCAAGCCTGTAGGGCATTTTCTTAATTAGCAATTAGTTGGGTGAGTCTCCAGCCCATTGTGGATTGTGCCATCCCTACAGCTCATGGTCCAGGGTTCTGGAATGGATGGAGGGGTGAGTAAAAAGGAGGACAGGAAAAGGGGAAGAAGGGGAAACTGGGGTTAGTATGTAAAATTAAAAAGTTTTTCAATTAAAAAGAAAATAAAGTAGGCTGAGCATGTCATGTGTAATAAGCCAGGAAGCATCAATCCTTCACAGCCTCTGCATCAGCTCCTGCTTCCAGGCTCCACCCCTGGTTGAATTTCAGTATGGACTTTCTTTAGTAATGAAATATGATGTGAAAGTATAAGCCAAACAAATCCTTTTCTACAACCCAAAATAAATAAAATGATCCCCTTGTCTAAGTACATTGAAATTCTACTGAACATCAAGTAAATTATAAGACATTGTCCAAACTTTCTCCATTTTTTATTCGTAGAAATATGACATTTATATTGAGCAAACAAATTTATATATTATTTGAAATCACGATTCTCATTTTGTCATAGTAAAAATTAAAGTGTTTTTAATTGCAAACATGTCAAGTAGTAAAATAGAAGAGAAAACAACAGAAGTGAGTAGACAATGTGACATGATATCAAATCGAGGGCTGTTTTTGTTTTGTTTTGTTTCGTTATTGTTGTTATTTGGTGTAAATGTGTGTATGTTTAATTTAAGAAAGATGAGTTCTTATATTTCATTTTTAAAAAGACTGAAATGCCAGCCATCTTGACAGTGTTCACTATCTATTGCTGGTGACATTTCTGGAGTTATGCTCAAGTAGGACCTTGCCTGCTTTGATTCAGCCAGCTACAGACACCTTATCCTCTCATCCTGCTGGCTTGCATCAAATCCCTAAGTAGTGATGCTGCAACAGTTTTAGCACATTGTCAGTAGTCAGTGCCAACTCCTGACCTGTAAGTTATAATCAGAGACTATCCCTTATTCCACTGAACTATTGGGCCACACTATTACTTAAACGCTGTTGAACTCTTCTTGGACAGATGCTAAATAAGGAAGAATTGTTAGCTTTGTATTTCAACTTGAACTACATGACATAGCAACAATACAGAAGCTAGCACTTTCCTGGACATAAATGGATGATTTGCCATCACTTTCCTACAACTGCCCAATTCAGTTTTCTTTCATTTTTTTCTACGTACATTTTGCCTTTCCTATCTGAATAGTCTTTGTCACTGTGTAATTTAGGTCTCTCAGCAGATGACACATAAGCTTAGAATAAACATTTCCTATGTAAGTTGCATTTGTGGCATGGTACATAAAAGTCAATGTTCCAATTGTCAACTAAAATTATAATAACTACTGTATTTTTTAAAATAAATACCAGTTTATACTTCCCAAAATTTTGTTATGAATATTATTCACTTAAAGTTGTTTAAAAGAACCACTTTAGTCATACATGGCAGTTAGAGAAAATTATTTCTATACTCAAAGCTGTACATGTTAGGATTCAGGCACTGTGCTGGCCGGCCCTGTAATCTGGCAGATTACACCCAGGCAGTACCCTGGCCAGCTCAAGGTCTTATTCTCTACATAGGTGCAAAGGTCCCTTTAAGAGACAAGCTCCTGATCTCTCTTTCCTGACATTGTTCTAAAGAGGCAAGCAGGCTTTTGCCTCTCTCTCTTCCCCGTTTCTCTCTCTTTTTTTCTCTCTCTCCAATCTCTCCCTTCTACCCTCCTTTAATAAATTCTACACTCTGTTTGTTTGGCATATTTGTTACTCACCATGATTTGGATCAACTTGCCACAAAGGTCTCTCTTGCATGTCCTTTACCTGCCACGGGACCCTCCAGGGTCCCAACTAACACGGTAAACATTACACTTGATGTTATTACCACCAGTCTTTCTGTGTGTTCCCTCCTGCTTGTTGGCAGGCCGTCCTTGGCATGCAGGGATGCTGAACCAAGAACAACCCACTTTCCAATTGCCTGTCTACTATACCAGCTATGATTGATAAGCTCTCCTCTGCAGGGTTGGCGTTCACTAACAATTACCTCTGGCATTTGCCCTGAGTAAGGCTTTCAGGCCTAGTATCCTAACCCTGCCTCACTGAGTGGTGTCTTCCTTCTCAAATCTATACGTCCTTTGGAGTTGTTGCCCTGCCCCCTTCTTTGGTTTCATGCCTTTCAGGCTACGGCCCTCCCCCTTTTATCAGCTTCTTGCCCTTTGGACTATGGTCTCATTTCAGCTTCATACCTTTAGACTCTACGTCCTTCGGGCTTATTGTCCTGGTCCTCGTTTTTTCAGCTAACAAGTCAGAGAGCGACCTGAGACAGTCACTTATCTTTCTCCCTCACCCATGGGGAAACAAGGTGATAAAACCCTTTCACAATCTTTTATGGAACATTTCTAACTTCTGCCAGTGGGCAGTTAACTGGGAATAGTTACAGCATGTGGGCAAGCACCATCTTGACTAAGGATAGGTCAGATGTCTTAACCACCATCTTTGCTAAGGGTGGCCATGTGGCCGCTGCCATTTTGTTTGAGGTTAGGATAGGGAGGAGCCACAGATCCACCCCCTAGCCAAGCGCTGGAAGCAGCCTGCCCCCACTGCTAGAGTAGTCATGTCATCACCTGCCACCACTTGCCTTTACGCCAGTAGCTATGCCTTTAAAACCTACTCTTATGCTAACTCTGTTGCATGTGGCATGTTTGCATGCTGGCCTGACAAGGGCTCTCCAGAGCATGTACTTCATGCAGGTATCCCACTCTGCAGCTGTCTGTTCTCTCCCTCCTGCGACAAATCTGCTTTTTCTTCACTGGTGGCTTTGATTCTCCACTTTCCTCTTTGCTCCAAAGACATGCAAATGTCTGTCTACTCTCTTTTTCCTTAAATGTTCTGTTTACTTTTTACAAAGTGTGAGTCAGAGATGAAAAAGCCAGCTTCTTCTCACTTACTTTTTATTTAACTTTCTGTGTGAGTATAAATTAGCTTTAATTCTGTATGTGTGTGTATACAATTTAAATTTAAATTATATATTCATATAATTATTGTTTAAAGTCTGTTCATTGTATCTCTTTTTAGACAAAAGGGTCTCAAATATTTTTAAATGGTGTGTACTTCTAAATGATGAAAACATATAGTTAGATCTGTTACAAATACATTCTCTGTGATTCAACCCTGCTTTAAAATATATCCTACATAGTGATAAAAATTTAAGGTTATAAAGATCAATTTCAGATTAACAAAAGCTAACCCAGAGATTTTCTGTAAACTGTTCTTCACACTTGTCAGTTTTCACTGTTAAGCTTCTATTGCAATAGATAGCTAGATAGACAGACAGACAGACAGACAGATAGATAATTCTTTACTTCTTTGTCCTTCATAATAAATCTAACCTGCTAAGTTAAAACCAGTTACAGTCAAGCTGGAGGACTCTGGGTAAAACATTCCTCTAGAACCTATAAACTTGGATCTAGCTCTCCAGGCAGATTCTATATTGTAGTCATGATTCAGATAGACCCAGTAGACGCCTCAAATACTCAGAGATCTGAGGAATATGGCGTTTAGATGTTTAATTTAAAAAGCTTTTTATAACGGAGTGGCAGGTAAGCTCCAAGCACCACCCCTTTATCCTCCAAAGAAGATGGATGGGGAGCAGAACAACTTCCACCTATAACTCACTTTATCAAGAGAACGCACTAGTCACTGAGCAAAACTGCCTTTCACCTCAACTACTGCAAACCTCTTCAGATGTTGACAACAGGGCACTGGAATTGACTGCCTCAAGTTGCCCAGGGCAAGACATGTTGGTCCTTCTACAAACTCCTAATCCACAGGATCTTCTGAAACCTGACAGGCCCTGCGCTGCCAGCTGAAAGATGGATGTTGCTCTACGCCTTGCCCTTAATAACCATGGAGGACCCTGGGTTGACTGTCTAGATTGTCAATCAAGTAAGTCTCTGTCATTTTAAAATCAATAACTCAGGTAAAATTTATCCTTCTCAGGATTTCTGGTGAAGTTTGACAACTGGTAGCTTTGCCAACTGCCTCTCAGTTCTCTGTGTAAAACTCAGGTCCGAGACTTTGCTCTCCTTGAGCCAATACTAAGTCTAGGCACAATTTACGTTGTTACCAGACTCAGATAGGAAATAAACTCACAGATTTCTCCTTAATGTCAAGGTGATATCATAATGATTAATAACAGGGGAAAAACGGGTACTTTAAGGTTTATTTAAAAACATAAGAGATCAAGATGTGAGGATCTAAGGATGTTTTAGGGTCTAAGAAGGTGTTTGGGGTATGCAAATGCAAGTTATTAAGGTGTGTAAATACAACTGATAACGTCTGAGAATAAAAAGCTTAAGTGATGACAAAGGCGAGTGATTTGAGAATAAAATATGTTCCAGATCTCTCTCTTTCATTATGCTACTGTTATATTGGACTCCAAGGGTCCATAGTCTTAACAATAATCAATAAAATCCTGATAAAGTATTAATCTAACACTGGCAAAGTGCTACCACTATCATGGCTGCAAGATCAAGAGTTTAAATTCCCTTTGGTGATTTCCTAACTATAGACCTCAAAGATACTTTTCATTATGCAAAAAAAAAAATATGTCAGTATCATTCTGACATGGTTATACTGCCATTTCTACAATGTAAATTTAAATACAGATTGTAAACATTAAAAATGCTAATATGTCTAAAACTTATGTTTTCACAAACTCAAAAAATTCTTATAAGTCCCAGAGAGCCAACTTGAAGGATTTACCTCAAACAGGTCAGATGTACCCCTCCCTTGACTACCAGGCCCTAAAAGCCCTAAGAGTCCAACTTTCCCCACCTTTCTCTGGTCCTGACATGCTCCCCCCTCAATAACCAGTATATAAAGACTATTATTTTTTTCTTAAATTTAACCTTAACCTCTGTTCTGCCAGCATCTCACCAGGTCCAAGAGATACCATACAGTTCCCCAGAGCCTGAAACAACCAAATACCTCAGGATGTGGCCAACACTCCCACTTTCTCAGGTCCCCCAAGATTTCAACACCCACAAATTAGCAGAAAGCAGTCTTGAGACCTAGTGCCCTATCCTTGTCCAACTTGCCAGCCCCTTTAATTTCACCACCTTTTTATAATAAGAAAAATGGGAATTTTAGGATTCATTCTTTACGGGGCCAGCCCTGTCATCTGACAGAAGGCACCCAGGCAGTACGCTGGCCAGCCTAAGGTCCTAGTCTGTACACAGGTACAAAGGTCCCTTTAAGTGACAAGCTCTGCCCACTCCTGAGAGGCAACTCTCTCTCTCTCTCTCCCTCCCTCTCTCTCTCTCTCTCTCTCTCTCTCTCTCTCTCTCTCTCTCTCTCTCTCTCTCTCTCTCTCTCTCTCTCAACAGGTGTTGATATCAACACCCTGATGAAGATTTGTGCAAATTGTCGAGCATAAATTCAGTGAATTCCACTATGTGTTTCAAAGATGTTTTACAAACTTTCATTTTAATTTATTATGTAGGAACACTTTTATACATAAACCAATTCTTGTGCATTCTTTTAAAGATATGTTTGTCACATGGCCCGCCCTATATTGTAGATTGACTGAGAAACTGATAAAGTAGTAATAACTCATTTGATTGAAAGGGTGGCAGAACTTGAAATAAGGATTTAAAACACCAAAGAATAAGAAAATGGAAATAGACTAAATGGTTTTCCAATGTGCTGAGCACAAAACAAATAGAATAAAACATAAAACTGGATAAGCATTTACTGAACACACAGTATGTTCAATGTCTTAAACAAATAATAGAAATCATAAAAATAAAATATTGTCTCAAAATTCTTGAGTACAGAAACTATCAGACAAAGAAAGTATTTGGTGGTTTTGTTTTCATTTTGGCCTTTCATCCTTAGTCTAAAAACAGTCTAAAAACAAATTTGAAAAGAATGTGCTGTTTATGCTTTAGTTTATCCTTTGTTTTAATTTTTCAACAGGCCTTGTGCTGTCCTGGAACTTTAGCCCAGGTCTTCTGGATTAGTGATGCTCCTGTGTCAGAATTCTGGATGCTGGGAATATCATCCTGGGGTAATACACCACGCTGAAAGTAATCTGGAAATGGTACGCGAAAGGTAAAACTTGTGTTCATTATGATCAGTCGTCTCTGTCTTCAGTTCCCCAAACCACTTTGTCTTGTACTGCTTATGAACCACTTCTAACTAAATAAAACTACTCAAACTTTATATATTTTTAGTCTTTACTAATTCCACAGAATTAGTTGGGCTCCTATGAAAGAAAGGTAGGAAGATGAAGCAATAAGAGAAGTCATAGTTTCTAAGAATTAAGTAAATGTCTAAGGCTGTAACTCTCTGGATACAGTAATTCAATAAAAGGACAATGTAAATAAAATATTAGATAATTCAAGGTTTCCTTTTGTCATGTTTGTTTAGGTCAAGTCCAGGGAGACCTAAGTCTCAAAGAAGACTTGTGAGCACAAGACAAGGTCAATCAAATGAGTTTCCACACTTACCCTAAATCATTTATCTTACTTGAGAAACAGGACAGCCTGTGCACAGAGTCTATATGCAAAATCACAGGAGGCAGGGGAGGAGGCAGTGGAGGTGGGAGGGGTAGAGGCTAGGGAGGAGGCAGGGGTGGAGAAGAATCAGAGAGGGAGGAGGGGAAGTAGTGGAGAAGGGAGAGGTAGAGGCTTGAGTGGGGTGAAGAGGCTGGGAGGAGAAAAGAGATGAGGAAGAGGAAGAGGGCAGAGGAGGAGACAAAGCAGGGGAGGAGATGGGGAAGTTCCATGACTGTTAGTGCCCAAGGCACTGGCCACAACAGAAATGCAGCATACTTCATTTACCTATAATTTCGGGGTTTGCTTTGATCTTTCTTTTTTTACTCTAATAATTTATATCAGCACTTTTTGACAGTACATGCAGTTTCTAACGGTAAATGGAATAAAATAAACAAAATTAAAGTAATTAAATGAGTTCTTTAAAAGAAAAATGAAGTATGGAGTAACATACAATTTCATTATTTCACTGAGAATATACTTCAGTACTGGAATACTTAAAACAAAGCAGAGAGCTACATTGTAACACTTTCTTCTTCATTAAAAGAAATAAGACTTTCATCTCTTCATTTGAAAATAAGACCCACCCAAAGAATTGTTCTTTAGTTTGTCCATTGAATCTCATAATGAACAGCAGATCTTAACAGATGTCTTTCACTGCGGTTTTAATGAAAGATCCAAAACATGCCAAGGAAGGGTACTTTACAAATTGGTGTGTATAAAAGCCAGCCCACTTTCAGAGACAACATTTAAAATATTTGACAAAAGAATCTGATCAGCTTTGGCACTGGTATAACATTCTAGAGAGTTTAATGTGGCAAGGACCCTTCTACTTGCTCGGTTGTAAGAATCTCCTGGGGTCTCGAGGAAAGACTTCTGATTATATAGGAGATGCTTGGGAGCTAAATGCAGCGATTCCTAACTGGTGCATAAGCAGTTTGGTACACGTTAGCAGTTGGTATGGCTGTTATCTGTACATGCAGGGCTCGGACTCTAAGGCCAGATTTGAGTGTGAAGCACTAATTGTAAGCACAAAGAAAATAAATTATAAACTCATTTTTCCCTGGTCCCATATCCTGATTGCAACATGATGGCTTGCTGAGATTTTCATTTCAATGTCCTCAGAAAAATCATCAAGTGTAGCTGTCAATCATATTGAATGCCTTCATCTAAGACTAGTTGCGACACTTTAAATAAATCACATTTTGCAGTCAGTAAAAGTTCCCTGACTCCTTTTCAGATTGTATTACTGAGTAGTTCAGGATCTTGACCTGGAGGTGACAGGTGACAGGTGGTAGTGTCACAAGCTAAGAATATGTGCCCTTTCCTTTTCCTTTCTTCTCACGCAGGCCAAATGTGTCAGTCTGATGAATAGCTAGGTGCTCTCTGTATGGCTCAAGCAGCTCAGAAATGTGGTTGTTCATTCTTCCAGAGACTCTCACCTTTTCTACTTAAATCTACAGAGCTGAGTTACATTGGATGTAAGTGACTCAAGTCATTCATCTGATAAGCAATTAGACAAACTATTATTTGATTTAGGCTGTCACATTACATCAGCATCATGCAATAACATAGGATGCTATGGATAGCAAATTTAAAGGAGAAAGATCCTCAAACAAAGCAAACAAAAGCATAATTCTTGTTAGAGTAACTTAGTTCTGTCTTAGCTTGGCATGTGAAATATACTTCATACTTATCCCTTTGCAAATTAGTTAATTCACTCTAAACCCAAATCCCTCATTTCCTAGTGTTCATAACATCCTATGTGAGAATAAAATACAGAGATGAGTGTAATATATACAAAAATTTATCTGTAACTTTTTGGGCTGTGTGTGTGTGTGTGTGTGTGTGTGTGTGTGTGTGTGTGTGAGAGAGAGAGAGAGAGAGAGAGAGAGAGAGAGAGAGAGAGAGAGACAGAGACAGAGACAGAGACAGAGGTAGAGAGACAGGAACAGAAAGAAACAGGGACAAAGCGAGAGCAGACTGGAGGACTCAGAGGATAGCTTCATGTCAAGCACACCTCCGTTCTTGGTAGATACAGGCTCCCTCTTGCTGTGCAGCATTGCTGATGCCAGGCTAGCTAGCCCACAGCTTTCACCCAATCTCTTGTCTCCACCCCAGCTCTGTGAGTTGTGTATGTAATGGGATTACAGACATTTGTGTTAGTCGGTCCAGTGTTTACTGGCAAGCTGCACCAGGCTTACACTGCAAGATCTTTACCCACTAAGTCATCTTCCCAGCCCCAGCTTTAACACAGAAGAAGTTGAAGTGGGCTAACATATGAAAATATTCTACCCACCCCTTGCAACAGGCAGACTCACGGGGATTTGCACAGATTTTTCTCTTTTTTCCCCACAGATTTTTAATATTATTCTTAGACTATTTTAACAGGACCTGTTAGAATAGACACATTTTAACTTGTCTCTTCAGAGAATAAACGCAGTCCTTATTCTTAAATTTGAAAACAAATTAACAACCACCTGGAAAACCACAGTAAGTACCCACAGCCTCAGAGCTCCTATACTGAGTACAGAAGGAAAGGGATGAACACATGAAGTACCGAGGCAGCTCCAGCCAGTCCCTGTCCCTATGTGGCTCCTTGCTCATGGAAGCCAGATGAGAGCCTGCTGCCCATTATGCCAGTTGGTTTTCTGTAGGCTAAACACAGGCTGGCATCACCTGCAAAAAAAAAAAAAAAAAAAAAAACTTCAAGTAAAAAGAATGTCTTCAGAATATGGGCCACCAGGCAAGTCTGTGGGGTCTTTTCTTGGTTGATGATGATGTGGGGACCCAGCCACCTGAGTGCAGTACCAGCAGGTAGAACTGTATAAAAACAGGATGAGGAAGGAAGGAAGCATCATTCCTGTGTTTCCAAGTCACTTCCCTGCTCGAACTCTTGCCTGCTTGATGTTAACTAGGTAGATCTTTAAAGGAAGATAGTAGCTCTTTAAAGTGCACAGGTGCCACTGTGCTTTGCTTATGGAAATGGGATGTCCACAGTTACATTCAAAAATGCACGTTTATACTGAGTCTGGTGAATACATGCCTGTAAACCCAGATCTATGGACACTGAAGCACGAGGATTGTTGCAAATCTGAGCCTAGCCAAGGATTAAATTGTGTCCTCAGGATTGGATGCAAGCACTGCCATCCTCTGACACATCTCTTTGGCTCCTGAATTTTGTTTCTATTGTTTGTTTGTTTTGTTTTGTTTGATTTGATTTTTATTTTATTATTATTATTATTATTTTATTTTTGTTTTTTGAGACATGGTTTTTCTGTGTAGCCTTGGCTGTCCTGGAACTCACTCTGTAGACCAGGCTGATTTCTAGCTCACAGAGATCTGACTGTGTCTGCTTCTTGAGTGCTGGGATTAAAGGCGTGCACCACCACCACAGGCATTGTTATTTTTTTTTAATGTTTTTACTACTTATTTTAAACAGAAAGTCTTTTTTAAGAGCAATTCTCAACTAGAAGCATGGGAAGGCAAAATTTATGTTAGGATGGAGCTGTTTCACAGAAGTCAAGAAACAAATATCATAGATGTGAAGGCAAAGTTTCAGGTCTTCACACAGGGTTTATAAAAGAAATGTTCCCATGACAGTTATCAGCAAGTCAAATTAAAGATGTTCCAAGAAAATTGATAACAAGTCAGAGTATCAATAGCTGAAGGAACACACAAGTAGTGCGTTCTCTATTATAAGGTCATTACATCACAGTGCTTTCATAGATCTAATACAGTGTATGAAAGTGTTGGATGTGAAGTTAGCTGCATCCCTGCAACAAAGCCCATCCACACCATTGACAAGGTGCAGGACCAGAGTAAAGTCACATATGTTCCCTATGCTTCCTCTCTCTTCTGCAAAAGAAAGATAAGGAAGTAAGCACCCTCAGTGGAGATGTGATGATTAAGCTGGTACATTTGCTGCCTTGTACACAGTGAATGCTACATGATTAGTGAGTATTGTCACCATCGTTGCTTTTTTCATTAAATGATTAATAAGGTTTCACTAGAGAGCAAAAGCTCCAACTTAATACAATATATATATATATATATATATATATATATATGATACTTTTATGGATATAATTACTCTGAACTGTTGTAGGGGAGATGATTAATACTCATCTTTGGCCTCAATTCACTTAAAAATTAATCAGTTTGTCAACAGGGTTTGCTGAGTGTGAGCATATGCTAGGTGGTCCACCCAATAGGGCATGCTGACAATGGTATAGTGTGACTCTTCCATTTTGTCCTCAATGCTATAATGGGGATATGCATAGGTGCTATAGGACCAAGAAGGAATGACACAATAGTGAGGAAAAAATTAGCAAAATGTCTTGAAGGGTATAACGAAAATTAATTGAGAAGTATACAAAACACTAAAGTGTGAGCACTAAACTATCATAGATGTGTATGGGCAGCTAAGTCTTGATTGATTGGTGGCCACACTAAACAGCACTTAAACATTGCATAGACCATTTCTAGAGAAGAATGATCTCAATGCGCAGCCAGAAAGGCTCTATAATTTGACTATGTAGTGTCCTCAGCTAGTTCTAATATTTTAAGAAGCACTGGAAACTGCAAGAGGTGGGACCCTATAGGAGGGTGGTCCAGGGAGGGATGTCTTGGGAGGTTACACCTAGTTCCAAGTCATCGCCCATCTGTTTTTCTTCTGGTCTGCTACAAGATAAGAACCTCCTGGGACATGATCCCCATGAAGTTGTCCCTGGCACACTGAGTCATCATCTGAAACTACAGCCAAAGTAAATCATCCCCCTTTAACTCATTCATTGGCCATCTTGTCATGCTGGTGAAAACTCTAATGAATGCACAAGCAGAACAAGAGGGAGATCTTTTAGAAATAAGAACATCTACATAGTCTTTCTATTTATTTGTTTATTTATTGGTTGATTTGTTTGTTTATGAATGTTGGTATTTTGCCTGCATGAGGGTGTCAGGTACCCTGGAACTGACAGATACAGTATATTTGTAAGCTGCCCTAGGGCTGCTGAAAATTGAATCAGGTCCTCTGGAGAAGAACAGCCAGTGCTTTTCACCACTGAGCCATCTCTCCAACCCTTCTACATGTTCTTTCATTGATAAAATATCAACATGAAGAAACATACAATGAAACAGTATTGAACAAGAACCTTGTAAGGACAACACCGGTAGACATGACAACATGGGCAAGGAAGATTTTGCAAGGTCAGCCCCAGGTAAAGAGCTTGCAAATAATGACTGCTGAGAGAAGAAGAACTCATTTTCTCTAGGAACAATCTCCCTGATAGATATTAATCCCAAGTGGTCAGTCCTACACACACACACACACACACACACACACACACACACACACACACACGCATGCATGCATAAACACACAACCACTAAATAGATTCAGTACATTTTATATATGTGTGATATGTATGTATGTATGTATGTATGTATGTAGCAATAATACAGAAAAGGAAGTCATGATAAGGGAGTGTGGTAGGACTTGGTAATCACTTGGGATTGGGAGAAATGGTTGTCACTTATATAAATACAGTACTTATATCTTAAAAATAAAAATTTTAAATTAAAATAAAGACAGAAAACAGCATTCTAAAAGTAGAAAACCAGGATGAGCTCAAGGAAAAATGGGGTGGGTCGAGACCAGAGCACCTGGAATGCATGTTAATGTGAAGTGAGTGCATGCATTTATTAACAAAGAAAGAGGTGAAGAGAGACAATACAGACTGAATGTTTCAAGAGGAGCCGAGGAAAGGCATGCACAGAAAACAGCCCGAGATTTTGCAGTTTGTGAGTCTTGAAGATTCCCAGGTAATTGTCAGCTTACCGGGAAAGCTGTAGTGGAAGTCGTGAAATTCCTCCACCTAAAGCTGTGATCCCAGTGAAGAGAGGCATCAAGAAAGCTGGGCGGTCACTCATGAAGGAAACACAGGAGTAACCATCAACCTAATGCTTCATGCTTGGTGACCTGGCTTTCTATAAAATTACCAACCCTATTCAAAGTTATCTCTGTACCCACCCAGAGTATGAGGAGTTGGACACATACATTTTCAAACATAGGACTGGTGTAGGAGGTCCTTCTGTCTATGTGTTGCTTTCTTTTTTTTTTTTTTTTTTTTTTTTTTTTTTGGTTTTTCGAGACAGGGTTTCCCTGTAGTTTCTAGAGCCTGTCCTGGAACTAGCTCTTGTAGACCAGGATGGCCTTGAACTCTGCCTCCCGAGAGCTGGGTTTAAAGGCGTGTGCCTCCACTGCTCAGCTTACTTTCATTGATTAATAAAAGAACTGCTTTGGGCCTATAGTAGAGTTGTAGGGGAACAGATCTAGGCAGGGAAAGCTAAACAGAATGCTGGGAGGAAAAAGGCAGAGTCAAGGAGATGCCATGGAGCCACCGGAGATAGATGAAACTTTGCTGGTATGCTATGACCTCGTGATGATATACAGATTAATAGAAATGGGTTGAATTAAGGTACAAGAGTTAGCCAATGGGAAGCTAGCGATAATGGGCCAAGCAGTATATTAATTAATATAGTTTCTGTGTGGTTATTTTGGTCCTGGGTGGCCGGGACAAAAAAAGCACCCTCCTCCAACAGTTTGGCTACCATGTGGACAGCTAAATCCACTTAAACCTGAAAGAGTTTGAAAAGGAATTCTAGACACAAAAATTCAGAGTTTAACACAGCTTCTTGCTGTTTGTTGGCAGCATGCTGCAGCTCCTTTAAAACAGATTTTCCTGATTCAGCCATAGTAGAAAAAAAGTCAAATGGATTTAAAACACAGCATCCTGGGCTGTGCTGCTAGCACAAACTCCAGCTATGGAGTATTTTAATGGTATTGGTGGACCTGGGTGTTTTGTGCCCACTCAGGGTCTGGAGGAAAGTAGCTGAGACCATGCCCATGGCTCAGCACTCCCTACCTGGGCAGGCAACATGATCAGGTCTACTAGAGCGTACATAGGCAAGAGAGTATGGCAGATTCCTGCCACCATACACAGAGATGTTTCCAAGCTGCATAGTGCCCTACATGGTAGATTTAGCTATTACTCAGATAAAAAGGGTTTATGTGCTGCACGCTCATGCTCAGAGTTAAAATGCTGAGTGTGGCTCTTACCTGGTGACCCCAGAGCCTCAACCATTTTGAAAATGGAGAGAGGCAGAGCCAGCATCCAGAGCAACTGCACCCAAGCTGCTTACCTTTTTAAAATCTCTTCAAGACAGTAGAGAATTATAGATAATGCAATAAGGACAGATTCAGACATAAAAGAACTCTAAATGGGTATCAGTGTTGGATAAATGTATATAGGCTTGGATGAAAGAAGAAAAAGAATAGAGAGAGTCATAAAATAAAGTTAATGCTTTTTTTAAAAAAAAAAAGGTAAAGTCTTTAAAGAGACATTACAGATAGTCATAGATTAAAAGGAGTAAAGAAAAATAAACCACATAAAAATGAAAAATTCCCAGGACAGGCTCTAAAAAAGCTGCAGAGAAACCCTTTCTCGAAAAACCAAAAAAAAAAAAAAGAAAAATTCACAGAGAGTCTGGATTATGTATTTTATTGTGTTTTATTTGAATTTTTTGACTGTGAAGGAGATAAGTACAGAGAGACATTTCATTGTATAAGCTGCTAAGCTAAACCAGCACATACATTATAAAGGTATAATGATTTCCGAATTTGGGTCTAAGGATATGTTGACTTGGAAAAGAGGTTCTTCTCTTGTTTCCACAGAAGATGAGAACCTGTGGATTGCTTCCAAACCAATATGGTTTCATGGAAGAAGACCCCCTGAAAGGTTGCTTTGAACACTCCCACAAAGAAAATACTTCACCCAACTGCTGACTGAGATGAACCTAACACACTGGATACACTATAAAAGACCTGATTAACAGCACCCCCAAACAGCAGGAAGCAGTATGGACAGAACTATGCCCATATTTCCAAATATTGTTTATAATTGCTTATTTACATTTAAAGAGGGATATGCTATAGAGATGGATACTTTGCATTGCTATGGATCTTGTTCTATTGATAAAAATTTAAGGTCAATCTTGTTATATGTATATGTCTGCTCTTGATTAAGGTAGTATGATTGTGTAGTTCATTTAAAAATGTAATGTATAATTAAGAAATATAGGTTAATAGTTATCCATAATATTCAACATTATAGTCATGTTAGTTAGGTTTTCTAGATATATAGAGATATATTTCATTTAGGTATTCTTCAAATCTTTCAGAGACCTTCAGAATATGGCATTTAAAATATTTAAAAACTTAAGACTTTTCATGACAATGAGACACATCTGCTACTGGCAGCAGAAGCTACTTAAAGAGGAAGATGGGCATTGAAGAGGCTCCTTATGTAGTTGATTAGACATTTGGGCAAGAAACTATTCTTGCCTGGACTGCTTAATTAGACATGCAGGACCTGCAGAGAAATGACTGCTGAATTACCTAAAGGTGAGATGATTCTATGGGGTTCCTGATTTATAAAAGAGTCTGTGAGACATTCTATAAGATACAGAAAAAAGTAACTGAACTGTCTTTGAAATTTCCTGCTTCGTGGAAAGGTCTGCTGGATACTATGGGTATGTAGGCTGAAGATGGATGCCCCAATGGTACAGAAGAACTTTGGGTAACTGTCCATGCAGTAAGATGTCTGTCATTTCTAGAGTTTTCAAAGTTGTTTACAATATACTTCCTGTTTACTTAGGTAATAGTATATCCTTCTGGAGTCTTTGATGGAGTTGAAGATAGATAGATAGATAGTTATAGATATAGTTTTTCTTAGTTATGATAAAACATAAAGTAGATATAAATATTGTAACTGTAATTCTTGCTTGATACCTGTGATATGAAATTTTACTATGTTAAAGTTAAAACCTTCCTTTATATTTAAACAGAAAAGCGGAGATGATGTGGGAGTCCCCTCTGTGTGCTGTTATTACCATTAATGAATAAAGAAACTGCCTTGGCCTGTTGATAGGGCAGAACTTAGATAGGCGAGGAAGACTGGACTTAATGCTGGGAGAAATAAGGGCAGAGTTAAAGAGATGCCATGGAGCTGCCAGAGTCAGGCGTGTCAAATCTTTGCTGGTTTGCCTCTGCCACATGGCGGTATACAGATTAATAGAAATGGGTTAAATTAATATAAGTGTTAGCCAATAAGAAGCTAGAGCTAATTGGCCAAGCAGTATTTTAATTAATACAATTTCTGTGTGGTTATTTTGGTTCTGGGTAGCCGGGATGAACAAGCTGCTCTCTCCTCCAACAATAGGAAGAGAGATGAGTATTGTCTGAGAGGATAGTGCTCATTTTATCATATTCTTCAAGTGAACTTTTTAAAAAAGATTTGTTTAGTGAAGCTTTGTGCACCAATCTCTAAGTAACCTGGCACTCTGACATACTACTAGCAATTCAGAAGAAAGTTCCAGGGGCACATTTTTCAGCATTGAGAATCATCTGTTTTCTGCTTTGTATCATGCAGAGAAATATTTAAGTATGTTGATGATATTCATTTTCACTTGCAATCTGGTTTAAGTGACATCTGACAAAACCACATAAAATTAAGAAGATGGAAATTTTGAGAAAAAGTACAAACAATTCTGCTAAAAATAGGATGTGATAACTAAATTACTATAATTCAGGCCTTGGTCTATAGAATGTGAATAGTGGAGGCTCAAAGAAACTATAACATGGGAGGCTGGAAAGATGGCTCAGCTGAGGACTTGTGCTCCATCCCCCAAATATTTGCAGGTAGCTCATAATCTTCTATAAATTCTGCTCTTTGCAATCTGATGCCCTTTCCTGGTCTATGTAGACACCAGGAACACACGTGGTACACAGACATACATGCAGGCAAACACCATACACATTAAATATTCTTTAACTTTAAATTCTTTTTAAAAGTAAAAAAAAGACTTCAACTTGCCTGGGTAGAACACAAAGCAAAGCTGTACATGGTTTGTTTCTGGGAGACTGACTTGTTCCTTGGTATCAAATATAAAGAAAGTGTTAAAACAGCCAGGAAACTCACCAGTCCCAGCACCTAACACATTAAGCTGGAACTGCTCACCTAGTTAAATTGCACATTTAATTCATCACGATGCACATATCAAACAGGGGTACTTGATCATTAATCTAAATCTGCTTCTGAGTTAATAGAGGATTTGGTATGTCAGTCAAACAGAGCGCCTCTCTAAATTTACCTATCATTCAAACTTTAGAGTCTCTTTAAACACTCCCCAACACACACAAGAAAAAGCCACCTTGGGCAGAAGGGAAGGGAAGTTTCTCTACTGTGAAGTAGGACATCACAAGTGTCTCCATCCTCTGCTAATTATGTTCTGCATCAGGCCAAGTTCTTAACGGCAAAGTTTTCATTATTCACTCTGCTGGACTCCGTGTGGGAAGGTGGCCCTCCTGTTGGTCAGAAATCTATTTTTAAAGAATAATAATTAGGTACAACATCTCAAAAATGATAAAGGAGCAAGAAAAAAATACTTGACATCAAAGGCTATTGTCCTGTTCTCTGTACTGTGTGGTGGCATTTCTTTCTCCACAACCTAAAGCTATTTTCACGCACATGGGCACGAGCTGTCACTGTCATGTTAGCTATCTATCTGGCAGACTGCAGAAGTGTCCCAGGCTTATAATAAGAGAAAGAAGTCATGGAGAAAGGTTTTCAGGAGAGGTCTGTCTTTGAGCTACAGAAATCCAGACACTAAGTTTCTTTCCCTCTGATTGTGGGGCTCAGTATATAATGCCCCAAAGTGTGCAACCTCTGACTGTGGGCTCAGGAAAGAGTCCCAAAAGCATGGTCTTATTTTACTAAATAATCTGAACACAATAAAAAGATTCTGAAGCTGTAGTTTTCTGTCTTCAGAACATCTTCCTGCTCTTTTCTTCCTTAACACAAGGCACAGAAACTAGAATTCCTATTTCTCTTATTGGGTTCTAGAAACACCAGAATCTAGACATAAAATCTAGGAATGTTGTCTTACCTCCCACAATTCTTCTGTGTATGAATGATTTAAATTCTTCTCCTCATCATCATGTCTGGTATTAGGTTTCATGATGCTTATTTCTGATGGGTGACAGGAATGAGTGCTGTGGAGAGTCCTGGAGAGTCTGTGTCTCTTCTGGGCTTTCTAAAAGCCTTTCTGTTTCATAGAACCTAAGTAGAAAACTGAAGAGTTTGGTCTTCGGCTCTTCATTTCAGAGAGTTCCTGTGGAATGTAACAATCTGGTCAGATATATCTGCTATGTACACATAACCCTTGTGATGCTCAAAGAGAGAAAGCTCACATTTCCTTCTCTCCATGGCCAAAGAAATGCAGAAACCCACCCCACTGCTGTGAGAACGATTGCAGGGAATGAACCCAGAAGGTAGCTGTGGAGATGTTCTACAGTCTTTCCTCATGTTTCTTCACTGTGCAAAATCATGTCTTGGAAATTTACAGCAAAAGAAAATCCGAGAGAGCACTGCTGGTAAAGTCTGTAACCATAGGGTGGAAAGCCTATAACATCAAAACTTATTATACTTTATGTCATATTTTCTTAAGTAAATGCCCTCTGTATAGTTCTTCTCAACTTTTTAGTCCCCATGATGTTTATGCCAATAAAATTCAATATGTAATTTATAACACATAATGATAATTCAATCCAGTGAATCAATATACTAGGAACTATATTTAGTAAAGCAATCAAGTGCTTATTCTTCTAAACTTCCATAATATTCTCAGAAGTTCCATTTAAAATTGCTAAGTGTTTATTCATCTGGAAGGCCACCTATAATCTATATTCCATTAGTTTTACCTGCTTAAAATAACTACTTTTCCTTCTAAGCCCATGTCTGTTTGAGTGAAAATTCAAGGGGGAAAATCCTCTTTCCATCAGAAACTCTAGTGACAGACCTGTATCTTTTTCTGCACTAAATTAGAGTTATTGTACATAATAGCTATATGTGTGTATAGAGAGGAGATATGTATGATTGTCTGAACCCCTCCAAAAAACAAAAAACAAAATTGAATACTCTACAACACGCCAGCCAAATTATATTTTCTTGAAAAACGGGAAATGTGATTGATTCATCCTTTTACATTCCTTCACAGAAGTGGTAATCATTAAATTTTTGTTTCAAAATCAATTGAGTTAAGTATGTTTATAAAAACAAATAAGTCAATGACCATATAATCAGTACTAATCAAGACACTAATTTGCATGTAATTCTACACACACACACAAAAAAAATACACATAGACCATGGAGCAATAGTCAAATGATTAAAATAAGTTAAATAAATTGTATTGCACATTTTGATCTTTAGCACATTATATTACAAGATGGATGATGGAGACATAAAATGTCAGATACTTCACTGATCAACAGCAAAATAAGTTAACATCTGTGATTTCACAGGTACATTTTTATATGAAACTTTCATTAAAATATAGTAATATAACAAAAATCCCAAATATAGTACAATTTTAGCCTTCAATTCATACATTTCTGGACTAGTTAATCTTATATATTTTACATTTTTATGTCATATATATATTTTTCTTATCCCCTCATTCCCAAGGAAATAATTGACAGTAGTTTTAGTTTATACTTAGTAAAAAGAGAAATAAGACACAAACAGTTAAAAAATCAGTCAATTGTATATAGATTATAAGTCTCAAATGTGCAATGAAAGAATTAGGTTTTAATTAGATGTTAAAAAGACATGCCAAAGAGAAATAAATCTGGACGCAGATTAAGAGACTTTATTTTTTTTTCCCCCCCATGGTTTATTTTTTTTCACATTTAAAAATTTCCATCTCCTTCCCTCCTCCTCCCCCTTCCCTCCCCTCCTCCTCCCCCTTCCCTCACCCCCTTCTCCCCCTTCCCTCCCCTCCCCTCCACCCATACCTCCCCTCCCTCCCTCTCAAGGCCAAGGAGCCATCAGAGTTCCCCACTCTATGCTAAGACCAAGGTCCTCCCAACTCCCCCCCGGTCCAGGAAGGTGATCGACCAGGCTGAGAAGGCTCCCACAGAGCCCGTCCATGCAGAAGAACCAGAGCCCAGCAACATTGTCTTTTGCTTCTCAGTCAGCACCCATTGTTGGCCACATTCAGAGAGACGGGTTTGGTCGCATGATCCATCAGTCCCATTCCAACTGGGGTTGGTGATCTCCCATTAGTTCTGTCCCACCATCTCCATGAGTGAACGCACCCCTCTAGTTCCTGACTTTCTCCTTCATGTTCTCGCTCCTTCTGCTCCTCATCAGGTCCTTGGGAGCTCAGTCCAGTGCTCCAATGTGGGGCTCAGTCACCTTCCCCATCTTGTCGCCAGATGGAGGTTCCCTCACGGTCCGGACTTTCTTTCTCATGTTCTCTCTCCTTCTGCTCCTCATCAGGACCTTGGGAGCTCAATCCGGTGCTCCAATGTGGGGCTCTGTCATTTTCTTCATCTATCGTCAGGTGGAGGTTCTATGGTGATATGCAAGAAATTCATCAGTATGACTATAGGAACTGGCCTTTTCAGGCTCCCTCTCCTCAGCTGCCCAAGGAACTAACTGGGGGCGTCTCCCTGAAAACCTGGGAACCCCTCTAGGGTCAAGTCTCTTGACAACCCTCAGGTAGCTCCTTAAATTAAGATATATGCTTCCCTGCTCCCATATCCACCCTTCCTATATCCCAAGCACCCCATTCTTCCGAGCTCCCCCCATTCTCCCCTTCACACTTTTCTCTCCCCATCTTCCCTTGGGCCAGTCTTGCCCAACCCTCAAGTTCCCAATTTTGCCTGGCGATCGTGTCTACTTCCAATATCCAGGAGGATTACTATATCTTTTTTTGGGTGTTCACCTTCTTATTATCTTCTCAAGGATCCCAAATTTATAGGTTCGATGCTCTTTAATTATGGCTAGAAACCGATTATGAGTGAGTACATCCCATGTTCATCTTTTTGGGTCTGGGTTATCTCACTCAGAATAGTGTTTTCTATTTCCATCCATTTGCCTGCAAAATTCAAGATGTCATTGTTTTTTACCGCTGAGTAGTATTCTAGCATGTATATATTCCACAGTTTCTTCATCCATTCTTCCACTGAAGGGCATCTAGGTTGTTTCCAGGATCTCGCTATTACAAATAATGCTGCTATGAACATAGATGAGCATATGCTTTTGTTGTATGATTGGCATCTCTTGGGTAGATTCCCAATAGTGGAATTGCTGGGTCCTGGGGTAGGTTGATCCCGAATTTCCTGAGAAACCGCCACACTGCTTTCCAAAGTGGTTGCACAAGTCTGCATTCCCACCAGCAATGGATGAGTGTACCCCTTACCCCACAACCTCTCCAGCAAAGGTTATTATTGGTGTTTTGGATTTTAGCCAATCTGACAGGTGTAAGATGATATCTCAAAGTTGTTTTGATTTGCATTTCCCTGATAGCTAGGGAGGTTGAGCATGACCTTAAGTGTCTTTTGGCCATTTGAACTTCTTCTGTTGAGAATTCTCTGTTCAGTTCAGCGCCCCATTTTTTAATTGGGTTAATTGGCATTTTACCGTCTAGTCTCTTGAGTTCCTTATATATTTTAGAGATCAGAACTTTGTCAGTTGCAGGGTTGGTGAAGATCTTTTCCCAGTGAGTAGGCTGCCTTTGTGTCTTAGTGACAATGTCCTTTGCTTTACAGAAGCTGCTCAACTTCAGGAGGTCCCATTTATTCAATGTTGCCCTTAATGTCTGTGCAGCTGGGGTTATGCGCAGGAAACGGTTCCCTGTGCCCATTTGTTGTAGAGTACTTCCCACTTTCTCCTCTATCAAGCTCAATGTATTCAAATTAATATTGAGGTCTTTAATCCATTTGGACTTGAGTTTTGTGCATGGTGATAGATATGGATCCACATTCATTCTTCTACAGGTTGACATCCAGTTATGCCAGCACCATTTGTTGAAGATGCCCTCTTTCTTCCATTGTGTACTTTTGGCTCCTTTATCAAAGATCAGGTGTTCATAGGTTTGTGGTTTAAGATCCGGGTCTTCTATACGATTCCATTGGTCAACTTCTCTGTTTTTATGCCAGTACCAAGCTGTTTTCAATACTGTAGCTTTGTAATAGAGTTTGAAGTCAGGGATGGTAATGCCTCCAGAAGAACCTTTATTGTATAAGATTTTTTTGGCTATCCTGGGTTTCTTGTTTTTCCATATAAAGTTGATTATTGTCCTCTCAATCTCTGTGAAGAATTTTAATGGGACCTTGATTGGGATTGCATTGAATCGATAGATTGCTTTTGGTAGAATTGCCATTTTTACTATGTTGATCCTCCCAATCCACGAGCAGGGGAGATCCTTCCATTTTCTGGTATCCTCTTCAATTTCTTTCTTCAAAGACTTAAAGTTCTTGTCAAATAAATCCTTCACTTCCTTGGTTAGAGATACTCCCAGATATCTTATGCTATTTGTGGCTATTGTGAAAGGTGATACTTCTCTGATTTCCCTCTCTGCTTCCTTATCCTTTGTGTATAGGAGGGCAACTGATTTTTTGGAGTTGATCTTGTAACCTGCCACGTTACTGAAGGAGTTTATCAGCTGTAGGAGTTCTTTGGTGGAGTTTTTGGGGTCGCTTATGTATACTATCATATCATCTGCAAATAATGAAAGTTTAACTTCTTCCTTTCCAAATTGAATCCCCTTGATTCCCTTATGTTGTCTTATTGCTATTGCTAGAACTTCAAGCACTATATTGAAGAGATAAGGGGAGAGTGGACAGCCTTGTCGTGTTCCTGAATTTAGTGGGATAGCCTTGAGTTTCTCTCCGTTTAATTTGATGTTAGCTGTTGGCTTGCTGTAAATAGCTTTTATTATATTTAGGAATGACCCTTGTATCCCTAATCTCTCCAAGACCTTTATCATAAAAGGGTGCTGAATTTTGTCAAATGCTTTTTCAGCATCTAATGAGATGACCATATGGTTTTTATCCTTCAGTTTATTTATATGATGGATTACATTGATAGATTTTCGTATGTTGAACCAGCCCTGCATCTCTGGGATGAAGCCTACTTGATCGTAATGGATAATTTTTCTAATGTGTTCTTGGATTCGGTTTGCCAGTATTTTATTGAGAATTTTTGCGTCAATGTTCATAGTGAGATTGGCCTGTAATTCTCTTTCTTGGTTGAGTCTTTGTGTGGTTTAGGTATCAGGGTAACTGTAGCTTCATAGAAGGAATTTGGCAGTGACTCTTGTGATTCTATATTATGAAATACCTTAAGTAGTATAGGTATTAGGTCTTCTTGGAAGTTCTGGTAGAATTCCGCATTGAAACCATCTGGTCCTGGGCTCTTTTTGGTAGGGAGGTTTCTGATAACAGTTTCTAATTCTTCGCGACTAACAGGACGATTTAGAGCATTTACCTGGTCCTGGTTTAACTTTGGTATATGGTATTTATCTAAAAAACTGTCCATTTCTTTTACATTTTCCAATTTTGTGGCATACAGGCTTTTGTAGTAAGATCTAATGATTCTCTGAATTTCCTCTGTGTCTGTGGTTATGTCCCCCTTTTCATTTCTGATCTTATTAATTTGCATGTTCTCCCTCTGCCGTTTGATTAGTTTGGCTAAGGGTTTGTCAATCTTGTTGATTTTCTCCAAGAACCAGCTTCTTGTTTCATTGATTCTTTGGATTGTTTTCTGTGTTTCTATTTTGTTGATTTCTGCCCTCAGTTTGATTATTTCCAGTCTTCTACTTCTCCTAGGTGAGTCTGCTTCTTTTTTTTCCAGAGCTTTCAGGTGTGCTGTTAAGTCACCAATGAGCGCTTTCTCCGTTTTCTTTAAGTGGGCACTTAGTGCTATGAACTTTCCTCTTAGCACTGCTTTCATTGTGTCCCATAGGTTTGAGTATGTTGTGTCTTTGTTTTCATTAAATTCAAGAAAGACTTTAATTTCTTTCTTTATTTCTTCCTTGACCCAGGTGTGGGCCAGTAGTTGACTGTTCAGTTTCCATGAGTTTGTGGGCTTTCTGGGGGTAGCATTGTTGTTGAATTCTAATTTTAATCCATGATGATCCGATAAGACACAGGTGGTTACTAATATTTTTTTGTAACTGTGGAAGTTTGCTTTATTACCAAGTATATGGTCAATTTTCGAAAAGGTTCCATGAGCCTCAGAGAAGAAGGTATATTCTTTCCTATTTGGGTGGAATGTTCTATAGATGTCTGTAAAGTCCATTTGGTTCATTACCTCCAATAAGTCTTTCAATTCTCTGTTAGGTTTCTGTCTGATTGACCTGTCCATTGGTGAGAGAGGAGTGTTGAAGTCTCCAACTATTAGTGTGTGTGGTTTGATGGCTGCCTTGAGTTCTAGAAGTGTTTCTTTTACATAAGTGGGAGCTTTTATATTAGGGGCATAGATATTCAGGATTGAGACTTCATTCTGATGGATTTTCCCTGTTATGAGTATAAAGTGTCCCTTTCCATCTCTTCTGATTGATTTTAGTTTGAAGTCAACTTTGTTGGAAATTAGTATGGCCACACCCGCTTGTTTCTTAGGGCCATTTGCTTGATAAACCTTTTCCCAACCCTTTACTCTGAGTAGGTGTCTGTCTTTGTGGTTGAGGTGTGTTTCTTGTAAACAGCAAAATGTTGGATTCTGTTTTCGTATCCAGTCTCTTAGCCTGTGCCTTTTTATAGGTGAATTGAGTCCATTGATATTAAGTGATATTAATGACCAGTGCTTGTTAACTTCAGTCATTTTTAGTAGTAGAGTTTGTGTGTTTCCCTTCTTCTAGTTGTGCTGGTGAAGGGTCGCTAGATGCCTGAGTTATTGTGGGCATTGTTGGACTCCTTGGTTTGTGATTTTCCTTCTATTACTTTCTGCAAGGCTGGATTTGTGGCTGCGTATTGTTTAAATTTGTTTTTGTCCTGGAATATCTTGTTTTCTCCATCAATGGTGAACGCAAGCTTTGCTGGGTATAATAGTCTAGGCTTGCATCCCTGTTCCCTTAGTGTCTGTAGCACATCTATCCAAGCTCTTCTGGCTTTCATGGTTTCCATTGAGAAATCCGGTGTAATTCTGATAGGTTTCCCTTTATATGTTACTTGACCTTTTTCCTTTGCAGCTCTTAATATCTGTTCTTTATTCTGTATGTTTTGTGTTTTGATTATTATATGGCGTGGGGATGCTTTCTTTTGATCCAGTCTATTTGGTGTTCTGTAGGCTTCTTGTACCTTCATAGGAGCATCCTTCTTTAGGTTGGGGAAGTTTTCTTCTATAATTTTGTTGAATATGTTTTCTGGGCCTTTGAGATGTAAGTCTTCTCCTTCTTCTACCCCAATTATTCTTAGGTTTGGTCTTTTCATGGTGTCCCAGATTTCCTGATTGTTTTGTGTTAAGAATTTGTTAGATTTGTTTAGTTCTTTAATCTGTGAGTTTATTTCTTCTATAGTATCTTCAGAGTCCGAGATTCTTTCTTCCATCTCTTGTATTCGGTTGGAAATACTTGTCTCTGAAGTTTCTGTTCGTTTACTCAGAGTTTCCATTTCTAGTCGTACCTCAGATTGTGTTTTCTTCAATACCTCCATTTCATTTATCAGGTCTTGTACTGTTTCCCTTACCTGTTTGATTGCTTTTTCTTGTTTTTCTTGTTTTTCTTGAGTGTCTTTGAGTGATTTATTTATTTCGTCAACCTTTTTGTTTGTTATCTCCATTTCTTTATGGCAGTTTTTTACCTCCTGTTTAAGGTCCTCTATTATTTTCATAAAGTATTGTTTAAGGTCGGTTTCTTCTATATCTTCTGGGGTAGGGTGTTCAAATCTTGTTGTTTCGGGATGTCTGGCTTGTGGTGATGTCATGTTGCCTTTCATGTTGTTGGAGGAGCTCCTGCATTGGCGCCTGCCCATCTCTTCCTTCAAAAGGAGCCCGGAGGCGTTTGGTGTCCTAGACCAATCTTTGCTGTGACTGTAACTGGTTGGATCTCCCCAGTGCCAGAGGAGGACCTATTCTTTGCGTCACAATCTGAAGGAGCCTGCACTCCCTTTGGGTGGGTGGCCTTACAACAGGAGCAGGACACCTGAGAACACTAGGGAAAACTTGGGAGAGACAGGAGTGGGAGAAGCAGAAGCAAGCCTGCAGAGGGAGCTGGGGGGAGGGGGTCTGTGCTCTCTTCCAGGGCAGGTTGCCCCAGGGTCCGCATTCACTCACCAGTTCAGATGGAATGTCAGGGCACAGGATCAGGGATTCCAGGCAGCCCAGGGTCGCAGCCCAGACAAAAGGGCCAAGGTGGGGGCAGGGCGGGATGGAATACCACACAGCGAACCTGGCAGCACAATCTGAAGGAGCCTGCACCCCTCCGCAGGGATCCTCAGACCTGCCTGGAGGCCAGAGTCTGACCCCTTTGGGTGGGTGGCCTTAGAACAGGAGCAGGACACCTGAGAACACTAGGGAAAACTTGGGAGAGACAGGAGTGGGAGAAGCAGAAGCAAGCCTGCAGAGGGAGCTGGGGGGAGGGGGTCTGTGCTCTCTTCCAGGGCAGGTTGCCCCAGGGTCCGCGTTCACTCACCAGTTCAGATGGAATGTCAGGGCACAGGATCAGGGATTCCAGGCAGCCCAGGGTCGCAGCCCAGACAAAAGGGCCAAGGTGGGGGCAGGGCGGGATGGAATACCACACAGCGAACCTGGCAGCACAATCTGAAGGAGCCTGCACCCCTCCGCAGGGATCCTCAGACCTGCCTGGAGGCCAGGGTCTGACCCCTTTGGGTGGGTGGCCTTAGAACAGGAGCAGGACACCTGAGAACACTAGGGAAAACTTGGGAGAGACAGGAGTGGGAGAAGCAGAAGCAAGCCTGCAGAGGGAGCTGGGGGGAGGGGGTCTGTGCTCTCTTCCAGGGCAGGTTGCCCCAGGGTCCGCATTCACTCACCAGTTCAGATGGAATGTCAGGGCACAGGATCAGGGATTCCAGGCAGCCCAGGGTCGCAGCCCAGACAAAAGGCGAGACTTTATTTCAAAAGATAATTTTAGGGCTAGGGAGAAGCTCAGTTGTTGGTATAATTGCCACATAATCCTAAAGATCCAAGTTTGATCCCCAAACCCACATAAAGAAAGCCAGGCATAATGGCATGTGCCTACCTAAACTCCCAGCTCTTAGGAACAAGAGAGAGAGGCTCCTGACACCGGCTGACCAGTCTGTGAATATTTCTCAGTGGGTTCTCAGTCAATGAGTAGACTTGTTTCAAAATACAAAATGGATAGTACATTAAGAATGATTCCCAAGATTGACATTTGGTGTTTACACACATGTACATGAACATGCACACATACACATGCAGGTGCCCAAAAGTTAATTGCAACAGGAAGATTGTGATCACTGCTTCAGGGAATGGGTTATCCAACAGAAAGAATGATTGTACTAGTATGAGAAGGGAGACTGTCATAGTAGGAGAGACAGTTTCAGAGTCCCATCTGTTAGTGCTGAGATCTGTGCAAGAACAGTGCTTGTTGGCAGAAGGCCACTCATTCATTTCCCAGCCTCCCACACCTGAAATAACCACTCAAAAACTATATTAATTACAACACTGCTTGGCCTACTAGCTCTATCTTCTTATCTGCTAGCTCTTACATCCTAAATTAACGCATTTCCATTATTTTATACTTTACTATGAGGGTTGTGGCCTACCGGCAAGGCTTCACCTGTCAGCTCACATCTTTCTCCTCTGGCAGCTACATTGCCTATCACTGACTCTACCTACTTTTTCCCAGCATTCATTTTAGTTTTCCTTCCTTGCTCTATTTTGTCCTATCACAGGTTTCTTTATTAACCAAAAAAAGCAACACTTATACAGAAGGACTTCCCACACCAGCTGCTGGTTCTCAGGAGGGTCCAGTAACAAAGAG